>NC_081256.1:2500-727943 GCF_030490865.1 Poecile atricapillus
CAGCACTAGGCGTGAATGCTCACTATCTCGCACACAAGATTCGTTGTTCCCATTACCAAGCGCTCTGGAGCACTGTTTATGACGAAAGCGGAACACATCTTGCCGCTCCATTCTCAGAGCTCCTCAGTTAAGCAATCTGCGACTCTTGGCGTGAATGCCAGAGGAAAACATTTCCAATGAGTCCGGCAGGGAGAAACTGAACCTGGAGAACACCTTTGTCCGGAGTTTGCACCTGCACCTTACACACACACAGATTTGCAGCACATCTAAATGGCCAAGCTCTTTCTTAGGCAAGTTGAAAGCTGCTGTCAGAAGGTTGTGCTCCTTGTCAGATGGAAGCAGCAGCACGCACATAGCAGTTTGGCAAGCATTAAAGAGCCACAGAAGAGCGTGGCATAGCAAAATGAAACCGGAAAAAGCATTTGCTACATGTGCCCTTGTTGTCGCCTAACAACAGGTAGCAGCATAAACCAGATGCGGGTGAAGTTCTTGCAGGCGACAGCTAACGTCAAATGAGCAAGCGGGCTTACCACAGCTGCGGTCCTCTGGCAGTCTGAAAGCTTTGCGCACAAGCCGCATGGTAAGCGCCTTCCTTTGCCTTTTGGCAGTGCTCGTGCATTGCCAGCACTAGGCGTGAATGGTCACTATCCAGCACACACGTTTCGTTGTGCCCGTTGCCAAGCGCTCTGGAGCACTGTTTATGACGAAAGCGGAACACCTCTTGCCGTTCCATTCTCAGAGCTCCTCAGTTAAGCAATCTGCGACTGTTGGTTCGAATGCCAGAGGAAAACATTTCCAATGTGTTTGGGAAATAGAAATTGAACCTGGAGAATACCATTGTCAGGAGCTTGCACCTGCACCTTACACACACACAGGTTTGCAGCACATCTAAATGGCCAAGCTCTTTCTTAGGCAAGTTGAAAGCTGCTGTCAGAAGGTTGTGCTCCTTGTCAGATGGAAGCAGCAGCATGCACATAGGAGTTTGGCAAGCATTAAAGAGCCACAGAAGAGCGTGGCCTAGCAAAATGAAACAGGAAAAAGCATTTGCTACATGTGCCCTTGTTGTCGCCTAACAACAGGTAGCAGCATAAACCAGATGCGGGTGAAGTTCTTGCAGGCGACAGCTAACGTCAAATGAGCAAGCGGGCTTACCACAGCTGCAGTCCTCTGGCAGTCTGAAAGCTTTGCGCACAAGCCGGATGCTACGCCCCTTCCTTTGCCTTTTGGCAGTGCTCGTGCATTGCCAGCACTAGGCGTGAATGGTCACTATCCAGAACACACGTTTCGTTGTGCCCGTTGCCAAGCGCTCTGGAGCACTGTTTATGACGAAAGCGGAACACCTCTTGCCGTTCCATTCTCAGAGCTCCTCAGTTAAGCAATCTGCGACTCTTGCTGTGAATGCCAGAGGAAAACATTTCCAATGCGTCTGGCAGATAGAAACTGATCCTGGAGAACACCATTGTCAGGAGCTTGCACCTGCACCTTACACACACACAGATTTGCAGCACATCTAAATGGCCAAGCTCTTTCTTAGGCAAGTTGAAAGCTGCTGTCAGAAGGTTGTGCTCCTTGTCATATGGAAGCAGCAGCATGCACATAGCAGTTTGGCAAGCATTAAAGAGCCACAGAAGAGCGTGGCCTAGCAAAATGAAATAAAAAAAAGCATTTGCTACATGTGCCCTTGTTGTCGCCTAACAACAGGTAGCAGCATAAACCAGATGCGGGTGAAGTTCTTGCAGGCGACAGCTAACGTCAAATGAGCAAGCGGGCTTACCACAGCTGCGGTCCTCTGGCAGTCTGAAAGCTTTGCACACAAGCGGCATGCTAAACGCCTTCCTTTGTCTTTTGGCAGTGCTCGTGCATTGCCAGCACTAGGCGTGAATGGTCACTATCCAGCACACACGTTTCGTTGTGCCCGTTGCCAAGCGCTCTGGAGCACTGTTTATAACGAAAGCGGAACACCTCTTGCCGTTCCATTCTCACAGCTCCTCAGTTAAGCAATCTACGACTCTTGGTGCGAATGCCAGAGGAAAACAATTCCAATGTGTCTGGGAAATAGAAATTGAACCTGGAGAATACCATTGTCAGGAGCTTGCACCTGCACCTTACACACACACGGGTTTGCAGCACATCTAAATGGCCAAGCTCTTTCTTAGGCAAGTTGAAAGCTGCTGTCAGAAGGTTGTGCTCCTTGTCAGATGGAAGCAGCAGCATGCACATAGCAGTTTGGCAAGCATTAAAGAGCCACAGAAGAGCGTGGCCTAGCAAAATGGGCCAGGAAAAAGCATTTGCTACATGTGCCCTTGTTGTCGCCTAACAACAGGTAGCAGCATAAACCAGATGCGGGTGAAGTTCTTGCAGGCGACAGCTAACGTCAAATGAGCAAGCGGGCTTACCACAGCTGCGGTCCTCTGGCAGTCTGAAAGCTTTGCGCACAAGCCGGATGCTACGCCCCTTCCTTGGCCTTTTGGCAGTGCTCGTGCATTGCCAGCACTAGGCGTGAATGGTCACTATCCAGCACACACGTTTCGTTGTGCCCGTTGCCAAGCGCTCTGGAGCACTGTTTATAACGAAAGCGGAACACCTCTTGCCGTTCCATTCTCACAGCTCCTCAGTGAAGCAATCTACGACTCTTGGTGCGAATGCCAGAGGAATACATTTCCAATGCCTCTGGCAGATAGAAACTGAACCTGGACAACACCATTGTCAGGAGCTTGCACCTGCACCTTACACACACACAGGTTTGCAGCACATCTAAATGGCCAAGCTCTTTCTTAGGCAAGTTGAAAGCTGCTGTCAGAAGGTTGTGCTCCTTGTCAGATGGAAGCAGCAGCATGCACATAGGAGTTTGGCAAGCATTAAAGAGCCACAGAAGAGCGTGGCCTAGCAAAATGAAACAAAAAAAAGCATTTGCTACATGTACCCTTGTTGTCGCCTAACAGCAGGTAGCAGCATAAACCAGATGCGGGTGAAGTTCTTGCAGGCGACAGCTAACGTCAAATGAGCAAGCGGGCTTACCACAGCTGCGGTCCTCTGGCAGTCTGAAAGCTTTGCACACAAGCCGGATGCTACGCCCCTTCCTTGGCCTTTTGGCAGTGCTCGTGCATTGCCAGCACTAGGCGTGAATGGTCACTATCCCGCACACACGTTTCGTTGTGCCCGTTGCCAAGCGCTCTGGAGCACTGCTTATGACGAAAGCGGAACACCTCTTGCCGTTCCATTCTCAGAGCTCCGGACTTAAGCAATCTGCGACTGTTGCTGCGAATGCCAGAGGAAAACATTTCCAATGCGTCTGGCAGATAGAAACTGAACCTGGAGAACACCTTTGTCAGGAGCTGGCACCTGCACCTTACACACACACGGGTTTGCAGCACATCTAAATGGCCAAGCTCTTTCTTAGGCAAGTTGAAAACTGCTGTCAGAAGGTTGTGCTCCTTGTCAGATGGAAGCAGCAGCACGCACATAGCAGTTTGGGAAGCATTAAAGAGCCACAGAAGAGCGTGGCCTAGCAAAATGGGCCAGGAAAAAGCATTTGCTACATGTGCCCTTGTTGTCGCCTAACAACAGGTAGCAGCATAAACCAGATGCGGGTGAAGTTCTTGCAGGCAACAGCTAACGTCAAATGAGCAAGCGGGCTTACCACAGCTGCGGTCCTCTGGCAGTCTAAAAGCTTTGCGCACAAGCCGCATGCTAAGCGCCTTCCTTTGCCTTTTGGCAGTGCTCGTGCATTGCCAGCACTAGGCGTGAATGGTCACTATCCCACACACACGTTTCGTTGTGCCCGTTGCCAAGCGCTCTGGAGCACTGTTTATGACGAAAGCGGAACACCTCTTGCCGTTCCATTCTCAGAGCTCCTCAGTTAAGCAATCTGTGACTGTTGGTGCGAATGCCAGAGGAAAACATTTCCAATGCGTCTGGCAGATAGAAACTGAACCTGGAGAACACCATTGTCAGGAGCTGGCACCTGCACCTTACACACACACAGGTTTGCAGCACATCTAAATGGCCAAGCTCTTTCTTAGGCAAGTTGAAAGCTGCTGTCAGAAGGTTGTGCTCCTTGTCAGATGGAAGCAGCAGCATGCACATAGCAGTTTGGCAAGCATTAAAGAGCCACAGAAGAGCGTGGCATAGCAAAATGGGCCAGGAAAAAGCATTTGCTACATGTGCCCTTGTTGTCGCCTAACAACAGGTAGCAGCATAAACCAGATGCGGGTGAAGTTCTTGCAGGCAACAGCTAACGTCAAATGAGCAAGCGGGCTTACCACAGCTGTGGTCCTCTGGCAGTCTAAAATCTTTGCGCTCTAGCCGCATGCTAAGCGCCTTCCTTTGCCTTTTGGCAGTGCTCGTGCATTGCCAGCACTAGGCGTGAATGGTCACTATCCCACAGACACGTTTCGTTGTGCCCGTTGCCAAGCGCTCTGGAGCACTGTTTATGACGAAAGCGGAACACCTCTTGCCGTTCCATTCTCAGAGCTCCTCAGTTAAGCAATCTGCGACTCTTGCTGCGAATGGCAGAGGAAAACATTTCCAATGTGTCTGGTAAATAGAAATTGAACCTGGAGAATACCATTGTCAGGAGCTTGCACCTGCACCTTACACACACACGGGTTTGCAGCACATCTAAATGGCCAAGCTCTTTCTTAGGCAAGTTGAAAGCTGCTGTCAGAAGGTTGTGCTCCTTGTCAGATGGAAGCAGCAGCATGCACATAGCAGTTTGGCAAGCATTAAAGAGCCACAGAAGAGCGTGGCCTAGCAAAATGGGCCAGGAAAAAGCATTTGCTACATGTGCCCTTGTTGTCGCCTAACAACAGGTAGCAGCATAAACCAGATGCGGGTGAAGTTCTTGCAGGCGACAGCTAACGTCAAATGAGCAAGCGGGCTTACCACAGCTGCGGTCCTCTGGCAGTCTGAAAGCTTTGCGCACAAGCCGGATGCTACGCCCCTTCCTTGGCCTTTTGGAAGTGCTCGTGCATTGCCAGCACTAGGCGTGAATGGTCACTATCCCGCACACACGTTTCGTTGTGCCCGTTGCCAAGCGCTCTGGAGCACTGCTTATGACGAAAGCGGAACACCTCTTGCCGTTCCATTCTCAGAGCTCCTCAGTTAAACAATCTGCGACTGTTGGTGCGAATGCCAGAGGAAAACATTTCCAATGCGTCTGGCAGATAGAAACTGATCCTGGAGAACACCATTGTCAGGAGCTTGCACCTGCACCTTACACACACACAGATTTGCAGCACATCTAAATGGCCAAGCTCTTTCTTAGGCAAGTTGAAAGCTCCTGTCAGAAGGTTGTGCTCCTTGTCAGATGGAAGCAGCAGCATGCACATAGCAGTTTGGCAAGCATTAAAGAGCCACAGAAGAGCGTGGCCTAGCAAAATGAAATAAAAAAAAGCATTTGCTACATGTACCCTTGTTGTCGCCTAACAACAGGTAGCAGCATAAACCAGATGCGGGTGAAGTTCTTGCAGGCGACAGCTAACGTCAAATGAGCAAGCGGGCTTACCACAGCTGCGGTCCTCTGGCAGTCTGAAAGCTTTGCGCACAAGCCGGATACTACGCCCCTTCCTTGGCCTTTTGGCAGTGCTCCTGCATTGCCAGCACTAGGCGTGAATGGTCACTATCCCGCACACACGTTTCGTTGTGCCCGTTGCCAAGCGCTCTGGAGCACTGTTTATGACGAAAGCGGAACACCTCTTGCCGTTCCATTCTCAGAGCTCCTCAGTTAAGCAATCTGCGACACTTGCTGCGAATGCCAGAGGAAAACATTTCCAATGTGTCTGGCATTGAGAAATTGAACCTGGAGAATACCATTGTCAGGAGCTTGCACCTGCACCTTACACACACACGGGTTTGCAGCACATCTAAATGGCCAAGCTCTTTCTTAGGCAAGTTGAAAGCTGCTGTCAGAAGGTTGTGCTCCTTGTCAGATGGAAGCAGCAGCACGCACATAGGAGTTTGGAAAGCATTAAAGAGCCACAGAAGAGCGTGGCCTAGCAAAATGAAACAGGAAAAAGCATTTGCTACATGTGCCCTTGTTGTCGCCTAACAACAGGTAGCAGCATAAACCAGATGCGGGTGAAGTTCTTGCAGGCGACAGCTAACGTCAAATGAGCAAGCGGGCTTACCACAGCTGCGGTCCTCTGGCAGTCTGAAAGCTTTGCGCACAAGCCGGATTCTAAGCGCCTCCCTTGGCCTTTTGGAAGTGCTCGTGCATTGCCAGCACTAGGCGTGAATGGTCACTACCCCGCACACACGTTTCGTTGTGCCCGTTGCCAAGCGCTCTGGAGCACTGTTTATGACGAAAGCGGAACACCTCTTGCCGTTCCATTCTCAGAGCTCCGGACTTAAGCAATCTACGACTCTTGCTGCGAATGCCAGAGGAAAACATTTCCAATGCGTCTGGGAAATAGAAATGGAACCTGGAGAACACCATTGTCAGGAGCTTGCACCTGCACCTTACACACACACGGGTTTGCAGCACATCTAAATGGCCAAGCTCTTTCTTAGGCAAGTTGAAAGCTGCTGTCAGAAGGTTGTGCTCCTTGTCAGATGGAAGCAGCAGCACGCACATAGCAGTTTGGCAAGCATTAAAGAGCCACAGAAGAGCGTGGCATAGCAAAATGAAACAGGAAAAAGCATTTGCTACATGTGCCCTTGTTGTCGCCTAACAACAGGTAGCAGCATAAACCAGATGCGGGTGAAGTTCTTGCAGGCGACAGCTAACGTCAAATGAGCAAGCGGGCTTACCACAGCTGCGGTCCTCTGGCAGTCTGAAAGCTTTGCGCACAAGCCGGATGCTACGCCCCTTCCTTGGCCTTTTGGCAGTGCTCGTGCATTGCCAGCACTAGGCGTGAATGGTCACTATCCAGCACACACGTTTCGTTGTGCCCGTTGCCAAGCGCTCTGGAGCACTGTTTATGACGAAAGCGGAACACCTCTTGCCGTTCCATTCTCAGAGCTCCTCAGTTAAGCAATCTGCGACTGTTGGTTCGAATGCCAGAGGAAAACATTTCCAATGTGTTTGGGAAATAGAAATTGAACCTGGAGAATACCATTGTCAGGAGCTTGCACCTGCACCTTACACACACACGGGTTTGCAGCACATCTAAATGGCCAAGCTCTTTCTTAGGCAAGTTGAAAGCTGCTGTCAGAAGGTTGTGCTCCTTGTCAGATGGAAGCAGCAGCATGCACATAGGAGTTTGGCAAGCATTAAAGAGCCACAGAAGAGCGTGGCCTAGCAAAATGAAACAGGAAAAAGCATTTGCTACATGTGCCCTTGTTGTCGCCTAACAACAGGTAGCAGCATAAACCAGATGCGGGTGAAGTTCTTGCAGGCGACAGCTAACGTCAAATGAGCAAGCGGGCTTACCACAGCTGCAGTCCTCTGGCAGTCTGAAAGCTTTGCGCACAAGCCGGATGCTACGCCCCTTCCTTTGCCTTTTGGCAGTGCTCGTGCATTGCCAGCACTAGGCGTGAATGGTCACTATCCAGAACACACGTTTCGTTGTGCCCGTTGCCAAGCGCTCTGGAGCACTGTTTATGACGAAAGCGGAACACCTCTTGCCGTTCCATTCTCAGAGCTCCTCAGTTAAGCAATCTGCGACTGTTGGTGCGAATGCCAGAGGAAAACATTTCCAATGTGTCTGGGAAATAGAAATGGAACCTGGAGAATACCATTGTCAGGAGCTTGCACCTGCACCTTACACACACACGGGTTTGCAGCACATCTAAATGGCCAAGCTCTTTCTTAGGCAAGTTGAAAGCTGCTGTCAGAAGGTTGTGCTCCTTGTCAGATGGAAGCAGCAGCATGCACATAGGAGTTTGGCAAGCATTAAAGAGCCACAGAAGAGCGTGGCCTAGCAAAATGGGCCAGGAAAAAGCATTTGCTACATGTGCCCTTGTTGTCGCCTAACAACAGGTAGCAGCATAAACCAGATGCGGGTGAAGTTCTTGCAGGCGACAGCTAACGTCAAATGAGCAAGCGGGCTTACCACAGCTGCGGTCCTCTGGCAGTCTGAAAGCTTTGCACACAAGCCGGATGCTACTCCCCTTCCTTGGCCTTTTGGAAGTGCTCCTGCATTGCCAGCACTAGGCGTGAATGGTCACTACCCCGCACACACGTTTCGTTGTGCCCGTTGCCAAGCGCTCTGGAGCACTGTTTATGACGAAAGCGGAACACCTCTTGCCGTTCCATTCTCAGAGCTCCTCAGTTAAACAATCTGCGACTGTTGGTGCGAATGCCAGAGGAAAACATTTCCAATGCGTCTGGCAGATAGAAACTGATCCTGGAGAACACCATTGTCAGGAGCTTGCACCTGCACCTTACACACACACAGATTTGCAGCACATCTAAATGGCCAAGCTCTTTCTTAGGCAAGTTGAAAGCTGCTGTCAGAAGGTTGTGCTCCTTGTCAGATGGAAGCAGCAGCATGCACATAGCAGTTTGGCAAGCATTAAAGAGACACAGAAGAGCGTGGCCTAGCAAAATGAAATAAAAAAAAGCATTTGCTACATGTGCCCTTGTTGTCGCCTAACAACAGGTAGCAGCATAAACCAGATGCGGGTGAAGTTCTTGCAGGCGACAGCTAACGTCAAATGAGCAAGCGGGCTTACCACAGCTGCGGTCCTCTGGCAGTCTGAAAGCTTTGCACACAAGCCGGATGCTAAACGCCTTCCTTTGTCTTTTGGCGGTGCTCGTGCATTGCCAGCACTAGGCGTGAATGGTCACTATCCAGCACACACGTTTCGTAGTGCCCGTTGCCAAGCGCTCTGGAGCACTGTTTATGACGAAAGCGGAACACCTCTTGCCGTTCCATTCTCAGAGCTCCTCAGTTAAGCAATCTGCGACTGTTGGTGCGAATGCCAGAGGAAAACACTTCCAATGCGTCTGGCAGATAGATACTGAACCTGGAGAACACCTTTGTCAGGAGCTGGCACCTGCACCTTACACACACACAGGTTTGCAGCACATCTAAATGGCCAAGCTCTTTCTTAGGCAAGTTGAAAGCTGCTATCAGAAGGTTGTGCTCCTTGTCAGATGGAAGCAGCAGCACGCACATAGCAGTTTGGGAAGCACTAAAGAACCACAGAAGAGCGTGGCCTAGCAAAATGGGCCAGGAAAAAGCATTTGCTACATGTGCCCTTGTTGTCGCCTAACAACAGGTAGCAGCATAAACCAGATGCGGGTGAAGTTCCTGCAGGCGACAGCTAACGTCAAATGAGCAAGCGGGCTTACCACAGCTGCGGTCCTCTGGCAGTCTGAAAGCTTTGCACACAAGCGGCATGCTACGCCCCTTCCTTGGCCTTTTGGCAGTGCTCGTGCATTGCCAGCACTAGGCGTGAATGGTCACTATCCCGCACACACGTTTCGTTGTGCCCGTTGCCAAGCGCTCTGGAGCACTGTTTATAACGAAAGCGGAACACCTCTTGCCGTTCCATTCTCAGAGCTCCTCAGTTAAGCAATCTGCGACTCTTGCTGTGAATGCCAGAGGAAAACATTTCCAATGCGTCTGGCAGATAGAAACTGAACCTGGAGAACACCATTGTCAGGAGCTGGCACCTGCACCTTAGACACACACAGGTTTGCAGCACATCTAAATGGCCAAGCTCTTTCTTAGGCAAGTTGAAAGCCGCTGTCAGAAGGTTGTGCTCCTTGTCAGATGGAAGCAGCAGCATGCACATAGCAGTTTGGAAAGCACTAAAGAGCCACAGAAGAGCGTGGCCTAGCAAAATGGGCCAGGAAAAAGCATTTGCTACATGTGCCCTTGTTGTCACCTAACAACAGGTAGCAGCATAAACCAGATGCGGGTGAAGTTCTTGCAGGCGACAGCTAACGTCAAATGAGCAAGCGGGCTTACCACAGCTGCGGTCCTCTGGCAGTCTGAAAGCTTTGCGCACAAGCCGGATGCTACGCCCCTTCCTTGGCCTTTTGGCAGTGCTCGTGCATTGCCAGCACTAGGCGTGAATGCTCACTATCCAGCACACACGTTTCGTTGTGCCCGTTGCCAAGCGCTCTGGAGCACTGTTTATAACGAAAGCGGAACACCTCTTGCCGTTCCATTCTCAGAGCTCCGGACTTAAGCAATCTGCGACTGTTGCTGCGAATGCCAGAGGAAAACATTTCCAATGCGTCTGGCAGATAGAAACTGAACCTGGAGAACACCTTTGTCAGGAGCTGGCACCTGCACCTTACACACACACGGGTTTGCAGCACATCTAAATGGCCAAGCTCTTTCTTAGGCAAGTTGAAAGCTGCTGTCAGAAGGTTGTGCTCCTTGTCCGATGGAAGCAGCAGCACGCGCATAGGAGTTTGGAAAGCATTAAAGAGCCACAGAAGAGCGTGGCATAGCAAAATGAAACAGGAAAAAGCATTTGCTACATGTGCCCTTGTTGTCGCCTAACAACAGGTAGCAGCATAAACCAGATGCGGGTGAAGTTCTTGCAGGCGACAGCTAACGTCAAATGAGCAAGCGGGCTTACCACAGCTGCGGTCCTCTGGCAGTCTGAAAGCTTTGCGCACAAGCCGGATTCTAAGCGCCTTCCTTGGCCTTTTGGAAGTGCTCGTGCATTGCCAGCACTAGGCGTGAATGGTCACTACCCCGCACACACGTTTCGTTGTGCCCGTTGCCAAGCGCTCTGGAGCACTGTTTATGACGAAAGCGGAACACCTCTTGCCGTTCCATTCTCAGAGCTCCGGACTTAAGCAATCTACGACTCTTGCTGCGAATGCCAGAGGAAAACATTTCCAATGCGTCTGGGAAATAGAAATGGAACCTGGAGAACACCATTGTCAGGAGCTTGCACCTGCACCTTACACACACACGGGTTTGCAGCACATCTAAATGGCCAAGCTCTTTCTTAGGCAAGTTGAAAGCTGCTGTCAGAAGGTTGTGCTTTTTGTCAGATGGAAGCAGCAGCACGCACATAGCAGTTTGGAAAGCACTAAAGAGCCAAAGAAGAGCGTGGCAAAGCTAAATGAAACAGGAAAAAGCATTTGCTACATGTACCCTTGTTGTCGCCTAACAACAGGTATCAGCATAAACCAGATGGGGGTGAAGTTCTTGCAGGCGACAGCTAACGTCAAATGAGCAAGCGGGCTTACCACAGCTGCGGTCCTCTGGCAGTCTGAAAGCATTGCGCACAAGCCGCATGCTAAGCGCCTTCCACTGCCTTTTGGCAGTGCTCGTGCATTGCCAGCACTAGGCGTGAATGGTCACTATCCAGCACACACGTTTCGTTGTGCCCGTTGCCAAGCGCTCTGGAGCACTGTTTATGACGAAAGCGGAACACCTCTTGCCGTTCCATTCTCACAGCTCTTCAGTTAAGCAATCTACGACTCTTGGTGCGAATGCCAGAGGAAAACATTTCCAATGTGTTTGGGAAATAGAAATTGAACCTGGAGAATACCATTGTCAGGAGCTTGCACCTGCACCTTACACACACACAGGTTTGCAGCACATCTAAATGGCCAAGCTCTTTCTTAGGCAAGTTGAAAGCTGCTGTCAGAAGGTTGTGCTCCTTGTCAGATGGAAGCAGCAGCATGCACATAGGAGTTTGGCAAGCATTAAAGAGCCACAGAAGAGCGTGGCCTAGCAAAATGGGCCAGGAAAAAGCATTTGCTACATGTGCCCTTGTTGTCGCCTAACAACAGGTAGCAGCATAAACCAGATGCGGGTGAAGTTCCTGCCGGCGACAGCTAACGTCAAATGAGCAAGCGGGCTTACCACAGCTGCAGTCCTCTGGCAGTCTGAAAGCTTTGCGCACAAGCCGGATGCTACGCCCCTTCCTTGGCCTTTTGGCAGTGCTCGTGCATTGCCAGTACTAGGCGTGAATGGTCACTATCCAGCACACACGTTTCGTTGTGCCCGTTGCCAAGCGCTCTGGAGCACTGTTTATGACGAAAGCGGAACACCTCTTGCCGTTCCATTCTCAGAGCTCCTCTGTTAAACAATCTGCGACTGTTGGTGCGAATGCCAGAGGAAAACATTTCCAATGCGTCTGGCAGATAGAAACTGATCCTGGAGAACACCATTGTCAGGAGCTTGCACCTGCACCTTACACACACACAGGTTTGCAGCACATCTAAATGGCCAAGCTCTTTCTTAGGCAAGTTGAAAGCTGCTGTCAGAAGGTTGTGCTCCTTGTCAGATGGAAGCAGCAGCACGCACATAGCAGTTTGGCAAGCATTAAAGAGCCACAGAAGAGCGTGGCCTAGCAAAATGGGCCAGGAAAAAGCATTTGCTACATGTGCCCTTGTTGTCGCCTAACAACAGGTAGCAGCATAAACCAGATGCGGGTGAAGTTCTTGCAGGCGACAGCTAACGTCAAATGAGCAAGCGGGCTTACCACAGCTGCGGTCCTCTGGCAGTCTGAAAGCTTTGCACACAAGCCGCATGCTAAGCGCCTTCCTTTGCCTTTTGGCAGTGCTCGTGCATTGCCAGCACTAGGCGTGAATGGTCACTATCCCACACACACGTTTCGTTGTGCCCGTTGCCAAGCGCTCTGGAGCACTGTTTATGACGAAAGCGGAACACCTCTTGCCGTTCCATTCTCAGAGCTCCTCAGTTAAGCAATCTGCGACTCTTGCTGCGAATGCCAGAGGAAAACATTTCCAATGTGTCTGGGAAATAGAAATGGAACCTGGAGAATACCATTGTCAGGAGCTTGCACCTGCACCTTACACACACACGGGTTTGCAGCACATCTAAATGGCCAAGCTCTTTCTTAGGCAAGTTGAAAGCTGCTGTCAGAAGGTTGTGCTCCTTGTCAGATGGAAGCAGCAGCATGCACATAGCAGTTTGGCAAGCATTAAAGAGCCACAGAAGAGCGTGGCCTAGCAAAATGGGCCAGGAAAAAGCATTTGCTACATGTGCCCTTGTTGTCGCCTAACAACAGGTAGCAGCATAAACCAGATGCGGGTGAAGTTCTTGCAGGCGACAGCTAACGTCAAATGAGCAAGCGGGCTTACCACAGCTGCGGTCCTCTGGCAGTCTGAAAGCTTTGCGCACAAGCCGGATGCTACGCCCCTTCCTTGGCCTTTTGGCAGTGCTCGTGCATTGCCAGCACTAGGCGTGAATGCTCACTATCCAGCACACACGTTTCGTTGTGCCCGTTGCCAAGCGCTCTGGAGCACTGTTTATAACGAAAGCGGAACACCTCTTGCCGTTCCATTCTCACAGCTCCTCAGTGAAGCAATCTACGACTCTTGGTGCGAATGCAAGAGGAATACATTTCCAATGCCTCTGGCAGATAGAAACTGAACCTGGAGAACACCATTGTCAGGAGCTTGCACCTGCACCTTACACACACACAGGTTTGCAGCACATCTAAATGGCCAAGCTCTTTCTTAGGCAAGTTGAAAGCTGCTGTCAGAAGGTTGTGCTCCTTGTCAGATGGAAGCAGCAGCATGCACATAGGAGTTTGGCAAGCATTAAAGAGCCACAGAAGAGCGTGGCCTAGCAAAATGAAACAAAAAAAAGCATTTGCTACATGTACCCTTGTTGTCGCCTAACAACAGGTAGCAGCATAAACCAGATGCGGGTGAAGTTCTTGCAGGCGACAGCTAACGTCAAATGAGCAAGCGGGCTTACCACAGCTGCGGTCCTCTGGCAGTCTGAAAGCTTTGCGCACAAGCCGGATACTACGACCCTTCCTTGGCCTTTTGGCAGTGCTCCTGCATTGCCAGCACTAGGCGTGAATGGTCACTATCCCGCACACACGTTTCGTTGTGCCCGTTGCCAAGCGCTCTGGAGCACTGTTTATGACGAAAGCGGAACACCTCTTGCCGTTCCATTCTCAGAGCTCCTCAGTTAAGCAATCTGCGACACTTGCTGCGAATGCCAGAGGAAAACATTTCCAATGTGTCTGGCATTGAGAAATTGAACCTGGAGAACACCTTTGTCAGGAGCTGGCACCTGCACCTTACACACACACGGGTTTGCAGCACATCTAAATGGCCAAGCTCTTTCTTAGGCAAGTTGAAAGCTGCTGTCAGAAGGTTGTGCTCCTTGTCAGATGGAAGCAGCAGCACGCACATAGGAGTTTGGAAAGCATTAAAGAGCCACAGAAGAGCGTGGCCTAGCAAAATGAAACAGGAAAAAGCATTTGCTACATGTGCCCTTGTTGTCGCCTAACAACAGGTAGCAGCATAAACCAGATGCGGGTGAAGTTCTTGCAGGCGACAGCTAACGTCAAATGAGCAAGCGGGCTTACCACAGCTGCGGTCCTCTGGCAGTCTGAAAGCTTTGCGCACAAGCCGGATTCTAAGCGCCTCCCTTGGCCTTTTGGAAGTGCTCGTGCATTGCCAGCACTAGGCGTGAATGGTCACTACCCCGCACACACGTTTCGTTGTGCCCGTTGCCAAGCGCTCTGGAGCACTGTTTATGACGAAAGCGGAACACCTCTTGCCGTTCCATTCTCAGAGCTCCGGACTTAAGCAATCTACGACTCTTGCTGCGAATGCCAGAGGAAAACATTTCCAATGCGTCTGGGAAATAGAAATGGAACCTGGAGAACACCATTGTCAGGAGCTTGCACCTGCACCTTACACACACACGGGTTTGCAGCACATCTAAATGGCCAAGCTCTTTCTTAGGCAAGTTGAAAGCTGCTGTCAGAAGGTTGTGCTCCTTGTCAGATGGAAGCAGCAGCACGCACATAGCAGTTTGGCAAGCACTAAAGAGCCACAGAAGAGCGTGGCATAGCAAAATGAAACAGGAAAAAGCATTTGCTACATGTGCCCTTGTTGTCGCCTAACAACAGGTAGCAGCATAAACCAGATGCGGGTGAAGTTCTTGCAGGCGACAGCTAACGTCAAATGAGCAAGCGGGCTTACCACAGCTGCGGTCCTCTGGCAGTCTGAAAGCTTTGCACACAAGCCGGATGCTACGCCCCTTCCTTGGCCTTTTGGCAGTGCTCGTGCATTGCCAGCACTAGGCGTGAATGGTCACTATCCAGCACACACGTTTCGTTGTGCCCGTTGCCAAGCGCTCTGGAGCACTGTTTATGACGAAAGCGGAACACCTCTTGCCGTTCCATTCTCAGAGCTCCTCAGTTAAGCAATCTGCGACTGTTGGTTCGAATGCCAGAGGAAAACATTTCCAATGTGTTTGGGAAATAGAAATTGAACCTGGAGAATACCATTGTCAGGAGCTTGCACCTGCACCTTACACACACACGGGTTTGCAGCACATCTAAATGGCCAAGCTCTTTCTTAGGCAAGTTGAAAGCTGCTGTCAGAAGGTTGTGCTCCTTGTCAGATGGAAGCAGCAGCATGCACATAGCAGTTTGGCAAGCATTAAAGAGCCACAGAAGAGCGTGGCATAGCAAAATGAAACAGGAAAAAGCATTTGCTACATGTGCCCTTGTTGTCGCCTAACAACAGGTAGCAGCATAAACCAGATGCGGGTGAAGTTCTTGCAGGCGACAGCTAACGTCAAATGAGCAAGCGGGCTTACCACAGCTGCAGTCCTCTGGCAGTCTGAAAGCTTTGCGCACAAGCCGGATGCTACGCCCCTTCCTTTGCCTTTTGGCAGTGCTCGTGCATTGCCAGCACTAGGCGTGAATGGTCACTATCCAGAACACACGTTTCGTTGTGCCCGTTGCCAAGCGCTCTGGAGCACTGTTTATGACGAAAGCGGAACACCTCTTGCCGTTCCATTCTCAGAGCTCCTCAGTTAAGCAATCTGCGACTGTTGGTGCGAATGCCAGAGGAAAACATTTCCAATGTGTCTGGGAAATAGAAATGGAACCTGGAGAATACCATTGTCAGGAGCTTGCACCTGCACCTTACACACACACGGGTTTGCAGCACATCTAAATGGCCAAGCTCTTTCTTAGGCAAGTTGAAAGCTGCTGTCAGAAGGTTGTGCTCCTTGTCAGATGGAAGCAGCAGCATGCACATAGGAGTTTGGCAAGCATTAAAGAGCCACAGAAGAGCGTGGCCTAGCAAAATGGGCCAGGAAAAAGCATTTGCTACATGTGCCCTTGTTGTCGCCTAACAACAGGTAGCAGCATAAACCAGATGCGGGTGAAGTTCTTGCAGGCGACAGCTAACGTCAAATGAGCAAGCGGGCTTACCACAGCTGCGGTCCTCTGGCAGTCTGAAAGCTTTGCACACAAGCCGGATGCTACTCCCCTTCCTTGGCCTTTTGGAAGTGCTCCTGCATTGCCAGCACTAGGCGTGAATGGTCACTACCCCGCACACACGTTTCGTTGTGCCCGTTGCCAAGCGCTCTGGAGCACTGTTTATGACGAAAGCGGAACACCTCTTGCCGTTCCATTCTCAGAGCTCCTCAGTTAAACAATCTGCGACTGTTGGTGCGAATGCCAGAGGAAAACATTTCCAATGCGTCTGGCAGATAGAAACTGATCCTGGAGAACACCATTGTCAGGAGCTTGCACCTGCACCTTACACACACACAGATTTGCAGCACATCTAAATGGCCAAGCTCTTTCTTAGGCAAGTTGAAAGCTGCTGTCAGAAGGTTGTGCTCCTTGTCAGATGGAAGCAGCAGCATGCACATAGCAGTTTGGCAAGCATTAAAGAGACACAGAAGAGCGTGGCCTAGCAAAATGAAATAAAAAAAAGCATTTGCTACATGTGCCCTTGTTGTCGCCTAACAACAGGTAGCAGCATAAACCAGATGCGGGTGAAGTTCTTGCAGGCGACAGCTAACGTCAAATGAGCAAGCGGGCTTACCACAGCTGCGGTCCTCTGGCAGTCTGAAAGCTTTGCACACAAGCCGGATGCTAAACGCCTTCCTTTGTCTTTTGGCGGTGCTCGTGCATTGCCAGCACTAGGCGTGAATGGTCACTATCCAGCACACACGTTTCGTTGTGCCCGTTGCCAAGCGCTCTGGAGCACTGTTTATGACGAAAGCGGAACACCTCTTGCCGTTCCATTCTCAGAGCTCCTCAGTTAAGCAATCTGCGACTGTTGGTGCGAATGCCAGAGGAAAACACTTCCAATGCGTCTGGCAGATAGATACTGAACCTGGAGAACACCTTTGTCAGGAGCTGGCACCTGCACCTTACACACACACAGGTTTGCAGCACATCTAAATGGCCAAGCTCTTTCTTAGGCAAGTTGAAAGCTGCTATCAGAAGGTTGTGCTCCTTGTCAGATGGAAGCAGCAGCACGCACATAGCAGTTTGGGAAGCACTAAAGAGCCACAGAAGAGCGTGGCCTAGCAAAATGGGCCAGGAAAAAGCATTTGCTACATGTGCCCTTGTTGTCGCCTAACAACAGGTAGCAGCATAAACCAGATGCGGGTGAAGTTCCTGCAGGCGACAGCTAACGTCAAATGAGCAAGCGGGCTTACCACAGCTGCGGTCCTCTGGCAGTCTGAAAGCTTTGCACACAAGCGGCATGCTACGCCCCTTCCTTGGCCTTTTGGCAGTGCTCGTGCATTGCCAGCACTAGGCGTGAATGGTCACTATCCCGCACACACGTTTCGTTGTGCCCGTTGCCAAGCGCTCTGGAGCACTGTTTATAACGAAAGCGGAACACCTCTTGCCGTTCCATTCTCAGAGCTCCTCAGTTAAGCAATCTGCGACTCTTGCTGTGAATGCCAGAGGAAAACATTTCCAATGCGTCTGGCAGATAGAAACTGAACCTGGAGAACACCATTGTCAGGAGCTGGCACCTGCACCTTAGACACACACAGGTTTGCACCACATCTAAATGGCCAAGCTCTTTCTTAGGCAAGTTGAAAGCCGCTGTCAGAAGGTTGTGCTCCTTGTCAGATGGAAGCAGCAGCATGCACATAGCAGTTTGGAAAGCACTAAAGAGCCACAGAAGAGCGTGGCCTAGCAAAATGGGCCAGGAAAAAGCATTTGCTACATGTGCCCTTGTTGTCACCTAACAACAGGTAGCAGCATAAACCAGATGCGGGTGAAGTTCTTGCAGGCGACAGCTAACGTCAAATGAGCAAGCGGGCTTACCACAGCTGCGGTCCTCTGGCAGTCTGAAAGCTTTGCGCACAAGCCGGATGCTACGCCCCTTCCTTGGCCTTTTGGCAGTGCTCGTGCATTGCCAGCACTAGGCGTGAATGCTCACTATCCAGCACACACGTTTCGTTGTGCCCGTTGCCAAGCGCTCTGGAGCACTGTTTATAACGAAAGCGGAACACCTCTTGCCGTTCCATTCTCAGAGCTCCGGACTTAAGCAATCTGCGACTGTTGCTGCGAATGCCAGAGGAAAACATTTCCAATGCGTCTGGCAGATAGAAACTGAACCTGGAGAACACCTTTGTCAGGAGCTGGCACCTGCACCTTACACACACACGGGTTTGCAGCACATCTAAATGGCCAAGCTCTTTCTTAGGCAAGTTGAAAGCTGCTGTCAGAAGGTTGTGCTTTTTGTCAGATGGAAGCAGCAGCACGCACATAGCAGTTTGGAAAGCACTAAAGAGCCAAAGAAGAGCGTGGCAAAGCTAAATGAAACAGGAAAAAGCATTTGCTACATGTACCCTTGTTGTCGCCTAACAACAGGTATCAGCATAAACCAGATGGGGGTGAAGTTCTTGCAGGCGACAGCTAACGTCAAATGAGCAAGCGGGCTTACCACAGCTGCGGTCCTCTGGCAGTCTGAAAGCATTGCGCACAAGCCGCATGCTAAGCGCCTTCCACTGCCTTTTGGCAGTGCTCGTGCATTGCCAGCACTAGGCGTGAATGGTCACTATCCAGCACACACGTTTCGTTGTGCCCGTTGCCAAGCGCTCTGGAGCACTGTTTATGACGAAAGCGGAACACCTCTTGCCGTTCCATTCTCACAGCTCTTCAGTTAAGCAATCTGCGACTGTTGGTGCGAATGCCAGAGGAAAACATTTCCAATGCGTCTGGCAGATAGAAACTGATCCTGGAGAACACCATTGTCAGGAGCTTGCACCTGCACCTTACACACACACAGGTTTGCAGCACATCTAAATGGCCAAGCTCTTTCTTAGGCAAGTTGAAAGCTGCTGTCAGAAGGTTGTGCTCCTTGTCAGATGGAAGCAGCAGCACGCACATAGCAGTTTGGCAAGCATTAAAGAGCCACAGAAGAGCGTGGCCTAGCAAAATGGGCCAGGAAAAAGCATTTGCTACATGTGCCCTTGTTGTCGCCTAACAACAGGTAGCAGCATAAACCAGATGCGGGTGAAGTTCTTGCAGGCGACAGCTAACGTCAAATGAGCAAGCGGGCTTACCACAGCTGCGGTCCTCTGGCAGTCTGAAAGCTTTGCACACAAGCCGCATGCTAAGCGCCTTCCTTTGCCTTTTGGCAGTGCTCGTGCATTGCCAGCACTAGGCGTGAATGGTCACTATCCCACACACACGTTTCGTTGTGCCCGTTGCCAAGCGCTCTGGAGCACTGTTTATGACGAAAGCGGAACACCTCTTGCCGTTCCATTCTCAGAGCTCCTCAGTTAAGCAATCTGCGACTCTTGCTGCGAATGCCAGAGGAAAACATTTCCAATGTGTCTGGGAAATAGAAATGGAACCTGGAGAATACCATTGTCAGGAGCTTGCACCTGCACCTTACACACACACGGGTTTGCAGCACATCTAAATGGCCAAGCTCTTTCTTAGGCAAGTTGAAAGCTGCTGTCAGAAGGTTGTGCTCCTTGTCAGATGGAAGCAGCAGCATGCACATAGCAGTTTGGCAAGCATTAAAGAGCCACAGAAGAGCGTGGCCTAGCAAAATGGGCCAGGAAAAAGCATTTGCTACATGTGCCCTTGTTGTCGCCTAACAACAGGTAGCAGCATAAACCAGATGCGGGTGAAGTTCTTGCAGGCGACAGCTAACGTCAAATGAGCAAGCGGGCTTACCACAGCTGCGGTCCTCTGGCAGTCTGAAAGCTTTGCGCACAAGCCGGATGCTACGCCCCTTCCTCTGCCTTTTGGCAGTGCTTGTGCATTGCCAGCACTAGGCGTGAATGGTCACTATCCAGCACACACGTTTCGTTGCGCCCGTTGCCAAGCGCTCTGGAGCACTGTTTATGACGAAAGCGGAACACCTCTTGCCGTTCCATTCTCAGAGCTCCTCTGTTAAACAATCTGCGACTGTTGGTGCGAATGCCAGAGGAAAACATTTCCAATGCGTCTGGCAGATAGAAACTGATCCTGGAGAACACCATTGTCAGGAGCTTGCACCTGCACCTTACACACACACAGATTTGCAGCACATCTAAATGGCCAAGCTCTTTCTTAGGCAAGTTGAAAGCTGCTGTCAGAAGGTTGTGCTCCTTGTCAGATGGAAGCAGCAGCATGCACATAGCAGTTTGGCAAGCATTAAAGAGCCACAGAAGAGCGTGGCCTAGCAAAATGGGCCAGGAAAAAGCATTTGCTACATGTGCCCTTGTTGTCGCCTAACAACAGGTAGCAGCATAAACCAGATGCGGGTGAAGTTCTTGCAGGCGACAGCTAACGTCAAATGAGCAAGCGGGCTTACCACAGCTGCGGTCCTCTGGCAGTCTGAAAGCTTTGCACACAAGCCGCATGCTAAGCGCCTTCCTTTGCCTTTTGGCAGTGCTCGTGCATTGCCAGCACTAGGCGTGAATGGTCACTATCCCACACACACGTTTCGTTGTGCCCGTTGCCAAGCGCTCTGGAGCACTGTTTATGACGAAAGCGGAACACCTCTTGCCGTTCCATTCTCAGAGCTCCTCAGTTAAGCAATCTGCGACTGTTGGTGCGAATGCCAGAGGAAAACATTTCCAATGTGTCTGGGAAATAGAAATGGAACCTGGAGAATACCATTGTCAGGAGCTTGCACCTGCACCTTACACACACACGGGTTTGCAGCACATCTAAATGGCCAAGCTCTTTCTTAGGCAAGTTGAAAGCTGCTGTCAGAAGGTTGTGCTCCTTGTCAGATGGAAGCAGCAGCATGCACATAGCAGTTTGGCAAGCATTAAAGAGCCACAGAAGAGCGTGGCCTAGCAAAATGGGCCAGGAAAAAGCATTTGCTACATGTGCCCTTGTTGTCGCCTAACAACAGGTAGCAGCATAAACCAGATGCGGGTGAAGTTCTTGCAGGCGACAGCTAACGTCAAATGAGCAAGCGGGCTTACCACAGCTGCGGTCCTCTGGCAGTCTGAAAGCTTTGCACACAAGCCGGATGCTACGCCCCTTCCTTGGCCTTTTGGAAGTGCTCGTGCATTGCCAGCACTAGGCGTGAATGGTCACTACCCCGCACACACGTTTCGTTGTGCCCGTTGCCAAGCGCTCTGGAGCACTGTTTATGACGAAAGCGGAACACCTCTTGCCGTTCCATTCTCAGAGCTCCTCAGTTAAACAATCTGCGACTCTTGGTGCGAATGCCAGAGGAAAACATTTCCAATGCGTCTGGCAGATAGAAACTGATCCTGGAGAACACCATTGTCAGGAGCTTGCACCTGCACCTTACACACACACAGATTTGCAGCACATCTAAATGGCCAAGCTCTTTCTTAGGCAAGTTGAAAGCTGCTGTCAGAAGGTTGTGCTCCTTGTCAGATGGAAGCAGCAGCATGCACATAGCAGTTTGGAAAGCACTAAAGAGCCACAGAAGAGCGTGGCCTAGCAAAATGGGCCAGGAAAAAGTATTTGCTACATGTGCCCTTGTTGTCACCTAACAACAGGTAGCAGCATAAACCAGATGCGGGTGAAGTTCTTGCAGGCGACAGCTAACGTCAAATGAGCAAGCGGGCTTACCACAGCTGCGGTCCTCTGGCAGTCTGAAAGCTTTGCGCACAAGCCGGATGCTACGCCCCTTCCTCTGCCTTTTGGCAGTGCTTGTGCATTGCCAGCACTAGGCGTGAATGGTCACTATCCAGCACACACGTTTCGTTGTGCCCGTTGCCAAGCGCTCTGGAGCACTGTTTATGACGAAAGCGGAACACCTCTTGCCGTTCCATTCTCAGAGCTCCTCAGTTAAGCAATCTGCGACTCTTGGTGCGAATGCCAGAGGAAAACATTTCCAATGCGTCTGGCAGATAGAAACTGAACCTGGAGAACACCATTGTCAGGAGCTTGCACCTGCACCTTACACACACACAGGTTTGCAGCACATCTAAATGGCCAAGCTCTTTCTTAGGCAAGTTGAAAGCTGCTGTCAGAAGGTTGTGCTCCTTGTCAGATGGAAGCAGCAGCATGCACATAGCAGTTTGGCAAGCATTAAAGAGCCACAGAAGAGCGTGGCATAGCAAAATGGGCCAGGAAAAAGCATTTGCTACATGTGCCCTTGTTGTCGCCTAACAACAGGTAGCAGCATAAACCAGATGCGGGTGAAGTTCTTGCAGGCGACAGCTAACGTCAAATGAGCAAGCGGGCTTACCACAGCTGCGGTCCTCTGGCAGTCTGAAAGCTTTGCGCACAAGCCGGATGCTACGCCCCTTCCTTGGCCTTTTGGCAGTGCTCGTGCATTGCCAGCACTAGGCGTGAATGCTCACTATCCAGCACACACGTTTCGTTGTGCCCGTTGCCAAGCGCTCTGGAGCACTGTTTATAACGAAAGCGGAACACCTCTTGCCGTTCCATTCTCACAGCTCCTCAGTGAAGCAATCTACGACTCTTGGTGCGAATGCCAGAGGAATACATTTCCAATGCCTCTGGCAGATAGAAACTGAACCTGGAGAACACCATTGTCAGGAGCTTGCACCTGCACCTTACACACACACAGGTTTGCAGCACATCTAAATGGCCAAGCTCTTTCTTAGGCAAGTTGAAAGCTGCTGTCAGAAGGTTGTGCTCCTTGTCAGATGGAAGCAGCAGCATGCACATAGGAGTTTGGCAAGCATTAAAGAGCCACAGAAGAGCGTGGCCTAGCAAAATGAAACAAAAAAAAGCATTTGCTACATGTACCCTTGTTGTCGCCTAACAACAGGTAGCAGCATAAACCAGATGCGGGTGAAGTTCTTGCAGGCGACAGCTAACGTCAAATGAGCAAGCGGGCTTACCACAGCTGCGGTCCTCTGGCAGTCTGAAAGCTTTGCGCACAAGCCGGATGCTACGCCCCTTCCTTGGCCTTTTGGCAGTGCTCCTGCATTGCCAGCACTAGGCGTGAATGGTCACTATCCCGCACACACGTTTCGTTGTGCCCGTTGCCAAGCGCTCTGGAGCACTGCTTATGACGAAAGCGGAACACCTCTTGCCGTTCCATTCTCAGAGCTCCGGACTTAAGCAATCTGCGACTGTTGCTGCGAATGCCAGAGGAAAACATTTCCAATGCGTCTGGCAGATAGAAACTGAACCTGGAGAACACCTTTGTCAGGAGCTGGCACCTGCACCTTACACACACACGGGTTTGCAGCACATCTAAATGGCCAAGCTCTTTCTTAGGCAAGTTGAAAGCTGCTGTCAGAAGGTTGTGCTCCTTGTCAGATGGAAGCAGCAGCACGCACATAGCAGTTTGGCAAGCATTAAAGAGCCACAGAAGAGCGTGGCCTAGCAAAATGGGCCAGGAAAAAGCATTTGCTACATGTGCCCTTGTTGTCGCCTAACAACAGGTAGCAGCATAAACCAGATGCGGGTGAAGTTCTTGCAGGCAACAGCTAACGTCAAATGAGCAAGCGGGCTTACCACAGCTGCGGTTTTCTGGCAGTCTAAAAGCTTTGCGCACAAGCCGCATGCTAAGCGCCTTCCTTTGCCTTTTGGCAGTGCTCGTGCATTGCCAGCACTAGGCGTGAATGGTCACTATCCCACACACACGTTTCGTTGTGCCCGTTGCCAAGCGCTCTGGAGCACTGTTTATGACGAAAGCGGAACACCTCTTGCCGTTCCATTCTCAGAGCTCCTCAGTTAAACAATCTGTGACTGTTGGTGCGAATGCCAGAGGAAAACATTTCCAATGCGTCTGGCAGATAGAAACTGAACCTGGAGAACACCATTGTCAGGAGCTGGCACCTGCACCTTACACACACACAGGTTTGCAGCACATCTAAATGGCCAAGCTCTTTCTTAGGCAAGTTGAAAGCTGCTGTCAGAAGGTTGTGCTCCTTGTCAGATGGAAGCAGCAGCATGCACATAGCAGTTTGGCAAGCATTAAAGAGCCACAGAAGAGCGTGGCCTAGCAAAATGGGCCAGGAAAAAGCATTTGCTACATGTGCCCTTGTTGTCGCCTAACAACAGGTAGCAGCATAAACCAGATGCGGGTGAAGTTCTTGCAGGCAACAGCTAACGTCAAATGAGCAAGCGGGCTTACCACAGCTGTGGTCCTCTGGCAGTCTAAAATCTTTGCGCTCTAGCCGCATGCTAAGCGCCTTCCTTTGCCTTTTGGCAGTGCTCGTGCATTGCCAGCACTAGGCGTGAATGGTCACTATCCCACACACACGTTTCGTTGTGCCCGTTGCCAAGCGCTCTGGAGCACTTTATGACGAAAGCGGAACACCTCTTGCCGTTCCATTCTCAGAGCTCCTCAGTTAAGCAATCTGCGACTGTTGGTGCGAATGCCAGAGGAAAACATTTCCAATGTGTCTGGGAAATAGAAATGGAACCTGGAGAATACCATTGTCAGGAGCTTGCACCTGCACCTTACACACACACGGGTTTGCAGCACATCTAAATGGCCAAGCTCTTTCTTAGGCAAGTTGAAAGCTGCTGTCAGAAGGTTGTGCTCCTTGTCAGATGGAAGCAGCAGCATGCACATAGCAGTTTGGCAAGCATTAAAGAGCCACAGAAGAGCGTGGCCTAGCAAAATGGGCCAGGAAAAAGCATTTGCTACATGTGCCCTTGTTGTCGCCTAACAACAGGTAGCAGCATAAACCAGATGGGGGTGAAGTTCTTGCAGGCGACAGCTAACGTCAAATGAGCAAGCGGGCTTACCACAGCTGCGGTCCTCTGGCAGTCTGAAAGCTTTGCGCACAAGCCGGATGCTACGCCCCTTCCTTGGCCTTTTGGCAGTGCTCGTGCATTGCCAGCACTAGGCGTGAATGCTCACTATCCAGCACACACGTTTCGTTGTGCCCGTTGCCAAGCGCTCTGGAGCACTGTTTATAACGAAAGCGGAACACCTCTTGCCGTTCCATTCTCACAGCTCCTCAGTGAAGCAATCTACGACTGTTAGTGCGAATGCCAGAGGAATACATTTCCAATGCCTCTGGCAGATAGAAACTGAACCTGGAGAACACCATTGTCAGGAGCTTGCACCTGCACCTTACACACACACAGGTTTGCAGCACATCTAAATGGCCAAGCTCTTTCTTAGGCAAGTTGAAAGCTGCTGTCAGAAGGTTGTGCTCCTTGTCAGATGGAAGCAGCAGCATGCACATAGGAGTTTGGCAAGCATTAAAGAGCCACAGAAGAGCGTGGCCTAGCAAAATGAAACAAAAAAAAGCATTTGCTACATGTACCCTTGTTGTCGCCTAACAACAGGTAGCAGCATAAACCAGATGCGGGTGAAGTTCTTGCAGGCGACAGCTAACGTCAAATGAGCAAGCGGGCTTACCACAGCTGCGGTCCTCTGGCAGTCTGAAAGCTTTGCGCACAAGCCGGATGCTACGCCCCTTCCTTGGCCTTTTGGCAGTGCTCCTGCATTGCCAGCACTAGGCGTGAATGGTCACTATCCCGCACACACGTTTCGTTGTGCCCGTTGCCAAGCGCTCTGGAGCACTGCTTATGACGAAAGCGGAACACCTCTTGCCGTTCCATTCTCAGAGCTCCGGACTTAAGCAATCTGCGACTGTTGCTGCGAATGCCAGAGGAAAACATTTCCAATGCGTCTGGCAGATAGAAACTGAACCTGGAGAACACCTTTGTCAGGAGCTGGCACCTGCACCTTACACACACACGGGTTTGCAGCACATCTAAATGGCCAAGCTCTTTCTTAGGCAAGTTGAAAGCTGCTGTCAGAAGGTTGTGCTCCTTGTCAGATGGAAGCAGCAGCACGCACATAGCAGTTTGGCAAGCATTAAAGAGCCACAGAAGAGCGTGGCCTAGCAAAATGGGCCAGGAAAAAGCATTTGCTACATGTGCCCTTGTTGTCGCCTAACAACAGGTAGCAGCATAAACCAGATGCGGGTGAAGTTCTTGCAGGCAACAGCTAACGTCAAATGAGCAAGCGGGCTTACCACAGCTGCGGTCCTCTGGCAGTCTAAAAGCTTTGCGCACAAGCCGCATGCTAAGCGCCTTCCTTTGCCTTTTGGCAGTGCTCGTGCATTGCCAGCACTAGGCGTGAATGGTCACTATCCAGCACACACGTTTCGTTGTGCCCGTTGCCAAGCACTCTGGAGCACTGTTTATGACGAAAGCGGAACACCTCTTGCTGTTCCATTCTCAGAGCTCCTCAGTTAAGCAATCTGTGACTGTTGGTGCGAATGCCAGAGGAAAACATTTCCAATGCGTCTGGCAGATAGAAACTGAACCTGGAGAACACCATTGTCAGGAGCTGGCACCTGCACCTTACACACACACAGGTTTGCAGCACATCTAAATGGCCAAGCTCTTTCTTAGGCAAGTTGAAAGCTGCTGTCAGAAGGTTGTGCTCCTTGTCAGATGGAAGCAGCAGCATGCACATAGCAGTTTGGCAAGCATTAAAGAGCCACAGAAGAGCGTGGCATAGCAAAATGGGCCAGGAAAAAGCATTTGCTACATGTGCCCTTGTTGTCGCCTAACAACAGGTAGCAGCATAAACCAGATGCGGGTGAAGTTCTTGCAGGCAACAGCTAACGTCAAATGAGCAAGCGGGCTTACCACAGCTGCGGTCCTCTGGCAGTCTAAAAGCTTTGCGCACAAGCCGCATGCTAAGCGCCTTCCTTTGCCTTTTGGCAGTGCTCGTGCATTGCCAGCACTAGGCGTGAATGGTCACTATCCCACACACACGTTTCGTTGTGCCCGTTGCCAAGCGCTCTGGAGCACTGTTTATGACGAAAGCGGAACACCTCTTGCCGTTCCATTCTCAGAGCTCCTCAGTTAAGCAATCTGCGACTGTTGGTGCGAATGCCAGAGGAAAACATTTCCAATGTGTCTGGGAAATAGAAATGGAACCTGGAGAATACCATTGTCAGGAGCTTGCACCTGCACCTTACACACACACGGGTTTGCAGCACATCTAAATGGCCAAGCTCTTTCTTAGGCAAGTTGAAAGCTGCTGTCAGAAGGTTGTGCTCCTTGTCAGATGGAAGCAGCAGCATGCACATAGCAGTTTGGCAAGCATTAAAGAGCCACAGAAGAGCGTGGCCTAGCAAAATGGGCCAGGAAAAAGCATTTGCTACATGTGCCCTTGTTGTCGCCTAACAACAGGTAGCAGCATAAACCAGATGGGGGTGAAGTTCTTGCAGGCGACAGCTAACGTCAAATGAGCAAGCGGGCTTACCACAGCTGCGGTCCTCTGGCAGTCTGAAAGCTTTGCACACAAGCCGGATGCTACGCCCCTTCCTTGGCCTTTTGGCAGTGCTCGTGCATTGCCAGCACTAGGCGTGAATGGTCACTATCCAGCACACACGTTTCGTTGTGCCCGTTGCCAAGCGCTCTGGAGCACTGTTTATGACGAAAGCGGAACACCTCTTGCCGTTCCATTCTCAGAGCTCCGGACTTAAGCAATCTACGACTCTTGGTGCGAATGCCAGAGGAAAACATTTCCAATGCGTCTGGGAAATAGAAATGGAACCTGGAGAACACCATTGTCAGGAGCTTGCACCTGCACCTTACACACACACGGGTTTGCAGCACATCTAAATGGCCAAGCTCTTTCTTAGGCAAGTTGAAAGCTGCTGTCAGAAGGTTGTGCTTTTTGTCAGATGGAAGCAGCAGCACGCACATAGCAGTTTGGAAAGCACTAAAGAGCCACAGAAGAGCGTGGCAAAGCTAAATGAAACAGGAAAAAGCATTTGCTACATGTACCCTTGTTGTCGCCTAACAACAGGTAGCAGCATAAACCAGATGGGGGTGAAGTTCTTGCAGGCGACAGCTAACGTCAAATGAGCAAGCGGGCTTACCACAGCTGCGGTCCTCTGGCAGTCTGAAAGCATTGCGCACAAGCCGCATGCTAAGCGCCTTCCACTGCCGTTTGGCAGTGCTCGTGCATTGCCAGCACTAGGCGTGAATGGTCACTATCCAGCACACACGTTTCGTTGTGCCCGTTGCCAAGCGCTCTGGAGCACTGTTTATGACGAAAGCGGAACACCTCTTGCCGTTCCATTCTCACAGCTCTTCAGTTAAGCAATCTACGACTCTTGGTGCGAATGCCAGAGGAAAACATTTCCAATGTGTTTGGGAAATAGAAATTGAACCTGGAGAATACCATTGTCAGGAGCTTGCACCTGCACCTTACACACACACAGGTTTGCAGCACATCTAAATGGCCAAGCTCTTTCTTAGGCAAGTTGAAAGCTGCTGTCAGAAGGTTGTGCTCCTTGTCAGATGGAAGCAGCAGCATGCACATAGGAGTTTGGCAAGCATTAAAGAGCCACAGAAGAGCGTGGCCTAGCAAAATGGGCCAGGAAAAAGCATTTGCTACATGTGCCCTTGTTGTCACCTAACAACAGGTAGCAGCATAAACCAGATGCGGGTGAAGTTCCTGCAGGCGACAGCTAACGTCAAATGAGCAAGCGGGCTTACCACAGCTGCAGTCCTCTGGCAGTCTGAAAGCTTTGCGCACAAGCCGGATGCTACGCCCCTTCCTTGGCCTTTTGGCAGTGCTCGTGCATTGCCAGTACTAGGCGTGAATGGTCACTATCCAGCACACACGTTTCGTTGTGCCCGTTGCCAAGCGCTCTGGAGCACTGTTTATGACGAAAGCGGAACACCTCTTGCCGTTCCATTCTCAGAGCTCCTCTGTTAAACAATCTGCGACTGTTGGTGCGAATGCCAGAGGAAAACATTTCCAATGCGTCTGGCAGATAGAAACTGATCCTGGAGAACACCATTGTCAGGAGCTTGCACCTGCACCTTACACACACACAGGTTTGCAGCACATCTAAATGGCCAAGCTCTTTCTTAGGCAAGTTGAAAGCTGCTGTCAGAAGGTTGTGCTCCTTGTCAGATGGAAGCAGCAGCATGCACATAGGAGTTTGGCAAGCATTAAAGAGCCACAGAAGAGCGTGGCCTAGCAAAATGGGCCAGGAAAAAGCATTTGCTACATGTGCCCTTGTTGTCGCCTAACAACAGGTAGCAGCATAAACCAGATGCGGGTGAAGTTCTTGCAGGCGACAGCTAACGTCAAATGAGCAAGCGGGCTTACCACAGCTGCGGTCCTCTGGCAGTCTGAAAGCTTTGCACACAAGCCGGATGCTACGCCCCTTCCTTTGCCTTTTGGCAGTGCTCGTGCATTGCCAGCACTAGGCGTGAATGGTCACTATCCAGCACACACGTTTCGTTGTGCCTGTTGCCAAGCGCTCTGGAGCACTGTTTATGACGAAAGCGGAACACCTCTTGCCGTTCCATTCTCAGAGCTCCTCAGTTAAGCAATCTGCGACTGTTGGTGCGAATGCCAGAGGAAAACATTTCCAATGTGTCTGGGAAATAGAAATGGAACCTGGAGAATACCATTGTCAGGAGCTTGCACCTGCACCTTACACACACACGGGTTTGCAGCACATCTAAATGGCCAAGCTCTTTCTTAGGCAAGTTGAAAGCTGCTGTCAGAAGGTTGTGCTCCTTGTCAGATGGAAGCAGCAGCATGCACATAGCAGTTTGGCAAGCATTAAAGAGCCACAGAAGAGCGTGGCCTAGCAAAATGGGCCAGGAAAAAGCATTTGCTACATGTGCCCTTGTTGTCGCCTAACAACAGGTAGCAGCATAAACCAGATGCGGGTGAAGTTCTTGCAGGCGACAGCTAACGTCAAATGAGCAAGCGGGCTTACCACAGCTGCGGTCCTCTGGCAGTCTGAAAGCTTTGCACACAAGCCGGATGCTACGCCCCTTCCTTGGCCTTTTGGAAGTGCTCGTGCATTGCCAGCACTAGGCGTGAATGGTCACTACCCCGCACACACGTTTCGTTGTGCCCGTTGCCAAGCGCTCTGGAGCACTGTTTATGACGAAAGCGGAACACCTCTTGCCGTTCCATTCTCAGAGCTCCTGAGTTAAGCAATCTACGACTCTTGCTGCGAATGCCAGAGGAAAACATTTCCAATGCGTCTGGGAAATAGAAATTGAACCTGGAGAACACCATTGTCAGGAGCTTGCACCTGCACCTTACACACACACGGGTTTGCAGCACATCTAAATGGCCAAGCTCTTTCTTAGGCAAGTTGAAAGCTGCTGTCAGAAGGTTGTGCTTTTTGTCAGATGGAAGCAGCAGCACGCACATAGCAGTTTGGAAAGCACTAAAGAGCCACAGAAGAGCGTGGCAAAGCTAAATGAAACAGGAAAAAGCATTTGCTACATGTACCCTTGTTGTCGCCTAACAACAGGTAGCAGCATAAACCAGATGGGGGTGAAGTTCTTGCAGGCGACAGCTAACGTCAAATGAGCAAGCGGGCTTACCACAGCTGCGGTCCTCTGGCAGTCTGAAAGCATTGCGCACAAGCCGCATGCTAAGCGCCTTCCACTGCCTTTTGGCAGTGCTCGTGCATTGCCAGCACTAGGCGTGAATGGTCACTATCCAGCACACACGTTTCGTTGTGCCCGTTGCCAAGCGCTCTGGAGCACTGTTTATGACGAAAGCGGAACACCTCTTGCCGTTCCATTCTCACAGCTCTTCAGTTAAGCAATCTACGACTCTTGGTGCGAATGCCAGAGGAAAACATTTCCAATGTGTTTGGGAAATAGAAATTGAACCTGGAGAATACCATTGTCAGGAGCTTGCACCTGCACCTTACACACACACGGGTTTGCAGCACATCTAAATGGCCAAGCTCTTTCTTAGGCAAGTTGAAAGCTGCTGTCAGAAGGTTGTGCTCCTTGTCAGATGGAAGCAGCAGCATGCACATAGGAGTTTGGCAAGCATTAAAGAGCCACAGAAGAGCGTGGCCTAGCAAAATGGGCCAGGAAAAAGCATTTGCTACATGTGCCCTTGTTGTCACCTAACAACAGGTAGCAGCATAAACCAGATGCGGGTGAAGTTCCTGCAGGCGACAGCTAACGTCAAATGAGCAAGCGGGCTTACCACAGCTGCAGTCCTCTGGCAGTCTGAAAGCATTGCGCACAAGCCGGATGCTACGCCCCTTCCTTGGCCTTTTGGCAGTGCTCGTGCATTGCCAGTACTAGGCGTGAATGGTCACTATCCAGCACACACGTTGCGTTGTGCCCGTTGCCAAGCGCTCTGGAGCACTGTTTATGACGAAAGCGGAACACCTCTTGCCGTTCCATTCTCAGAGCTCCTCTGTTAAACAATCTGCGACTGTTGGTGCGAATGCCAGAGGAAAACATTTCCAATGCGTCTGGCAGATAGAAACTGATCCTGGAGAACACCATTGTCAGGAGCTTGCACCTGCACCTTACACACACACAGGTTTGCAGCACATCTAAATGGCCAAGCTCTTTCTTAGGCAAGTTGAAAGCTGCTGTCAGAAGGTTGTGCTCCTTGTCAGATGGAAGCAGCAGCATGCACATAGGAGTTTGGCAAGCATTAAAGAGCCACAGAAGAGCGTGGCCTAGCAAAATGGGCCAGGAAAAAGCATTTGCTACATGTGCCCTTGTTGTCGCCTAACAACAGGTAGCAGCATAAACCAGATGCGGGTGAAGTTCTTGCAGGCGACAGCTAACGTCAAATGAGCAAGCGGGCTTACCACAGCTGCGGTCCTCTGGCAGTCTGAAAGCTTTGCACACAAGCCGCATGCTAAGCGCCTTCCTTTGCCTTTTGGCAGTGCTCGTGCATTGCCAGCACTAGGCGTGAATGGTCACTATCCAGCACACACGTTTCGTTGTGCCTGTTGCCAAGCGCTCTGGAGCACTGTTTATGACGAAAGCGGAACACCTCTTGCCGTTCCATTCTCAGAGCTCCTCAGTTAAGCAATCTGTGACTGTTGGTGCGAATGCCAGAGGAAAACATTTCCAATGTGTTTGGGAAATAGAAATTGAACCTGGAGAATACCATTGTCAGGAGCTTGCACCTGCACCTTACACACACACAGGTTTGCAGCACATCTAAATGGCCAAGCTCTTTCTTAGGCAAGTTGAAAGCTGCTGTCAGAAGGTTGTGCTCCTTGTCAGATGGAAGCAGCAGCATGCACATAGCAGTTTGGCAAGCACTAAAGAGCCACAGAAGAGCGTGGCCTAGCAAAATGGGCCAGGAAAAAGCATTTGCTACATGTGCCCTTGTTGTCGCCTAACAACAGGTAGCAGCATAAACCAGATGCGGGTGAAGTTCTTGCAGGCGACAGCTAACGTCAAATGAGCAAGCGGGCTTACCACAGCTGCGGTCCTCTGGCAGTCTGAAAGCTTTGCACACAAGCCGGATGCTACGCCCCTTCCTTGGCCTTTTGGCAGTGCTCGTGCATTGCCAGCACTAGGCGTGAATGGTCACTATCCCGCACACACGTTTCGTTGTGCCCGTTGCCAAGCGCTCTGGAGCACTGTTTATGACGAAAGCGGAACACCTCTTGCCGTTCCATTCTCAGAGCTCCTCAGTTAAGCAATCTGCGACACTTGGTGCGAATGCCAGAGGAAAACATTTCCAATGTGTCTGGCAGGTAGAAACTGAACCTGGAGAACACCATTGTCAGGAGCTGGCACCTGCACCTTACACACACACGGGTTTGCAGCACATCTAAATGGCCAAGCTCTTTCTTAGGCAAGTTGAAAGCTGCTGTCAGAAGGTTGTGCTCCTTGTCAGATGGAAGCAGCAGCACGCACATAGGAGTTTGGCAAGCATTAAAGAGCCACAGAAGAGCGTGGCCTAGCAAAATGGGCCAGGAAAAAGCATTTGCTACATGTGCCCTTGTTGTCGCCTAACAACAGGTAGCAGCATAAACCAGATGCGGGTGAAGTTCCTGCAGGCGACAGCTAACGTCAAATGAGCAAGCGGGCTTACCACAGCTGCGGTCCTCTGGCAGTCTGAAAGCTTTGCGCACAAGCCGGATGCTACGCCCCTTCCTTGGCCTTTTGGCAGTGCTCGTGCATTGCCAGCACTAGGCGTGAATGCTCACTATCCCGCACACACGTTTCGTTGTGCCCGTTGCCAAGCGCTCTGGAGCACTGTTTATGACGAAAGCGGAACACCTCTTGCCGTTCCATTCTCAGAGCTCCTCAGTTAAGCAATCTGTGACTGTTGGTGCGAATGCCAGAGGAAAACATTTCCAATGCGTCTGGCAGATAGAAACTGAACCTGGAGAACACCATTGTCAGGAGCTTGCACCTGCACCTTACACACACACAGGTTTGCAGCACATCTAAATGGCCAAACTCTTTCTTAGGCAAGTTGAAAGCTCCTGTCAGAAGGTTGTGCTCCTTGTCAGATGGAAGCAGCAGCACGCACATAGCAGTTTGGAAAGCACTAAAGAGCCACAGAAGAGTGTGGCATAGCTAAATGAAACAGGAAAAAGCATTTGCTACATGTGCCCTTGTTGTCGCCTAACAACAGGTAGCAGCATAAACCAGATGGGGGTGAAGTTCTTGCAGGCGACAGCTAACGTCAAATGAGCAAGCGGGCTTACCACAGCTGCGGTCCTCTGGCAGTCTGAAAGCTTTGCGCACAAGCCGCATGCTAAGCGCCTTCCACTGCCTTTTGGCAGTGCTCGTGCATTGCCAGCACTAGGCGTGAATGGTCACTATCCAGCACACACGTTTCGTTGTGCCCGTTGCCAAGCGCTCTGGAGCACTGTTTATGACGAAAGCGGAACACCTCTTGCCGTTCCATTCTCAGAGCTCCTCAGTTAAGCAATCTGCGACTGTTGGTGCGAATGCCAGAGGAAAACATTTCCAATGCGTCTGGCAGGTAGAAACTGAACCTGGAGAACACCTTTGTCAGGAGCTGGCACCTGCACCTTACACACACACGGGTTTGCAGCACATCTAAATGGCCAAGCTCTTTCTTAGGCAAGTTGAAAGCTGCTGTCAGAAGGTTTTGCTCCTTGTCAGATGGAAGCAGCAGCACGCACATAGCAGTTTGGAAAGCACTAAAGAACCACAGAAGAGCGTGGCATAGCAAAATGGGCCAGGAAAAAGCATTTGCTACATGTGCCCTTGTTGTCGCCTAACAACAGGTAGCAGCATAAACCAGATGCGGGTGAAGTTCTTGCAGGCGACAGCTAACGTCAAATGAGCAAGCGGGCTTACCACAGCTGCGGTCCTCTGGCAGTCTGAAAGCTTTGCGCACAAGCCGCATGCTAAGCGCCTTCCTTGGCCTTTTGGCAGTGCTCGTGCATTGCCAGCACTAGGCGTGAATGGTCACTATCCAGCACACACGTTTCGTTGTGCCCGTTGCCAAGCGCTCTGGAGCACTGTTTATGACGAAAGCGGAACACCTCTTGCCGTTCCATTCTCAGAGCTCCGGACTTAAGCAATATACGACTCTTGCTGCGAATGCCAGAGGAAAACATTTCCAATGCGTCTGGCAGGTAGAAACTGACCCTGGAGAACACCATTGTCAGGAGCTGGCACCTGCACCTTACACACACACGGGTTTGCAGCACATCTAAATGGCCAAGCTCTTTCTTAGGCAAGTTGAAAGCTGCTGTCAGAAGGTTGTGCTCCTTGTCAGATGGAAGCAGCAGCACGCACATAGCAGTTTGGAAAGCACTAAAGAGCCACAGAAGAGCGTGGCCTAGTAAAATGGGCCAGGAAAAAGCATTTGCTACATGTGCCCTTGTTGTCGCCTAACAACAGGTAGCAGCATAAACCAGATGCGGGTGAAGTTCCTGCAGGCGACAGCTAACGTCAAATGAGCAAGCGGGCTTACCACAGCTGCGGTCCTCTGGCAGTCTGAAAGCTTTGCGCACAAGCGGCATGCTACGCCCCTTCCTTGTCCTTTTGGCAGTGCTCGTGCATTGCCAGCACTAGGCGTGAATGCTCACTATCCCGCACACACGTTTTGTTGTGCCTGTTGCCAAGCGCTCTGGAGCTCTGTTTATGACGAAAGCGGAACACCTCTTGCCGTTCCATTCTCAGAGCTCCTCAGTTAAGCAATCTGTGACTGTTGGTGCGAATGCCAGAGGAAAACATTTCCAATGCGTCTGGCAGATAGAAACTGAACCTGGAGAACACCATTGTCAGGAGCTTGCACCTGCACCTTACACACACACAGGTTTGCAGCACATCTAAATGGCCAAGCTCTTTCTTAGGCAAGTTTAAAGCTCCTGTCAGAAGGTTGTGCTTTTTGTCAGATGGAAGCAGCAGCACGCACATAGCAGTTTGGAAAGCACTAAAGAGCCACAGAAGAGTGTGGCATAGCTAAATGAAACAGGAAAAAGCATTTGCTACATGTACCCTTGTTGTCGCCTAACAACAGGTAGCAGCATAAACCAGATGGGGGTGAAGTTCTTGCAGGCGACAGCTAACGTCAAATGAGCAAGCGGGCTTACCACAGCTGCGGTCCTCTGGCAGTCTGAAAGCTTTGCGCACAAGCCGCATGCTAAGCGCCTTCCACTGCCTTTTGGCAGTGCTCGTGCATTGCCAGCACTAGGCGTGAATGCTCACTATCCAGCACACACGTTTCGTTGTGCCCGTTGCCAAGCGCTCTGGAGCACTGTTTATGACGAAAGCGAACACCTCTTGCCGTTCCATTCTCAGAGCTCCTCAGTTAAGCAATCTGCGACTCTTGCTGCGAATGCCAGAGGAAAACATTTCCAATGCGTCTGGCAGGTAGAAACTGAACCTGGAGAACACCTTTGTCAGGAGCTGGCACCTGCACCTTACACACACACGGGTTTGCAGCACATCTAAATGGCCAAGCTCTTTCTTAGGCAAGTTGAAAGCTGCTGTCAGAAGGTTGTGCTCCTTGTCAGATGGAAGCAGCAGCACGCACATAGCAGTTTGGAAAGCACTAAAGAACCACAGAAGAGCGTGGCCTAGCAAAATGGGCCAGGAAAAAGCATTTGCTACATGTGCCCTTGTTGTCGCCTAACAACAGGTAGCAGCATAAACCAGATGCGGGTGAAGTTCTTGCAGGCGACAGCTAACGTCAAATGAGCAAGCGGGCTTACCACAGCTGCGGTCCTCTGGCAGTCTGAAAGCTTTGCGCACAAGCCGCATGCTAAGCGCCTTCCTTGGCCTTTTGGCAGTGCTCGTGCATTGCCAGCACTAGGCGTGAATGGTCACTATCCAGCACACATGTTTCGTTGTGCCCGTTGCCAAGCGCTCTGGAGCACTGTTTATGACGAAAGCGGAACACCTCTTGCCGTTCCATTCTCAGAGCTCCGGACTTAAGCAATATACGACTCTTGCTGCGAATGCCAGAGGAAAACATTTCCAATGCGTCTGGCAGGTAGAAACTGACCCTGGAGAACACCTTTGTCAGGAGCTGGCACCTGCACCTTACACACACACGGGTTTGCAGCACATCTAAATGGCCAAGCTCTTTCTTAGGCAAGTTGAAAGCTGCTGTCAGAAGGTTTTGCTCCTTGTCAGATGGAAGCAGCAGCACGCACATAGCAGTTTGGAAAGCACTAAAGAGCCACAGAAGAGCGTGGCATAGCAAAATGAAACAGGAAAAAGCATTTGCTACATGTGCCCTTGTTGTCGCCTAACAACAGGTAGCAGCATAAACCAGATGCGGGTGAAGTTCTTGCAGGCGACAGCTAACGTCAAATGAGCAAGCGGGCTTACCACAGCTGCGGTCCTCTGGCAGTCTGAAAGCTTTGCGCACAAGCCACATGCTAAGCGCCTTCCTCTGCCTTTTGGCAGTGCTCGTGCATTGCCAGCACTAGGCGTGAATGGTCACTATCCAGCACACACGTTTCGTTGTGCCCGTTGCCAAGCGCTCTGGAGCACTGCTTATGACGAAAGCGGAACGCCTCTTGCCGTTCCATTCTCAGAGCTCCGGACTTAAGCAGTCTGCGACTCTTGCTGCGAATGCCAGAGGAAAACATTTCCAATGCGTCTGGCAGATAGAAACTGAACCTGGAGAACACCTTTGTCAGGAGCTGGCACCTGCACCTTACACACACACAGGTTTGCAGCACATCTAAATGGCCAAGCTCTTTCTTAGGCAAGTTGAAAGCTGCTGTCAGAAGGTTGTGCTCCTTGTCAGATGGAAGCAGCAGCACGCACATAGCAGTTTGGCAAGCATTAAAGAGCCACAGAAGAGCGTGGCATAGCAAAATGGGCCAGGAAATAGCATTTGCTACATGTGCCCTTGTTGTCGCCTAACAACAGGTAGCAGCATAAACCAGATGCGGGTGAAGTTCTTGCAGGCAACAGCTAACGTCAAATGAGCAAGCGGGCTTACCACAGCTGCGGTCCTCTGGCAGTCTAAAAGCTTTGCGCACAAGCCGCATGCTAAGCGCCTTCCTTTGCCTTTTGGCAGTGCTCGTGCATTGCCAGCACTAGGCGTGAATGGTCACTATCCAGCACACACGTTTCGTTTCGTTGTGCCCGTTGCCAAGCGCTCTGGAGCACTGTTTATGACGAAAGCGGAACACCTCTTGCCGTTCCATTCTCAGAGCTCCTCAGTTAAGCAATCTGCGACTGTTGGTGCGAATGCCAGAGGAAAACATTTCCAATGCGTCTGGCAGATAGAAACTGATCCTGGAGAACACCATTGTCAGGAGCTTGCACCTGCACCTTACACACACACAGATTTGCAGCACATCTAAATGGCCAAGCTCTTTCTTAGGCAAGTTGAAAGCTGCTGTCAGAAGGTTGTGCTCCTTGTCAGATGGAAGCAGCAGCATGCACATAGCAGTTTGGCAAGCATTAAAGAGCCACAGAAGAGCGTGGCCTAGCAAAATGGGCCAGGAAAAAGCATTTGCTACATGTGCCCTTGTTGTCGCCTAACAACAGGTAGCAGCATAAACCAGATGCGGGTGAAGTTCCTGCAGGCGACAGCTAACGTCAAATGAGCAAGCAGGCTTACCACAGCTGCGGTCCTCTGGCAGTCTGAAAGCTTTGCACACAAGCCGGATGCTACGCCCCTTCCTTGGCCTTTTGGCAGTGCTCGTGCATTGCCAGCACTAGGCGTGAATGCTCACTATCCCGCACACACGTTTCGTTGTGCCCGTTGCCAAGCGCTCTGGAGCACTGCTTATGACGAAAGCGGAACACCTCTTGCCGTTCCATTCTCAGAGCTCCGGACTTAAGCAATATACGACTCTTGCTGCGAATGCCAGAGGAAAACATTTCCAATGCGTCTGGCAGGTAGAAACTGAACCTGGAGAACACCTTTGTCAGGAGCTGGCACCTGCACCTTACACACACACGGGTTTGCAGCACATCTAAATGGCCAAGCTCTTTCTTAGGCAAGTTGAAAGCTGCTGTCAGAAGGTTTTGCTCCTTGTCAGATGGAAGCAGCAGCACGCACATAGCAGTTTGGAAAGCACTAAAGAACCACAGAAGAGCGTGGCCTAGCAAAATGGGCCAGGAAAAAGCATTTGCTACATGTGCCCTTGTTGTCGCCTAACAACAGGTAGCAGCATAAACCAGATGCGGGTGAAGTTCTTGCAGGCGACAGCTAACGTCAAATGAGCAAGCGGGCTTACCACAGCTGCGGTCCTCTGGCAGTCTGAAAGCTTTGCGCACAAGCCGCATGCTAAGCGCCTTCCTTGGCCTTTTGGCAGTGCTCGTGCATTGCCAGCACTAGGCGTGAATGGTCACTATCCAGCACACACGTTTCGTTGTGCCCGTTGCCAAGCGCTCTGGAGCACTGTTTATGACGAAAGCGGAACACCTCTTGCCGTTCCATTCTCAGAGCTCCGGACTTAAGCAATATACGACTCTTGCTGCGAATGCCAGAGGAAAACATTTCCAATGCGTCTGGCAGGTAGAAACTGAACCTGGAGAACACCATTGTCAGGAGCTGGCACCTGCACCTTACACACACACGGGTTTGCAGCACATCTAAATGGCCAAGCTCTTTCTTAGGCAAGTTGAAAGCTGCTGTCAGAAGGTTGTGCTCCTTGTCAGATGGAAGCAGCAGCACGCACATAGCAGTTTGGAAAGCACTAAAGAGCCACAGAAGAGCGTGGCCTAGTAAAATGGGCCAGGAAAAAGCATTTGCTACATGTGCCCTTGTTGTCGCCTAACAACAGGTAGCAGCATAAACCAGATGCGGGTGAAGTTCCTGCAGGCGACAGCTAACGTCAAATGAGCAAGCGGGCTTACCACAGCTGCGGTCCTCTGGCAGTCTGAAAGCTTTGCGCACAAGCGGCATGCTACGCCCCTTCCTTGTCCTTTTGGCAGTGCTCGTGCATTGCCAGCACTAGGCGTGAATGCTCACTATCCCGCACACACGTTTTGTTGTGCCTGTTGCCAAGCGCTCTGGAGCTCTGTTTATGACGAAAGCGGAACACCTCTTGCCGTTCCATTCTCAGAGCTCCTCAGTTAAGCAATCTGTGACTGTTGGTGCGAATGCCAGAGGAAAACATTTCCAATGCGTCTGGCAGATAGAAACTGAACCTGGAGAACACCATTGTCAGGAGCTTGCACCTGCACCTTACACACACACAGGTTTGCAGCACATCTAAATGGCCAAGCTCTTTCTTAGGCAAGTTTAAAGCTCCTGTCAGAAGGTTGTGCTTTTTGTCAGATGGAAGCAGCAGCACGCACATAGCAGTTTGGAAAGCACTAAAGAGCCACAGAAGAGTGTGGCATAGCTAAATGAAACAGGAAAAAGCATTTGCTACATGTACCCTTGTTGTCGCCTAACAACAGGTAGCAGCATAAACCAGATGGGGGTGAAGTTCTTGCAGGCGACAGCTAACGTCAAATGAGCAAGCGGGCTTACCACAGCTGCGGTCCTCTGGCAGTCTGAAAGCTTTGCGCACAAGCCGCATGCTAAGCGCCTTCCACTGCCTTTTGGCAGTGCTCGTGCATTGCCAGCACTAGGCGTGAATGCTCACTATCCAGCACACACGTTTCGTTGTGCCCGTTGCCAAGCGCTCTGGAGCACTGTTTATGACGAAAGCGAACACCTCTTGCCGTTCCATTCTCAGAGCTCCTCAGTTAAGCAATCTGCGACTCTTGCTGCGAATGCCAGAGGAAAACATTTCCAATGCGTCTGGCAGGTAGAAACTGAACCTGGAGAACACCTTTGTCAGGAGCTGGCACCTGCACCTTACACACACACGGGTTTGCAGCACATCTAAATGGCCAAGCTCTTTCTTAGGCAAGTTGAAAGCTGCTGTCAGAAGGTTGTGCTCCTTGTCAGATGGAAGCAGCAGCACGCACATAGCAGTTTGGAAAGCACTAAAGAACCACAGAAGAGCGTGGCCTAGCAAAATGGGCCAGGAAAAAGCATTTGCTACATGTGCCCTTGTTGTCGCCTAACAACAGGTAGCAGCATAAACCAGATGCGGGTGAAGTTCTTGCAGGCGACAGCTAACGTCAAATGAGCAAGCGGGCTTACCACAGCTGCGGTCCTCTGGCAGTCTGAAAGCTTTGCGCACAAGCCGCATGCTAAGCGCCTTCCTTGGCCTTTTGGCAGTGCTCGTGCATTGCCAGCACTAGGCGTGAATGGTCACTATCCAGCACACATGTTTCGTTGTGCCCGTTGCCAAGCGCTCTGGAGCACTGTTTATGACGAAAGCGGAACACCTCTTGCCGTTCCATTCTCAGAGCTCCGGACTTAAGCAATATACGACTCTTGCTGCGAATGCCAGAGGAAAACATTTCCAATGCGTCTGGCAGGTAGAAACTGACCCTGGAGAACACCTTTGTCAGGAGCTGGCACCTGCACCTTACACACACACGGGTTTGCAGCACATCTAAATGGCCAAGCTCTTTCTTAGGCAAGTTGAAAGCTGCTGTCAGAAGGTTTTGCTCCTTGTCAGATGGAAGCAGCAGCACGCACATAGCAGTTTGGAAAGCACTAAAGAGCCACAGAAGAGCGTGGCATAGCAAAATGAAACAGGAAAAAGCATTTGCTACATGTGCCCTTGTTGTCGCCTAACAACAGGTAGCAGCATAAACCAGATGCGGGTGAAGTTCTTGCAGGCGACAGCTAACGTCAAATGAGCAAGCGGGCTTACCACAGCTGCGGTCCTCTGGCAGTCTGAAAGCTTTGCGCACAAGCCACATGCTAAGCGCCTTCCTCTGCCTTTTGGCAGTGCTCGTGCATTGCCAGCACTAGGCGTGAATGGTCACTATCCAGCACACACGTTTCGTTGTGCCCGTTGCCAAGCGCTCTGGAGCACTGCTTATGACGAAAGCGGAACGCCTCTTGCCGTTCCATTCTCAGAGCTCCGGACTTAAGCAGTCTGCGACTCTTGCTGCGAATGCCAGAGGAAAACATTTCCAATGCGTCTGGCAGATAGAAACTGAACCTGGAGAACACCTTTGTCAGGAGCTGGCACCTGCACCTTACACACACACGGGTTTGCAGCACATCTAAATGGCCAAGCTCTTTCTTAGGCAAGTTGAAAGCTGCTGTCAGAAGGTTGTGCTCCTTGTCAGATGGAAGCAGCAGCACGCACATAGCAGTTTGGCAAGCATTAAAGAGCCACAGAAGAGCGTGGCATAGCAAAATGGGCCAGGAAATAGCATTTGCTACATGTGCCCTTGTTGTCGCCTAACAACAGGTAGCAGCATAAACCAGATGCGGGTGAAGTTCTTGCAGGCAACAGCTAACGTCAAATGAGCAAGCGGGCTTACCACAGCTGCGGTCCTCTGGCAGTCTAAAAGCTTTGCGCACAAGCCGCATGCTAAGCGCCTTCCTTTGCCTTTTGGCAGTGCTCGTGCATTGCCAGCACTAGGCGTGAATGGTCACTATCCAGCACACACGTTTCGTTTCGTTGTGCCCGTTGCCAAGCGCTCTGGAGCACTGTTTATGACGAAAGCGGAACACCTCTTGCCGTTCCATTCTCAGAGCTCCTCAGTTAAGCAATCTGCGACTGTTGGTGCGAATGCCAGAGGAAAACATTTCCAATGCGTCTGGCAGATAGAAACTGATCCTGGAGAACACCATTGTCAGGAGCTTGCACCTGCACCTTACACACACACAGATTTGCAGCACATCTAAATGGCCAAGCTCTTTCTTAGGCAAGTTGAAAGCTGCTGTCAGAAGGTTGTGCTCCTTGTCAGATGGAAGCAGCAGCATGCACATAGCAGTTTGGCAAGCATTAAAGAGCCACAGAAGAGCGTGGCCTAGCAAAATGGGCCAGGAAAAAGCATTTGCTACATGTGCCCTTGTTGTCGCCTAACAACAGGTAGCAGCATAAACCAGATGCGGGTGAAGTTCCTGCAGGCGACAGCTAACGTCAAATGAGCAAGCAGGCTTACCACAGCTGCGGTCCTCTGGCAGTCTGAAAGCTTTGCACACAAGCCGGATGCTACGCCCCTTCCTTGGCCTTTTGGCAGTGCTCGTGCATTGCCAGCACTAGGCGTGAATGCTCACTATCCCGCACACACGTTTCGTTGTGCCCGTTGCCAAGCGCTCTGGAGCACTGTTTATGACGAAAGCGGAACACCTCTTGCCGTTCCATTCTCAGAGCTCCGGACTTAAGCAATATACGACTCTTGCTGCGAATGCCAGAGGAAAACATTTCCAATGCGTCTGGCAGGTAGAAACTGAACCTGGAGAACACCTTTGTCAGGAGCTGGCACCTGCACCTTACACACACACGGGTTTGCAGCACATCTAAATGGCCAAGCTCTTTCTTAGGCAAGTTGAAAGCTGCTGTCAGAAGGTTTTGCTCCTTGTCAGATGGAAGCAGCAGCACGCACATAGCAGTTTGGAAAGCACTAAAGAACCACAGAAGAGCGTGGCCTAGCAAAATGGGCCAGGAAAAAGCATTTGCTACATGTGCCCTTGTTGTCGCCTAACAACAGGTAGCAGCATAAACCAGATGCGGGTGAAGTTCTTGCAGGCGACAGCTAACGTCAAATGAGCAAGCGGGCTTACCACAGCTGCGGTCCTCTGGCAGTCTGAAAGCTTTGCGCACAAGCCGCATGCTAAGCGCCTTCCTTGGCCTTTTGGCAGTGCTCGTGCATTGCCAGCACTAGGCGTGAATGGTCACTATCCAGCACACACGTTTCGTTGTGCCCGTTGCCAAGCGCTCTGGAGCACTGTTTATGACGAAAGCGGAACACCTCTTGCCGTTCCATTCTCAGAGCTCCTCTGTTAAACAATCTGCGACTTTTGGTGCGAATGCCAGAGGAAAACATTTCCAATGCGTCTGGCAGATAGAAACTGATCCTGGAGAACACCATTGTCAGGAGCTTGCACCTGCACCTTACACACACACAGGTTTGCAGCACATCTAAATGGCCAAGCTCTTTCTTAGGCAAGTTGAAAGCTGCTGTCAGAAGGTTGTGCTCCTTGTCAGATGGAAGCAGCAGCATGCACATAGGAGTTTGGCAAGCATTAAAGAGCCACAGAAGAGCGTGGCCTAGCAAAATGGGCCAGGAAAAAGCATTTGCTACATGTGCCCTTGTTGTCGCCTAACAACAGGTAGCAGCATAAACCAGATGCGGGTGAAGTTCTTGCAGGCGACAGCTAACGTCAAATGAGCAAGCGGGCTTACCACAGCTGCGGTCCTCTGGCAGTCTGAAAGCTTTGCACACAAGCCGGATGCTACGCCCCTTCCTTTGCCTTTTGGCAGTGCTCGTGCATTCCCAGCACTAGGCGTGAATGGTCACTATCCAGCACACACGTTTCGTTGTGCCTGTTGCCAAGCGCTCTGGAGCACTGTTTATGACGAAAGCGGAACACCTCTTGCCGTTCCATTCTCAGAGCTCCTCAGTTAAGCAATCTGCGACTGTTGGTGCGAATGCCAGAGGAAAACATTTCCAATGTGTCTGGGAAATAGAAATGGAACCTGGAGAATACCATTGTCAGGAGCTTGCACCTGCACCTTACACACACACGGGTTTGCAGCACATCTAAATGGCCAAGCTCTTTCTTAGGCAAGTTGAAAGCTGCTGTCAGAAGGTTGTGCTTTTTGTCAGATGGAAGCAGCAGCACGCACATAGCAGTTTGGCAAGCACTAAAGAGCCACAGAAGAGCGTGGCAAAGCTAAATGAAACAGGAAAAAGCATTTGCTACATGTACCCTTGTTGTCGCCTAACAACAGGTAGCAGCATAAACCAGATGCGGGTGAAGTTCCTGCAGGCGACAGCTAACGTCAAATGAGCAAGCGGGCTTACCACAGCTGCGGTCCTCTGGCAGTCTGAAAGCATTGCGCACAAGCCGCATGCTAAGCGCCTTCCACTGCCTTTTGGCAGTGCTCGTGCATTGCCAGCACTAGGCGTGAATGGTCACTATCCAGCACACACGTTTCGTTGTGCCCGTTGCCAAGCGCTCTGGAGCACTGTTTATGACGAAAGCGGAACACCTCTTGCCGTTCCATTCTCACAGCTCTTCAGTTAAGCAATCTACGACTCTTGGTGCGAATGCCAGAGGAAAACATTTCCAATGTGTTTGGGAAATAGAAATTGAACCTGGAGAATACCATTGTCAGGAGCTTGCACCTGCACCTTACACACACACGGGTTTGCAGCACATCTAAATGGCCAAGCTCTTTCTTAGGCAAGTTGAAAGCTGCTGTCAGAAGGTTGTGCTCCTTGTCAGATGGAAGCAGCAGCATGCACATAGGAGTTTGGCAAGCATTAAAGAGCCACAGAAGAGCGTGGCCTAGCAAAATGGGCCAGGAAAAAGCATTTGCTACATGTGCCCTTGTTGTCACCTAACAACAGGTAGCAGCATAAACCAGATGCGGGTGAAGTTCCTGCAGGCGACAGCTAACGTCAAATGAGCAAGCGGGCTTACCACAGCTGCAGTCCTCTGGCAGTCTGAAAGCATTGCGCACAAGCCGGATGCTACGCCCCTTCCTTGGCCTTTTGGCAGTGCTCGTGCATTGCCAGTACTAGGCGTGAATGGTCACTATCCAGCACACACGTTTCGTTGTGCCCGTTGCCAAGCGCTCTGGAGCACTGTTTATGACGAAAGCGGAACACCTCTTGCCGTTCCATTCTCAGAGCTCCTCTGTTAAACAATCTGCGACTGTTGGTGCGAATGCCAGAGGAAAACATTTCCAATGCGTCTGGCAGATAGAAACTGATCCTGGAGAACACCATTGTCAGGAGCTTGCACCTGCACCTTACACACACACAGGTTTGCAGCACATCTAAATGGCCAAGCTCTTTCTTAGGCAAGTTGAAAGCTGCTGTCAGAAGGTTGTGCTCCTTGTCAGATGGAAGCAGCAGCATGCACATAGGAGTTTGGCAAGCATTAAAGAGCCACAGAAGAGCGTGGCCTAGCAAAATGGGCCAGGAAAAAGCATTTGCTACATGTGCCCTTGTTGTCGCCTAACAACAGGTAGCAGCATAAACCAGATGCGGGTGAAGTTCTTGCAGGCGACAGCTAACGTCAAATGAGCAAGCGGGCTTACCACAGCTGCGGTCCTCTGGCAGTCTGAAAGCTTTGCACACAAGCCGCATGCTAAGCGCCTTCCTTTGCCTTTTGGCAGTGCTCGTGCATTGCCAGCACTAGGCGTGAATGGTCACTATCCAGCACACACGTTTCGTTGTGCCTGTTGCCAAGCGCTCTGGAGCACTGTTTATGACGAAAGCGGAACACCTCTTGCCGTTCCATTCTCAGAGCTCCTCAGTTAAGCAATCTGTGACTGTTGGTGCGAATGCCAGAGGAAAACATTTCCAATGTGTTTGGGAAATAGAAATTGAACCTGGAGAATACCATTGTCAGGAGCTTGCACCTGCACCTTACACACACACAGGTTTGCAGCACATCTAAATGGCCAAGCTCTTTCTTAGGCAAGTTGAAAGCTGCTGTCAGAAGGTTGTGCTCCTTGTCAGATGGAAGCAGCAGCATGCACATAGCAGTTTGGCAAGCACTAAAGAGCCACAGAAGAGCGTGGCCTAGCAAAATGGGCCAGGAAAAAGCATTTGCTACATGTGCCCTTGTTGTCGCCTAACAACAGGTAGCAGCATAAACCAGATGCGGGTGAAGTTCTTGCAGGCGACAGCTAACGTCAAATGAGCAAGCGGGCTTACCACAGCTGCGGTCCTCTGGCAGTCTGAAAGCTTTGCACACAAGCCGGATGCTACGCCCCTTCCTTGGCCTTTTGGCAGTGCTCGTGCATTGCCAGCACTAGGCGTGAATGGTCACTATCCCGCACACACGTTTCGTTGTGCCCGTTGCCAAGCGCTCTGGAGCACTGTTTATGACGAAAGCGGAACACCTCTTGCCGTTCCATTCTCAGAGCTCCTCAGTTAAGCAATCTGCGACACTTGGTGCGAATGCCAGAGGAAAACATTTCCAATGTGTCTGGCAGATAGAAACTGAACCTGGAGAACACCTTTGTCAGGAGCTGGCACCTGCACCTTACACACACACGGGTTTGCAGCACATCTAAATGGCCAAGCTCTTTCTTAGGCAAGTTGAAAGCTGCTGTCAGAAGGTTGTGCTCCTTGTCAGATGGAAGCAGCAGCACGCACATAGGAGTTTGGCAAGCATTAAAGAGCCACAGAAGAGCGTGGCCTAGCAAAATGGGCCAGGAAAAAGCATTTGCTACATGTGCCCTTGTTGTCGCCTAACAACAGGTAGCAGCATAAACCAGATGCGGGTGAAGTTCCTGCAGGCGACAGCTAACGTCAAATGAGCAAGCGGGCTTACCACAGCTGCGGTCCTCTGGCAGTCTGAAAGCTTTGCGCACAAGCCGGATGCTACGCCCCTTCCTTGGCCTTTTGGCAGTGCTCGTGCATTGCCAGCACTAGGCGTGAATGCTCACTATCCCGCACACACGTTTCGTTGTGCCCGTTGCCAAGCGCTCTGGAGCACTGTTTATGACGAAAGCGGAACACCTCTTGCCGTTCCATTCTCAGAGCTCCTCAGTTAAGCAATCTGTGACTGTTGGTGCGAATGCCAGAGGAAAACATTTCCAATGCGTCTGGCAGATAGAAACTGAACCTGGAGAACACCATTGTCAGGAGCTTGCACCTGCACCTTACACACACACAGGTTTGCAGCACATCTAAATGGCCAAACTCTTTCTTAGGCAAGTTGAAAGCTCCTGTCAGAAGGTTGTGCTCCTTGTCAGATGGAAGCAGCAGCACGCACATAGCAGTTTGGAAAGCACTAAAGAGCCACAGAAGAGTGTGGCATAGCTAAATGAAACAGGAAAAAGCATTTGCTACATGTGCCCTTGTTGTCGCCTAACAACAGGTAGCAGCATAAACCAGATGGGGGTGAAGTTCTTGCAGGCGACAGCTAACGTCAAATGAGCAAGCGGGCTTACCACAGCTGCGGTCCTCTGGCAGTCTGAAAGCTTTGCGCACAAGCCGCATGCTAAGCGCCTTCCACTGCCTTTTGGCAGTGCTCGTGCATTGCCAGCACTAGGCGTGAATGGTCACTATCCAGCACACACGTTTCGTTGTGCCCGTTGCCAAGCGCTCTGGAGCACTGTTTATGACGAAAGCGGAACACCTCTTGCCGTTCCATTCTCAGAGCTCCTCAGTTAAGCAATCTGCGACTGTTGGTGCGAATGCCAGAGGAAAACATTTCCAATGCGTCTGGCAGGTAGAAACTGAACCTGGAGAACACCTTTGTCAGGAGCTGGCACCTGCACCATACACACACACGGGTTTGCAGCACATCTAAATGGCCAAGCTCTTTCTTAGGCAAGTTGAAAGCTGCTGTCAGAAGGTTTTGCTCCTTGTCAGATGGAAGCAGCAGCACGCACATAGCAGTTTGGAAAGCACTAAAGAACCACAGAAGAGCGTGGCATAGCAAAATGGGCCAGGAAAAAGCATTTGCTACATGTGCCCTTGTTGTCGCCTAACAACAGGTAGCAGCATAAACCAGATGCGGGTGAAGTTCTTGCAGGCGACAGCTAACGTCAAATGAGCAAGCGGGCTTACCACAGCTGCGGTCCTCTGGCAGTCTGAAAGCTTTGCGCACAAGCCGCATGCTAAGCGCCTTCCTTGGCCTTTTGGCAGTGCTCGTGCATTGCCAGCACTAGGCGTGAATGGTCACTATCCAGCACACACGTTTCGTTGTGCCCGTTGCCAAGCGCTCTGGAGCACTGTTTATGACGAAAGCGGAACACCTCTTGCCGTTCCATTCTCAGAGCTCCGGACTTAAGCAATATACGACTCTTGCTGCGAATGCCAGAGGAAAACATTTCCAATGCGTCTGGCAGGTAGAAACTTACCCTGGAGAACACCATTGTCAGGAGCTGGCACCTGCACCTTACACACACACGGGTTTGCAGCACATCTAAATGGCCAAGCTCTTTCTTAGGCAAGTTGAAAGCTGCTGTCAGAAGGTTGTGCTCCTTGTCAGATGGAAGCAGCAGCACGCACATAGCAGTTTGGAAAGCACTAAAGAGCCACAGAAGAGCGTGGCCTAGTAAAATGGGCCAGGAAAAAGCATTTGCTACATGTGCCCTTGTTGTCGCCTAACAACAGGTAGCAGCATAAACCAGATGCGGGTGAAGTTCCTGCAGGCGACAGCTAACGTCAAATGAGCAAGCGGGCTTACCACAGCTGCGGTCCTCTGGCAGTCTGAAAGCTTTGCGCACAAGCGGCATGCTACGCCCCTTCCTTGTCCTTTTGGCAGTGCTCGTGCATTGCCAGCACTAGGCGTGAATGCTCACTATCCCGCACACACGTTTTGTTGTGCCTGTTGCCAAGCGCTCTGGAGCTCTGTTTATGACGAAAGCGGAACACCTCTTGCCGTTCCATTCTCAGAGCTCCTCAGTTAAGCAATCTGTGACTGTTGGTGCGAATGCCAGAGGAAAACATTTCCAATGCGTCTGGCAGATAGAAACTGAACCTGGAGAACACCATTGTCAGGAGCTTGCACCTGCACCTTACACACACACAGGTTTGCAGCACATCTAAATGGCCAAGCTCTTTCTTAGGCAAGTTTAAAGCTCCTGTCAGAAGGTTGTGCTTTTTGTCAGATGGAAGCAGCAGCACGCACATAGCAGTTTGGAAAGCACTAAAGAGCCACAGAAGAGTGTGGCATAGCTAAATGAAACAGGAAAAAGCATTTGCTACATGTACCCTTGTTGTCGCCTAACAACAGGTAGCAGCATAAACCAGATGGGGGTGAAGTTCTTGCAGGCGACAGCTAACGTCAAATGAGCAAGCGGGCTTACCACAGCTGCGGTCCTCTGGCAGTCTGAAAGCTTTGCGCACAAGCCGCATGCTAAGCGCCTTCCACTGCCTTTTGGCAGTGCTCGTGCATTGCCAGCACTAGGCGTGAATGCTCACTATCCAGCACACACGTTTCGTTGTGCCCGTTGCCAAGCGCTCTGGAGCACTGTTTATGACGAAAGCGAACACCTCTTGCCGTTCCATTCTCAGAGCTCCTCAGTTAAGCAATCTGCGACTCTTGCTGCGAATGCCAGAGGAAAACATTTCCAATGCGTCTGGCAGGTAGAAACTGAACCTGGAGAACACCTTTGTCAGGAGCTGGCACCTGCACCTTACACACACACGGGTTTGCAGCACATCTAAATGGCCAAGCTCTTTCTTAGGCAAGTTGAAAGCTGCTGTCAGAAGGTTGTGCTCCTTGTCAGATGGAAGCAGCAGCACGCACATAGCAGTTTGGAAAGCACTAAAGAACCACAGAAGAGCGTGGCCTAGCAAAATGGGCCAGGAAAAAGCATTTGCTACATGTGCCCTTGTTGTCGCCTAACAACAGGTAGCAGCATAAACCAGATGCGGGTGAAGTTCTTGCAGGCGACAGCTAACGTCAAATGAGCAAGCGGGCTTACCACAGCTGCGGTCCTCTGGCAGTCTGAAAGCTTTGCGCACAAGCCGCATGCTAAGCGCCTTCCTTGGCCTTTTGGCAGTGCTCGTGCATTGCCAGCACTAGGCGTGAATGGTCACTATCCAGCACACATGTTTCGTTGTGCCCGTTGCCAAGCGCTCTGGAGCACTGTTTATGACGAAAGCGGAACACCTCTTGCCGTTCCATTCTCAGAGCTCCGGACTTAAGCAATATACGACTCTTGCTGCGAATGCCAGAGGAAAACATTTCCAATGCGTCTGGCAGGTAGAAACTGACCCTGGAGAACACCTTTGTCAGGAGCTGGCACCTGCACCTTACACACACACGGGTTTGCAGCACATCTAAATGGCCAAGCTCTTTCTTAGGCAAGTTGAAAGCTGCTGTCAGAAGGTTTTGCTCCTTGTCAGATGGAAGCAGCAGCACGCACATAGCAGTTTGGAAAGCACTAAAGAGCCACAGAAGAGCGTGGCATAGCAAAATGAAACAGGAAAAAGCATTTGCTACATGTGCCCTTGTTGTCGCCTAACAACAGGTAGCAGCATAAACCAGATGCGGGTGAAGTTCTTGCAGGCGACAGCTAACGTCAAATGAGCAAGCGGGCTTACCACAGCTGCGGTCCTCTGGCAGTCTGAAAGCTTTGCGCACAAGCCACATGCTAAGCGCCTTCCTCTGCCTTTTGGCAGTGCTCGTGCATTGCCAGCACTAGGCGTGAATGGTCACTATCCAGCACACACGTTTCGTTGTGCCCGTTGCCAAGCGCTCTGGAGCACTGCTTATGACGAAAGCGGAACGCCTCTTGCCGTTCCATTCTCAGGGCTCCGGACTTAAGCAGTCTGCGACTCTTGCTGCGAATGCCAGAGGAAAACATTTCCAATGCGTCTGGCAGATAGAAACTGAACCTGGAGAACACCTTTGTCAGGAGCTGGCACCTGCACCTTACACACACACGGGTTTGCAGCACATCTAAATGGCCAAGCTCTTTCTTAGGCAAGTTGAAAGCTGCTGTCAGAAGGTTGTGCTCCTTGTCAGATGGAAGCAGCAGCACGCACATAGCAGTTTGGCAAGCATTAAAGAGCCACAGAAGAGCGTGGCCTAGCAAAATGGGCCAGGAAATAGCATTTGCTACATGTGCCCTTGTTGTCGCCTAACAACAGGTAGCAGCATAAACCAGATGCGGGTGAAGTTCTTGCAGGCAACAGCTAACGTCAAATGAGCAAGCGGGCTTACCACAGCTGCGGTCCTCTGGCAGTCTAAAAGCTTTGCGCACAAGCCGCATGCTAAGCGCCTTCCTTTGCCTTTTGGCAGTGCTCGTGCATTGCCAGCACTAGGCGTGAATGGTCACTATCCAGCACACACGTTTCGTTTCGTTGTGCCCGTTGCCAAGCGCTCTGGAGCACTGTTTATGACGAAAGCGGAACACCTCTTGCCGTTCCATTCTCAGAGCTCCTCAGTTAAGCAATCTGCGACTGTTGGTGCGAATGCCAGAGGAAAACATTTCCAATGCGTCTGGCAGATAGAAACTGATCCTGGAGAACACCATTGTCAGGAGCTTGCACCTGCACCTTACACACACACAGATTTGCAGCACATCTAAATGGCCAAGCTCTTTCTTAGGCAAGTTGAAAGCTGCTGTCAGAAGGTTGTGCTCCTTGTCAGATGGAAGCAGCAGCATGCACATAGCAGTTTGGCAAGCATTAAAGAGCCACAGAAGAGCGTGGCCTAGCAAAATGGGCCAGGAAAAAGCATTTGCTACATGTGCCCTTGTTGTCGCCTAACAACAGGTAGCAGCATAAACCAGATGCGGGTGAAGTTCCTGCAGGCGACAGCTAACGTCAAATGAGCAAGCAGGCTTACCACAGCTGCGGTCCTCTGGCAGTCTGAAAGCTTTGCACACAAGCCGGATGCTACGCCCCTTCCTTGGCCTTTTGGCAGTGCTCGTGCATTGCCAGCACTAGGCGTGAATGCTCACTATCCCGCACACACGTTTCGTTGTGCCCGTTGCCAAGCGCTCTGGAGCACTGTTTATGACGAAAGCGGAACACCTCTTGCCGTTCCATTCTCAGAGCTCCGGACTTAAGCAATATACGACTCTTGCTGCGAATGCCAGAGGAAAACATTTCCAATGCGTCTGGCAGGTAGAAACTGAACCTGGAGAACACCTTTGTCAGGAGCTGGCACCTGCACCTTACACACACACGGGTTTGCAGCACATCTAAATGGCCAAGCTCTTTCTTAGGCAAGTTGAAAGCTGCTGTCAGAAGGTTTTGCTCCTTGTCAGATGGAAGCAGCAGCACGCACATAGCAGTTTGGAAAGCACTAAAGAACCACAGAAGAGCGTGGCCTAGCAAAATGGGCCAGGAAAAAGCATTTGCTACATGTGCCCTTGTTGTCGCCTAACAACAGGTAGCAGCATAAACCAGATGCGGGTGAAGTTCTTGCAGGCGACAGCTAACGTCAAATGAGCAAGCGGGCTTACCACAGCTGCGGTCCTCTGGCAGTCTGAAAGCTTTGCGCACAAGCCGCATGCTAAGCGCCTTCCTTGGCCTTTTGGCAGTGCTCGTGCATTGCCAGCACTAGGCGTGAATGGTCACTATCCAGCACACACGTTTCGTTGTGCCCGTTGCCAAGCGCTCTGGAGCACTGTTTATGACGAAAGCGGAACACCTCTTGCCGTTCCATTCTCAGAGCTCCGGACTTAAGCAATATACGACTCTTGCTGCGAATGCCAGAGGAAAACATTTCCAATGCGTCTGGCAGGTAGAAACTGACCCTGGAGAACACCATTGCCAGGAGCTGGCACCTGCACCTTACACACACACGGGTTTGCAGCACATCTAAATGGCCAAGCTCTTTCTTAGGCAAGTTGAAAGCTGCTGTCAGAAGGTTGTGCTCCTTGTCAGATGGAAGCAGCAGCACGCACATAGCAGTTTGGAAAGCACTAAAGAGCCACAGAAGAGCGTGGCCTAGTAAAATGGGCCAGGAAAAAGCATTTGCTACATGTGCCCTTGTTGTCGCCTAACAACAGGTAGCAGCATAAACCAGATGCGGGTGAAGTTCCTGCAGGCGACAGCTAACGTCAAATGAGCAAGCGGGCTTACCACAGCTGCGGTCCTCTGGCAGTCTGAAAGCTTTGCGCACAAGCGGCATGCTACGCCCCTTCCTTGTCCTTTTGGCAGTGCTCGTGCATTGCCAGCACTAGGCGTGAATGCTCACTATCCCGCACACACGTTTTGTTGTGCCTGTTGCCAAGCGCTCTGGAGCTCTGTTTATGACGAAAGCGGAACACCTCTTGCCGTTCCATTCTCAGAGCTCCTCAGTTAAGCAATCTGTGACTGTTGGTGCGAATGCCAGAGGAAAACATTTCCAATGCGTCTGGCAGATAGAAACTGAACCTGGAGAACACCATTGTCAGGAGCTTGCACCTGCACCTTACACACACACAGGTTTGCAGCACATCTAAATGGCCAAGCTCTTTCTTAGGCAAGTTTAAAGCTCCTGTCAGAAGGTTGTGCTTTTTGTCAGATGGAAGCAGCAGCACGCACATAGCAGTTTGGAAAGCACTAAAGAGCCACAGAAGAGTGTGGCATAGCTAAATGAAACAGGAAAAAGCATTTGCTACATGTACCCTTGTTGTCGCCTAACAACAGGTAGCAGCATAAACCAGATGGGGGTGAAGTTCTTGCAGGCGACAGCTAACGTCAAATGAGCAAGCGGGCTTACCACAGCTGCGGTCCTCTGGCAGTCTGAAAGCTTTGCGCACAAGCCGCATGCTAAGCGCCTTCCACTGCCTTTTGGCAGTGCTCGTGCATTGCCAGCACTAGGCGTGAATGCTCACTATCCAGCACACACGTTTCGTTGTGCCCGTTGCCAAGCGCTCTGGAGCACTGTTTATGACGAAAGCGAACACCTCTTGCCGTTCCATTCTCAGAGCTCCTCAGTTAAGCAATCTGCGACTCTTGCTGCGAATGCCAGAGGAAAACATTTCCAATGCGTCTGGCAGGTAGAAACTGAACCTGGAGAACACCTTTGTCAGGAGCTGGCACCTGCACCTTACACACACACGGGTTTGCAGCACATCTAAATGGCCAAGCTCTTTCTTAGGCAAGTTGAAAGCTGCTGTCAGAAGGTTGTGCTCCTTGTCAGATGGAAGCAGCAGCACGCACATAGCAGTTTGGAAAGCACTAAAGAACCACAGAAGAGCGTGGCCTAGCAAAATGGGCCAGGAAAAAGCATTTGCTACATGTGCCCTTGTTGTCGCCTAACAACAGGTAGCAGCATAAACCAGATGCGGGTGAAGTTCTTGCAGGCGACAGCTAACGTCAAATGAGCAAGCGGGCTTACCACAGCTGCGGTCCTCTGGCAGTCTGAAAGCTTTGCGCACAAGCCGCATGCTAAGCGCCTTCCTTTGCCTTTTGGCAGTGCTCGTGCATTGCCAGCACTAGGCGTGAATGGTCACTATCCAGCACACATGTTTCGTTGTGCCCGTTGCCAAGCGCTCTGGAGCACTGTTTATGACGAAAGCGGAACACCTCTTGCCGTTCCATTCTCAGAGCTCCGGACTTAAGCAATATACGACTCTTGCTGCGAATGCCAGAGGAAAACATTTCCAATGCGTCTGGCAGGTAGAAACTGACCCTGGAGAACACCTTTGTCAGGAGCTGGCACCTGCACCTTACACACACACGGGTTTGCAGCACATCTAAATGGCCAAGCTCTTTCTTAGGCAAGTTGAAAGCTGCTGTCAGAAGGTTTTGCTCCTTGTCAGATGGAAGCAGCAGCACGCACATAGCAGTTTGGAAAGCACTAAAGAGCCACAGAAGAGCGTGGCATAGCAAAATGAAACAGGAAAAAGCATTTGCTACATGTGCCCTTGTTGTCGCCTAACAACAGGTAGCAGCATAAACCAGATGCGGGTGAAGTTCTTGCAGGCGACAGCTAACGTCAAATGAGCAAGCGGGCTTACCACAGCTGCGGTCCTCTGGCAGTCTGAAAGCTTTGCGCACAAGCCACATGCTAAGCGCCTTCCTCTGCCTTTTGGCAGTGCTCGTGCATTGCCAGCACTAGGCGTGAATGGTCACTATCCAGCACACACGTTTCGTTGTGCCCGTTGCCAAGCGCTCTGGAGCACTGCTTATGACGAAAGCGGAACGCCTCTTGCCGTTCCATTCTCAGAGCTCCGGACTTAAGCAGTCTGCGACTCTTGCTGCGAATGCCAGAGGAAAACATTTCCAATGCGTCTGGCAGATAGAAACTGAACCTGGAGAACACCTTTGTCAGGAGCTGGCACCTGCACCTTACACACACACGGGTTTGTAGCACATCTAAATGGCCAAGCTCTTTCTTAGGCAAGTTGAAAGCTGCTGTCAGAAGGTTGTGCTCCTTGTCAGATGGAAGCAGCAGCACGCACATAGCAGTTTGGCAAGCATTAAAGAGCCACAGAAGAGCGTGGCATAGCAAAATGGGCCAGGAAATAGCATTTGCTACATGTGCCCTTGTTGTCGCCTAACAACAGGTAGCAGCATAAACCAGATGCGGGTGAAGTTCTTGCAGGCAACAGCTAACGTCAAATGAGCAAGCGGGCTTACCACAGCTGCGGTCCTCTGGCAGTCTAAAAGCTTTGCGCACAAGCCGCATGCTAAGCGCCTTCCTTTGCCTTTTGGCAGTGCTCGTGCATTGCCAGCACTAGGCGTGAATGGTCACTATCCAGCACACACGTTTCGTTTCGTTGTGCCCGTTGCCAAGCGCTCTGGAGCACTGTTTATGACGAAAGCGGAACACCTCTTGCCGTTCCATTCTCAGAGCTCCTCAGTTAAGCAATCTGCGACTGTTGGTGCGAATGCCAGAGGAAAACATTTCCAATGCGTCTGGCAGATAGAAACTGATCCTGGAGAACACCATTGTCAGGAGCTTGCACCTGCACCTTACACACACACAGATTTGCAGCACATCTAAATGGCCAAGCTCTTTCTTAGGCAAGTTGAAAGCTGCTGTCAGAAGGTTGTGCTCCTTGTCAGATGGAAGCAGCAGCATGCACATAGCAGTTTGGCAAGCATTAAAGAGCCACAGAAGAGCGTGGCCTAGCAAAATGGGCCAGGAAAAAGCATTTGCTACATGTGCCCTTGTTGTCGCCTAACAACAGGTAGCAGCATAAACCAGATGCGGGTGAAGTTCCTGCAGGCGACAGCTAACGTCAAATGAGCAAGCAGGCTTACCACAGCTGCGGTCCTCTGGCAGTCTGAAAGCTTTGCACACAAGCCGGATGCTACGCCCCTTCCTTGGCCTTTTGGCAGTGCTCGTGCATTGCCAGCACTAGGCGTGAATGCTCACTATCCCGCACACACGTTTCGTTGTGCCCGTTGCCAAGCGCTCTGGAGCACTGTTTATGACGAAAGCGGAACACCTCTTGCCGTTCCATTCTCAGAGCTCCGGACTTAAGCAATATACGACTCTTGCTGCGAATGCCAGAGGAAAACATTTCCAATGCGTCTGGCAGGTAGAAACTGAACCTGGAGAACACCTTTGTCAGGAGCTGGCACCTGCACCTTACACACACACGGGTTTGCAGCACATCTAAATGGCCAAGCTCTTTCTTAGGCAAGTTGAAAGCTGCTGTCAGAAGGTTTTGCTCCTTGTCAGATGGAAGCAGCAGCACGCACATAGCAGTTTGGAAAGCACTAAAGAACCACAGAAGAGCGTGGCCTAGCAAAATGGGCCAGGAAAAAGCATTTGCTACATGTGCCCTTGTTGTCGCCTAACAACAGGTAGCAGCATAAACCAGATGCGGGTGAAGTTCTTGCAGGCGACAGCTAACGTCAAATGAGCAAGCGGGCTTACCACAGCTGCGGTCCTCTGGCAGTCTGAAAGCTTTGCGCACAAGCCGCATGCTAAGCGCCTTCCTTGGCCTTTTGGCAGTGCTCGTGCATTGCCAGCACTAGGCGTGAATGGTCACTATCCAGCACACACGTTTCGTTGTGCCCGTTGCCAAGCGCTCTGGAGCACTGTTTATGACGAAAGCGGAACACCTCTTGCCGTTCCATTCTCAGAGCTCCGGACTTAAGCAATATACGACTCTTGCTGCGAATGCCAGAGGAAAACATTTCCAATGCGTCTGGCAGGTAGAAACTGACCCTGGAGAACACCATTGCCAGGAGCTGGCACCTGCACCTTACACACACACGGGTTTGCAGCACATCTAAATGGCCAAGCTCTTTCTTAGGCAAGTTGAAAGCTGCTGTCAGAAGGTTGTGCTCCTTGTCAGATGGAAGCAGCAGCACGCACATAGCAGTTTGGAAAGCACTAAAGAGCCACAGAAGAGCGTGGCCTAGTAAAATGGGCCAGGAAAAAGCATTTGCTACATGTGCCCTTGTTGTCGCCTAACAACAGGTAGCAGCATAAACCAGATGCGGGTGAAGTTCCTGCAGGCGACAGCTAACGTCAAATGAGCAAGCGGGCTTACCACAGCTGCGGTCCTCTGGCAGTCTGAAAGCTTTGCGCACAAGCGGCATGCTACGCCCCTTCCTTGTCCTTTTGGCAGTGCTCGTGCATTGCCAGCACTAGGCGTGAATGCTCACTATCCCGCACACACGTTTTGTTGTGCCTGTTGCCAAGCGCTCTGGAGCTCTGTTTATGACGAAAGCGGAACACCTCTTGCCGTTCCATTCTCAGAGCTCCTCAGTTAAGCAATCTGTGACTGTTGGTGCGAATGCCAGAGGAAAACATTTCCAATGCGTCTGGCAGATAGAAACTGAACCTGGAGAACACCATTGTCAGGAGCTTGCACCTGCACCTTACACACACACAGGTTTGCAGCACATCTAAATGGCCAAGCTCTTTCTTAGGCAAGTTTAAAGCTCCTGTCAGAAGGTTGTGCTTTTTGTCAGATGGAAGCAGCAGCACGCACATAGCAGTTTGGAAAGCACTAAAGAGCCACAGAAGAGTGTGGCATAGCTAAATGAAACAGGAAAAAGCATTTGCTACATGTACCCTTGTTGTCGCCTAACAACAGGTAGCAGCATAAACCAGATGGGGGTGAAGTTCTTGCAGGCGACAGCTAACGTCAAATGAGCAAGCGGGCTTACCACAGCTGCGGTCCTCTGGCAGTCTGAAAGCTTTGCGCACAAGCCGCATGCTAAGCGCCTTCCACTGCCTTTTGGCAGTGCTCGTGCATTGCCAGCACTAGGCGTGAATGCTCACTATCCAGCACACACGTTTCGTTGTGCCCGTTGCCAAGCGCTCTGGAGCACTGTTTATGACGAAAGCGGAACACCTCTTGCCGTTCCATTCTCAGAGCTCCGGACTTAAGCAATATACGACTCTTGCTGCGAATGCCAGAGGAAAACATTTCCAATGCGTCTGGCAGGTAGAAACTGACCCTGGAGAACACCATTGCCAGGAGCTGGCACCTGCACCTTACACACACACGGGTTTGCAGCACATCTAAATGGCCAAGCTCTTTCTTAGGCAAGTTGAAAGCTGCTGTCAGAAGGTTGTGCTCCTTGTCAGATGGAAGCAGCAGCACGCACATAGCAGTTTGGAAAGCACTAAAGAGCCACAGAAGAGCGTGGCCTAGTAAAATGGGCCAGGAAAAAGCATTTGCTACATGTGCCCTTGTTGTCGCCTAACAACAGGTAGCAGCATAAACCAGATGCGGGTGAAGTTCTTGCAGGCGACAGCTAACGTCAAATGAGCAAGCGGGCTTACCACAGCTGCGGTCCTCTGGCAGTCTGAAAGCTTTGCGCACAAGCCGCATGCTAAGCGCCTTCCTTGGCCTTTTGGCAGTGCTCGTGCATTGCCAGCACTAGGCGTGAATGGTCACTATCCAGCACACACGTTTCGTTGTGCCCGTTGCCAAGCGCTCTGGAGCACTGTTTATGACGAAAGCGGAACACCTCTTGCCGTTCCATTCTCAGAGCTCCGGACTTAAGCAATATACGACTCTTGCTGCGAATGCCAGAGGAAAACATTTCCAATGCGTCTGGCAGGTAGAAACTGACCCTGGAGAACACCATTGCCAGGAGCTGGCACCTGCACCTTACACACACACGGGTTTGCAGCACATCTAAATGGCCAAGCTCTTTCTTAGGCAAGTTGAAAGCTGCTGTCAGAAGGTTGTGCTCCTTGTCAGATGGAAGCAGCAGCACGCACATAGCAGTTTGGAAAGCACTAAAGAGCCACAGAAGAGCGTGGCCTAGTAAAATGGGCCAGGAAAAAGCATTTGCTACATGTGCCCTTGTTGTCGCCTAACAACAGGTAGCAGCATAAACCAGATGCGGGTGAAGTTCCTGCAGGCGACAGCTAACGTCAAATGAGCAAGCGGGCTTACCACAGCTGCGGTCCTCTGGCAGTCTGAAAGCTTTGCGCACAAGCGGCATGCTACGCCCCTTCCTTGTCCTTTTGGCAGTGCTCGTGCATTGCCAGCACTAGGCGTGAATGCTCACTATCCCGCACACACGTTTTGTTGTGCCTGTTGCCAAGCGCTCTGGAGCTCTGTTTATGACGAAAGCGGAACACCTCTTGCCGTTCCATTCTCAGAGCTCCTCAGTTAAGCAATCTGTGACTGTTGGTGCGAATGCCAGAGGAAAACATTTCCAATGCGTCTGGCAGATAGAAACTGAACCTGGAGAACACCATTGTCAGGAGCTTGCACCTGCACCTTACACACACACAGGTTTGCAGCACATCTAAATGGCCAAGCTCTTTCTTAGGCAAGTTTAAAGCTCCTGTCAGAAGGTTGTGCTTTTTGTCAGATGGAAGCAGCAGCACGCACATAGCAGTTTGGAAAGCACTAAAGAGCCACAGAAGAGTGTGGCATAGCTAAATGAAACAGGAAAAAGCATTTGCTACATGTACCCTTGTTGTCGCCTAACAACAGGTAGCAGCATAAACCAGATGGGGGTGAAGTTCTTGCAGGCGACAGCTAACGTCAAATGAGCAAGCGGGCTTACCACAGCTGCGGTCCTCTGGCAGTCTGAAAGCTTTGCGCACAAGCCGCATGCTAAGCGCCTTCCACTGCCTTTTGGCAGTGCTCGTGCATTGCCAGCACTAGGCGTGAATGCTCACTATCCAGCACACACGTTTCGTTGTGCCCGTTGCCAAGCGCTCTGGAGCACTGTTTATGACGAAAGCGAACACCTCTTGCCGTTCCATTCTCAGAGCTCCTCAGTTAAGCAATCTGCGACTCTTGCTGCGAATGCCAGAGGAAAACATTTCCAATGCGTCTGGCAGGTAGAAACTGAACCTGGAGAACACCTTTGTCAGGAGCTGGCACCTGCACCTTACACACACACGGGTTTGCAGCACATCTAAATGGCCAAGCTCTTTCTTAGGCAAGTTGAAAGCTGCTGTCAGAAGGTTGTGCTCCTTGTCAGATGGAAGCAGCAGCACGCACATAGCAGTTTGGAAAGCACTAAAGAACCACAGAAGAGCGTGGCCTAGCAAAATGGGCCAGGAAAAAGCATTTGCTACATGTGCCCTTGTTGTCGCCTAACAACAGGTAGCAGCATAAACCAGATGCGGGTGAAGTTCTTGCAGGCGACAGCTAACGTCAAATGAGCAAGCGGGCTTACCACAGCTGCGGTCCTCTGGCAGTCTGAAAGCTTTGCGCACAAGCCGCATGCTAAGCGCCTTCCTTGGCCTTTTGGCAGTGCTCGTGCATTGCCAGCACTAGGCGTGAATGGTCACTATCCAGCACACATGTTTCGTTGTGCCCGTTGCCAAGCGCTCTGGAGCACTGTTTATGACGAAAGCGGAACACCTCTTGCCGTTCCATTCTCAGAGCTCCGGACTTAAGCAATATACGACTCTTGCTGCGAATGCCAGAGGAAAACATTTCCAATGCGTCTGGCAGGTAGAAACTGACCCTGGAGAACACCTTTGTCAGGAGCTGGCACCTGCACCTTACACACACACGGGTTTGCAGCACATCTAAATGGCCAAGCTCTTTCTTAGGCAAGTTGAAAGCTGCTGTCAGAAGGTTTTGCTCCTTGTCAGATGGAAGCAGCAGCACGCACATAGCAGTTTGGAAAGCACTAAAGAGCCACAGAAGAGCGTGGCATAGCAAAATGAAACAGGAAAAAGCATTTGCTACATGTGCCCTTGTTGTCGCCTAACAACAGGTAGCAGCATAAACCAGATGCGGGTGAAGTTCTTGCAGGCGACAGCTAACGTCAAATGAGCAAGCGGGCTTACCACAGCTGCGGTCCTCTGGCAGTCTGAAAGCTTTGCGCACAAGCCACATGCTAAGCGCCTTCCTCTGCCTTTTGGCAGTGCTCGTGCATTGCCAGCACTAGGCGTGAATGGTCACTATCCAGCACACACGTTTCGTTGTGCCCGTTGCCAAGCGCTCTGGAGCACTGCTTATGACGAAAGCGGAACACCTCTTGCCGTTCCATTCTCAGAGCTCCGGACTTAAGCAGTCTGCGACTCTTGCTGCGAATGCCAGAGGAAAACATTTCCAATGCGTCTGGCAGATAGAAACTGAACCTGGAGAACACCTTTGTCAGGAGCTGGCACCTGCACCTTACACACACACGGGTTTGCAGCACATCTAAATGGCCAAGCTCTTTCTTAGGCAAGTTGAAAGCTGCTGTCAGAAGGTTGTGCTCCTTGTCAGATGGAAGCAGCAGCACGCACATAGCAGTTTGGCAAGCATTAAAGAGCCACAGAAGAGCGTGGCATAGCAAAATGGGCCAGGAAATAGCATTTGCTACATGTGCCCTTGTTGTCGCCTAACAACAGGTAGCAGCATAAACCAGATGCGGGTGAAGTTCTTGCAGGCAACAGCTAACGTCAAATGAGCAAGCGGGCTTACCACAGCTGCGGTCCTCTGGCAGTCTAAAAGCTTTGCGCACAAGCCACATGCTAAGCGCCTTCCTTTGCCTTTTGGCAGTGCTCGTGCATTGCCAGCACTAGGCGTGAATGGTCACTATCCAGCACACACGTTTCGTTTCGTTGTGCCCGTTGCCAAGCGCTCTGGAGCACTGTTTATGACGAAAGCGGAACACCTCTTGCCGTTCCATTCTCAGAGCTCCTCAGTTAAGCAATCTGCGACTGTTGGTGCGAATGCCAGAGGAAAACATTTCCAATGCGTCTGGCAGATAGAAACTGATCCTGGAGAACACCATTGTCAGGAGCTTGCACCTGCACCTTACACACACACAGATTTGCAGCACATCTAAATGGCCAAGCTCTTTCTTAGGCAAGTTGAAAGCTGCTGTCAGAAGGTTGTGCTCCTTGTCAGATGGAAGCAGCAGCATGCACATAGCAGTTTGGCAAGCATTAAAGAGCCACAGAAGAGCGTGGCCTAGCAAAATGGGCCAGGAAAAAGCATTTGCTACATGTGCCCTTGTTGTCGCCTAACAACAGGTAGCAGCATAAACCAGATGCGGGTGAAGTTCCTGCAGGCGACAGCTAACGTCAAATGAGCAAGCAGGCTTACCACAGCTGCGGTCCTCTGGCAGTCTGAAAGCTTTGCACACAAGCCGGATGCTACGCCCCTTCCTTGGCCTTTTGGCAGTGCTCGTGCATTGCCAGCACTAGGCGTGAATGGTCACTATCCCGCACACACGTTTCGTTGTGCCCGTTGCCAAGCGCTCTGGAGCACTGTTTATGACGAAAGCGGAACACCTCTTGCCGTTCCATTCTCAGAGCTCCGGACTTAAGCAATATACGACTCTTGCTGCGAATGCCAGAGGAAAACATTTCCAATGCGTCTGGCAGGTAGAAACTGAACCTGGAGAACACCTTTGTCAGGAGCTGGCACCTGCACCTTACACACACACGGGTTTGCAGCACATCTAAATGGCCAAGCTCTTTCTTAGGCAAGTTGAAAGCTGCTGTCAGAAGGTTGTGCTCCTTGTCAGATGGAAGCAGCAGCACGCACATAGCAGTTTGGAAAGCACTAAAGAACCACAGAAGAGCGTGGCCTAGCAAAATGGGCCAGGAAAAAGCATTTGCTACATGTGCCCTTGTTGTCGCCTAACAACAGGTAGCAGCATAAACCAGATGCGGGTGAAGTTCTTGCAGGCGACAGCTAACGTCAAATGAGCAAGCGGGCTTACCACAGCTGCGGTCCTCTGGCAGTCTGAAAGCTTTGCGCACAAGCCGCATGCTAAGCGCCTTCCTTGGCCTTTTGGCAGTGCTCGTGCATTGCCAGCACTAGGCGTGAATGGTCACTATCCAGCACACACGTTTCGTTGTGCCCGTTGCCAAGCGCTCTGGAGCACTGTTTATGACGAAAGCGGAACACCTCTTGCCGTTCCATTCTCAGAGCTCCGGACTTAAGCAATATACGACTCTTGCTGCGAATGCCAGAGGAAAACATTTCCAATGCGTCTGGCAGGTAGAAACTGACCCTGGAGAACACCTTTGTCAGGAGCTGGCACCTGCACCTTACACACACACGGGTTTGCAGCACATCTAAATGGCCAAGCTCTTTCTTAGGCAAGTTGAAAGCTGCTGTCAGAAGGTTTTGCTCCTTGTCAGATGGAAGCAGCAGCACGCACATAGCAGTTTGGAAAGCACTAAAGAACCACAGAAGAGCGTGGCATAGCAAAATGAAACAGGAAAAAGCATTTGCTACATGTGCCCTTGTTGTCGCCTAACAACAGGTAGCAGCATAAACCAGATGCGGGTGAAGTTCTTGCAGGCGACAGCTAACGTCAAATGAGCAAGCGGGCTTACCACAGCTGCGGTCCTCTGGCAGTCTGAAAGCTTTGCGCACAAGCCACATGCTAAGCGCCTTCCTCTGCCTTTTGGCAGTGCTCGTGCATTGCCAGCACTAGGCGTGAATGGTCACTATCCAGCACACACGTTTCGTTGTGCCCGTTGCCAAGCGCTCTGGAGCACTGCTTATGACGAAAGCGGAACGCCTCTTGCCGTTCCATTCTCAGAGCTCCGGACTTAAGCAGTCTGCGACTCTTGCTGCGAATGCCAGAGGAAAACATTTCCAATGCGTCTGGCAGATAGAAACTGAACCTGGAGAACACCTTTGTCAGGAGCTGGCACCTGCACCTTACACACACACGGGTTTGCAGCACATCTAAATGGCCAAGCTCTTTCTTAGGCAAGTTGAAAGCTGCTGTCAGAAGGTTGTGCTCCTTGTCAGATGGAAGCAGCAGCACGCACATAGCAGTTTGGCAAGCATTAAAGAGCCACAGAAGAGCGTGGCATAGCAAAATGGGCCAGGAAATAGCATTTGCTACATGTGCCCTTGTTGTCGCCTAACAACAGGTAGCAGCATAAACCAGATGCGGGTGAAGTTCTTGCAGGCAACAGCTAACGTCAAATGAGCAAGCGGGCTTACCACAGCTGCGGTCCTCTGGCAGTCTAAAAGCTTTGCGCACAAGCCGGATTCTAAGCGCCTCCCTTTGCCTTTTGGCAGTGCTCGTGCATTGCCAGCACTAGGCGTGAATGGTCACTATCCAGCACACACGTTTCGTTGTGCCCGTTGCCAAGCGCTCTGGAGCACTGTTTATGACGAAAGCGGAACACCTCTTGCCGTTCCATTCTCAGAGCTCCTCAGTTAAGCAACCTGCGACTCTTGGTGCGAATGCCAGAGGAAAACATTTCCAATGCGTCTGACAGATAGAAACTGAACCTGGAGAACACCATTGTCAGGAGCTTGCACCTGCACCTTACACACACACAGGTTTGCAGCACATCTAAATGGCCAAGCTCTTTCTTAGGCAAGTTGAAAGCTGCTGTCAGAAGGTTGTGCTCCTTGTCAGATGGAAGCAGCAGCATGCACATAGCAGTTTGGCAAGCATTAAAGAGCCACAGAAGAGCGTGGCCTAGCAAAATGGGCCAGGAAAAAGCATTTGCTACATGTGCCCTTGTTGTCGCCTAACAACAGGTAGCAGCATAAACCAGATGCGGGTGATGTTCCTGCAGGCGACAGCTAACGTCAAATGAGCAAGCGGGCTTACCACAGCTGCGGTCCTCTGGCAGTCTGAAAGCTTTGCGCGCAAGCCGGATGCTACGCCCCTTCCTTGGCCTTTTGGCAGTGCTCGTGCATTGCCAGCACTAGGCGTGAATGGTCACTATTCCGCACACACGTTTCGTTGTGCCCGTTGCCAAGCGCTCTGGAGCACTGTTTATAACGAAAGCGGAACACCTCTTGCCGTTCCATTCTCACAGCTCCTCAGTTAAGCAATCTACGACTCTTGGTGCGAATGCCAGAGGAAAACATTTCCAATGTGTCTGGGAAATAGAAATTGAACCTGGAGAATACCATTGTCAGGAGTATGCACCTGCACCTTACACACACACGGGTTTGCAGCACATCTAAATGGCCAAGCTCTTTCTTAGGCAAGTTGAAAGCTGCTGTCAGAAGGTTGTGCTCCTTGTCAGATGGAAGCAGCAGCACGCACATAGCAGTTTGGAAAGCACTAAAGAGCCACAGAAGAGCGTGGCATAGCAAAATGGGCCAGGAAAAAGCATTTGCTACATGTGCCCTTGTTGTCGCCTAACAACAGGTAGCAGCATAAACCAGATGCGGGTGAAGTTCTTGCAGGCGACAGCTAACGTCAAATGAGCAAGCGGGCTTACCACAGCTGTGGTCCTCTGGCAGTCTGAAAGCTTTGCGCACAAGCCGGATTCTAAGCGCCTCCCTTGGACTTTTGGCAGTGCTCGTGCATTGCCAGCACTAGGCGTGAATGGTCACTATCCAGCACACACGTTTCGTTGTGCCCGTTGCCAAGCGCTCTGGAGCACTGCTTATGACGAAAGCGGAACACCTCTTGCCGTTCCATTCTCAGAGCTCCGGACTTAAGCAGTCTGCGACTCTTGCTGCGAATGCCAGAGGAAAACATTTCCAATGCGTCTGGCAGATAGAAACTGAACCTGGAGAACACCTTTGTCAGGAGCTGGCACCTGCACCTTACACACACACGGGTTTGCAGCACATCTAAATGGCCAAGCTCTTTCTTAGGCAAGTTGAAAGCTGCTGTCAGAAGGTTGTGCTCCTTGTCAGATGGAAGCAGCAGCATGCACATAGCAGTTTGGCAAGCATTAAAGAGCCACAGAAGAGCGTGGCCTAGCAAAATGGGCCAGGAAAAAGCATTTGCTACATGTGCCCTTGTTGTCGCTTAACAACAGGTAGCAGCATAAACCAGATGCGGGTGAAGTTCTTGCAGGCGACAGCTAACGTCAAATGAGCAAGCGGGCTTTCCACAGCTGCGGTCCTCTGGCAGTCTGAAAGCTTTGCACACAAGCCGGATGCTACGCCCCTTCCTTGGCCTTTTGGCAGTGCTCCTGCATTGCCAGCACTAGGCGTGAATGGTCACTATCCCGCACACACGTTTCGTTGCGCCCGTTGCCAAGCGCTCTGGAGCACTGTTTATGACGAAAGCGGAACACCTCTTGCCGTTCCATTCTCAGAGCTCCTCAGTTAAGCAATCTGCAACTCTTGCTGCGAATGCCAGAGGAAAACATTTCCAATGTGTCTGGCAGGGAGAAATGGAACCTGGAGAACACCTTTGTCAGGAGCTGGCACCTGCACCTTACACACACACGGGTTTGCAGCACATCTAAATGGCCAAGCTCTTTCTTAGGCAAGTTGAAAGCTGTTGTCAGAAGGTTGTGCTCCTTGTCAGATGGAAGCAGCAGCATGCACATAGCAGTTTGGCAAGCATTAAAGAGCCACAGAAGAGCGTGGCATAGCAAAATGAAACAGGAAAAAGCATTTGCTACATGTGCCCTTGTTGTCGCCTAACAACAGGTAGCAGCATAAACCAGATGCGGGTGAAGTTCTTGCAGGCGACAGCTAACGTCAAATGAGCAAGCGGGCTTACCACAGCTGCGGTCCTCTGGCAGTCTGAAAGCTTTGCGCACAAGCCGGATGCTACGCCCCTTCCTTGGCCTTTTGGCAGTGCTCGTGCATTGCCAGCACTAGGCGTGAATGGTCACTATCCAGCACACACGTTTCGTTGTGCCCGTTGCCAAGCGCTCTGGAGCACTGCTTATGACGAAAGCGAAACACCTCTTGCCGTTCCATTCTCAGAGCTCCGGACTTAAGCAGTCTGCGACTCTTGCTGCGAATGCCAGAGGAAAACATTTCCAATGCGTCTGGCAGATAGAAACTGAACCTGGAGAACACCTTTGTCAGGAGCTGGCACCTGCACCTTACACACACACGGGTTTGCAGCACATCTAAATGGCCAAGCTCTTTCTTAGGCAAGTTGAAAGCTGCTGTCAGAAGGTTGTGCTCCTTGTCAGATGGAAGCAGCAGCACGCACATAGCAGTTTGGAAAGCACTAAAGAACCACAGAAGAGCGTGGCATAGCAAAATGAAACAGGAAAAAGCATTTGCTACATGTGCCCTTGTTGTCGCCTAACAACAGGTAGCAGCATAAACCAGATGCGGGTGAAGTTCTTGCAGGCAACAGCTAACGTCAAATGAGCAAGCGGGCTTACCACAGCTGCGGTCCTCTGGCAGTCTAAAAGCTTTGCGCACAAGCCGCATGCTAAGCGCCTTCCTTTGCCTTTTGGCAGTGCTCGTGCATTGCCAGCACTAGGCGTGAATGGTCACTATCCAGCACACACGTTTCGTAGTGCCCGTTGCCAAGCGCTCTGGAGCACTGTTTATGACGAAAGCGGAACACCTCTTGCCGTTCCATTCTCAGAGCTCCTCAGTTAAGCAATCTACGACTGTTGGTGCGAATGCCAGAGGAAAACATTTCCAATGTGTCTGGGAAATAGAAATGGAACCTGGAGAATACCATTGTCAGGAGTTGGCACCTGCTCCTTACACACACACGGGTTTGCAGCACATCTAAATGGCCAAGCTCTTTCTTAGGCAAGTTGAAAGCTGCTGTCAGAAGGTTGTGCTCCTTGTCAGATGGAAGCAGCAGCATGCACATAGCAGTTTGGCAAGCATTAAAGAGCCACAGAAGAGCGTGGCCTAGCAAAATGGGCCAGGAAAAAGCATTTGCTACATGTGCCCTTGTTGTCGCCTAACAACAGGTAGCAGCATAAACCAGATGCGGGTGAAGTTCTTGCAGGCGACAGCTAACGTCAAATGAGCAAGCGGGCTTACCACAGCTGCGGTCCTCTGGCAGTCTGAAAGCTTTGCACACAAGCCGGATGCTACGCCCCTTCCTTGGCCTTTTGGCAGTGCTCGTGCATTGCCAGCACTAGGCGTGAATGGTCACTATCCCGCACACACGTTTCGTTGTGCCCGTTGCCAAGCGCTCTGGAGCACTGTTTATGACGAAAGCGGAACACCTCTTGCCGTTCCATTCTCAGAGCTCCTCAGTTAAGCAATCTGCAACTCTTGCTGCGAATGCCAGAGGAAAACATTTCCAATGTGTCTGGCAGGGAGAAATGGAACCTGGAGAACACCTTTGTCAGGAGCTGGCACCTGCACCTTACACACACACGGGTTTGCAGCACATCTAAATGGCCAAGCTCTTTCTTAGGCAAGTTGAAAGCTGCTGTCAGAAGGTTGTGCTCCTTGTCAGATGGAAGCAGCAGCATGCACATAGCAGTTTGGCAAGCATTAAAGAGCCACAGAAGAGCGTGGCATAGCAAAATGAAACAGGAAAAAGCATTTGCTACATGTGCCCTTGTTGTCGCCTAACAACAGGTAGCAGCATAAACCAGATGCGGGTGAAGTTCTTGCAGGCGACAGCTAACGTCAAATGAGCAAGCGGGCTTACCACAGCTGCGGTCCTCTGGCAGTCTGAAAACTTTGCACACAAGCCGGATGCTACGCCCCTTCCTTGGCCTTTTGGCAGTGCTCGTGCATTGCCAGCACTAGGCGTGAATGGTCACTATCCAGCACACACGTTTCGTTGTGCCCGTTGCCAAGCGCTCTGGAGCACTGCTTATGACGAAAGCGGAACACCTCTTGCCGTTCCATTCTCAGAGCTCCGGACTTAAGCAGTCTGCGACTCTTGCTGCGAATGCCAGAGGAAAACATTTCCAATGCGTCTGGCAGATAGAAACTGAACCTGGAGAACACCTTTGTCAGGAGCTGGCACCTGCACCTTACACACACACGGGTTTGCAGCACATCTAAATGGCCAAGCTCTTTCTTAGGCAAGTTGAAAGCTGCTGTCAGAAGGTTGTGCTCCTTGTCAGATGGAAGCAGCAGCACGCACATAGCAGTTTGGCAAGCATTAAAGAGCCACAGAAGAGCGTGGCCTAGCAAAATGGGCCAGGAAAAAGCATTTGCTACATGTGCCCTTGTTGTCGCCTAACAACAGGTAGCAGCATAAACCAGATGCGGGTGAAGTTCTTGCAGGCAACAGCTAACGTCAAATGAGCAAGCGGGCTTACCACAGCTGCGGTCCTCTGGCAGTCTAAAAGCTTTGCGCACAAGCCGCATGCTAAGCGCCTTCCTTTGCCTTTTGGCAGTGCTCGTGCATTGCCAGCACTAGGCGTGAATGGTCACTATCCAGCACACACGTTTCGTTGTGCCCGTTGCCAAGCGCTCTGGAGCACTGTTTATGACGAAAGCGGAACACCTCTTGCCGTTCCATTCTCAGAGCTCCTCAGTTAAGCAATCTACGACTGTTGGTGCGAATGCCAGAGGAAAACATTTCCAATGTGTCTGGGAAATAGAAATGGAACCTGGAGAATACCATTGTCAGGAGTTGGCACCTGCACCTTACACACACACGGGTTTGCAGCACATCTAAATGGCCAAGCTCTTTCTTAGGCAAGTTGAAAGCTGCTGTCAGAAGGTTGTGCTCCTTGTCAGATGGAAGCAGCAGCATGCACATAGCAGTTTGGCAAGCATTAAAGAGCCACAGAAGAGCGTGGCCTAGCAAAATGGGCCAGGAAAAAGCATTTGCTACATGTGCCCTTGTTGTCGCCTAACAACAGGTAGCAGCATAAACCAGATGCGGGTGAAGTTCTTGCAGGCAACAGCTAACGTCAAATGAGCAAGCGGGCTTACCACAGCTGCGGTCCTCTGGCAGTCTAAAAGCTTTGCGCACAAGCCGCATGCTAAGCGCCTTCCTTTGCCTTTTGGCAGTGCTCGTGCATTGCCAGCACTAGGCGTGAATGGTCACTATCCAGCACACACGTTTCGTTGTGCCCGTTGCCAAGCGCTCTGGAGCACTGTTTATGACGAAAGCGGAACACCTCTTGCCGTTCCATTCTCAGAGCTCCTCAGTTAAGCAATCTACGACTGTTGGTGCGAATGCCAGAGGAAAACATTTCCAATGTGTCTGGCAGGGAGAAATGGAACCTGGAGAACACCTTTGTCAGGAGCTGGCACCTGCACCTTACACACACACGGGTTTGCAGCACATCTAAATGGCCAAGCTCTTTCTTAGGCAAGTTGAAAGCTGCTGTCAGAAGGTTGTGCTCCTTGTCAGATGGAAGCAGCAGCATGCACATAGCAGTTTGGCAAGCATTAAAGAGCCACAGAAGAGCGTGGCCTAGCAAAATGGGCCAGGAAAAAGCATTTGCTACATGTGCCCTTGTTGTCGCCTAACAACAGGTAGCAGCATAAACCAGATGCGGGTGAAGTTCTTGCAGGCGACAGCTAACGTCAAATGAGCAAGCGGGCTTACCACAGCTGCGGTCCTCTGGCAGTCTGAAAGCTTTGCACACAAGCCGGATGCTACGCCCCTTCCTTGGCCTTTTGGCAGTGCTCGTGCATTGCCAGCACTAGGCGTGAATGGTCACTACCCCGCACACACGTTTCGTTGTGCCCGTTGCCAAGCGCTCTGGAGCACTGTTTATGACGAAAGCGGAACACCTCTTGCCGTTCCATTCTCAGAGCTCCGGACTTAAGCAATCTACGACTCTTGGTGCGAATGCCAGAGGAAAACATTTCCAATGCGTCTGGGAAATAGAAATGGAACCTGGAGAACACCATTGTCAGGAGCTTGCACCTGCACCTTACACACACACGGGTTTGCAGCACATCTAAATGGCCAAGCTCTTTCTTAGGCAAGTTGAAAGCTGCTGTCAGAAGGTTGTGCTTTTTGTCAGATGGAAGCAGCAGCACGCACATAGCAGTTTGGAAAGCACTAAAGAGCCACAGAAGAGCGTGGCAAAGCTAAATGAAACAGGAAAAAGCATTTGCTACATGTACCCTTGTTGTCGCCTAACAACAGGTAGCAGCATAAACCAGATGGGGGTGAAGTTCTTGCAGGCGACAGCTAACGTCAAATGAGCAAGCGGGCTTACCACAGCTGCGGTCCTCTGGCAGTCTGAAAGCATTGCGCACAAGCCGCATGCTAAGCGCCTTCCACTGCCTTTTGGCAGTGCTCGTGCATTGCCAGCACTAGGCGTGAATGGTCACTATCCAGCACACACGTTTCGTTGTGCCCGTTGCCAAGCGCTCTGGAGCACTGTTTATGACGAAAGCGGAACACCTCTTGCCGTTCCATTCTCACAGCTCTTCAGTTAAGCAATCTACGACTCTTGGTGCGAATGCCAGAGGAAAACATTTCCAATGTGTTTGGGAAATAGAAATTGAACCTGGAGAATACCATTGTCAGGAGCTTGCACCTGCACCTTACACACACACAGGTTTGCAGCACATCTAAATGGCCAAGCTCTTTCTTAGGCAAGTTGAAAGCTGCTGTCAGAAGGTTGTGCTCCTTGTCAGATGGAAGCAGCAGCATGCACATAGGAGTTTGGCAAGCATTAAAGAGCCACAGAAGAGCGTGGCCTAGCAAAATGGGCCAGGAAAAAGCATTTGCTACATGTGCCCTTGTTGTCACCTAACAACAGGTAGCAGCATAAACCAGATGCGGGTGAAGTTCCTGCAGGCGACAGCTAACGTCAAATGAGCAAGCGGGCTTACCACAGCTGCAGTCCTCTGGCAGTCTGAAAGCTTTGCGCACAAGCCGGATGCTACGCCCCTTCCTTGGCCTTTTGGCAGTGCTCGTGCATTGCCAGTACTAGGCGTGAATGGTCACTATCCAGCACACACGTTTCGTTGTGCCCGTTGCCAAGCGCTCTGGAGCACTGTTTATGACGAAAGCGGAACACCTCTTGCCGTTCCATTCTCAGAGCTCCTCTGTTAAACAATCTGCGACTGTTGGTGCGAATGCCAGAGGAAAACATTTCCAATGCGTCTGGCAGATAGAAACTGATCCTGGAGAACACCATTGTCAGGAGCTTGCACCTGCACCTTACACACACACAGGTTTGCAGCACATCTAAATGGCCAAGCTCTTTCTTAGGCAAGTTGAAAGCTGCTGTCAGAAGGTTGTGCTCCTTGTCAGATGGAAGCAGCAGCATGCACATAGGAGTTTGGCAAGCATTAAAGAGCCACAGAAGAGCGTGGCCTAGCAAAATGGGCCAGGAAAAAGCATTTGCTACATGTGCCCTTGTTGTCGCCTAACAACAGGTAGCAGCATAAACCAGATGCGGGTGAAGTTCTTGCAGGCGACAGCTAACGTCAAATGAGCAAGCGGGCTTACCACAGCTGCGGTCCTCTGGCAGTCTGAAAGCTTTGCACACAAGCCGGATGCTACGCCCCTTCCTTTGCCTTTTGGCAGTGCTCGTGCATTGCCAGCACTAGGCGTGAATGGTCACTATCCAGCACACACGTTTCGTTGTGCCTGTTGCCAAGCGCTCTGGAGCACTGTTTATGACGAAAGCGGAACACCTCTTGCCGTTCCATTCTCAGAGCTCCTCAGTTAAGCAATCTGCGACTGTTGGTGCGAATGCCAGAGGAAAACATTTCCAATGTGTCTGGGAAATAGAAATGGAACCTGGAGAATACCATTGTCAGGAGCTTGCACCTGCACCTTACACACACACGGGTTTGCAGCACATCTAAATGGCCAAGCTCTTTCTTAGGCAAGTTGAAAGCTGCTGTCAGAAGGTTGTGCTCCTTGTCAGATGGAAGCAGCAGCATGCACATAGCAGTTTGGCAAGCATTAAAGAGCCACAGAAGAGCGTGGCCTAGCAAAATGGGCCAGGAAAAAGCATTTGCTACATGTGCCCTTGTTGTCGCCTAACAACAGGTAGCAGCATAAACCAGATGCGGGTGAAGTTCTTGCAGGCGACAGCTAACGTCAAATGAGCAAGCGGGCTTACCACAGCTGCGGTCCTCTGGCAGTCTGAAAGCTTTGCACACAAGCCGGATGCTACGCCCCTTCCTTGGCCTTTTGGAAGTGCTCGTGCATTGCCAGCACTAGGCGTGAATGGTCACTACCCCGCACACACGTTTCGTTGTGCCCGTTGCCAAGCGCTCTGGAGCACTGTTTATGACGAAAGCGGAACACCTCTTGCCGTTCCATTCTCAGAGCTCCTGAGTTAAGCAATCTACGACTCTTGCTGCGAATGCCAGAGGAAAACATTTCCAATGCGTCTGGGAAATAGAAATTGAACCTGGAGAACACCATTGTCAGGAGCTTGCACCTGCACCTTACACACACACGGGTTTGCAGCACATCTAAATGGCCAAGCTCTTTCTTAGGCAAGTTGAAAGCTGCTGTCAGAAGGTTGTGCTTTTTGTCAGATGGAAGCAGCAGCACGCACATAGCAGTTTGGAAAGCACTAAAGAGCCACAGAAGAGCGTGGCAAAGCTAAATGAAACAGGAAAAAGCATTTGCTACATGTACCCTTGTTGTCGCCTAACAACAGGTAGCAGCATAAACCAGATGGGGGTGAAGTTCTTGCAGGCGACAGCTAACGTCAAATGAGCAAGCGGGCTTACCACAGCTGCGGTCCTCTGGCAGTCTGAAAGCATTGCGCACAAGCCGCATGCTAAGCGCCTTCCTTTGCCTTTTGGCAGTGCTCGTGCATTGCCAGCACTAGGCGTGAATGGTCACTATCCAGCACACACGTTTCGTAGTGCCCGTTGCCAAGCGCTCTGGAGCACTGTTTATGACGAAAGCGGAACACCTCTTGCCGTTCCATTCTCAGAGCTCCTCAGTTAAGCAATCTACGACTGTTGGTGCGAATGCCAGAGGAAAACATTTCCAATGTGTCTGGGAAATAGAAATGGAACCTGGAGAATACCATTGTCAGGAGTTGGCACCTGCTCCTTACACACACACGGGTTTGCAGCACATCTAAATGGCCAAGCTCTTTCTTAGGCAAGTTGAAAGCTGCTGTCAGAAGGTTGTGCTCCTTGTCAGATGGAAGCAGCAGCATGCACATAGCAGTTTGGCAAGCATTAAAGAGCCACAGAAGAGCGTGGCCTAGCAAAATGGGCCAGGAAAAAGCATTTGCTACATGTGCCCTTGTTGTCGCCTAACAACAGGTAGCAGCATAAACCAGATGCGGGTGAAGTTCTTGCAGGCGACAGCTAACGTCAAATGAGCAAGCGGGCTTACCACAGCTGCGGTCCTCTGGCAGTCTGAAAGCTTTGCACACAAGCCGGATGCTACGCCCCTTCCTTGGCCTTTTGGCAGTGCTCGTGCATTGCCAGCACTAGGCGTGAATGGTCACTATCCCGCACACACGTTTCGTTGTGCCCGTTGCCAAGCGCTCTGGAGCACTGTTTATGACGAAAGCGGAACACCTCTTGCCGTTCCATTCTCAGAGCTCCTCAGTTAAGCAATCTGCAACTCTTGCTGCGAATGCCAGAGGAAAACATTTCCAATGTGTCTGGCAGGGAGAAATGGAACCTGGAGAACACCTTTGTCAGGAGCTGGCACCTGCACCTTACACACACACGGGTTTGCAGCACATCTAAATGGCCAAGCTCTTTCTTAGGCAAGTTGAAAGCTGCTGTCAGAAGGTTGTGCTCCTTGTCAGATGGAAGCAGCAGCATGCACATAGCAGTTTGGCAAGCATTAAAGAGCCACAGAAGAGCGTGGCATAGCAAAATGAAACAGGAAAAAGCATTTGCTACATGTGCCCTTGTTGTCGCCTAACAACAGGTAGCAGCATAAACCAGATGCGGGTGAAGTTCTTGCAGGCGACAGCTAACGTCAAATGAGCAAGCGGGCTTACCACAGCTGCGGTCCTCTGGCAGTCTGAAAACTTTGCACACAAGCCGGATGCTACGCCCCTTCCTTGGCCTTTTGGCAGTGCTCGTGCATTGCCAGCACTAGGCGTGAATGGTCACTATCCAGCACACACGTTTCGTTGTGCCCGTTGCCAAGCGCTCTGGAGCACTGCTTATGACGAAAGCGGAACACCTCTTGCCGTTCCATTCTCAGAGCTCCGGACTTAAGCAGTCTGCGACTCTTGCTGCGAATGCCAGAGGAAAACATTTCCAATGCGTCTGGCAGATAGAAACTGAACCTGGAGAACACCTTTGTCAGGAGCTGGCACCTGCACCTTACACACACACGGGTTTGCAGCACATCTAAATGGCCAAGCTCTTTCTTAGGCAAGTTGAAAGCTGCTGTCAGAAGGTTGTGCTCCTTGTCAGATGGAAGCAGCAGCACGCACATAGCAGTTTGGCAAGCATTAAAGAGCCACAGAAGAGCGTGGCCTAGCAAAATGGGCCAGGAAAAAGCATTTGCTACATGTGCCCTTGTTGTCGCCTAACAACAGGTAGCAGCATAAACCAGATGCGGGTGAAGTTCTTGCAGGCAACAGCTAACGTCAAATGAGCAAGCGGGCTTACCACAGCTGCGGTCCTCTGGCAGTCTAAAAGCTTTGCGCACAAGCCGCATGCTAAGCGCCTTCCTTTGCCTTTTGGCAGTGCTCGTGCATTGCCAGCACTAGGCGTGAATGGTCACTATCCAGCACACACGTTTCGTTGTGCCCGTTGCCAAGCGCTCTGGAGCACTGTTTATGACGAAAGCGGAACACCTCTTGCCGTTCCATTCTCAGAGCTCCTCAGTTAAGCAATCTACGACTGTTGGTGCGAATGCCAGAGGAAAACATTTCCAATGTGTCTGGGAAATAGAAATGGAACCTGGAGAATACCATTGTCAGGAGTTGGCACCTGCACCTTACACACACACGGGTTTGCAGCACATCTAAATGGCCAAGCTCTTTCTTAGGCAAGTTGAAAGCTGCTGTCAGAAGGTTGTGCTCCTTGTCAGATGGAAGCAGCAGCATGCACATAGCAGTTTGGCAAGCATTAAAGAGCCACAGAAGAGCGTGGCATAGCAAAATGGGCCAGGAAAAACCATTTGCTACATGTGCCCTTGTTGTCGCCTAACAACAGGTAGCAGCATAAACCAGATGCGGGTGAAGTTCTTGCAGGCAACAGCTAACGTCAAATGAGCAAGCGGGCTTACCACAGCTGCGGTCCTCTGGCAGTCTAAAAGCTTTGCGCACAAGCCGCATGCTAAGCGCCTTCCTTTGCCTTTTGGCAGTGCTCGTGCATTGCCAGCACTAGGCGTGAATGGTCACTATCCAGCACACACGTTTCGTTGTGCCCGTTGCCAAGCGCTCTGGAGCACTGTTTATGACGAAAGCGGAACACCTCTTGCCGTTCCATTCTCAGAGCTCCTCAGTTAAGCAATCTACGACTGTTGGTGCGAATGCCAGAGGAAAACATTTCCAATGTGTCTGGCAGGGAGAAATGGAACCTGGAGAACACCTTTGTCAGGAGCTGGCACCTGCACCTTACACACACACGGGTTTGCAGCACATCTAAATGGCCAAGCTCTTTCTTAGGCAAGTTGAAAGCTGCTGTCAGAAGGTTGTGCTCCTTGTCAGATGGAAGCAGCAGCATGCACATAGCAGTTTGGCAAGCATTAAAGAGCCACAGAAGAGCGTGGCCTAGCAAAATGGGCCAGGAAAAAGCATTTGCTACATGTGCCCTTGTTGTCGCCTAACAACAGGTAGCAGCATAAACCAGATGCGGGTGAAGTTCTTGCAGGCGACAGCTAACGTCAAATGAGCAAGCGGGCTTACCACAGCTGCGGTCCTCTGGCAGTCTGAAAGCTTTGCACACAAGCCGGATGCTACGCCCCTTCCTTGGCCTTTTGGCAGTGCTCGTGCATTGCCAGCACTAGGCGTGAATGGTCACTACCCCGCACACACGTTTCGTTGTGCCCGTTGCCAAGCGCTCTGGAGCACTGTTTATGACGAAAGCGGAACACCTCTTGCCGTTCCATTCTCAGAGCTCCGGACTTAAGCAATCTACGACTCTTGGTGCGAATGCCAGAGGAAAACATTTCCAATGTGTTTGGGAAATAGAAATTGAACCTGGAGAATACCATTGTCAGGAGCTTGCACCTGCACCTTACACACACACAGGTTTGCAGCACATCTAAATGGCCAAGCTCTTTCTTAGGCAAGTTGAAAGCTGCTGTCAGAAGGTTGTGCTCCTTGTCAGATGGAAGCAGCAGCATGCACATAGGAGTTTGGCAAGCATTAAAGAGCCACAGAAGAGCGTGGCCTAGCAAAATGGGCCAGGAAAAAGCATTTGCTACATGTGCCCTTGTTGTCACCTAACAACAGGTAGCAGCATAAACCAGATGCGGGTGAAGTTCCTGCAGGCGACAGCTAACGTCAAATGAGCAAGCGGGCTTACCACAGCTGCAGTCCTCTGGCAGTCTGAAAGCTTTGCGCACAAGCCGGATGCTACGCCCCTTCCTTGGCCTTTTGGCAGTGCTCGTGCATTGCCAGTACTAGGCGTGAATGGTCACTATCCAGCACACACGTTTCGTTGTGCCCGTTGCCAAGCGCTCTGGAGCACTGTTTATGACGAAAGCGGAACACCTCTTGCCGTTCCATTCTCAGAGCTCCTCTGTTAAACAATCTGCGACTGTTGGTGCGAATGCCAGAGGAAAACATTTCCAATGCGTCTGGCAGATAGAAACTGATCCTGGAGAACACCATTGTCAGGAGCTTGCACCTGCACCTTACACACACACAGGTTTGCAGCACATCTAAATGGCCAAGCTCTTTCTTAGGCAAGTTGAAAGCTGCTGTCAGAAGGTTGTGCTCCTTGTCAGATGGAAGCAGCAGCATGCACATAGGAGTTTGGCAAGCATTAAAGAGCCACAGAAGAGCGTGGCCTAGCAAAATGGGCCAGGAAAAAGCATTTGCTACATGTGCCCTTGTTGTCGCCTAACAACAGGTAGCAGCATAAACCAGATGCGGGTGAAGTTCTTGCAGGCGACAGCTAACGTCAAATGAGCAAGCGGGCTTACCACAGCTGCGGTCCTCTGGCAGTCTGAAAGCTTTGCACACAAGCCGGATGCTACGCCCCTTCCTTTGCCTTTTGGCAGTGCTCGTGCATTGCCAGCACTAGGCGTGAATGGTCACTATCCAGCACACACGTTTCGTTGTGCCTGTTGCCAAGCGCTCTGGAGCACTGTTTATGACGAAAGCGGAACACCTCTTGCCGTTCCATTCTCAGAGCTCCTCAGTTAAGCAATCTGCGACTGTTGGTGCGAATGCCAGAGGAAAACATTTCCAATGTGTCTGGGAAATAGAAATGGAACCTGGAGAATACCATTGTCAGGAGCTTGCACCTGCACCTTACACACACACGGGTTTGCAGCACATCTAAATGGCCAAGCTCTTTCTTAGGCAAGTTGAAAGCTGCTGTCAGAAGGTTGTGCTCCTTGTCAGATGGAAGCAGCAGCATGCACATAGCAGTTTGGCAAGCATTAAAGAGCCACAGAAGAGCGTGGCCTAGCAAAATGGGCCAGGAAAAAGCATTTGCTACATGTGCCCTTGTTGTCGCCTAACAACAGGTAGCAGCATAAACCAGATGCGGGTGAAGTTCTTGCAGGCGACAGCTAACGTCAAATGAGCAAGCGGGCTTACCACAGCTGCGGTCCTCTGGCAGTCTGAAAGCTTTGCACACAAGCCGGATGCTACGCCCCTTCCTTGGCCTTTTGGAAGTGCTCGTGCATTGCCAGCACTAGGCGTGAATGGTCACTACCCCGCACACACGTTTCGTTGTGCCCGTTGCCAAGCGCTCTGGAGCACTGTTTATGACGAAAGCGGAACACCTCTTGCCGTTCCATTCTCAGAGCTCCTGAGTTAAGCAATCTACGACTCTTGCTGCGAATGCCAGAGGAAAACATTTCCAATGCGTCTGGGAAATAGAAATTGAACCTGGAGAACACCATTGTCAGGAGCTTGCACCTGCACCTTACACACACACGGGTTTGCAGCACATCTAAATGGCCAAGCTCTTTCTTAGGCAAGTTGAAAGCTGCTGTCAGAAGGTTGTGCTTTTTGTCAGATGGAAGCAGCAGCACGCACATAGCAGTTTGGAAAGCACTAAAGAGCCACAGAAGAGCGTGGCAAAGCTAAATGAAACAGGAAAAAGCATTTGCTACATGTACCCTTGTTGTCGCCTAACAACAGGTAGCAGCATAAACCAGATGGGGGTGAAGTTCTTGCAGGCGACAGCTAACGTCAAATGAGCAAGCGGGCTTACCACAGCTGCGGTCCTCTGGCAGTCTGAAAGCATTGCGCACAAGCCGCATGCTAAGCGCCTTCCACTGCCTTTTGGCAGTGCTCGTGCATTGCCAGCACTAGGCGTGAATGGTCACTATCCAGCACACACGTTTCGTTGTGCCCGTTGCCAAGCGCTCTGGAGCACTGTTTATGACGAAAGCGGAACACCTCTTGCCGTTCCATTCTCACAGCTCTTCAGTTAAGCAATCTACGACTCTTGGTGCGAATGCCAGAGGAAAACATTTCCAATGTGTTTGGGAAATAGAAATTGAACCTGGAGAATACCATTGTCAGGAGCTTGCACCTGCACCTTACACACACACAGGTTTGCAGCACATCTAAATGGCCAAGCTCTTTCTTAGGCAAGTTGAAAGCTGCTGTCAGAAGGTTGTGCTCCTTGTCAGATGGAAGCAGCAGCATGCACATAGGAGTTTGGCAAGCATTAAAGAGCCACAGAAGAGCGTGGCCTAGCAAAATGGGCCAGGAAAAAGCATTTGCTACATGTGCCCTTGTTGTCACCTAACAACAGGTAGCAGCATAAACCAGATGCGGGTGAAGTTCCTGCAGGCGACAGCTAACGTCAAATGAGCAAGCGGGCTTACCACAGCTGCAGTCCTCTGGCAGTCTGAAAGCATTGCGCACAAGCCGGATGCTACGCCCCTTCCTTGGCCTTTTGGCAGTGCTCGTGCATTGCCAGTACTAGGCGTGAATGGTCACTATCCAGCACACACGTTTCGTTGTGCCCGTTGCCAAGCGCTCTGGAGCACTGTTTATGACGAAAGCGGAACACCTCTTGCCGTTCCATTCTCAGAGCTCCTCTGTTAAACAATCTGCGACTGTTGGTGCGAATGCCAGAGGAAAACATTTCCAATGCGTCTGGCAGATAGAAACTGATCCTGGAGAACACCATTGTCAGGAGCTTGCACCTGCACCTTACACACACACAGGTTTGCAGCACATCTAAATGGCCAAGCTCTTTCTTAGGCAAGTTGAAAGCTGCTGTCAGAAGGTTGTGCTCCTTGTCAGATGGAAGCAGCAGCATGCACATAGGAGTTTGGCAAGCATTAAAGAGCCACAGAAGAGCGTGGCCTAGCAAAATGGGCCAGGAAAAAGCATTTGCTACATGTGCCCTTGTTGTCGCCTAACAACAGGTAGCAGCATAAACCAGATGCGGGTGAAGTTCTTGCAGGCGACAGCTAACGTCAAATGAGCAAGCGGGCTTACCACAGCTGCGGTCCTCTGGCAGTCTGAAAGCTTTGCACACAAGCCGCATGCTAAGCGCCTTCCTTTGCCTTTTGGCAGTGCTCGTGCATTGCCAGCACTAGGCGTGAATGGTCACTATCCAGCACACACGTTTCGTTGTGCCTGTTGCCAAGCGCTCTGGAGCACTGTTTATGACGAAAGCGGAACACCTCTTGCCGTTCCATTCTCAGAGCTCCTCAGTTAAGCAATCTGTGACTGTTGGTGCGAATGCCAGAGGAAAACATTTCCAATGTGTTTGGGAAATAGAAATTGAACCTGGAGAATACCATTGTCAGGAGCTTGCACCTGCACCTTACACACACACAGGTTTGCAGCACATCTAAATGGCCAAGCTCTTTCTTAGGCAAGTTGAAAGCTGCTGTCAGAAGGTTGTGCTCCTTGTCAGATGGAAGCAGCAGCATGCACATAGCAGTTTGGCAAGCACTAAAGAGCCACAGAAGAGCGTGGCCTAGCAAAATGGGCCAGGAAAAAGCATTTGCTACATGTGCCCTTGTTGTCGCCTAACAACAGGTAGCAGCATAAACCAGATGCGGGTGAAGTTCTTGCAGGCGACAGCTAACGTCAAATGAGCAAGCGGGCTTACCACAGCTGCGGTCCTCTGGCAGTCTGAAAGCTTTGCACACAAGCCGGATGCTACGCCCCTTCCTTGGCCTTTTGGCAGTGCTCGTGCATTGCCAGCACTAGGCGTGAATGGTCACTATCCCGCACACACGTTTCGTTGTGCCCGTTGCCAAGCGCTCTGGAGCACTGTTTATGACGAAAGCGGAACACCTCTTGCCGTTCCATTCTCAGAGCTCCTCAGTTAAGCAATCTGCGACACTTGGTGCGAATGCCAGAGGAAAACATTTCCAATGTGTCTGGCAGATAGAAACTGAACCTGGAGAACACCTTTGTCAGGAGCTGGCACCTGCACCTTACACACACACGGGTTTGCAGCACATCTAAATGGCCAAGCTCTTTCTTAGGCAAGTTGAAAGCTGCTGTCAGAAGGTTGTGCTCCTTGTCAGATGGAAGCAGCAGCACGCACATAGCAGTTTGGAAAGCACTAAAGAGCCACAGAAGAGCGTGGCCTAGCAAAATGGGCCAGGAAAAAGCATTTGCTACATGTGCCCTTGTTGTCGCCTAACAACAGGTAGCAGCATAAACCAGATGCGGGTGAAGTTCCTGCAGGCGACAGCTAACGTCAAATGAGCAAGCGGGCTTACCACAGCTGCGGTCCTCTGGCAGTCTGAAAGCTTTGCGCACAAGCCGGATGCTACGCCCCTTCCTTGGCCTTTTGGCAGTGCTCGTGCATTGCCAGCACTAGGCGTGAATGCTCACTATCCCGCACACACGTTTCGTTGTGCCCGTTGCCAAGCGCTCTGGAGCACTGTTTATGACGAAAGCGGAACACCTCTTGCCGTTCCATTCTCAGAGCTCCTCAGTTAAGCAATCTGTGACTGTTGGTGCGAATGCCACAGGAAAACATTTCCAATGCGTCTGGCAGATAGAAACTGAACCTGGAGAACACCATTGTCAGGAGCTTGCACCTGCACCTTACACACACACAGGTTTGCAGCACATCTAAATGGCCAAACTCTTTCTTAGGCAAGTTGAAAGCTGCTGTCAGAAGGTTTTGCTCCTTGTCAGATGGAAGCAGCAGCACGCACATAGCAGTTTGGAAAGCACTAAAGAGCCACAGAAGAGTGTGGCATAGCTAAATGAAACAGGAAAAAGCATTTGCTACATGTGCCCTTGTTGTCGCCTAACAACAGGTAGCAGCATAAACCAGATGGGGGTGAAGTTCTTGCAGGCGACAGCTAACGTCAAATGAGCAAGCGGGCTTACCACAGCTGCGGTCCTCTGGCAGTCTGAAAGCTTTGCGCACAAGCCGCATGCTAAGCGCCTTCCACTGCCTTTTGGCAGTGCTCGTGCATTGCCAGCACTAGGCGTGAATGGTCACTATCCAGCACACACGTTTCGTTGTGCCCGTTGCCAAGCGCTCTGGAGCACTGTTTATGACGAAAGCGGAACACCTCTTGCCGTTCCATTCTCAGAGCTCCTCAGTTAAGCAATCTGCGACTGTTGGTGCGAATGCCAGAGGAAAACATTTCCAATGCGTCTGGCAGGTAGAAACTGAACCTGGAGAACACCTTTGTCAGGAGCTGGCACCTGCACCTTACACACACACGGGTTTGCAGCACATCTAAATGGCCAAGCTCTTTCTTAGGCAAGTTGAAAGCTGCTGTCAGAAGGTTTTGCTCCTTGTCAGATGGAAGCAGCAGCACGCACATAGCAGTTTGGAAAGCACTAAAGAACCACAGAAGAGCGTGGCCTAGCAAAATGGGCCAGGAAAAAGCATTTGCTACATGTGCCCTTGTTGTCGCCTAACAACAGGTAGCAGCATAAACCAGATGCGGGTGAAGTTCTTGCAGGCGACAGCTAACGTCAAATGAGCAAGCGGGCTTACCACAGCTGCGGTCCTCTGGCAGTCTGAAAGCTTTGCGCACAAGCCGCATGCTAAGCGCCTTCCTTGGCCTTTTGGCAGTGCTCGTGCATTGCCAGCACTAGGCGTGAATGGTCACTATCCAGCACACACGTTTCGTTGTGCCCGTTGCCAAGCGCTCTGGAGCACTGTTTATGACGAAAGCGGAACGCCTCTTGCCGTTCCATTCTCAGAGCTCCGGACTTAAGCAGTCTGCGACTCTTGCTGCGAATGCCAGAGGAAAACATTTCCAATGCGTCTGGCAGATAGAAACTGAACCTGGAGAACACCTTTGTCAGGAGCTGGCACCTGCACCTTACACACACACGGGTTTGCAGCACATCTAAATGGCCAAGCTCTTTCTTAGGCAAGTTGAAAGCTGCTGTCAGAAGGTTGTGCTCCTTGTCAGATGGAAGCAGCAGCACGCACATAGCAGTTTGGCAAGCATTAAAGAGCCACAGAAGAGCGTGGCATAGCAAAATGGGCCAGGAAATAGCATTTGCTACATGTGCCCTTGTTGTCGCCTAACAACAGGTAGCAGCATAAACCAGATGCGGGTGAAGTTCTTGCAGGCAACAGCTAACGTCAAATGAGCAAGCGGGCTTACCACAGCTGCGGTCCTCTGGCAGTCTAAAAGCTTTGCGCACAAGCCGCATGCTAAGCGCCTTCCTTTGCCTTTTGGCAGTGCTCGTGCATTGCCAGCACTAGGCGTGAATGGTCACTATCCAGCACACACGTTTCGTTTCGTTGTGCCCGTTGCCAAGCGCTCTGGAGCACTGTTTATAACGAAAGCGGAACACCTCTTGCCGTTCCATTCTCAGAGCTCCTCAGTTAAGCAATCTGCGACTGTTGGTGCGAATGCCAGAGGAAAACATTTCCAATGCGTCTGGCAGATAGAAACTGATCCTGGAGAACACCATTGTCAGGAGCTTGCACCTGCACCTTACACACACACAGATTTGCAGCACATCTAAATGGCCAAGCTCTTTCTTAGGCAAGTTGAAAGCTGCTGTCAGAAGGTTGTGCTCCTTGTCAGATGGAAGCAGCAGCATGCACATAGCAGTTTGGCAAGCATTAAAGAGCCACAGAAGAGCGTGGCCTAGCAAAATGGGCCAGGAAAAAGCATTTGCTACATGTGCCCTTGTTGTCGCCTAACAACAGGTAGCAGCATAAACCAGATGCGGGTGAAGTTCCTGCAGGCGACAGCTAACGTCAAATGAGCAAGCAGGCTTACCACAGCTGCGGTCCTCTGGCAGTCTGAAAGCTTTGCACACAAGCCGGATGCTACGCCCCTTCCTTGGCCTTTTGGCAGTGCTCGTGCATTGCCAGCACTAGGCGTGAATGGTCACTATCCAGCACACACGTTTCGTTGTGCCCGTTGCCAAGCGCTCTGGAGCACTGTTTATGACGAAAGCGGAACACCTCTTGCCGTTCCATTCTCAGAGCTCCGGACTTAAGCAATATACGACTCTTGCTGCGAATGCCAGAGGAAAACATTTCCAATGCGTCTGGCAGGTAGAAACTGAACCTGGAGAACACCTTTGTCAGGAGCTGGCACCTGCACCTTACACACACACGGGTTTGCAGCACATCTAAATGGCCAAGCTCTTTCTTAGGCAAGTTGAAAGCTGCTGTCAGAAGGTTGTGCTCCTTGTCAGATGGAAGCAGCAGCACGCACATAGCAGTTTGGAAAGCACTAAAGAACCACAGAAGAGCGTGGCCTAGCAAAATGGGCCAGGAAAAAGCATTTGCTACATGTGCCCTTGTTGTCGCCTAACAACAGGTAGCAGCATAAACCAGATGCGGGTGAAGTTCTTGCAGGCGACAGCTAACGTCAAATGAGCAAGCGGGCTTACCACAGCTGCGGTCCTCTGGCAGTCTGAAAGCTTTGCGCACAAGCCGCATGCTAAGCGCCTTCCTTGGCCTTTTGGCAGTGCTCGTGCATTGCCAGCACTAGGCGTGAATGGTCACTATCCAGCACACACGTTTCGTTGTGCCCGTTGCCAAGCGCTCTGGAGCACTGTTTATGACGAAAGCGGAACACCTCTTGCCGTTCCATTCTCAGAGCTCCGGACTTAAGCAATATACGACTCTTGCTGCGAATGCCAGAGGAAAACATTTCCAATGCGTCTGGCAGGTAGAAACTGACCCTGGAGAACACCTTTGTCAGGAGCTGGCACCTGCACCTTACACACACACGGGTTTGCAGCACATCTAAATGGCCAAGCTCTTTCTTAGGCAAGTTGAAAGCTGCTGTCAGAAGGTTTTGCTCCTTGTCAGATGGAAGCAGCAGCACGCACATAGCAGTTTGGAAAGCACTAAAGAACCACAGAAGAGCGTGGCATAGCAAAATGAAACAGGAAAAAGCATTTGCTACATGTGCCCTTGTTGTCGCCTAACAACAGGTAGCAGCATAAACCAGATGCGGGTGAAGTTCTTGCAGGCGACAGCTAACGTCAAATGAGCAAGCGGGCTTACCACAGCTGCGGTCCTCTGGCAGTCTGAAAGCTTTGCGCACAAGCCACATGCTAAGCGCCTTCCTCTGCCTTTTGGCAGTGCTCGTGCATTGCCAGCACTAGGCGTGAATGGTCACTATCCAGCACACACGTTTCGTTGTGCCCGTTGCCAAGCGCTCTGGAGCACTGCTTATGACGAAAGCGGAACGCCTCTTGCCGTTCCATTCTCAGAGCTCCGGACTTAAGCAGTCTGCGACTCTTGCTGCGAATGCCAGAGGAAAACATTTCCAATGCGTCTGGCAGATAGAAACTGAACCTGGAGAACACCTTTGTCAGGAGCTGGCACCTGCACCTTACACACACACGGGTTTGCAGCACATCTAAATGGCCAAGCTCTTTCTTAGGCAAGTTGAAAGCTGCTGTCAGAAGGTTGTGCTCCTTGTCAGATGGAAGCAGCAGCACGCACATAGCAGTTTGGCAAGCATTAAAGAGCCACAGAAGAGCGTGGCATAGCAAAATGGGCCAGGAAATAGCATTTGCTACATGTGCCCTTGTTGTCGCCTAACAACAGGTAGCAGCATAAACCAGATGCGGGTGAAGTTCTTGCAGGCAACAGCTAACGTCAAATGAGCAAGCGGGCTTACCACAGCTGCGGTCCTCTGGCAGTCTAAAAGCTTTGCGCACAAGCCGCATGCTAAGCGCCTTCCTTTGCCTTTTGGCAGTGCTCGTGCATTGCCAGCACTAGGCGTCAATGGTCACTATCCAGCACACACGTTTCGTTTCGTTGTGCCCGTTGCCAAGCGCTCTGGAGCACTGTTTATGACGAAAGCGGAACACCTCTTGCCGTTCCATTCTCAGAGCTCCTCAGTTAAGCAATCTGCGACTGTTGGTGCGAATGCCAGAGGAAAACATTTCCAATGCGTCTGGCAGATAGAAACTGATCCTGGAGAACACCATTGTCAGGAGCTTGCACCTGCACCTTACACACACACAGATTTGCAGCACATCTAAATGGCCAAGCTCTTTCTTAGGCAAGTTGAAAGCTGCTGTCAGAAGGTTGTGCTCCTTGTCAGATGGAAGCAGCAGCATGCACATAGCAGTTTGGCAAGCATTAAAGAGCCACAGAAGAGCGTGGCCTAGCAAAATGGGCCAGGAAAAAGCATTTGCTACATGTGCCCTTGTTGTCGCCTAACAACAGGTAGCAGCATAAACCAGATGCGGGTGAAGTTCCTGCAGGCGACAGCTAACGTCAAATGAGCAAGCAGGCTTACCACAGCTGCGGTCCTCTGGCAGTCTGAAAGCTTTGCACACAAGCCGGATGCTACGCCCCTTCCTTGGCCTTTTGGCAGTGCTCGTGCATTGCCAGCACTAGGCGTGAATGCTCACTATCCCGCACACACGTTTCGTTGTGCCCGTTGCCAAGCGCTCTGGAGCACTGTTTATGACGAAAGCGGAACACCTCTTGCCGTTCCATTCTCAGAGCTCCGGACTTAAGCAATATACGACTCTTGCTGCGAATGCCAGAGGAAAACATTTCCAATGCGTCTGGCAGGTAGAAACTGACCCTGGAGAACACCTTTGTCAGGAGCTTGCACCTGCACCTTACACACACACAGGTTTGCAGCACATCTAAATGGCCAAGCTCTTTCTTAGGCAAGTTGAAAGCTGCTGTCAGAAGGTTGTGCTCCTTGTCAGATGGAAGCAGCAGCATGCACATAGCATTTTGGCAAGCATTAAAGAGCCACAGAAGAGCGTGGCCTAGCAAAATGGGCCAGGAAAAAGCATTTGCTACATGTGCCCTTGTTGTCGCCTAACAACAGGTAGCAGCATAAACCAGATGCGGGTGAAGTTCCTGCAGGCGACAGCTAACGTCAAATGAGCAAGCGGGCTTACCACAGCTGCGGTCCTCTGGCAGTCTAAAAGCTTTGCGCACAAGCTGGATGCTACGCCCCTTCCTTGGCCTTTTGGCAGTGCTCGTGCATTGCCAGCACTAGGCGTGAATGGTCACTATTCCGCACACACGTTTCGTTGTGCCCGTTGCCAAGCGCTCTGGAGCACTGTTTATAACGAAAGCGGAACACCTCTTGCCGTTCCATTCTCACAGCTCCTCAGTTAAGCAATCTACGACTCTTGGTGCGAATGCCAGAGGAAAACATTTCCAATGTGTCTGGGAAATAGAAATTGAACCTGGAGAATACCATTGTCAGGAGTATGCACCTGCACCTTACACACACACGGGTTTGCAGCACATCTAAATGGCCAAGCTCTTTCTTAGGCAAGTTGAAAGCTGCTGTCAGAAGGTTGTGCTCCTTGTCAGATGGAAGCAGCAGCATGCACATAGCAGTTTGGCAAGCATTAAAGAGCCACAGAAGAGCGTGGCCTAGCAAAATGGGCCAGGAAAAAGCATTTGCTACATGTGCCCTTGTTGTCGCCTAACAACAGGTAGCAGCATAAACCAGATGCGGGTGAAGTTCCTGCAGGCGACAGCTAACGTCAAATGAGCAAGCGGGCTTACCACAGCTGCGGTCCTCTGGCAGTCTGAAAGCTTTGCGCGCAAGCCGGATGCTACGCCCCTTCCTTGGCCTTTTGGCAGTGCTCGTGCATTGCCAGCACTAGGCGTGAATGGTCACTATTCCGCACACACGTTTCGTTGTGCCCGTTGCCAAGCGCTCTGGAGCACTGTTTATAACGAAAGCGGAACACCTCTTGCCGTTCCATTCTCACAGCTCCTCAGTTAAGCAATCTACGACTCTTGGTGCGAATGCCAGAGGAAAACATTTCCAATGTGTCTGGGAAATAGAAATTGAACCTGGAGAATACCATTGTCAGGAGTATGCACCTGCACCTTACACACACACGGGTTTGCAGCACATCTAAATGGCCAAGCTCTTTCTTAGGCAAGTTGAAAGCTGCTGTCAGAAGGTTGTGCTCCTTGTCAGATGGAAGCAGCAGCACGCACATAGCAGTTTGGAAAGCACTAAAGAGCCACAGAAGAGCGTGGCATAGCAAAATGGGCCAGGAAAAAGCATTTGCTACATGTGCCCTTGTTGTCGCCTAACAACAGGTAGCAGCATAAACCAGATGCGGGTGAAGTTCTTGCAGGCGACAGCTAACGTCAAATGAGCAAGCGGGCTTACCACAGCTGTGGTCCTCTGGCAGTCTGAAAGCTTTGCGCACAAGCCGGATTCTAAGCGCCTCCCTTGGACTTTTGGCAGTGCTCGTGCATTGCCAGCACTAGGCGTGAATGGTCACTATCCAGCACACACGTTTCGTTGTGCCCGTTGCCAAGCGCTCTGGAGCACTGCTTATGACGAAAGCGGAACACCTCTTGCCGTTCCATTCTCAGAGCTCCGGACTTAAGCAGTCTGCGACTCTTGCTGCGAATGCCAGAGGAAAACATTTCCAATGCGTCTGGCAGATAGAAACTGAACCTGGAGAACACCTTTGTCAGGAGCTGGCACCTGCACCTTACACACACACGGGTTTGCAGCACATCTAAATGGCCAAGCTCTTTCTTAGGCAAGTTGAAAGCTGCTGTCAGAAGGTTGTGCTCCTTGTCAGATGGAAGCAGCAGCATGCACATAGCAGTTTGGCAAGCATTAAAGAGCCACAGAAGAGCGTGGCCTAGCAAAATGGGCCAGGAAAAAGCATTTGCTACATGTGCCCTTGTTGTCGCTTAACAACAGGTAGCAGCATAAACCAGATGCGGGTGAAGTTCTTGCAGGCGACAGCTAACGTCAAATGAGCAAGCGGGCTTTCCACAGCTGCGGTCCTCTGGCAGTCTGAAAGCTTTGCACACAAGCCGGATGCTACGCCCCTTCCTTGGCCTTTTGGCAGTGCTCCTGCATTGCCAGCACTAGGCGTGAATGGTCACTATCCCGCACACACGTTTCGTTGCGCCCGTTGCCAAGCGCTCTGGAGCACTGTTTATGACGAAAGCGGAACACCTCTTGCCGTTCCATTCTCAGAGCTCCTCAGTTAAGCAATCTGCAACTCTTGCTGCGAATGCCAGAGGAAAACATTTCCAATGTGTCTGGCAGGGAGAAATGGAACCTGGAGAACACCTTTGTCAGGAGCTGGCACCTGCACCTTACACACACACGGGTTTGCAGCACATCTAAATGGCCAAGCTCTTTCTTAGGCAAGTTGAAAGCTGCTGTCAGAAGGTTGTGCTCCTTGTCAGATGGAAGCAGCAGCATGCACATAGCAGTTTGGCAAGCATTAAAGAGCCACAGAAGAGCGTGGCATAGCAAAATGAAACAGGAAAAAGCATTTGCTACATGTGCCCTTGTTGTCGCCTAACAACAGGTAGCAGCATAAACCAGATGCGGGTGAAGTTCTTGCAGGCGACAGCTAACGTCAAATGAGCAAGCGGGCTTACCACAGCTGCGGTCCTCTGGCAGTCTGAAAACTTTGCACACAAGCCGGATGCTACGCCCCTTCCTTGGCCTTTTGGCAGTGCTCCTGCATTGCCAGCACTAGGCGTGAATGGTCACTATCCAGCACACACGTTTCGTTGTGCCCGTTGCCAAGCGCTCTGGAGCACTGCTTATGACGAAAGCGAAACACCTCTTGCCGTTCCATTCTCAGAGCTCCGGACTTAAGCAGTCTGCGACTCTTGCTGCGAATGCCAGAGGAAAACATTTCCAATGCGTCTGGCAGATAGAAACTGAACCTGGAGAACACCTTTGTCAGGAGCTGGCACCTGCACCTTACACACACACGGGTTTGCAGCACATCTAAATGGCCAAGCTCTTTCTTAGGCAAGTTGAAAGCTGCTGTCAGAAGGTTGTGCTCCTTGTCAGATGGAAGCAGCAGCACGCACATAGCAGTTTGGCAAGCATTAAAGAGCCACAGAAGAGCGTGGCATAGCAAAATGGGCCAGGAAAAAGCATTTGCTACATGTGCCCTTGTTGTCGCCTAACAACAGGTAGCAGCATAAACCAGTTGCGGGTGAAGTTCTTGCAGGCAACAGCTAACGTCAAATGAGCAAGCGGGCTTACCACAGCTGCGGTCCTCTGGCAGTCTAAAAGCTTTGCGCACAAGCCGCATGCTAAGCGCCTTCCTTTGCCTTTTGGCAGTGCTCGTGCATTGCCAGCACTAGGCGTGAATGGTCACTATCCAGCACACACGTTTCGTAGTGCCCGTTGCCAAGCGCTCTGGAGCACTGTTTATGACGAAAGCGGAACACCTCTTGCCGTTCCATTCTCAGAGCTCCTCAGTTAAGCAATCTACGACTGTTGGTGCGAATGCCAGAGGAAAACATTTCCAATGTGTCTGGGAAATAGAAATGGAACCTGGAGAATACCATTGTCAGGAGTTGGCACCTGCTCCTTACACACACACGGGTTTGCAGCACATCTAAATGGCCAAGCTCTTTCTTAGGCAAGTTGAAAGCTGCTGTCAGAAGGTTGTGCTCCTTGTCAGATGGAAGCAGCAGCATGCACATAGCAGTTTGGCAAGCATTAAAGAGCCACAGAAGAGCGTGGCCTAGCAAAATGGGCCAGGAAAAAGCATTTGCTACATGTGCCCTTGTTGTCGCCTAACAACAGGTAGCAGCATAAACCAGATGCGGGTGAAGTTCTTGCAGGCGACAGCTAACGTCAAATGAGCAAGCGGGCTTACCACAGCTGCGGTCCTCTGGCAGTCTGAAAGCTTTGCACACAAGCCGGATGCTACGCCCCTTCCTTGGCCTTTTGGCAGTGCTCGTGCATTGCCAGCACTAGGCGTGAATGGTCACTATCCCGCACACACGTTTCGTTGTGCCCGTTGCCAAGCGCTCTGGAGCACTGTTTATGACGAAAGCGGAACACCTCTTGCCGTTCCATTCTCAGAGCTCCTCAGTTAAGCAATCTGCAACTCTTGCTGCGAATGCCAGAGGAAAACATTTCCAATGTGTCTGGCAGGGAGAAATGGAACCTGGAGAACACCTTTGTCAGGAGCTGGCACCTGCACCTTACACACACACGGGTTTGCAGCACATCTAAATGGCCAAGCTCTTTCTTAGGCAAGTTGAAAGCTGCTGTCAGAAGGTTGTGCTCCTTGTCAGATGGAAGCAGCAGCATGCACATAGCAGTTTGGCAAGCATTAAAGAGCCACAGAAGAGCGTGGCATAGCAAAATGAAACAGGAAAAAGCATTTGCTACATGTGCCCTTGTTGTCGCCTAACAACAGGTAGCAGCATAAACCAGATGCGGGTGAAGTTCTTGCAGGCGACAGCTAACGTCAAATGAGCAAGCGGGCTTACCACAGCTGCGGTCCTCTGGCAGTCTGAAAACTTTGCACACAAGCCGGATGCTACGCCCCTTCCTTGGCCTTTTGGCAGTGCTCGTGCATTGCCAGCACTAGGCGTGAATGGTCACTATCCAGCACACACGTTTCGTTGTGCCCGTTGCCAAGCGCTCTGGAGCACTGCTTATGACGAAAGCGGAACACCTCTTGCCGTTCCATTCTCAGAGCTCCGGACTTAAGCAGTCTGCGACTCTTGCTGCGAATGCCAGAGGAAAACATTTCCAATGCGTCTGGCAGATAGAAACTGAACCTGGAGAACACCTTTGTCAGGAGCTGGCACCTGCACCTTACACACACACGGGTTTGCAGCACATCTAAATGGCCAAGCTCTTTCTTAGGCAAGTTGAAAGCTGCTGTCAGAAGGTTGTGCTCCTTGTCAGATGGAAGCAGCAGCACGCACATAGCAGTTTGGCAAGCATTAAAGAGCCACAGAAGAGCGTGGCCTAGCAAAATGGGCCAGGAAAAAGCATTTGCTACATGTGCCCTTGTTGTCGCCTAACAACAGGTAGCAGCATAAACCAGATGCGGGTGAAGTTCTTGCAGGCAACAGCTAACGTCAAATGAGCAAGCGGGCTTACCACAGCTGCGGTCCTCTGGCAGTCTAAAAGCTTTGCGCACAAGCCGCATGCTAAGCGCCTTCCTTTGCCTTTTGGCAGTGCTCGTGCATTGCCAGCACTAGGCGTGAATGGTCACTATCCAGCACACACGTTTCGTTGTGCCCGTTGCCAAGCGCTCTGGAGCACTGTTTATGACGAAAGCGGAACACCTCTTGCCGTTCCATTCTCAGAGCTCCTCAGTTAAGCAATCTACGACTGTTGGTGCGAATGCCAGAGGAAAACATTTCCAATGTGTCTGGGAAATAGAAATGGAACCTGGAGAATACCATTGTCAGGAGTTGGCACCTGCTCCTTACACACACACGGGTTTGCAGCACATCTAAATGGCCAAGCTCTTTCTTAGGCAAGTTGAAAGCTGCTGTCAGAAGGTTGTGCTCCTTGTCAGATGGAAGCAGCAGCATGCACATAGCAGTTTGGCAAGCATTAAAGAGCCACAGAAGAGCGTGGCATAGCAAAATGGGCCAGGAAAAACCATTTGCTACATGTGCCCTTGTTGTCGCCTAACAACAGGTAGCAGCATAAACCAGATGCGGGTGAAGTTCTTGCAGGCAACAGCTAACGTCAAATGAGCAAGCGGGCTTACCACAGCTGCGGTCCTCTGGCAGTCTAAAAGCTTTGCGCACAAGCCGCATGCTAAGCGCCTTCCTTTGCCTTTTGGCAGTGCTCGTGCATTGCCAGCACTAGGCGTGAATGGTCACTATCCAGCACACACGTTTCGTTGTGCCCGTTGCCAAGCGCTCTGGAGCACTGTTTATGACGAAAGCGGAACACCTCTTGCCGTTCCATTCTCAGAGCTCCTCAGTTAAGCAATCTACGACTGTTGGTGCGAATGCCAGAGGAAAACATTTCCAATGTGTCTGGCAGGGAGAAATGGAACCTGGAGAACACCTTTGTCAGGAGCTGGCACCTGCACCTTACACACACACGGGTTTGCAGCACATCTAAATGGCCAAGCTCTTTCTTAGGCAAGTTGAAAGCTGCTGTCAGAAGGTTGTGCTCCTTGTCAGATGGAAGCAGCAGCATGCACATAGCAGTTTGGCAAGCATTAAAGAGCCACAGAAGAGCGTGGCATAGCAAAATGAAACAGGAAAAAGCATTTGCTACATGTGCCCTTGTTGTCGCCTAACAACAGGTAGCAGCATAAACCAGATGCGGGTGAAGTTCTTGCAGGCGACAGCTAACGTCAAATGAGCAAGCGGGCTTAGCACAGCTGCGGTCCTCTGGCAGTTTGAAAACTTTGCACACAAGCCGGATGCTGCGCCCCTTCCTTGGCCTTTTGGCAGTGCTCGTGCATTGCCAGCACTAGGCGTGAATGGTCACTATCCCGCCCACACGTTTCGTTGTGCCCGTTGCCAAGCGCTCTGGAGCACTGCTTATGACGAAAGCGGAACACCTCTTGCCGTTCCATTCTCAGAGCTCCGGACTTAAGCAATCTGCGACTCTTGCTGCGAATGCCAGAGGAAAACATGTCCAATGCGTCTGGCAGATAGAAACTGATCCTGGAGAACACCATTGTCAGGAGCTTGCACCTGCACCTTACACACACACAGATTTGCAGCACATCTAAATGGCCAAGCTCTTTCTTAGGCAAGTTGAAAGCTGCTGTCAGAAGGTTGTGCTCCTTGTCAGATGGAAGCAGCAGCATGCACATAGCAGTTTGGCAAGCATTAAAGAGCCACAGAAGAGCGTGGCCTAGCAAAATGGGCCAGGAAAAAGCATTTGCTACATGTGCCCTTGTTGTCGCCTAACAACAGGTAGCAGCATAAACCAGATGCGGGTGAAGTTCCTGCAGGCGACAGCTAACGTCAAATGAGCAAGCAGGCTTACCACAGCTGCGGTCCTCTGGCAGTCTGAAAGCTTTGCACACAAGCCGGATGCTACGCCCCTTCCTTGGCCTTTTGGCAGTGCTCGTGCATTGCCAGCACTAGGCGTGAATGGTCACTATCCAGCACACACGTTTCGTTGTGCCCGTTGCCAAGCGCTCTGGAGCACTGTTTATGACGAAAGCGGAACACCTCTTGCCGTTCCATTCTCAGAGCTCCGGACTTAAGCAATATACGACTCTTGCTGCGAATGCCAGAGGAAAACATTTCCAATGCGTCTGGCAGGTAGAAACTGAACCTGGAGAACACCTTTGTCAGGAGCTGGCACCTGCACCTTACACACACACGGGTTTGCAGCACATCTAAATGGCCAAGCTCTTTCTTAGGCAAGTTGAAAGCTGCTGTCAGAAGGTTGTGCTCCTTGTCAGATGGAAGCAGCAGCACGCACATAGCAGTTTGGAAAGCACTAAAGAACCACAGAAGAGCGTGGCCTAGCAAAATGGGCCAGGAAAAAGCATTTGCTACATGTGCCCTTGTTGTCGCCTAACAACAGGTAGCAGCATAAACCAGATGCGGGTGAAGTTCTTGCAGGCGACAGCTAACGTCAAATGAGCAAGCGGGCTTACCACAGCTGCGGTCCTCTGGCAGTCTGAAAGCTTTGCGCACAAGCCGCATGCTAAGCGCCTTCCTTGGCCTTTTGGCAGTGCTCGTGCATTGCCAGCACTAGGCGTGAATGGTCACTATCCAGCACACACGTTTCGTTGTGCCCGTTGCCAAGCGCTCTGGAGCACTGTTTATGACGAAAGCGGAACACCTCTTGCCGTTCCATTCTCAGAGCTCCGGACTTAAGCAATATACGACTCTTGCTGCGAATGCCAGAGGAAAACATTTCCAATGCGTCTGGCAGGTAGAAACTGACCCTGGAGAACACCTTTGTCAGGAGCTGGCACCTGCACCTTACACACACACGGGTTTGCAGCACATCTAAATGGCCAAGCTCTTTCTTAGGCAAGTTGAAAGCTGCTGTCAGAAGGTTTTGCTCCTTGTCAGATGGAAGCAGCAGCACGCACATAGCAGTTTGGAAAGCACTAAAGAACCACAGAAGAGCGTGGCATAGCAAAATGAAACAGGAAAAAGCATTTGCTACATGTGCCCTTGTTGTCGCCTAACAACAGGTAGCAGCATAAACCAGATGCGGGTGAAGTTCTTGCAGGCGACAGCTAACGTCAAATGAGCAAGCGGGCTTACCACAGCTGCGGTCCTCTGGCAGTCTGAAAGCTTTGCGCACAAGCCACATGCTAAGCGCCTTCCTCTGCCTTTTGGCAGTGCTCGTGCATTGCCAGCACTAGGCGTGAATGGTCACTATCCAGCACACACGTTTCGTTGTGCCCGTTGCCAAGCGCTCTGGAGCACTGCTTATGACGAAAGCGGAACGCCTCTTGCCGTTCCATTCTCAGAGCTCCGGACTTAAGCAGTCTGCGACTCTTGCTGCGAATGCCAGAGGAAAACATTTCCAATGCGTCTGGCAGATAGAAACTGAACCTGGAGAACACCTTTGTCAGGAGCTGGCACCTGCACCTTACACACACACGGGTTTGCAGCACATCTAAATGGCCAAGCTCTTTCTTAGGCAAGTTGAAAGCTGCTGTCAGAAGGTTGTGCTCCTTGTCAGATGGAAGCAGCAGCACGCACATAGCAGTTTGGCAAGCATTAAAGAGCCACAGAAGAGCGTGGCATAGCAAAATGGGCCAGGAAATAGCATTTGCTACATGTGCCCTTGTTGTCGCCTAACAACAGGTAGCAGCATAAACCAGATGCGGGTGAAGTTCTTGCAGGCAACAGCTAACGTCAAATGAGCAAGCGGGCTTACCACAGCTGCGGTCCTCTGGCAGTCTAAAAGCTTTGCGCACAAGCCGCATGCTAAGCGCCTTCCTTTGCCTTTTGGCAGTGCTCGTGCATTGCCAGCACTAGGCGTCAATGGTCACTATCCAGCACACACGTTTCGTTTCGTTGTGCCCGTTGCCAAGCGCTCTGGAGCACTGTTTATGACGAAAGCGGAACACCTCTTGCCGTTCCATTCTCAGAGCTCCTCAGTTAAGCAATCTGCGACTGTTGGTGCGAATGCCAGAGGAAAACATTTCCAATGCGTCTGGCAGATAGAAACTGATCCTGGAGAACACCATTGTCAGGAGCTTGCACCTGCACCTTACACACACACAGATTTGCAGCACATCTAAATGGCCAAGCTCTTTCTTAGGCAAGTTGAAAGCTGCTGTCAGAAGGTTGTGCTCCTTGTCAGATGGAAGCAGCAGCATGCACATAGCAGTTTGGCAAGCATTAAAGAGCCACAGAAGAGCGTGGCCTAGCAAAATGGGCCAGGAAAAAGCATTTGCTACATGTGCCCTTGTTGTCGCCTAACAACAGGTAGCAGCATAAACCAGATGCGGGTGAAGTTCCTGCAGGCGACAGCTAACGTCAAATGAGCAAGCAGGTTTACCACAGCTGCGGTCCTCTGGCAGTCTAAAAGCTTTGCGCACAAGCCGCATGCTAAGCGCCTTCCTTTGCCTTTTGGCAGTGCTCGTGCATTGCCAGCACTAGGCGTCAATGGTCACTATCCAGCACACACGTTTCGTTTCGTTGTGCCCGTTGCCAAGCGCTCTGGAGCACTGTTTATGACGAAAGCGGAACACCTCTTGCCGTTCCATTCTCAGAGCTCCTCAGTTAAGCAATCTGCGACTGTTGGTGCGAATGCCAGAGGAAAACATTTCCAATGCGTCTGGCAGATAGAAACTGATCCTGGAGAACACCATTGTCAGGAGCTTGCACCTGCACCTTACACACACACGGGTTTGCAGCACATCTAAATGGCCAAGCTCTTTCTTAGGCAAGTTGAAAGCTGCTGTCAGAAGGTTGTGCTCCTTGTCAGATGGAAGCAGCAGCATGCACATAGCAGTTTGGCAAGCATTAAAGAGCCACAGAAGAGCGTGGCCTAGCAAAATGGGCCAGGAAAAAGCATTTGCTACATGTGCCCTTGTTGTCGCCTAACAACAGGTAGCAGCATAAACCAGATGCGGGTGAAGTTCCTGCAGGCGACAGCTAACGTCAAATGAGCAAGCAGGCTTACCACAGCTGCGGTCCTCTGGCAGTCTGAAAGCTTTGCACACAAGCCGGATGCTACGCCCCTTCCTTGGCCTTTTGGCAGTGCTCGTGCATTGCCAGCACTAGGCGTGAATGCTCACTATCCCGCACACACGTTTCGTTGTGCCCGTTGCCAAGCGCTCTGGAGCACTGTTTATGACGAAAGCGGAACACCTCTTGCCGTTCCATTCTCAGAGCTCCGGACTTAAGCAATATACGACTCTTGCTGCGAATGCCAGAGGAAAACATTTCCAATGCGTCTGGCAGGTAGAAACTGACCCTGGAGAACACCTTTGTCAGGAGCTTGCACCTGCACCTTACACACACACAGGTTTGCAGCACATCTAAATGGCCAAGCTCTTTCTTAGGCAAGTTGAAAGCTGCTGTCAGAAGGTTGTGCTCCTTGTCAGATGGAAGCAGCAGCATGCACATAGCATTTTGGCAAGCATTAAAGAGCCACAGAAGAGCGTGGCCTAGCAAAATGGGCCAGGAAAAAGCATTTGCTACATGTGCCCTTGTTGTCGCCTAACAACAGGTAGCAGCATAAACCAGATGCGGGTGAAGTTCCTGCAGGCGACAGCTAACGTCAAATGAGCAAGCGGGCTTACCACAGCTGCGGTCCTCTGGCAGTCTAAAAGCTTTGCGCACAAGCTGGATGCTACGCCCCTTCCTTGGCCTTTTGGCAGTGCTCGTGCATTGCCAGCACTAGGCGTGAATGGTCACTATTCCGCACACACGTTTCGTTGTGCCCGTTGCCAAGCGCTCTGGAGCACTGTTTATAACGAAAGCGGAACACCTCTTGCCGTTCCATTCTCACAGCTCCTCAGTTAAGCAATCTACGACTCTTGGTGCGAATGCCAGAGGAAAACATTTCCAATGTGTCTGGGAAATAGAAATTGAACCTGGAGAATACCATTGTCAGGAGTATGCACCTGCACCTTACACACACACGGGTTTGCAGCACATCTAAATGGCCAAGCTCTTTCTTAGGCAAGTTGAAAGCTGCTGTCAGAAGGTTGTGCTCCTTGTCAGATGGAAGCAGCAGCATGCACATAGCAGTTTGGCAAGCATTAAAGAGCCACAGAAGAGCGTGGCCTAGCAAAATGGGCCAGGAAAAAGCATTTGCTACATGTGCCCTTGTTGTCGCCTAACAACAGGTAGCAGCATAAACCAGATGCGGGTGAAGTTCCTGCAGGCGACAGCTAACGTCAAATGAGCAAGCGGGCTTACCACAGCTGCGGTCCTCTGGCAGTCTGAAAGCTTTGCGCGCAAGCCGGATGCTACGCCCCTTCCTTGGCCTTTTGGCAGTGCTCGTGCATTGCCAGCACTAGGCGTGAATGGTCACTATTCCGCACACACGTTTCGTTGTGCCCGTTGCCAAGCGCTCTGGAGCACTGTTTATAACGAAAGCGGAACACCTCTTGCCGTTCCATTCTCACAGCTCCTCAGTTAAGCAATCTACGACTCTTGGTGCGAATGCCAGAGGAAAACATTTCCAATGTGTCTGGGAAATAGAAATTGAACCTGGAGAATACCATTGTCAGGAGTATGCACCTGCACCTTACACACACACGGGTTTGCAGCACATCTAAATGGCCAAGCTCTTTCTTAGGCAAGTTGAAAGCTGCTGTCAGAAGGTTGTGCTCCTTGTCAGATGGAAGCAGCAGCACGCACATAGCAGTTTGGAAAGCACTAAAGAGCCACAGAAGAGCGTGGCATAGCAAAATGGGCCAGGAAAAAGCATTTGCTACATGTGCCCTTGTTGTCGCCTAACAACAGGTAGCAGCATAAACCAGATGCGGGTGAAGTTCTTGCAGGCGACAGCTAACGTCAAATGAGCAAGCTGGCTTACCACAGCTGTGGTCCTCTGGCAGTCTGAAAGCTTTGCGCACAAGCCGGATTCTAAGCGCCTCCCTTGGACTTTTGGCAGTGCTCGTGCATTGCCAGCACTAGGCGTGAATGGTCACTATCCAGCACACACGTTACGTTGTGCCCGTTGCCAAGCGCTCTGGAGCACTGCTTATGACGAAAGCGGAACACCTCTTGCCGTTCCATTCTCAGAGCTCCGGACTTAAGCAGTCTGCGACTCTTGCTGCGAATGCCAGAGGAAAACATTTCCAATGCGTCTGGCAGATAGAAACTGAACCTGGAGAACACCTTTGTCAGGAGCTGGCACCTGCACCTTACACACACACGGGTTTGCAGCACATCTAAATGGCCAAGCTCTTTCTTAGGCAAGTTGAAAGCTGCTGTCAGAAGGTTGTGCTCCTTGTCAGATGGAAGCAGCAGCATGCACATAGCAGTTTGGCAAGCATTAAAGAGCCACAGAAGAGCGTGGCCTAGCAAAATGGGCCAGGAAAAAGCATTTGCTACATGTGCCCTTGTTGTCGCTTAACAACAGGTAGCAGCATAAACCAGATGCGGGTGAAGTTCTTGCAGGCGACAGCTAACGTCAAATGAGCAAGCGGGCTTTCCACAGCTGCGGTCCTCTGGCAGTCTGAAAGCTTTGCACACAAGCCGGATGCTACGCCCCTTCCTTGGCCTTTTGGCAGTGCTCCTGCATTGCCAGCACTAGGCGTGAATGGTCACTATCCCGCACACACGTTTCGTTGCGCCCGTTGCCAAGCGCTCTGGAGCACTGTTTATGACGAAAGCGGAACACCTCTTGCCGTTCCATTCTCAGAGCTCCTCAGTTAAGCAATCTGCAACTCTTGCTGCGAATGCCAGAGGAAAACATTTCCAATGTGTCTGGCAGGGAGAAATGGAACCTGGAGAACACCTTTGTCAGGAGCTGGCACCTGCACCTTACACACACACGGGTTTGCAGCACATCTAAATGGCCAAGCTCTTTCTTAGGCAAGTTGAAAGCTGCTGTCAGAAGGTTGTGCTCCTTGTCAGATGGAAGCAGCAGCATGCACATAGCAGTTTGGCAAGCATTAAAGAGCCACAGAAGAGCGTGGCATAGCAAAATGAAACAGGAAAAAGCATTTGCTACATGTGCCCTTGTTGTCGCCTAACAACAGGTAGCAGCATAAACCAGATGCGGGTGAAGTTCTTGCAGGCGACAGCTAACGTCAAATGAGCAAGCGGGCTTAGCACAGCTGCGGTCCTCTGGCAGTCTGAAAACTTTGCACACAAGCCGGATGCTACGCCCCTTCCTTGGCCTTTTGGCAGTGCTCCTGCATTGCCAGCACTAGGCGTGAATGGTCACTATCCAGCACACACGTTTCGTTGTGCCCGTTGCCAAGCGCTCTGGAGCACTGCTTATGACGAAAGCGGAACACCTCTTGCCGTTCCATTCTCAGAGGTCCGGACTTAAGCAGTCTGCGACTCTTGCTGCGAATGCCAGAGGAAAACATTTCCAATGCGTCTGGCAGATAGAAACTGAACCTGGAGAACACCTTTGTCAGGAGCTGGCACCTGCACCTTACACACACACGGGTTTGCAGCACATCTAAATGGCCAAGCTCTTTCTTAGGCAAGTTGAAAGCTGCTGTCAGAAGGTTGTGCTCCTTGTCAGATGGAAGCAGCAGCACGCACATAGCAGTTTGGCAAGCATTAAAGAGCCACAGAAGAGCGTGGCATAGCAAAATGGGCCAGGAAAAAGCATTTGCTACATGTGCCCTTGTTGTCGCCTAACAATAGGTAGCAGCATAAACCAGATGCGGGTGAAGTTCTTGCAGGCAACAGCTAACGTCAAATGAGCAAGCGGGCTTACCACAGCTGCGGTCCTCTGGCAGTCTAAAAGCTTTGCGCACAAGCCGCATGCTAAGCGCCTTCCTTTGCCTTTTGGCAGTGCTCGTGCATTGCCAGCACTAGGCGTGAATGGTCACTATCCAGCACACACGTTTCGTTGTGCCCGTTCCCAAGCACTCTGGAGCACTGTTTATGACGAAAGCGGAACACCTCTTGCCGTTCCATTCTCAGAGCTCCTCAGTTAAGCAATCTACGACTGTTGGTGCGAATGCCAGAGGAAAACATTTCCAATGTGTCTGGGAAATAGAAATGGAACCTGGAGAATACCATTGTCAGGAGTTGGCACCTGCTCCTTACACACACACGGGTTTGCAGCACATCTAAATGGCCAAGCTCTTTCTTAGGCAAGTTGAAAGCTGCTGTCAGAAGGTTGTGCTCCTTGTCAGATGGAAGCAGCAGCATGCACATAGCAGTTTGGCAAGCATTAAAGAGCCACAGAAGAGCGTGGCCTAGCAAAATGGGCCAGGAAAAAGCATTTGCTACATGTGCCCTTGTTGTCGCCTAACAACAGGTAGCAGCATAAACCAGATGCGGGTGAAGTTCTTGCAGGCGACAGCTAACGTCAAATGAGCAAGCGGGCTTACCACAGCTGCGGTCCTCTGGCAGTCTGAAAGCTTTGCACACAAGCCGGATGCTACGCCCCTTCCTTGGCCTTTTGGCAGTGCTCGTGCATTGCCAGCACTAGGCGTGAATGGTCACTATCCCGCACACACGTTTCGTTGTGCCCGTTGCCAAGCGCTCTGGAGCACTGTTTATGACGAAAGCGGAACACCTCTTGCCGTTCCATTCTCAGAGCTCCTCAGTTAAGCAATCTGCAACTCTTGCTGCGAATGCCAGAGGAAAACATTTCCAATGTGTCTGGCAGGGAGAAATGGAACCTGGAGAACACCTTTGTCAGGAGCTGGCACCTGCACCTTACACACACACGGGTTTGCAGCACATCTAAATGGCCAAGCTCTTTCTTAGGCAAGTTGAAAGCTGCTGTCAGAAGGTTGTGCTCCTTGTCAGATGGAAGCAGCAGCATGCACATAGCAGTTTGGCAAGCATTAAAGAGCCACAGAAGAGCGTGGCATAGCAAAATGAAACAGGAAAAAGCATTTGCTACATGTGCCCTTGTTGTCGCCTAACAACAGGTAGCAGCATAAACCAGATGCGGGTGAAGTTCTTGCAGGCGACAGCTAACGTCAAATGAGCAAGCGGGCTTACCACAGCTGCGGTCCTCTGGCAGTCTGAAAACTTTGCACACAAGCCGGATGCTACGCCCCTTCCTTGGCCTTTTGGCAGTGCTCGTGCATTGCCAGCACTAGGCGTGAATGGTCACTATCCCGCCCACACGTTTCGTTGTGCCCGTTGCCAAGCGCTCTGGAGCACTGCTTATGACGAAAGCGGAACACCTCTTGCCGTTCCATTCTCAGAGCTCCGGACTTAAGCAATCTGCGACTCTTGCTGCGAATGCCAGAGGAAAACATGTCCAATGCGTCTGGCAGATAGAAACTGATCCTGGAGAACACCATTGTCAGGAGCTTGCACCTGCACCTTACACACACACGGGTTTGCAGCACATCTAAATGGCCAAGCTCTTTCTTAGGCAAGTTGAAAGCTGCTGTCAGAAGGTTGTGCTCCTTGTCAGATGGAAGCAGCAGCATGCACATAGCAGTTTGGCAAGCATTAAAGAGCCACAGAAGAGCGTGGCCTAGCAAAATGGGCCAGGAAAAAGCATTTGCTACATGTGCCCTTGTTGTCGCCTAACAACAGGTAGCAGCATAAACCAGATGCGGGTGAAGTTCTTGCAGGTGACAGCTAACGTCAAATGAGCAAGCGGGCTTACCACAGCTGCGGTCCTCTGGCAGTCTGAAAGCTTTGCGCACAAGCAGCATGCTAAACGCCTTCCTTTGTCTTTTGGCAGTGCTTGTGCATTGCCAGCACTAGGCATGAATGCTCACTATCCCGCACACACGTTTCGTTGTTCCTGTTGCCAAGCGCTCTGGAGCACTGTTTATGACGAAAGCGGAACACCTCTTGCCGTTCCATTCTCAGAGCTCCTCAGTTAAGCAATCTGTGACTGTTGGTGCGAATGCCAGAGGAAAACATTTCCAATGCGTCTGGCAGATAGAAACTGAACCTGGAGAACACCATTGTCAGGAGCTTGCACCTGCACCTTACACACACACAGGTTTGCAGCACATCTAAATGGCCAAGCTCTTTCTTAGGCAAGTTGAAAGCTGCTGTCAGAAGGTTGTGCTCCTTGTCAGATGGAAGCAGCAGCATGCACATAGCAGTTTGGCAAGCATTAAAGAGCCACAGAAGAGCGTGGCATAGCAAAATGAAACAGGAAAAAGCATTTGCTACATGTGCCCTTGTTGTCGCCTAACAACAGGTAGCAGCATAAACCAGATGCGGGTGAAGTTCTTGCAGGCGACAGCTAACGTCAAATGAGCAAGCGGGCTTACCACAGCTGCGGTCCTCTGGCAGTCTGAAAGCTTTGCGCACAAGCGGGATTCTAAGCGCCTCCCTTGGCCTTTTGGCAGTGCTCGTGCATTGCCAGCACTAGGCGTGAATGGTCACTATCCAGCACACACGTTTCGTTGTGCCCGTTGCCAAGCGCTCTGGAGCACTGCTTATGACGAAAGCGGAACACCTCTTGCCGTTCCATTCTCACAGCTCCTCAGTTAAGCAATCTACGACTCTTGGTGCGAATGCCAGAGGAAAACATTTCCAATGTGTCTGGGAAATAGAAACTGATCCTGGAGAACACCATTGTCAGGAGCTTGCACCTGCACCTTACACACACACGGGTTTGCAGCACATCTAAATGGCCAAGCTCTTTCTTAGGCAAGTTGAAAGCTGCTGTCAGAAGGTTGTGCTCCTTGTCAGATGGAAGCAGCAGCATGCACATAGCATTTTGGCAAGCATTAAAGAGCCACAGAAGAGCGTGGCATAGCAAAATGAAACAGGAAAAAGCATTTGCTACATGTGCCCGTGTTGTCGCCTAACAACAGGTAGCAGCATAAACCAGATGCGGGTGAAGTTCCTGCAGGCGACAGCTAACGTCAAATGAGCAAGCGGGCTTACCACAGCTGCGGTCCTCTGGCAGTCTGAAAGCTTTGCACACAAGCGGCATGCTAAACGCCTTCCTTTGTCTTTTGGCAGTGCTTGTGCATTGCCAGCACTAGGCGTGAATGGTCACTATTCCGCACACACGTTTCGTTGTTCCTGTTGCCAAGCGCTCTGGAGCACTGTTTATGACGAAAGCGGAACACCTCTTGCCGTTCCATTCTCACAGCTCCTCAGTTAAGCAATCTGCGACTGTTGGTGCGAATGCCAGAGGAAAACATTTCCAATGCGTCTGGCAGATAGAAACTGAACCTGGAGAACACCTTTGTCAGGAGCTGGCACCTGCACCTTACACACACACGGGTTTGCAGCACATCTAAATGGCCAAGCTCTTTCTTAGGCAAGTTGAAAGCTGCTGTCAGAAGGTTGTGCTCCTTGTCAGATGGAAGCAGCAGCACGCACATAGCAGTTTGGGAAGCACTAAAGAGCCACAGAAGAGCGTGGCCTAGCAAAATGGGCCAGGAAAAAGCATTTGCTACATGTGCCCTTGTTGTCGCCTAACAACAGGTAGCAGCATAAACCAGATGCGGGTGAAGTTCTTGCAGGCGACAGCTAACGTCAAATGAGCAAGCGGGCTTACCACAGCTGCGGTCCTCTGGCAGTCTGAAAGCTTTGCGCACAAGCCGGATTCTAAGCGCCTCCCTTGGCCTTTTGGCAGTGCTCGTGCATTGCCAGCACTAGGCGTGAATGGTCACTATCCCGCACACACGTTTCGTTGTGCCCGTTGCCAAGCGCTCTGGAGCACTGTTTATGACGAAAGCGGAACACCTCTTGCCGTTCCATTCTCAGAGCTCCTCAGTTAAGCAATCTGCAACTCTTGCTGCGAATGCCAGAGGAAAACATTTCCAATGTGTCTGGCAGGGAGAAATGGAACCTGGAGAACACCTTTGTCAGGAGCTGGCACCTGCACCTTACACACACACGGGTTTGCAGCACATCTAAATGGCCAAGCTCTTTCTTAGGCAAGTTGAAAGCTGCTGTCAGAAGGTTGTGCTCCTTGTCAGATGGAAGCAGCAGCATGCACATAGCAGTTTGGCAAGCATTAAAGAGCCACAGAAGAGCGTGGCATAGCAAAATGAAACAGGAAAAAGCATTTGCTACATGTGCCCTTGTTGTCGCCTAACAACAGGTAGCAGCATAAACCAGATGCGGGTGAAGTTCTTGCAGGCGACAGCTAACGTCAAATGAGCAAGCGGGCTTACCACAGCTGCGGTCCTCTGGCAGTCTGAAAACTTTGCACACAAGCCGGATGCTACGCCCCTTCCTTGGCCTTTTGGCAGTGCTCCTGCATTGCCAGCACTAGGCGTGAATGGTCACTATCCCGCCCACACGTTTCGTTGTGCCCGTTGCCAAGCGCTCTGGAGCACTGCTTATGACGAAAGCGGAACACCTCTTGCCGTTCCATTCTCAGAGCTCCGTACTTAAGCAATCTGCGACTCTTGCTGCGAATGCCAGAGGAAAACATGTCCAATGCGTCTGGCAGATAGAAACTGATCCTGGAGAACACCATTGTCAGGAGCTTGCACCTGCACCTTACACACACACGGGTTTGCAGCACATCTAAATGGCCAAGCTCTTTCTTAGGCAAGTTGAAAGCTGCTGTCAGAAGGTTGTGCTCCTTGTCAGATGGAAGCAGCAGCATGCACATAGCAGTTTGGCAAGCATTAAAGAGCCACAGAAGAGCGTGGCCTAGCAAAATGGGCCAGGAAAAAGCATTTGCTACATGTGCCCTTGTTGTCGCCTAACAACAGGTAGCAGCATAAACCAGATGCGGGTGAAGTTCCTGCAGGCGACAGCTAACGTCAAATGAGCAAGCGGGCTTACCACAGCTGCGGTCCTCTGGCAGTCTGAAAGCTTTGCGCACAAGCGGCATGCTAAACGCCTTCCTTTGTCTTTTGGCAGTGCTTGTGCATTGCAAGCACTAGGCGTGAATGCTCACTATCCCGCACACACGTTTCGTTGTTCCTGTTGCCAAGCGCTCTGGAGCACTGTTTATGACGAAAGCGGAACACCTCTTGCAGTTCCATTCTCAGAGCTCCTCAGTTAAGCAATCTGTGACTGTTGGTGCGAATGCCAGAGGAAAACATTTCCAATGCGTCTGGCAGATAGAAACTGAACCTGGAGAACACCATTGTCAGGAGCTTGCACCTGCACCTTACACACACACAGGTTTGCAGCACATCTAAATGGCCAAGCTCTTTCTTAGGCAAGTTGAAAGCTGCTGTCAGAAGGTTGTGCTCCTTGTCAGATGGAAGCAGCAGCATGCACATAGCAGTTTGGCAAGCATTAAAGAGCCACAGAAGAGCGTGGCATAGCAAAATGAAACAGGAAAAAGCATTTGCTACATGTGCCCTTGTTGTCGCCTAACAACAGGTAGCAGCATAAACCAGATGCGGGTGAAGTTCTTGCAGGCGACAGCTAACGTCAAATGAGCAAGCGGGCTTACCACAGCTGCGGTCCTCTGGCAGTCTGAAAGCTTTGCGCACAAGCCGGATTCTAAGCGCCTCCCTTGGCCTTTTGGCAGTGCTCGTGCATTGCCAGCACTAGGCGTGAATGGTCACTATCCCTCACACACGTTTCGTTGTGCCCGTTGCCAAGCGCTCTGGAGCACTGCTTATGACGAAAGCGGAACACCTCTTGCCGTTCCATTCTCAGAGCTCCTGAGTTAAGCAATCTGCGACTCTTGCTGCGAATGCCAGAGGAAAACATTTCCAATGCGTCTGGCAGATAGAAACTGAACCTGGAGAACACTATTGTCAGGAGCTTGCACCTGCACCTTACACACACACGGGTTTGCAGCACATCTAAATGGCCAAGCTCTTTCTTAGGCAAGTTGAAAGCTGCTGTCAGAAGGTTGTGCTCCTTGTCAGATGGAAGCAGCAGCACGCACATAGCAGTTTGGCAAGCACTAAAGAGCCACAGAAGAGCGTGGCATAGCAAAATGAAACAGGAAAAAGCATTTGCTACATGTGCCCTTGTTGTCGCCTAACAACAGGTAGCAGCATAAACCAGATGCGGGTGAAGTTCTTGCAGGCGACAGCTAACGTCAAATGAGCAAGCGGGCTTACCACAGCTGCGGTCCTCTGGCAGTCTGAAAGCTTTGCGCACAAGCCGGATGCTACGCCCCTTCCTTGGCCTTTTGGCAGTGCTCGTGCATTGCCAGCACTAGGCGTGAATGGTCACTATCCAGCACACACGTTTCGTTGTGCCCGTTGCCAAGCGCTCTGGAGCACTGTTTATGACGAAAGCGGAACACCTCTTGCCGTTCCATTCTCAGAGCTCCTCAGTTAAGCAATCTGCGACTCTTGCTGCGAATGCCAGAGGAAAACATTTCCAATGCGTCTGGAAGATAGAAACTGAACCTGGAGAACACCATTGTCAGGAGCTTGCACCTGCACCTTACACACACACAGGTTTGCAGCACATCTAAATGGCCAAGCTCTTTCTTAGGCAAGTTGAAAGCTGCTGTCAGAAGGTTGTGCTCCTTGTCAGATGGAAGCAGCAGCACGCACATAGCAGTTTGGCAAGCACTAAAGAGCCACAGAAGAGCGTGGCATAGCAAAATGAAACAGGAAAAAGCATTTGCTACATGTGCCCTTGTTGTCGCCTAACAACAGGTAGCAGCATAAACCAGATGCGGGTGAAGTTCTTGCAGGCGACAGCTAACGTCAAATGAGCAAGCGGGCTTACCACAGCTGCGGTCCTCTGGCAGTCTGAAAACTTTGCACACAAGCCGGATGCTACGCCCCTTCCTTGGCCTTTTGGCAGTGCTCGTGCATTGCCAGCACTAGGCGTGAATGGTCACTATCCCGCACACATGTTTCGTTGCGCCCGTTGCCAAGCGCTCTGGAGCACTGCTTATGACGAAAGCGGAACACCTCTTGCCGTTCCATTCTCAGAGCTCCTCAGTTAAGCAATCTGCGACTCTTGCTGCGAATGCCAGAGGAAAACATTTCCAATGTGTCTGGCAGGGAGAAATGGAACCTGGAGAACACCTTTGTCAGGAGCTGGCACCTGCACCTTACACACACACGGGTTTGCAGCACATCTAAATGGCCAAGCTCTTTCTTAGGCAAGTTGAAAGCTGCTGTCAGAAGGTTGTGCTCCTTGTCAGATGGAAGCAGCAGCATGCACATGGGAGTTTGGCAAGCATTAAAGAGCCATATAAGAGCGTGGCCTAGCAAAATGAAACAGGAAAAAGCATTTGCTACATGTACCCTTGTTGTCGCCTAACAACAGGTAGCAGCATAAACCAGATGCGGGTGAAGTTCTTGCAGGCGACAGCTAACGTCAAATGAGCAAGCGGGCTTACCACAGCTGTGGTCCTCTGGCAGTCTAAAAGCTTTGCGCACAAGTAGCATGCTAAGCGCCTTCCTTTGCCTTTTGGCAGTGCTCGAGCATTGCCAGCACTAGGCGTGAATGGTCACTATCCAGCACACACGTTTCGTTGTGCCCGTTGCCAAGTGCTCTGGAGCAGTGTTTATGACGAAAGCGGAACACCTCTTGCCGTTCCATTCTCAGAGCTCCTCAGTTTAGCAATCTACGACTGTTGGTGCGAATGCCAGAGGAAAACATTTCCAATGTGTCTGGGAAATAGAAATGGAACCTGGAGAATACCATTGTCAGGAGCTGGCACCTGCACCTTACACACACACGGGTTTGCAGCACATCTAAATGGCCAAGCTCTTTCTTAGGCAAGTTGAAAGCTGCTGTCAGAAGGTTGTGCTCCTTGTCAGATGGAAGCAGCAGCACGCACATAGCGGTTTGGCAAGCACTAAAGAGCCACAGAAGAGCGTGGCCTAGCAAAATGGGCCAGGAAAAAGCATTTGCTACATGTGCCCTTGTTGTCGCCTAACAACAGGTAGCAGCATAAACCAGATGCGGGTGAAGTTCTTGCAGGCGACAGCTAACGTCAAATGAGCAAGCGGGCTTACCACAGCTGCGGTCCTCTGGCAGTCTGAAAACTTTGCACACAAGCCGGATGCTACGCCCCTTCCTTGGCCTTTTGGCCGTGCTCGTGCATTGCCAGCACTAGGCGTGAATGGTCACTATCCAGCACACACGTTTCGTTGTGCCCGTTGCCAAGCGCTCTGGAGCACTGCTTATGACGAAAGCGGAACACCTCTTGCCGTTCCATTCTCAGAGCTCCGGACTTAAGCAGTCTGCGACTCTTGCTGCGAATGCCAGAGGAAAACATTTCCAATGCGTCTGGCAGATAGAAACTGAACCTGGAGAACACCTTTGTCAGGAGCTGGCACCTGCACCTTACACACACACGGGTTTGCAGCACATCTAAATGGCCAAGCTCTTTCTTAGGCAAGTTGAAAGCTGCTGTCAGAAGGTTGTGCTCCTTGTCAGATGGAAGCAGCAGCACGCACATAGCAGTTTGGCAAGCATTAAAGAGCCACAGAAGAGCGTGGCATAGCAAAATGGGCCAGGAAAAAGCATTTGCTACATGTGCCCTTGTTGTCGCCTAACAACAGGTAGCAGCATAAACCAGATGCGGGTGAAGTTCTTGCAGGCAACAGCTAACGTCAAATGAGCAAGCGGGCTTACCACAGCTGCGGTCCTCTGGCAGTCTAAAAGCTTTGCGCACAAGCCGCATGCTAAGCGCCTTCCTTTGCCTTTTGGCAGTGCTCGTGCATTGCCAGCACTAGGCGTGAATGGTCACTATCCAGCACACACGTTTCGTTGTGCCCGTTGCCAAGCGCTCTGGAGCACTGTTTATGACGAAAGCGGAACACCTCTTGCCGTTCCATTCTCAGAGCTCCTCAGTTAAGCAATCTACGACTGTTGGTGCGAATGCCAGAGGAAAACATTTCCAATGTGTCTGGGAAATAGAAATGGAACCTGGAGAATACCATTGTCAGGAGCTGGCACCTGCTCCTTACACACACACGGGTTTGCAGCACATCTAAATGGCCAAGCTCTTTCTTAGGCAAGTTGAAAGCTGCTGTCAGAAGGTTGTGCTCCTTGTCAGATGGAAGCAGCAGCATGCACATAGCAGTTTGGCAAGCATTAAAGAGCCACAGAAGAGCGTGGCCTAGCAAAATGGGCCAGGAAAAAGCATTTGCTACATGTGCCCTTGTTGTCGCCTAACAACAGGTAGCAGCATAAACCAGATGCGGGTGAAGTTCTTGCAGGCGACAGCTAACGTCAAATGAGCAAGCGGGCTTACCACAGCTGCGGTCCTCTGGCAGTCTGAAAGCTTTGCACACAAGCCGGATGCTACGCCCCTTCCTTGGCCTTTTGGCAGTGCTCCTGCATTGCCAGCACTAGGCGTGAATGGTCACTATCCCGCACACACGTTTCGTTGTGCCCGTTGCCAAGCGCTCTGGAGCACTGTTTATGACGAAAGCGGAACACCTCTTGCCGTTCCATTCTCAGAGCTCCTCAGTTAAGCAATCTGCGACTCTTGCTGCGAATGCCAGAGGAAAACATTTCCAATGTGTCTGGCAGGGAGAAATGGAACCTGGAGAACACCTTTGTCAGGAGCTGGCACCTGCACCTTACACACACACGGGTTTGCAGCACATCTAAATGGCCAAGCTCTTTCTTAGGCAAGTTGAAAGCTGCTGTCAGAAGGTTGTGCTCCTTGTCAGATGGAAGCAGCAGCACGCACATAGCAGTTTGGCAAGCATTAAAGAGCCACAGAAGAGCGTGGCATAGCAAAATGAAACAGGAAAAAGCATTTGCTACATGTGCCCTTGTTGTCGCCTAACAACAGGTAGCAGCATAAACCAGATGCGGGTGAAGTTCTTGCAGGCGACAGCTAACGTCAAATGAGCAAGCGGGCTTACCACAGCTGCGGTCCTCTGGCAGTCTGAAAACTTTGCACACAAGCCGGATGCTACGCCCCTTCCTTGGCCTTTTGGCAGTGCTCGTGCATTGCCAGCACTAGGCGTGAATGGTCACTATCCCGCACACACGTTTCGTTGTGCCCGTTGCCAAGCGCTCTGGAGCACTGTTTATGACGAAAGCGGAACACCTCTTGCCGTTCCATTCTCAGAGCTCCTCAGTTAAGCAATCTGCAACTCTTGCTGCGAATGCCAGAGGAAAACATTTCCAATGTGTCTGGCAGGGAGAAATGGAACCTGGAGAACACCTTTGTCAGGAGCTGGCACCTGCACCTTACACACACACGGGTTTGCAGCACATCTAAATGGCCAAGCTCTTTCTTAGGCAAGTTGAAAGCTGCTGTCAGAAGGTTGTGCTCCTTGTCAGATGGAAGCAGCAGCATGCACATAGCAGTTTGGCAAGCATTAAAGAGCCACAGAAGAGCGTGGCATAGCAAAATGGGCCAGGAAAAAGCATTTGCTACATGTGCCCTTGTTGTCGCCTAACAACAGGTAGCAGCATAAACCAGATGCGGGTGAAGTTCTTGCAGGCAACAGCTAACGTCAAATGAGCAAGCGGGCTTACCACAGCTGCGGTCCTCTGGCAGTCTAAAAGCTTTGCGCACAAGCCGCATGCTAAGCGCCTTCCTTTGCCTTTTGGCAGTGCTCGTGCATTGCCAGCACTAGGCGTGAATGGTCACTATCCAGCACACACGTTTCGTTGTGCCCGTTGCCAAGCGCTCTGGAGCACTGTTTATGACGAAAGCGGAACACCTCTTGCCGTTCCATTCTCAGAGCTCCTCAGTTAAGCAATCTACGACTGTTGGTGCGAATGCCAGAGGAAAACATTTCCAATGTGTCTGGGAAATAGAAATGGAACCTGGAGAATACCATTGTCAGGAGTTGGCACCTGCTCCTTACACACACACGGGTTTGCAGCACATCTAAATGGCCAAGCTCTTTCTTAGGCAAGTTGAAAGCTGCTGTCAGAAGGTTGTGCTCCTTGTCAGATGGAAGCAGCAGCATGCACATAGCAGTTTGGCAAGCATTAAAGAGCCACAGAAGAGCGTGGCCTAGCAAAATGGGCCAGGAAAAAGCATTTGCTACATGTGCCCTTGTTGTCGCCTAACAACAGGTAGCAGCATAAACCAGATGCGGGTGAAGTTCTTGCAGGCGACAGCTAACGTCAAATGAGCAAGCGGGCTTACCACAGCTGCGGTCCTCTGGCAGTCTGAAAGCTTTGCGCACAAGCGGCATGCTAAACGCCTTCCTTTGTCTTTTGGCAGTGCTTGTGCATTGCAAGCACTAGGCGTGAATGCTCACTATCCCGCACACACGTTTCGTTGTTCCTGTTGCCAAGCGCTCTGGAGCACTGTTTATGACGAAAGCGGAACACCTCTTGCCGTTCCATTCTCAGAGCTCCTCAGTTAAGCAATCTGTGACTGTTGGTGCGAATGCCAGAGGAAAACATTTCCAATGCGTCTGGCAGATAGAAACTGAACCTGGAGAACACCATTGTCAGGAGCTTGCACCTGCACCTTACACACACACAGGTTTGCAGCACATCTAAATGGCCAAGCTCTTTCTTAGGCAAGTTGAAAGCTGCTGTCAGAAGGTTGTGCTCCTTGTCAGATGGAAGCAGCAGCATGCACATAGCAGTTTGGCAAGCATTAAAGAGCCACAGAAGAGCGTGGCATAGCAAAATGAAACAGGAAAAAGCATTTGCTACATGTGCCCTTGTTGTCGCCTAACAACAGGTAGCAGCATAAACCAGATGCGGGTGAAGTTCTTGCAGGCGACAGCTAACGTCAAATGAGCAAGCGGGCTTACCACAGCTGCGGTCCTCTGGCAGTCTGAAAGCTTTGCGCACAAGCCGGATGCTACGCCCCTTCCTTGGCCTTTTGGCAGTGCTCGTGCATTGCCAGCACTAGGCGTGAATGGTCACTATCCCTCACACACGTTTCGTTGTGCCCGTTGCCAAGCGCTCTGGAGCACTGCTTATGACGAAAGCGGAACACCTCTTGCCGTTCCATTCTCACAGCTCCTCAGTTAAGCAATCTGCGACTCTTGCTGCGAATGCCAGAGGAAAACATTTCCAATGCGTCTGGCAGATAGAAACTGAACCTGGAGAACACTATTGTCAGGAGCTTGCACCTGCACCTTACACACACACGGGTTTGCAGCACATCTAAATGGCCAAGCTCTTTCTTAGGCAAGTTGAAAGCTGCTGTCAGAAGGTTGTGCTCCTTGTCAGATGGAAGCAGCAGCACGCACATAGCAGTTTGGCAAGCACTAAAGAGCCACAGAAGAGCGTGGCATAGCAAAATGAAACAGGAAAAAGCATTTGCTACATGTGCCCTTGTTGTCGCCTAACAACAGGTAGCAGCATAAACCAGATGCGGGTGAAGTTCTTGCAGGCGACAGCTAACGTCAAATGAGCAAGCGGGCTTACCACAGCTGCGGTCCTCTGGCAGTCTGAAAGCTTTGCGCACAAGCCGGATGCTACGCCCCTTCCTTGGCCTTTTGGCAGTGCTCGTGCATTGCCAGCACTAGGCGTGAATGGTCACTATCCAGCACACACGTTTCGTTGTGCCCGTTGCCAAGCGCTCTGGAGCACTGTTTATGACGAAAGCGGAACACCTCTTGCCGTTCCATTCTCAGAGCTCCTCAGTTAAGCAATCTGCGACTCTTGCTGCGAATGCCAGAGGAAAACATTTCCAATGCGTCTGGCAGATAGAAACTGAACCTGGAGAACACCATTGTCAGGAGCTTGCACCTGCACCTTACACACACACAGGTTTGCAGCACATCTAAATGGCCAAGCTCTTTCTTAGGCAAGTTGAAAGCTGCTGTCAGAAGGTTGTGCTCCTTGTCAGATGGAAGCAGCAGCACGCACATAGCAGTTTGGCAAGCACTAAAGAGCCACAGAAGAGCGTGGCATAGCAAAATGAAACAGGAAAAAGCATTTGCTACATGTGCCCTTGTTGTCGCCTAACAACAGGTAGCAGCATAAACCAGATGCGGGTGAAGTTCTTGCAGGCGACAGCTAACGTCAAATGAGCAAGCGGGCTTACCACAGCTGCGGTCCTCTGGCAGTCTGAAAACTTTGCACACAAGCCGGATGCTACGCCCCTTCCTTGGATTTTTGGCAGTGCTCGTGCATTGCCAGCACTAGGCGTGAATGGTCACTATCCCGCACACATGTTTCGTTGCGCCCGTTGCCAAGCGCTCTGGAGCACTGCTTATGACGAAAGCGGAACACCTCTTGCCGTTCCATTCTCAGAGCTCCTCAGTTAAGCAATCTGCGACTCTTGCTGCGAATGCCAGAGGAAAACATTTCCAATGTGTCTGGCAGGGAGAAATGGAACCTGGAGAACACCTTTGTCAGGAGCTGGCACCTGCACCTTACACACACACGGGTTTGCAGCACATCTAAATGGCCAAGCTCTTTCTTAGGCAAGTTGAAAGCTGCTGTCAGAAGGTTGTGCTCCTTGTCAGATGGAAGCAGCAGCATGCACATGGGAGTTTGGCAAGCATTAAAGAGCCATATAAGAGCGTGGCCTAGCAAAATGAAACAGGAAAAAGCATTTGCTACATGTACCCTTGTTGTCGCCTAACAACAGGTAGCAGCATAAACCAGATGCGGGTGAAGTTCTTGCAGGCGACAGCTAACGTCAAATGAGCAAGCGGGCTTACCACAGCTGTGGTCCTCTGGCAGTCTAAAAGCTTTGCGCACAAGTAGCATGCTAAGCGCCTTCCTTTGCCTTTTGGCAGTGCTCGAGCATTGCCAGCACTAGGCGTGAATGGTCACTATCCAGCACACACGTTTCGTTGTGCCCGTTGGCAAGTGCTCTGGAGCAGTGTTTATGACGAAAGCGGAACACCTCTTGCCGTTCCATTCTCAGAGCTCCTCAGTTTAGCAATCTACGACTGTTGGTGCGAATGCCAGAGGAAAACATTTCCAATGTGTCTGGGAAATAGAAATGGAACCTGGAGAATACCATTGTCAGGAGCTGGCACCTGCACCTTACACACACACGGGTTTGCAGCACATCTAAATGGCCAAGCTCTTTCTTAGGCAAGTTGAAAGCTGCTGTCAGAAGGTTGTGCTCCTTGTCAGATGGAAGCAGCAGCACGCACATAGCGGTTTGGCAAGCACTAAAGAGCCACAGAAGAGCGTGGCCTAGCAAAATGGGCCAGGAAAAAGCATTTGCTACATGTGCCCTTGTTGTCGCCTAACAACAGGTAGCAGCATAAACCAGATGCGGGTGAAGTTCTTGCAGGCGACAGCTAACGTCAAATGAGCAAGCGGGCTTACCACAGCTGCGGTCCTCTGGCAGTCTGAAAACTTTGCACACAAGCCGGATGCTACGCCCCTTCCTTGGCCTTTTGGCCGTGCTCGTGCATTGCCAGCACTAGGCGTGAATGGTCACTATCCAGCACACACGTTTCGTTGTGCCCGTTGCCAAGCGCTCTGGAGCACTGCTTATGACGAAAGCGGAACACCTCTTGCCGTTCCATTCTCAGAGCTCCGGACTTAAGCAGTCTGCGACTCTTGCTGCGAATGCCAGAGGAAAACATTTCCAATGCGTCTGGCAGATAGAAACTGAACCTGGAGAACACCTTTGTCAGGAGCTGGCACCTGCACCTTACACACACACGGGTTTGCAGCACATCTAAATGGCCAAGCTCTTTCTTAGGCAAGTTGAAAGCTGCTGTCAGAAGGTTGTGCTCCTTGTCAGATGGAAGCAGCAGCACGCACATAGCAGTTTGGCAAGCATTAAAGAGCCACAGAAGAGCGTGGCATAGCAAAATGGGCCAGGAAAAAGCATTTGCTACATGTGCCCTTGTTGTCGCCTAACAACAGGTAGCAGCATAAACCAGATGCGGGTGAAGTTCTTGCAGGCAACAGCTAACGTCAAATGAGCAAGCGGGCTTACCACAGCTGCGGTCCTCTGGCAGTCTAAAAGCTTTGCGCACAAGCCGCATGCTAAGCGCCTTCCTTTGCCTTTTGGCAGTGCTCGTGCATTGCCAGCACTAGGCGTGAATGGTCACTATCCAGCACACACGTTTCGTTGTGCCCGTTGCCAAGCGCTCTGGAGCACTGTTTATGACGAAAGCGGAACACCTCTTGCCGTTCCATTCTCAGAGCTCCTCAGTTAAGCAATCTACGACTGTTGGTGCGAATGCCAGAGGAAAACATTTCCAATGTGTCTGGGAAATAGAAATGGAACCTGGAGAATACCATTGTCAGGAGCTGGCACCTGCTCCTTACACACACACGGGTTTGCAGCACATCTAAATGGCCAAGCTCTTTCTTAGGCAAGTTGAAAGCTGCTGTCAGAAGGTTGTGCTCCTTGTCAGATGGAAGCAGCAGCATGCACATAGCAGTTTGGCAAGCATTAAAGAGCCACAGAAGAGCGTGGCCTAGCAAAATGGGCCAGGAAAAAGCATTTGCTACATGTGCCCTTGTTGTCGCCTAACAACAGGTAGCAGCATAAACCAGATGCGGGTGAAGTTCTTGCAGGCGACAGCTAACGTCAAATGAGCAAGCGGGCTTACCACAGCTGCGGTCCTCTGGCAGTCTGAAAGCTTTGCACACAAGCCGGATGCTACGCCCCTTCCTTGGCCTTTTGGCAGTGCTCCTGCATTGCCAGCACTAGGCGTGAATGGTCACTATCCCGCACACACGTTTCGTTGTGCCCGTTGCCAAGCGCTCTGGAGCACTGTTTATGACGAAAGCGGAACACCTCTTGCCGTTCCATTCTCAGAGCTCCTCAGTTAAGCAATCTGCGACTCTTGCTGCGAATGCCAGAGGAAAACATTTCCAATGTGTCTGGCAGGGAGAAATGGAACCTGGAGAACACCTTTGTCAGGAGCTGGCACCTGCACCTTACACACACACGGGTTTGCAGCACATCTAAATGGCCAAGCTCTTTCTTAGGCAAGTTGAAAGCTGCTGTCAGAAGGTTGTGCTCCTTGTCAGATGGAAGCAGCAGCACGCACATAGCAGTTTGGCAAGCATTAAAGAGCCACAGAAGAGCGTGGCATAGCAAAATGAAACAGGAAAAAGCATTTGCTACATGTGCCCTTGTTGTCGCCTAACAACAGGTAGCAGCATAAACCAGATGCGGGTGAAGTTCTTGCAGGCGACAGCTAACGTCAAATGAGCAAGCGGGCTTACCACAGCTGCGGTCCTCTGGCAGTCTGAAAACTTTGCACACAAGCCGGATGCTACGCCCCTTCCTTGGCCTTTTGGCAGTGCTCGTGCATTGCCAGCACTAGGCGTGAATGCTCACTATCCCGCACACACGTTTCGTTGTGCCCGTTGCCAAGCGCTCTGGAGCACTGCTTATGACGAAAGCGGAACACCTCTTGCCGTTCCATTCTCAGAGCTCCGGACTTAAGCAATCTGCGACTCTTGCTGCGAATGCCAGAGGAAAACATTTCCAATGCGTCTGGCAGATAGAAACTGAACCTGGAGAACACCATTGTCAGGAGCTTGCACCTGCACCTTACACACACACGGGTTTGCAGCACATCTAAATGGCCAAGCTCTTTCTTAGGCAAGTTGAAAGCTGCTGTCAGAAGGTTGTGCTCCTTGTCAGATGGAAGCAGCAGCATGCACATAGCAGTTTGGCAAGCATTAAAGAGCCACAGAAGAGCGTGGCCTAGCAAAATGGGCCAGGAAAAAGCATTTGCTACATGTGCCCTTGTTGTCGCCTAACAACAGGTAGCAGCATAAACCAGATGCGGGTGAAGTTCTTGCAGGCAACAGCTAACGTCAAATGAGCAAGCGGGCTTACCACAGCTGCGGTCCTCTGGCAGTCTAAAAGCTTTGCGCACAAGCCGCATGCTAAGCGCCTTCCTTTGCCTTTTGGCAGTGCTCGTGCATTGCCAGCACTAGGCGTGAATGGTCACTATCCAGCACACACGTTTCGTTGTGCCCGTTGCCAAGCGCTCTGGAGCACTGTTTATGACGAAAGCGGAACACCTCTTGCCGTTCCATTCTCAGAGCTCCTCAGTTAAGCAATCTACGACTGTTGGTGCGAATGCCAGAGGAAAACATTTCCAATGTGTCTGGGAAATAGAAATGGAACCTGGAGAATACCATTGTCAGGAGCTTGCACCTGCTCCTTACACACACACGGGTTTGCAGCACATCTAAATGGCCAAGCTCTTTCTTAGGCAAGTTGAAAGCTGCTGTCAGAAGGTTGTGCTCCTTGTCAGATGGAAGCAGCAGCATGCACATAGCAGTTTGGCAAGCATTAAAGAGCCACAGAAGAGCGTGGCCTAGCAAAATGGGCCAGGAAAAAGCATTTGCTACATGTGCCCTTGTTGTCGCTTAACAACAGGTAGCAGCATAAACCAGATGCGGGTGAAGTTCTTGCAGGCGACAGCTAACGTCAAATGAGCAAGCGGGCTTACCACAGCTGCGGTCCTCTGGCAGTCTGAAAACTTTGCACACAAGCCGGATGCTACGCCCCTTCCTTGGCCTTTTGGCAGTGCTCCTGCATTGCCAGCACTAGGCGTGAATGGTCACTATCCCGCACACACGTTTCGTTGTGCCCGTTGCCAAGCGCTCTGGAGCACTGTTTATGACGAAAGCGGAACACCTCTTGCCGTTCCATTCTCAGAGCTCCTCAGTTAAGCAATCTGCAACTCTTGCTGCGAATGCCAGAGGAAAACATTTCCAATGTGTCTGGCAGGGAGAAATGGAACCTGGAGAACACCTTTGTCAGGAGCTGGCACCTGCACCTTACACACACACGGGTTTGCAGCACATCTAAATGGCCAAGCTCTTTCTTAGGCAAGTTGAAAGCTGCTGTCAGAAGGTTGTGCTCCTTGTCAGATGGAAGCAGCAGCATGCACATAGCAGTTTGGCAAGCATTAAAGAGCCACAGAAGAGCGTGGCATAGCAAAATGGGCCAGGAAAAAGCATTTGCTACATGTGCCCTTGTTGTCGCCTAACAACAGGTAGCAGCATAAACCAGATGCGGGTGAAGTTCTTGCAGGCAACAGCTAACGTCAAATGAGCAAGCGGGCTTACCACAGCTGCGGTCCTCTGGCAGTCTAAAAGCTTTGCGCACAAGCCGCATGCTAAGCGCCTTCCTTTGCCTTTTGGCAGTGCTCGTGCATTGCCAGCACTAGGCGTGAATGGTCACTATCCAGCACACACGTTTCGTTGTGCCCGTTGCCAAGCGCTCTGGAGCACTGTTTATGACGAAAGCGGAACACCTCTTGCCGTTCCATTCTCAGAGCTCCTCAGTTAAGCAATCTACGACTGTTGGTGCGAATGCCAGAGGAAAACATTTCCAATGTGTCTGGGAAATAGAAATGGAACCTGGAGAATACCATTGTCAGGAGTTGGCACCTGCTCCTTACACACACACGGGTTTGCAGCACATCTAAATGGCCAAGCTCTTTCTTAGGCAAGTTGAAAGCTGCTGTCAGAAGGTTGTGCTCCTTGTCAGATGGAAGCAGCAGCATGCACATAGCAGTTTGGCAAGCATTAAAGAGCCACAGAAGAGCGTGGCCTAGCAAAATGGGCCAGGAAAAAGCATTTGCTACATGTGCCCTTGTTGTCGCCTAACAACAGGTAGCAGCATAAACCAGATGCGGGTGAAGTTCTTGCAGGCGACAGCTAACGTCAAATGAGCAAGCGGGCTTACCACAGCTGCAGTCCTCTGGCAGTCCGAAAGCTTTGCACACAAGCCGGATGCTACGCCCCTTCCTTGGCCTTTTGGCAGTGCTCGTGCATTGCCAGCACTAGGCGTGAATGGTCACTATCCCGCACACACGTTTCGTTGTGCCCGTTGCCAAGCGCTCTGGAGCACTGTTTATGACGAAAGCGGAACACCTCTTGCCGTTCCATTCTCAGAGGTCCTCAGTTAAGCAATCTGCGACTGTTGGTGCGAATGCCAGAGGAAAACATTTCCAATGCGTCTGGCAGATAGAAACTGAACCTGGAGAACACCTTTGTCAGGAGCTTGCACCTGCACCTTACACACACACAGGTTTGCAGCACATCTAAATGGCCAAGCTCTTTCTTAGGCAAGTTGAAAGCTGCTGTCAGAAGGTTGTGCTCCTTGTCAGATGGAAGCAGCAGCATGCACATAGCAGTTTGGCAAGCATTAAAGAGCCACAGAAGAGCGTGGCCTAGCAAAATGGGCCAGGAAAAAGCATTTGCTACATGTGCCCTTGTTGTCGCCTAACAACAGGTAGCAGCATAAACCAGATGCGGGTGAAGTTCCTGCAGGCGACAGCTAACGTCAAATGAGCAAGCGGGCTTACCACAGCTGCGGTCCTCTGGCAGTCTGAAAGCTTTGCGCACAAGCCGGATGCTACGCCCCTTCCTTGGCCTTTTGGCAGTGCTCGTGCATTGCCAGCACTAGGCGTGAATGCTCACTATCCCGCACACACGTTTCGTTGTGCCCGTTGCCAAGCGCTCTGGAGCACTGTTTATGACGAAAGCGGAACACCTCTTGCCGTTCCATTCTCAGAGCTCCGGACTTAAGCAATATACGACTCTTGCTGCGAATGCCAGAGGAAAACATTTCCAATGCGTCTGGCAGGTAGAAACTGACCCTGGAGAACACCTTTGTCAGGAGCTTGCACCTGCACCTTACACACACACGGGTTTGCAGCACATCTAAATGGCCAAGCTCTTTCTTAGGCAAGTTGAAAGCTGCTGTCAGAAGGTTGTGCTCCTTGTCAGATGGAAGCAGCAGCACGCACATAGCAGTTTGGAAAGCACTAAAGAACCACAGAAGAGCGTGGCATAGCAAAATGAAACAGGAAAAAGCATTTGCTACATGTGCCCTTGTTGTCGCCTAACAACAGGTAGCAGCATAAACCAGATGCGGGTGAAGTTCTTGCAGGCGACAGCTAACGTCAAATGAGCAAGCGGGCTTACCACAGCTGCGGTCCTCTGGCAGTCTGAAAGCTTTGCGCACAAGCCGGATTCTAAGCGCCTCCCTTGGCCTTTTGGCAGTGCTCGTGCATTGCCAGCACTAGGCGTGAATGGTCACTATCCAGCACACACGTTTCGTTGTGCCCGTTGCCAAGGGCTCTGGAGCACTGTTTATGACGAAAGCGGAACACCTCTTGCCGTTCCATTCTCAGAGCTCCTCAGTTAAGCAATCTGCGACTGTTGGTGCGAATGCCAGAGGAAAACATTTCCAATGTGTCTGGCAGGGAGAAATGGAACCTGGAGAACACCTTTGTCAGGAGCTGGCACCTGCACCTTACACACACACGGGTTTGCAGCACATCTAAATGGCCAAGCTCTTTCTTAGGCAAGTTGAAAGCTGCTGTCAGAAGGTTGTGCTCCTTGTCAGATGGAAGCAGCAGCATGCACATAGCAGTTTGGCAAGCATTAAAGAGCCACAGAAGAGCGTGGCATAGCAAAATGAAACAGGAAAAAGCATTTGCTACATGTGCCCGTGTTGTCGCCTAACAACAGGTAGCAGCATAAACCAGATGCGGGTGAAGTTCTTGCAGGCGACAGCTAACGTCAAATGAGCAAGCGGGCTTACCACAGCTGCGGTCCTCTGGCAGTCTGAAAACTTTGCACACAAGCCGGATGCTACGCCCCTTCCTTGGCCTTTTGGCAGTGCTCGTGCATTGCCAGCACTAGGCGTGAATGGTCACTATCCAGCACACACGTTTCGTTGTGCCCGTTGCCAAGCGCTCTGGAGCACTGCTTATGACGAAAGCGGAACACCTCTTGCCGTTCCATTCTCAGAGCTCCGGACTTAAGCAGTCTGCGACTCTTGCTGCGAATGCCAGAGGAAAACATTTCCAATGCGTCTGGCAGATAGAAACTGAACCTGGAGAACACCTTTGTCAGGAGCTGGCACCTGCACCTTACACACACACGGGTTTGCAGCACATCTAAATGGCCAAGCTCTTTCTTAGGCAAGTTGAAAGCTGCTGTCAGAAGGTTGTGCTCCTTGTCAGATGGAAGCAGCAGCACGCACATAGCAGTTTGGCAAGCATTAAAGAGCCACAGAAGAGCGTGGCATAGCAAAATGGGCCAGGAAAAAGCATTTGCTACATGTGCCCTTGTTGTCGCCTAACAACAGGTAGCAGCATAAACCAGATGCGGGTGAAGTTCTTGCAGGCGACAGCTAACGTCAAATGAGCAAGCGGGCTTACCACAGCTGCGGTCCTCTGGCAGTCTAAAAGCTTTGCGCACAAGCCGCATGCTAAGCGCCTTCCTTTGCCTTTTGGCAGTGCTCGTGCATTACCAGCACTAGGCGTGAATGGTCACTATCCAGCACACACGTTTCGTTGTGCCCGTTGCCAAGCGCTCTGGAGCACTGTTTATGACGAAAGCGGAACACCTCTTGCCGTTCCATTCTCAGAGCTCCTCAGTTAAGCAATCTGCGACTGTTGGTGCGAATGCCAGAGGAAAACATTTCCAATGCGTCTGGCAGATAGAAACTGAACCTGGAGAACACCTTTGTCAGGAGCTGGCACCTGCACCTTACACACACACGGGTTTGCAGCACATCTAAATGGCCAAGCTCTTTCTTAGGCAAGTTGAAAGCTGCTGTCAGAAGGTTGTGCTCCTTGTCAGATGGAAGCAGCAGCACGCACATAGCAGTTTGGCAAGCATTAAAGAGCCACAGAAGAGCGTGGCATAGCAAAATGGGCCAGGAAAAAGCATTTGCTACATGTGCCCTTGTTGTCGCCTAACAACAGGTAGCAGCATAAACCAGATGCGGGTGAATTTCTTGCAGGCGACAGCTAACGTCAAATGAGCAAGCGGGCTTACCACAGCTGCGGTCCTCTGGCAGTCTGAAAGCTTTGCGCACAAGCCGCATGCTAAGCGCCTTCCTTTGCCTTTTGGCAGTGCTCGTGCATTGCCAGCACTAGGCGTGAATGGTCACTATCCAGCACACACGTTTCGTTGTGCCCGTTGCCAAGCGCTCTGGAGCACTGTTTATGACGAAAGCGGAACACCTCTTGCCGTTCCATTCTCAGAGCTCCTCAGTTAAGCAATCTGCGACTCTTGCTGCGAATGCCAGAGGAAAACATTTCCAATGTGTCTGGCAGGGAGAAATGGAACCTGGAGAACACCTTTGTCAGGAGCTGGCACCTGCACCTTACACACACACGGGTTTGCAGCACATCTAAATGGCAAAGCTCTTTCTTAGGCAAGTTGAAAGCTGCTGTCAGAAGGTTGTGCTCCTTGTCAGATGGAAGCAGCAGCACGCACATAGCAGTTTGGCAAGCATTAAAGAGCCACAGAAGAGCGTGGCATAGCAAAATGAAACAGGAAAAAGCATTTGCTACATGTGCCCTTGTTGTCGCCTAACAACAGGTAGCAGCATAAACCAGATGCGGGTGAAGTTCTTGCAGGCGACAGCTAACGTCAAATGAGCAAGCGGGCTTACCACAGCTGCGGTCCTCTGGCAGTCTGAAAACTTTGCACACAAGCCGGATGCTACGCCCCTTCCTTGGCCTTTTGGCAGTGCTCGTGCATTGCCAGCACTAGGCGTGAATGCTCACTATCCCGCACACACGTTTCGTTGTGCCCGTTGCCAAGCGCTCTGGAGCACTGCTTATGACGAAAGCGGAACACCTCTTGCCGTTCCATTCTCAGAGCTCCGGACTTAAGCAATCTGCGACTCTTGCTGCGAATGCCAGAGGAAAACATTTCCAATGCGTCTGGCAGATAGAAACTGACCCTGGAGAACACCATTGTCAGGAGCTTGCACCTGCACCTTACACACACACGGGTTTGCAGCACATCTAAATGGCCAAGCTCTTTCTTAGGCAAGTTGAAAGCTGCTGTCAGAAGGTTGTGCTCCTTGTCAGATGGAAGCAGCAGCATGCACATAGCAGTTTGGCAAGCATTAAAGAGCCACAGAAGAGCGTGGCCTAGCAAAATGGGCCAGGAAAAAGCATTTGCTACATGTGCCCTTGTTGTCGCCTAACAACAGGTAGCAGCATAAACCAGATGCGGGTGAAGTTCTTGCAGGCAACAGCTAACGTCAAATGAGCAAGCGGGCTTACCACAGCTGCGGTCCTCTGGCAGTCTAAAAGCTTTGCGCACAAGCCGCATGCTAAGCGCCTTCCTTTGCCTTTTGGCAGTGCTCGTGCATTGCCAGCACTAGGCGTGAATGGTCACTATCCAGCACACACGTTTCGTTGTGCCCGTTGCCAAGCGCTCTGGAGCACTGTTTATGACGAAAGCGGAACACCTCTTGCCGTTCCATTCTCAGAGCTCCGGACTTAAGCAGTCTGCGACTCTTGCTGCGAATGCCAGAGGAAAACATTTCCAATGCGTCTGGCAGATAGAAACTGAACCTGGAGAACACCTTTGTCAGGAGCTGGCACCTGCACCTTACACACACACGGGTTTGCAGCACATCTAAATGGCCAAGCTCTTTCTTAGGCAAGTTGAAAGCTGCTGTCAGAAGGTTGTGCTCCTTGTCAGATGGAAGCAGCAGCACGCACATAGCAGTTTGGAAAGCACTAAAGAACCACAGAAGAGCGTGGCATAGCAAAATGAAACAGGAAAAAGCATTTGCTACATGTGCCCTTGTTGTCGCCTAACAACAGGTAGCAGCATAAACCAGATGCGGGTGAAGTTCTTGCAGGCGACAGCTAACGTCAAATGAGCAAGCGGGCTTACCACAGCTGCGGTCCTCTGGCAGTCTGAAAGCTTTGCGCACAAGCCGGATTCTAAGCGCCTCCCTTGGCCTTTTGGCAGTGCTCGTGCATTGCCAGCACTAGGCGTGAATGGTCACTATCCAGCACACACGTTTCGTTGTGCCCGTTGCCAAGCGCTCTGGAGCACTGTTTATGACGAAAGCGGAACACCTCTTGCCGTTCCATTCTCAGAGCTCCTCAGTTAAGCAATCTGCGACTGTTGGTGCGAATGCCAGAGGAAAACATTTCCAATGCGTCTGGCAGATAGAAACTGAACCTGGAGAACACCTTTGTCAGGAGCTGGCACCTGCACCTTACACACACACGGGTTTGCAGCACATCTAAATGGCCAAGCTCTTTCTTAGGCAAGTTGAAAGCTGCTGTCAGAAGGTTGTGCTCCTTGTCAGATGGAAGCAGCAGCATGCTCATAGCAGTTTGGCAAGCATTAAAGAGCCACAGAAGAGCGTGGCCTAGCAAAATGGGCCAGGAAAAAGCATTTGCTACATGTGCCCTTGTTGTCGCCTAACAACAGGTAGCAGCATAAACCAGATGCGGGTGAAGTTCTTGCAGGCGACAGCTAACGTCAAATGAGCAAGCGGGCTTACCACAGCTGCGGTCCTCTGGCAGTCTGAAAACTTTGCACACAAGCCGGATGCTACGCCCCTTCCTTGGCCTTTTGGCAGTGCTCGTGCATTGCCAGCACTAGGCGTGAATGGTCACTATCCAGCACACACGTTTCGTTGTGCCCGTTGCCAAGCGCTCTGGAGCACTGCTTATGACGAAAGCGGAACACCTCTTGCCGTTCCATTCTCAGAGCTCCGGACTTAAGCAGTCTGCGACTCTTGCTGCGAATGCCAGAGGAAAACATTTCCAATGCGTCTGGCAGATAGAAACTGAACCTGGAGAACACCTTTGTCAGGAGCTGGCACCTGCACCTTACACACACACGGGTTTGCAGCACATCTAAATGGCCAAGCTCTTTCTTAGGCAAGTTGAAAGCTGCTGTCAGAAGGTTGTGCTCCTTGTCAGATGGAAGCAGCAGCACGCACATAGCAGTTTGGCAAGCATTAAAGAGCCACAGAAGAGCGTGGCATAGCAAAATGGGCCAGGAAAAAGCATTTGCTACATGTGCCCTTGTTGTCGCCTAACAACAGGTAGCAGCATAAACCAGATGCGGGTGAAGTTCTTGCAGGCGACAGCTAACGTCAAATGAGCAAGCGGGCTTACCACAGCTGCGGTCCTCTGGCAGTCTGAAAGCTTTGCACACAAGCGGCATGCTAAAAGCCTTCCTTTGTCTTTTGGCAGTGCTTGTGCATTGCCAGCACTAGGCGTGAATGCTCACTATCCCGCACACACGTTTCGTTGTTCCTGTTGCCAAGCGCTCTGGAGCACTGTTTATGACGAAAGCGGAACACCTCTTGCCGTTCCATTCTCAGAGCTCCTCAGTTAAGCAATCTGTGACTGTTGGTGCGAATGCCAGAGGAAAACATTTCCAATGCGTCTGGCAGATAGAAACTGAACCTGGAGAACACCTTTGTCAGGAGCTGGCACCTGCACCTTACACACACACGGGTTTGCAGCACATCTAAATGGCCAAGCTCTTTCTTAGGCAAGTTGAAAGCTGCTGTCAGAAGGTTGTGCTTTTTGTCAGATGGAAGCAGCAGCACGCACATAGCAGTTTGGCAAGCACTAAAGAGCCACAGAAGAGCGTGGCATAGCAAAATGAAACAGGAAAAAGCATTTGCTACATGTGCCCTTGTTGTCGCCTAACAACAGGTAGCAGCATAAACCAGATGCGGGTGAAGTTCTTGCAGGCGACAGCTAACGTCAAATGAGCAAGCGGGCTTACCACAGCTGCGGTACTCTGGCAGTCTGAAAGCTTTGCGCACAAGCCGGATGCTACGCCCCTTCCTTGGCCTTTTGGCAGTGCTCGTGCATTGCCAGCACTAGGCGTGAATGGTCACTATCCCGCACACACGTTTCGTTGTGCCCGTTGCCAAGCGCTCTGGAGCACTGTTTATAACGAAAGCGGAACACCTCTTGCCGTTCCATTCTCACAGCTCCTCAGTTAAGCAATCTACGACTCTTGGTGCGAATGCCAGAGGAAAACATTTCCAATGCGTCTGGCAGATAGAAACTGACCCTGGAGAACACCATTGTCAGGAGCTTGCACCTGCACCTTACACACACACAGGTTTGCAGCACATCTAAATGGCCAAGCTCTTTCTTAGGCAAGTTGAAAGCTGCTGTCAGAAGGTTGTGCTCCTTGTCAGATGGAAGCAGCAGCATGCACATAGCAGTTTGGCAAGCACTAAAGAGCCACAGAAGAGCGTGGCCTAGCAAAATGGGCCAGGAAAAAGCATTTGCTACATGTGCCCTTGTTGTCGCCTAACAACAGGTAGCAGCATAAACCAGATGCGGGTGAAGTTCTTGCAGGCGACAGCTAACGTCAAATGAGCAAGCGGGCTTACCACAGCTGCGGTCCTCTGGCAGTCTGAAAACTTTGCACACAAGCCGGATGCTACGCCCCTTCCTTGGCCTTTTGGCAGTGCTCCTGCATTGCCAGCACTAGGCGTGAATGGTCACTATCCCGCACACACGTTTCGTTGTGCCCGTTGCCAAGCGCTCTGGAGCACTGTTTATGACGAAAGCGGAACACCTCTTGCCGTTCCATTCTCAGAGCTCCTCAGTTAAGCAATCTGCGACTCTTGCTGCGAATGCCAGAGGAAAACATTTCCAATGTGTCTGGCAGGGAGAAATGGAACCTGGAGAACACCTTTGTCAGGAGCTGGCACCTGCACCTTACACACACACGGGTTTGCAGCACATCTAAATGGCCAAGCTCTTTCTTAGGCAAGTTGAAAGCTGCTGTCAGAAGGTTGTGCTCCTTGTCAGATGGAAGCAGCAGCATGCACATAGCAGTTTGGCAAGCATTAAAGAGCCACAGAAGAGCGTGGCATAGCAAAATGAAACAGGAAAAAGCATTTGCTACATGTGCCCTTGTTGTCGCCTAACAACAGGTAGCAGCATAAACCAGATGCGGGTGAAGTTCTTGCAGGCGACAGCTAACGTCAAATGAGCAAGCGGGCTTACCACAGCTGCGGTCCTCTGGCAGTCTGAAAACTTTGCACACAAGCCGGATGCTACGCCCCTTCCTTGGCCTTTTGGCAGTGCTCGTGCATTGCCAGCACTAGGCGTGAATGGTCACTATCCAGCACACACGTTTCGTTGTGCCCGTTGCCAAGCGCTCTGGAGCACTGCTTATGACGAAAGCGGAACACCTCTTGCCGTTCCATTCTCAGAGCTCCGGACTTAAGCAGTCTGCGACTCTTGCTGCGAATGCCAGAGGAAAACATTTCCAATGCGTCTGGCAGATAGAAACTGAACCTGGAGAACACCTTTGTCAGGAGCTGGCACCTGCACCTTACACACACACGGGTTTGCAGCACATCTAAATGGCCAAGCTCTTTCTTAGGCAAGTTGAAAGCTGCTGTCAGAAGGTTGTGCTCCTTGTCAGATGGAAGCAGCAGCACGCACATAGCAGTTTGGCAAGCATTAAAGAGCCACAGAAGAGCGTGGCATAGCAAAATGGGCCAGGAAAAAGCATTTGCTACATGTGCCCTTGTTGTCGCCTAACAACAGGTAGCAGCATAAACCAGATGCGGGTGAAGTTCTTGCAGGCAACAGCTAACGTCAAATGAGCAAGCGGGCTTACCACAGCTGCGGTCCTCTGGCAGTCTAAAAGCTTTGCGCACAAGCCGCATGCTAAGCGCCTTCCTTTGCCTTTTGGCAGTGCTCGTGCATTGCCAGCACTAGGCGTGAATGGTCACTATCCAGCACACACGTTTCGTTGTGCCCGTTGCCAAGCGCTCTGGAGCACTGTTTATGACGAAAGCGGAACACCTCTTGCCGTTCCATTCTCAGAGCTCCTCAGTTAAGCAATCTGCGACTCTTGCTGCGAATGCCAGAGGAAAACATTTCCAATGTGTCTGGCAGGGAGAAATGGAACCTGGAGAACACCTTTGTCAGGAGCTGGCACCTGCACCTTACACACACACGGGTTTGCAGCACATCTAAATGGCAAAGCTCTTTCTTAGGCAAGTTGAAAGCTGCTGTCAGAAGGTTGTGCTCCTTGTCAGATGGAAGCAGCAGCACGCACATAGCAGTTTGGCAAGCATTAAAGAGCCACAGAAGAGCGTGGCATAGCAAAATGAAACAGGAAAAAGCATTTGCTACATGTGCCCTTGTTGTCGCCTAACAACAGGTAGCAGCATAAACCAGATGCGGGTGAAGTTCTTGCAGGCGACAGCTAACGTCAAATGAGCAAGCGGGCTTACCACAGCTGCGGTCCTCTGGCAGTCTGAAAACTTTGCACACAAGCCGGATGCTACGCCCCTTCCTTGGCCTTTTGGCAGTGCTCGTGCATTGCCAGCACTAGGCGTGAATGCTCACTATCCCGCACACACGTTTCGTTGTGCCCGTTGCCAAGCGCTCTGGAGCACTGCTTATGACGAAAGCGGAACACCTCTTGCCGTTCCATTCTCAGAGCTCCGGACTTAAGCAATCTGCGACTCTTGCTGCGAATGCCAGAGGAAAACATTTCCAATGCGTCTGGCAGATAGAAACTGAACCTGGAGAACACCATTGTCAGGAGCTTGCACCTGCACCTTACACACACACGGGTTTGCAGCACATCTAAATGGCCAAGCTCTTTCTTAGGCAAGTTGAAAGCTGCTGTCAGAAGGTTGTGCTCCTTGTCAGATGGAAGCAGCAGCATGCACATAGCAGTTTGGCAAGCATTAAAGAGCCACAGAAGAGCGTGGCCTAGCAAAATGGGCCAGGAAAAAGCATTTGCTACATGTGCCCTTGTTGTCGCCTAACAACAGGTAGCAGCATAAACCAGATGCGGGTGAAGTTCTTGCAGGCAACAGCTAACGTCAAATGAGCAAGCGGGCTTACCACAGCTGCGGTCCTCTGGCAGTCTAAAAGCTTTGCGCACAAGCCGCATGCTAAGCGCCTTCCTTTGCCTTTTGGCAGTGCTCGTGCATTGCCAGCACTAGGCGTGAATGGTCACTATCCAGCACACACGTTTCGTTGTGCCCGTTGCCAAGCGCTCTGGAGCACTGTTTATGACGAAAGCGGAACACCTCTTGCCGTTCCATTCTCAGAGCTCCTCAGTTAAGCAATCTACGACTGTTGGTGCGAATGCCAGAGGAAAACATTTCCAATGTGTCTGGGAAATAGAAATGGAACCTGGAGAATACCATTGTCAGGAGCTGGCACCTGCTCCTTACACACACACGGGTTTGCAGCACATCTAAATGGCCAAGCTCTTTCTTAGGCAAGTTGAAAGCTGCTGTCAGAAGGTTGTGCTCCTTGTCAGATGGAAGCAGCAGCATGCACATAGCAGTTTGGCAAGCATTAAAGAGCCACAGAAGAGCGTGGCCTAGCAAAATGGGCCAGGAAAAAGCATTTGCTACATGTGCCCTTGTTGTCGCTTAACAACAGGTAGCAGCATAAACCAGATGCGGGTGAAGTTCTTGCAGGCGACAGCTAACGTCAAATGAGCAAGCGGGCTTACCACAGCTGCAGTCCTCTGGCAGTCCGAAAGCTTTGTACACAAGCCGGATGCTACGCCCCTTCCTTGGCCTTTTGGCAGTGCTCGTGCATTGCCAGCACTAGGCGTGAATGGTCACTATCCTGCACACACGTTTCGTTGTGCCCGTTGCCAAGCGCTCTGGAGCACTGTTTATGACGAAAGCGGAACACATCTTGCCGTTCCATTCTCAGAGGTCCTCAGTTAAGCAATCTGCGACTGTTGGTGCGAATGCCAGAGGAAAACATTTCCAATGCGTCTGGCAGATAGAAACTGAACCTGGAGAACACCATTGTCAGGAGCTTGCACCTGCACCTTACACACACACAGGTTTGCAGCACATCTAAATGGCCAAGCTCTTTCTTAGGCAAGTTGAAAGCTGCTGTCAGAAGGTTGTGCTCCTTGTCAGATGGAAGCAGCAGCATGCACATAGCAGTTTGGCAAGCATTAAAGAGCCACAGAAGAGCGTGGCCTAGCAAAATGGGCCAGGAAAAAGCATTTGCTACATGTGCCCTTGTTGTCGCCTAACAACAGGTAGCAGCATAAACCAGATGCGGGTGAAGTTCCTGCAGGCGACAGCTAACGTCAAATGAGCAAGCGGGCTTACCACAGCGGCGGTCCTCTGGCAGTCTGAAAGCTTTGCGCACAAGCCGGATGCTACGCCCCTTCCTTGGCCTTTTGGCAGTGCTCGTGCATTGCCAGCACTAGGCGTGAATGCTCACTATCCCGCACACACGTTTCGTTGTGCCCGTTGCCAAGCGCTCTGGAGCACTGTTTATGACGAAAGCGGAACACCTCTTGCCGTTCCATTCTCAGAGCTCCGGACTTAAGCAATATACGACTCTTGCTGCGAATGCCAGAGGAAAACATTTCCAATGCGTCTGGCAGGTAGAAACTGAACCTGGAGAACACCTTTGTCAGGAGCTGGCACCTGCACCTTACACACACACGGGTTTGCAGCACATCTAAATGGCCAAGCTCTTTCTTAGGCAAGTTGAAAGCTGCTGTCAGAAGGTTGTGCTCCTTGTCAGATGGAAGCAGCAGCACGCACATAGCAGTTTGGAAAGCACTAAAGAACCACAGAAGAGCGTGGCATAGCAAAATGAAACAGGAAAAAGCATTTGCTACATGTGCCCTTGTTGTCGCCTAACAACAGGTAGCAGCATAAACCAGATGCGGGTGAAGTTCTTGCAGGCGACAGCTAACGTCAAATGAGCAAGCGGGCTTACCACAGCTGCGGTCCTCTGGCAGTCTGAAAGCTTTGCGCACAAGCCGGATTCTAAGCGCCTCCCTTGGCCTTTTGGCAGTGCTCGTGCATTGCCAGCACTAGGCGTGAATGGTCACTATCCAGCACACACGTTTCGTTGTGCCCGTTGCCAAGCGCTCTGGAGCACTGTTTATGACGAAAGCGGAACACCTCTTGCCGTTCCATTCTCAGAGCTCCTCAGTTAAGCAATCTGCGACTGTTGGTGCGAATGCCAGAGGAAAACATTTCCAATGCGTCTGGCAGATAGAAACTGAACCTGGAGAACACCTTTGTCAGGAGCTGGCACCTGCACCTTACACACACACGGGTTTGCAGCACATCTAAATGGCCAAGCTCTTTCTTAGGCAAGTTGAAAGCTGCTGTCAGAAGGTTGTGCTCCTTGTCAGATGGAAGCAGCAGCACGCACATAGCAGTTTGGCAAGCATTAAAGAGCCACAGAAGAGCGTGGCATAGCAAAATGGGCCAGGAAAAAGCATTTGCTACATGTGCCCTTGTTGTCGCCTAACAACAGGTAGCAGCATAAACCAGATGCGGGTGAAGTTCTTGCAGGCGACAGCTAACGTCAAATGAGCAAGCGGGCTTACCACAGCTGCGGTCCTCTGGCAGTCTGAAAGCTTTGCGCACAAGCCGCATGCTAAGCGCCTTCCTTTGCCTTTTGGCAGTGCTCGTGCATTGCCAGCACTAGGCGTGAATGGTCACTATCCAGCACACACGTTTCGTTGTGCCCATTGCCAAGCGCTCTGGAGCACTGTTTATGACGAAAGCGGAACACCTCTTGCCGTTCCATTCTCAGAGCTCCTCAGTTAAGCAATCTACGACTGTTGGTGCGAATGCCAGAGGAAAACATTTCCAATGTGTCTGGGAAATAGAAATGGAACCTGGAGAATACCATTGTCAGGAGCTGGCACCTGCTCCTTACACACACACGGGTTTGCAGCACATCTAAATGGCCAAGCTCTTTCTTAGGCAAGTTGAAAGCTGCTGTCAGAAGGTTGTGCTCCTTGTCAGATGGAAGCAGCAGCATGCACATAGCAGTTTGGCAAGCACTAAAGAGCCACAGAAGAGCGTGGCCTAGCAAAATGGGCCAGGAAAAAGCATTTGCTACATGTGCCCTTGTTGTCGCCTAACAACAGGTAGCAGCATAAACCAGATGCGGGTGAAGTTCTTGCAGGCGACAGCTAACGTCAAATGAGCAAGCGGGCTTACCACAGCTGCGGTCCTCTGGCAGTCTGAAAACTTTGCACACAAGCCGGATGCTACGCCCCTTCCTTGGCCTTTTGGCAGTGCTCGTGCATTGCCAGCACTAGGCGTGAATGGTCACTATCCAGCACACACGTTTCGTTGTGCCCGTTGCCAAGCGCTCTGGAGCACTGTTTATGACGAAAGCGGAACACCTCTTGCCGTTCCATTCTCAGAGCTCCGGACTTAAGCAGTCTGCGACTCTTGCTGCGAATGCCAGAGGAAAACATTTCCAATGCGTCTGGCAGATAGAAACTGAACCTGGAGAACACCTTTGTCAGGAGCTGGCACCTGCACCTTACACACACACGGGTTTGCAGCACATCTAAATGGCCAAGCTCTTTCTTAGGCAAGTTGAAAGCTGCTGTCAGAAGGTTGTGCTCCTTGTCAGATGGAAGCAGCAGCACGCACATAGCAGTTTGGCAAGCATTAAAGAGCCACAGAAGAGCGTGGCATAGCAAAATGGGCCAGGAAAAAGCATTTGCTACATGTGCCCTTGTTGTCGCCTAACAACAGGTAGCAGCATAAACCAGATGCGGGTGAAGTTCTTGCAGGCGACAGCTAACGTCAAATGAGCAAGCGGGCTTACCACAGCTGCGGTCCTCTGGCAGTCTGAAAGCTTTGCACACAAGCGGCATGCTAAACGCCTTCCTTTGTCTTTTGGCAGTGCTTGTGCATTGCCAGCACTAGGCGTGAATGCTCACTATCCCGCACACACGTTTCGTTGTTCCTGTTGCCAAGCGCTCTGGAGCACTGTTTATGACGAAAGCGGAACACCTCTTGCCGTTCCATTCTCAGAGCTCCTCAGTTAAGCAATCTGCGACTCTTGCTGCGAATGCCAGAGGAAAACATTTCCAATGCGTCTGGCAGATAGAAACTGAACCTGGAGAATACCATTGTCAGGAGCTGGCACCTGCACCTTACACACACACGGGTTTGCAGCACATCTAAATGGCCAAGCTCTTTCTTAGGCAAGTTGAAAGCTGCTGTCAGAAGGTTGTGCTCCTTGTCAGATGGAAGCAGCAGCACGCACATAGCAGTTTGGCAAGCACTAAAGAGCCACAGAAGAGCGTGGCATAGCAAAATGAAACAGGAAAAAGCATTTGCTACATGTGCCCTTGTTGTCGCCTAACAACAGGTAGCAGCATAAACCAGATGCGGGTGAAGTTCTTGCAGGCGACAGCTAACGTCAAATGAGCAAGCGGGCTTACCACAGCTGCGGTACTCTGGCAGTCTGAAAGCTTTGCGCACAAGCCGGATGCTACGCCCCTTCCTTGGCCTTTTGGCAGTGCTCGTGCATTGCCAGCACTAGGCGTGAATGGTCACTATCCAGCACACACGTTTCGTTGTGCCCGTTGCCAAGCGCTCTGGAGCACTGTTTATAACGAAAGCGGAACACCTCTTGCCGTTCCATTCTCACAGCTCCTCAGTTAAGCAATCTACGACTCTTGGTGCGAATGCCAGAGGAAAACATTTCCAATGCGTCTGGCAGATAGAAACTGACCCTGGAGAACACCATTGTCAGGAGCTTGCACCTGCACCTTACACACACACAGGTTTGCAGCACATCTAAATGGCCAAGCTCTTTCTTAGGCAAGTTGAAAGCTGCTGTCAGAAGGTTGTGCTCCTTGTCAGATGGAAGCAGCAGCATGCACATAGCAGTTTGGCAAGCATTAAAGAGCCACAGAAGAGCGTGGCATAGCAAAATGAAACAGGAAAAAGCATTTGCTACATGTGCCCTTGTTGTCGCCTAACAACAGGTAGCAGCATAAACCAGATGCGGGTGAAGTTCTTGCAGGCGACAGCTAACGTCAAATGAGCAAGCGGGCTTACCACAGCTGCGGTCCTCTGGCAGTCTGAAAACTTTGCACACAAGCCGGATGCTACGCCCCTTCCTTGGCCTTTTGGCAGTGCTCGTGCATTGCCAGCACTAGGCGTGAATGGTCACTATCCCGCACACACGTTTCGTTGTGCCCGTTGCCAAGCGCTCTGGAGCACTGCTTATGACGAAAGCGGAACACCTCTTGCCGTTCCATTCTCAGAGCTCCGGACTTAAGCAATCTGCGACTCTTGCTGCGAATGCCAGAGGAAAACATTTCCAATGCGTCTGGCAGATAGAAACTGAACCTGGAGAACACCTTTGTCAGGAGCTGGCACCTGCACCTTACACACACACGGGTTTGCAGCACATCTAAATGGCCAAGCTCTTTCTTAGGCAAGTTGAAAGCTGCTGTCAGAAGGTTGTGCTCCTTGTCAGATGGAAGCAGCAGCATGCACATAGCAGTTTGGCAAGCATTAAAGAGCCACAGAAGAGCGTGGCATAGCAAAATGAAACAGGAAAAAGCATTTGCTACATGTGCCCTTGTTGTCGCCTAACAACAGGTAGCAGCATAAACCAGATGCGGGTGAAGTTCTTGCAGGCGACAGCTAACGTCAAATGAGCAAGCGGGCTTACCACAGCTGCGGTCCTCTGGCAGTCTGAAAGCTTTGCACACAAGCGGCATGCTACGCCCCTTCCTTGGCCTTTTGGCAGTGCTCCTGCATTGCCAGCACTAGGCGTGAATGGTCACTATCCAGCACACACGTTTCGTTGTGCCCGTTGCCAAGCGCTCTGGAGCACTGTTCATAACGAAAGCGGAACACCTCTTGCCGTTCCATTCTCACAGCTCCTCAGTTAAGCAATCTACGACTCTTGGCGCGAATGCCAGAGGAAAACATTTCCAATGTGTCTGGGAAATAGAAATTGAACCTGGAGAATACCATTGTCAGGAGCTTGCACCTGCACCTTACACACACACGGGTTTGCAGCACATCTAAATGGCCAAGCTCTTTCTTAGGCAAGTTGAAAGCTGCTGTCAGAAGGTTGTGCTCCTTGTCAGATGGAAGCAGCAGCATGCACATAGCAGTTTGGCAAGCATTAAAGAGCCACAGAAGAGCGTGGCATAGCAAAATGAAACAGGAAAAAGCATTTGCTACATGTGCCCTTGTTGTCGCCTAACAACAGGTAGCAGCATAAACCAGATGCGGCTGAAGTTCTTGCAGGCGACAGCTAACGTCAAATGAGCAAGCGGGCTTACCACAGCTGTGGTCCTCTGGCAGTCTGAAAGCTTTGCGCACAAGCCGGATGCTACGCCCCTTCCTTGGCCTTTTGGCAGTGCTCGTGCATTGCCAGCACTAGGCGTGAATGGTCACTATTCCGCACACACGTTTCGTTGTGCCCGTTGCCAAGCGCTCTGGAGCACTGTTTATGACGAAAGCGGAACACCTCTTGCCGTTCCATTCTCAGAGCTCCTCAGTTAAGCAATCTGCGACTGTTGGTGCGAATGCCAGAGGAAAACATTTCCAATGCGTCTGGCAGATAGAAACTGATCCTGGAGAACACCATTGTCAGGAGCTTGCACCTGCACCTTACACACACACGGGTTTGCAGCACATCTAAATGGCCAAGCTCTTTCTTAGGCAAGTTGAAAGCTGCTGTCAGAAGGTTGTGCTCCTTGTCAGATGGAAGCAGCAGCATGCACATAGCAGTTTGGCAAGCATTAAAGAGCCACAGAAGAGCGTGGCATAGCAAAATGGGCCAGGAAAAAGCATTTGATACATGTGCCCGTGTTGTCGCCTAACAACAGGTAGCAGCATAAACCAGATGCGGGTGAAGTTCCTGCAGGCGACAGCTAACGTCAAATGAGCAAGCGGGCTTACCACAGCTGCGGTCCTCTGGCAGTCTGAAAGCTTTGCGCACAAGCGGCATGCTAAACGCCTTCCTTTGTCTTTTGGCAGTGCTTGTGCATTGCCAGCACTAGGCGTGAATGCTCACTATCCCGCACACATGTTTCGTTGTTCCTGTTGCCAAGCGCTCTGGAGCACTGTTTATGACGAAAGCGGAACACCTCTTGCCGTTCCATTCTCAGAGCTCCTCAGTTAAGCAATCTGTGACTGTTGGTGCGAATGCCAGAGGAAAACATTTCCAATGCGTCTGGCAGATAGAAACTGAACCTGGAGAACACCATTGTCAGGAGCTTGCACCTGCACCTTACACACACACAGGTTTGCAGCACATCTAAATGGCCAAGCTCTTTCTTAGGCAAGTTGAAAGCTGCTGTCAGAAGGTTGTGCTCCTTGTCAGATGGAAGCAGCAGCATGCACATAGCAGTTTGGCAAGCATTAAAGAGCCACAGAAGAGCGTGGCATAGCAAAATGGGCCAGGAAAAAGCATTTGCTACATGTGCCCTTGTTGTCGCCTAACAACAGGTAGCAGCATAAACCAGATGCGGGTGAAGTTCTTGCAGGCGACAGCTAACGTCAAATGAGCAAGCGGGCTTACCACAGCTGCGGTCCTCTGGCAGTCCGAAAGCTTTGCACACAAGCCGGATGCAACGCCCCTTCCTTGGCCTTTTGGCAGTGCTCGTGCATTGCCAGCACTAGGCGTGAATGGTCACTATTCCGCACACACGTTTCGTTGTGCCCGTTGCCAAGCGCTCTGGAGCACTGTTTATGACGAAAGCGGAACACCTCTTGCCGTTCCATTCTCAGAGCTCCTCAGTTAAGCAATCTGCGACTCTTGCTGCGAATGCCAGAGGAAAACATTTCCAATGCGTCTGGCAGATAGAAACTGATCCTGGAGAACACCACTGTCAGGAGCTTGCACCTGCACCTTACACACACACGGGTTTGCAGCACATCTAAATGGCCAAGCTCTTTCTTAGGCAAGTTGAAAGCTGCTGTCAGAAGGTTGTGCTCCTTGTCAGATGGAAGCAGCAGCATGCACATAGCAGTTTGGCAAGCATTAAAGAGCCACAGAAGAGCGTGGCATAGCAAAATGGGCCAGGAAAAAGCATTTGCTACATGTGCCCGTGTTGTCGCCTAACAACAGGTAGCAGCATAAACCAGATGCGGGTGAAGTTCTTGCAGGCGACAGCTAACGTCAAATGAGCAAGCGGGCTTACCACAGCTGCGGTCCTCTGGCAGTCTGAAAGCTTTGCGCACAAGCGGCATGCTAAACGCCTTCCTTTGTCTTTTGGCAGTGCTTGTGCATTGCCAGCACTAGGCGTGAATGCTCACTATCCCGCACACACGTTTCGTTGTTCCTGTTGCCAAGCGCTCTGGAGCACTGTTTATGACGAAAGCGGAACACCTCTTGCCGTTCCATTCTCAGAGCTCCTCAGTTAAGCAATCTGTGACTGTTGGTGCGAATGCCAGAGGAAAACATTTCCAATGCGTCTGGCAGATAGAAACTGAACCTGGAGAACACCATTGTCAGGAGCTTGCACCTGCACCTTACACACACACAGGTTTGCAGCACATCTAAATGGCCAAGCTCTTTCTTAGGCAAGTTGAAAGCTGCTGTCAGAAGGTTGTGCTCCTTGTCAGATGGAAGCAGCAGCATGCACATAGCAGTTTGGCAAGCATTAAAGAGCCACAGAAGAGCGTGGCATAGCAAAATGGGCCAGGAAAAAGCATTTGCTACATGTGCCCTTGTTGTCGCCTAACAACAGGTAGCAGCATAAACCAGATGCGGGTGAAGTTCTTGCAGGCGACAGCTAACGTCAAATGAGCAAGCGGGCTTACCACAGCTGCGGTCCTCTGGCAGTCTGAAAGCTTTGCGCACAAGCCGGATGCTACGCCCCTTCCTTGGCCTTTTGGCAGTGCTCGTGCATTGCCAGCACTAGGCGTGAATGGTCACTATCCAGCACACACGTTTCGTTGTGCCCGTTGCCAAGCGCTCTGGAGCACTGCTTATGACGAAAGCGGAACACCTCTTGCCGTTCCATTCTCAGAGCTCCGGACTTAAGCAATCTGCGACTCTTGCTGCGAATGCCAGAGGAAAACATTTCCAATGTGTCTGGCAGATAGAAACTGAACCTGGAGAACACCTTTGTCAGGAGCTGGCACCTGCACCTTACACACACACGGGTTTGCAGCACATCTAAATGGCCAAGCTCTTTCTTAGGCAAGTTGAAAGCTGCTGTCAGAAGGTTGTGCTCCTTGTCAGATGGAAGCAGCAGCATGCACATAGCATTTTGGCAAGCATTAAAGAGCCACAGAAGAGCGTGGCATAGCAAAATGAAACAGGAAAAAGCATTTGCTACATGTGCCCGTGTTGTCGCCTAACAACAGGTAGCAGCATAAACCAGATGCGGGTGAAGTTCCTGCAGGCGACAGCTAACGTCAAATGAGCAAGCGGGCTTACCACAGCTGCGGTCCTCTGGCAGTCTGAAAGCTTTGCGCACAAGCCGGATGCTACGCCCCTTCCTTGGCCTTTTGGCAGTGCTCGTGCATTGCCAGCACTAGGCGTGAATGGTCACTATCCAGCACACACGTTTCGTTGTGCCCGTTGCCAAGCGCTCTGGAGCACTGTTTATGACGAAAGCGGAACACCTCTTGCCGTTCCATTCTCAGAGCTCCTCAGTTAAGCAATCTACGACTGTTGGTGCGAATGCCAGAGGAAAACATTTCCAATGTGTCTGGGAAATAGAAATGGAACCTGGAGAATACCATTGTCAGGAGCTGGCACCTGCTCCTTACACACACACGGGTTTGCAGCACATCTAAATGGCCAAGCTCTTTCTTAGGCAAGTTGAAAGCTGCTGTCAGAAGGTTGTGCTCCTTGTCAGATGGAAGCAGCAGCATGCACATAGCAGTTTGGCAAGCACTAAAGAGCCACAGAAGAGCGTGGCCTAGCAAAATGGGCCAGGAAAAAGCATTTGCTACATGTGCCCTTGTTGTCGCCTAACAACAGGTAGCAGCATAAACCAGATGCGGGTGAAGTTCTTGCAGGCGACAGCTAACGTCAAATGAGCAAGCGGGCTTACCACAGCTGCGGTCCTCTGGCAGTCTGAAAACTTTGCACACAAGCCGGATGCTACGCCCCTTCCTTGGCCTTTTGGCAGTGCTCCTGCATTGCCAGCACTAGGCGTGAATGGTCACTATCCCGCACACACGTTTCGTTGTGCCCGTTGCCAAGCGCTCTGGAGCACTGTTTATGACGAAAGCGGAACACCTCTTGCCGTTCCATTCTCAGAGCTCCTCAGTTAAGCAATCTGCGACTCTTGCTGCGAATGCCAGAGGAAAACATTTCCAATGTGTCTGGCAGGGAGAAATGGAACCTGGAGAACACCTTTGTCAGGAGCTGGCACCTGCACCTTACACACACACGGGTTTGCAGCACATCTAAATGGCCAAGCTCTTTCTTAGGCAAGTTGAAAGCTGCTGTCAGAAGGTTGTGCTCCTTGTCAGATGGAAGCAGCAGCATGCACATAGCAGTTTGGCAAGCATTAAAGAGCCACAGAAGAGCGTGGCATAGCAAAATGAAACAGGAAAAAGCATTTGCTACATGTGCCCTTGTTGTCGCCTAACAACAGGTAGCAGCATAAACCAGATGCGGGTGAAGTTCTTGCAGGCGACAGCTAACGTCAAATGAGCAAGCGGGCTTACCACAGCTGCGGTCCTCTGGCAGTCTGAAAACTTTGCACACAAGCCGGATGCTACGCCCCTTCCTTGGCCTTTTGGCAGTGCTCGTGCATTGCCAGCACTAGGCGTGAATGGTCACTATCCAGCACACACGTTTCGTTGTGCCCGTTGCCAAGCGCTCTGGAGCACTGCTTATGACGAAAGCGGAACACCTCTTGCCGTTCCATTCTCAGAGCTCCGGACTTAAGCAGTCTGCGACTCTTGCTGCGAATGCCAGAGGAAAACATTTCCAATGCGTCTGGCAGATAGAAACTGAACCTGGAGAACACCTTTGTCAGGAGCAGGCACCTGCACCTTACACACACACGGGTTTGCAGCACATCTAAATGGCCAAGCTCTTTCTTAGGCAAGTTGAAAGCTGCTGTCAGAAGGTTGTGCTCCTTGTCAGATGGAAGCAGCAGCACGCACATAGCAGTTTGGGAAGCATTAAAGAGCCACAGAAGAGCGTGGCATAGCAAAATGGGCCAGGAAAAAGCATTTGCTACATGTGCCCTTGTTGTCGCCTAACAACAGGTAGCAGCATAAACCAGATGCGGGTGAAGTTCTTGCAGGCAACAGCTAACGTCAAATGAGCAAGCGGGCTTACCACAGCTGCGGTCCTCTGGCAGTCTAAAAGCTTTGCGCACAAGCCGCATGCTAAGCGCCTTCCTTTGCCTTTTGGCAGTGCTCGTGCATTGCCAGCACTAGGCGTGAATGGTCACTATCCAGCACACACGTTTCGTTGTGCCCGTTGCCAAGCGCTCTGGAGCACTGTTTATGACGAAAGCGGAACACCTCTTGCCGTTCCATTCTCAGAGCTCCTCAGTTAAGCAATCTGCGACTCTTGCTGCGAATGCCAGAGGAAAACATTTCCAATGTGTCTGGCAGGGAGAAATGGAACCTGGAGAACACCTTTGTCAGGAGCTGGCACCTGCACCTTACACACACACGGGTTTGCAGCACATCTAAATGGCAAAGCTCTTTCTTAGGCAAGTTGAAAGCTGCTGTCAGAAGGTTGTGCTCCTTGTCAGATGGAAGCAGCAGCACGCACATAGCAGTTTGGCAAGCATTAAAGAGCCACAGAAGAGCGTGGCATAGCAAAATGAAACAGGAAAAAGCATTTGCTACATGTGCCCTTGTTGTCGCCTAACAACAGGTAGCAGCATAAACCAGATGCGGGTGAAGTTCTTGCAGGCGACAGCTAACGTCAAATGAGCAAGCGGGCTTACCACAGCTGCGGTCCTCTGGCAGTCTGAAAACTTTGCACACAAGCCGGATGCTACGCCCCTTCCTTGGCCTTTTGGCAGTGCTCGTGCATTGCCAGCACTAGGCGTGAATGCTCACTATCCCGCCCACACGTTTCGTTGTGCCCGTTGCCAAGCGCTCTGGAGCACTGCTTATGACGAAAGCGGAACACCTCTTGCCGTTCCATTCTCAGAGCTCCGGACTTAAGCAATCTGCGACTCTTGCTGCGAATGCCAGAGGAAAACATTTCCAATGCGTCTGGCAGATAGAAACTGAACCTGGAGAACACCATTGTCAGGAGCTTGCACCTGCACCTTACACACACACGGGTTTGCAGCACATCTAAATGGCCAAGCTCTTTCTTAGGCAAGTTGAAAGCTGCTGTCAGAAGGTTGTGCTCCTTGTCAGATGGAAGCAGCAGCATGCACATAGCAGTTTGGCAAGCATTAAAGAGCCACAGAAGAGCGTGGCCTAGCAAAATGGGCCAGGAAAAAGCATTTGCTACATGTGCCCTTGTTGTCGCCTAACAACAGGTAGCAGCATAAACCAGATGCGGGTGAAGTTCTTGCAGGCAACAGCTAACGTCAAATGAGCAAGCGGGCTTACCACAGCTGCGGTCCTCTGGCAGTCTAAAAGCTTTGCACACAAGCCGCATGCTAAGCGCCTTCCTTTGCCTTTTGGCAGTGCTCGTGCATTGCCAGCACTAGGCGTGAATGGTCACTATCCAGCACACACGTTTCGTTGTGCCCGTTGCCAAGTGCTCTGGAGCACTGTTTATGACGAAAGCGGAACACCTCTTGCCGTTCCATTCTCAGAGCTCCTCAGTTAAGCAATCTACGACTGTTGGTGCGAATGCCAGAGGAAAACATTTCCAATGTGTCTGGGAAATAGAAATGGAACCTGGAGAATACCATTGTCAGGAGCTGGCACCTGCTCCTTACACACACACGGGTTTGCAGCACATCTAAATGGCCAAGCTCTTTCTTAGGCAAGTTGAAAGCTGCTGTCAGAAGGTTGTGCTCCTTGTCAGATGGAAGCAGCAGCATGCACATAGCAGTTTGGCAAGCATTAAAGAGCCACAGAAGAGCGTGGCCTAGCAAAATGGGCCAGGAAAAAGCATTTGCTACATGTGCCCTTGTTGTCGCTTAACAACAGGTAGCAGCATAAACCAGATGCGGGTGAAGTTCTTGCAGGCGACAGCTAACGTCAAATGAGCAAGCGGGCTTACCACAGCTGCGGTCCTCTGGCAGTCTGAAAGCTTTGCACACAAGCCGGATGCTACGCCCCTTCCTTGGCCTTTTGGCAGTGCTCTTGCATTGCCAGCACTAGGCGTGAATGGTCACTATCCCGCACACACGTTTCGTTGTGCCCGTTGCCAAGCGCTCTGGAGCACTGCTTATGACGAAAGCGGAACACCTCTTGCCGTTCCATTCTCAGAGCTCCGGACTTAAGCAGTCTGCGACTCTTGCTGCGAATGCCAGAGGAAAACATTTCCAATGCGTCTGGCAGATAGAAACTGAACCTGGAGAACACCTTTGTCAGGAGCTGGCACCTGCACCTTACACACACACGGGTTTGCAGCACATCTAAATGGCCAAGCTCTTTCTTAGGCAAGTTGAAAGCTGCTGTCAGAAGGTTGTGCTCCTTGTCAGATGGAAGCAGCAGCACGCACATAGCAGTTTGGCAAGCATTAAAGAGCCACAGAAGAGCGTGGCATAGCAAAATGGGCCAGGAAAAAGCATTTGCTACATGTGCCCTTGTTGTCGCCTAACAACAGGTAGCAGCATAAACCAGATGCGGGTGAAGTTCTTGCAGGCAACAGCTAACGTCAAATGAGCAAGCGGGCTTACCACAGCTGCGGTCCTCTGGCAGTCTAAAAGCTTTGCGCACAAGCCGCATGCTAAGCGCCTTCCTTTGCCTTTTGGCAGTGCTCGTGCATTGCCAGCACTAGGCGTGAATGGTCACTATCCAGCACACACGTTTCGTTGTGCCCGTTGCCAAGCGCTCTGGAGCACTGTTTATGACGAAAGCGGAACACCTCTTGCCGTTCCATTCTCAGAGCTCCTCAGTTAAGCAATCTACGACTGTTGGTGCGAATGCCAGAGGAAAACATTTCCAATGTGTCTGGGAAATAGAAATGGAACCTGGAGAATACCATTGTCAGGAGTTGGCACCTGCTCCTTACACACACACGGGTTTGCAGCACATCTAAATGGCCAAGCTCTTTCTTAGGCAAGTTGAAAGCTGCTGTCAGAAGGTTGTGCTCCTTGTCAGATGGAAGCAGCAGCACGCACATAGCAGTTTGGAAAGCACTAAAGAACCACAGAAGAGCGTGGCATAGCAAAATGAAACAGGAAAAAGCATTTGCTACATGTGCCCTTGTTGTCGCCTAACAACAGGTAGCAGCATAAACCAGATGCGGGTGAAGTTCTTGCAGGCGACAGCTAACGTCAAATGAGCAAGCGGGCTTACCACAGCTGCGGTCCTCTGGCAGTCTGAAAGCTTTGCGCACAAGCCGGATTCTAAGCGCCTCCCTTGGCCTTTTGGCAGTGCTCGTGCATTGCCAGCACTAGGCGTGAATGGTCACTATCCAGCACACACGTTTCGTTGTGCCCGTTGCCAAGCGCTCTGGAGCACTGTTTATGACGAAAGCGGAACACCTCTTGCCGTTCCATTCTCAGAGCTCCTCAGTTAAGCAATCTGCGACTGTTGGTGCGAATGCCAGAGGAAAACATTTCCAATGCGTCTGGCAGATAGAAACTGAACCTGGAGAACACCTTTGTCAGGAGCTGGCACCTGCACCTTACACACACACGGGTTTGCAGCACATCTAAATGGCCAAGCTCTTTCTTAGGCAAGTTGAAAGCTGCTGTCAGAAGGTTGTGCTCCTTGTCAGATGGAAGCAGCAGCACGCACATAGCAGTTTGGCAAGCATTAAAGAGCCACAGAAGAGCGTGGCATAGCAAAATGGGCCAGGAAAAAGCATTTGCTACATGTGCCCTTGTTGTCGCCTAACAACAGGTAGCAGCATAAACCAGATGCGGGTGAAGTTCTTGCAGGCAACAGCTAACGTCAAATGAGCAAGCGGGCTTACCACAGCTGCGGTCCTCTGGCAGTCTAAAAGCTTTGCGCACAAGCCGCATGCTAAGCGCCTTCCTTTGCCTTTTGGCACTGCTCGTGCATTGCCAGCACTAGGCGTGAATGGTCACTATCCAGCACACACGTTTCGTTGTGCCCGTTGCCAAGCGCTCTGGAGCACTGCTTATGACGAAAGCGGAACACCTCTTGCCGTTCCATTCTCAGAGCTCCTCAGTTAAGCAATCTACGACTGTTGGTGCGAATGCCAGAGGAAAACATTTCCAATGTGTCTGGGAAATAGAAATGGAACCTGGAGAATACCATTGTCAGGAGTTGGCACCTGCTCCTTACACACACACGGGTTTGCAGCACATCTAAATGGCCAAGCTCTTTCTTAGGCAAGTTGAAAGCTGCTGTCAGAAGGTTGTGCTCCTTGTCAGATGGAAGCAGCAGCATGCACATAGCAGTTTGGCAAGCATTAAAGAGCCACAGAAGAGCGTGGCATAGCAAAATGGGCCAGGAAAAAGCATTTGCTACATGTGCCCTTGTTGTCGCCTAACAACAGGTAGCAGCATAAACCAGATGCGGGTGAAGTTCCTGCAGGCGACAGCTAACGTCAAATGAGCAAGCGGGCTTACCACAGCTGCGGTCCTCTGGCAGTCTGAAAGCTTTGCACACAAGCGGCATGCTAAACGCCTTCCTTTGTCTTTTGGCAGTGCTTGTGCATTGCCAGCACTAGGCGTGAATGCTCACTATCCCGCACACACGTTTCGTTGCTCCTGTTGCCAAGCGCTCTGGAGCACTGTTTATGACGAAAGCGGAACACCTCTTGCCGTTCCATTCTCAGAGCTCCTCAGTTAAGCAATCTGTGACTGTTGGTGCGAATGCCAGAGGAAAACATTTCCAATGCGTCTGGCAGATAGAAACTGAACCTGGAGAACACCATTGTCAGGAGCTGGCACCTGCACCTTACACACACACGGGTTTGCAGCACATCTAAATGGCCAAGCTCTTTCTTAGGCAAGTTGAAAGCTGCTGTCAGAAGGTTGTGCTCCTTGTCAGATGGAAGCAGCAGCACGCACATAGCAGTTTGGCAAGCACTAAAGAGCCACAGAAGAGCGTGGCATAGCAAAATGAAACAGGAAAAAGCATTTGCTACATGTGCCCTTGTTGTCGCCTAACAACAGGTAGCAGCATAAACCAGATGCGGGTGAAGTTCTTGCAGGCGACAGCTAACGTCAAATGAGCAAGCGGGCTTACCACAGCTGCGGTCCTCTGGCAGTCTGAAAGCTTTGCGCACAAGCCGGATGCTACGCCCCTTCCTTGGCCTTTTGGCAGTGCTCGTGCATTGCCAGCACTAGGCGTGAATGGTCACTATCCCGCACACACGTTTCGTTGTGCCCGTTGCCAAGCGCTCTGGAGCACTGCTTATGACGAAAGCGGAACACCTCTTGCCGTTCCATTCTCAGAGCTCCGGACTTAAGCAATCTGCGACTCTTGCTGCGAATGCCAGAGGAAAACATTTCCAATGCGTCTGGCAGATAGAAACTGAACCTGGAGAACACCTTTGTCAGGAGCTGGCACCTGCACCTTACACACACACGGGTTTGCAGCACATCTAAATGGCCAAGCTCTTTCTTAGGCAAGTTGAAAGCTGCTGTCAGAAGGTTGTGCTCCTTGTCAGATGGAAGCAGCAGCATGCACATAGCAGTTTGGCAAGCATTAAAGAGCCACAGAAGAGCGTGGCATAGCAAAATGAAACAGGAAAAAGCATTTGCTACATGTGCCCTTGTTGTCGCCTAACAACAGGTAGCAGCATAAACCAGATGCGGGTGAAGTTCTTGCAGGCGACAGCTAACGTCAAATGAGCAAGCGGGCTTACCACAGCTGCGGTCCTCTGGCAGTCTGAAAGCTTTGCACACAAGCCGGATGCTACGCCCCTTCCTTGGCCTTTTGGCAGTGCTCCTGCATTGCCAGCACTAGGCGTGAATGGTCACTATCCAGCACACACGTTTCGTTGTGCCCGTTGCCAAGCGCTCTGGAGCACTGTTCATAACGAAAGCGGAACACCTCTTGCCGTTCCATTCTCACAGCTCCTCAGTTAAGCAATCTACGACTCTTGGCGCGAATGCCAGAGGAAAACATTTCCAATGTGTCTGGGAAATAGAAATTGAACCTGGAGAATACCATTGTCAGGAGCTTGCACCTGCACCTTACACACACACGGGTTTGCAGCACATCTAAATGGCCAAGCTCTTTCTTAGGCAAGTTGAAAGCTGCTGTCAGAAGGTTGTGCTCCTTGTCAGATGGAAGCAGCAGCATGCACATAGCAGTTTGGCAAGCATTAAAGAGCCACAGAAGAGCGTGGCATAGCAAAATGAAACAGGAAAAAGCATTTGCTACATGTGCCCTTGTTGTCGCCTAACAACAGGTAGCAGCATAAACCAGATGCGGGTGAAGTTCTTGCAGGCGACAGCTAACGTCAAATGAGCAAGCGGGCTTACCACAGCTGCGGTCCTCTGGCAGTCTGAAAACTTTGCACACAAGCCGGATGCTACGCCCCTTCCTTGGCCTTTTGGCAGTGCTCGTGCATTGCCAGCACTAGGCGTGAATGCTCACTATCCCGCACACACGTTTCGTTGTGCCCGTTGCCAAGCGCTCTGGAGCACTGCTTATGACGAAAGCGGAACACCTCTTGCCGTTCCATTCTCAGAGCTCCGGACTTAAGCAATCTGCGACTCTTGCTGCGAATGCCAGAGGAAAACATTTCCAATGCGTCTGGCAGATAGAAACTGAACCTGGAGAACACCTTTGTCAGGAGCTGGCACCTGCACCTTACACACACACGGGTTTGCAGCACATCTAAATGGCCAAGCTCTTTCTTAGGCAAGTTGAAAGCTGCTGTCAGAAGGTTGTGCTCCTTGTCAGATGGAAGCAGCAGCATGCACATAGCAGTTTGGCAAGCATTAAAGAGCCACAGAAGAGCGTGGCATAGCAAAATGAAACAGGAAAAAGCATTTGCTACATGTGCCCTTGTTGTCGCCTAACAACAGGTAGCAGCATAAACCAGATGCGGCTGAAGTTCTTGCAGGCGACAGCTAACGTCAAATGAGCAAGCGGGCTTACCACAGCTGCGGTCCTCTGGCAGTCTGAAAGCTTTGCGCACAAGCCGGATGCTACGCCCCTTCCTTGGCCTTTTGGCAGTGCTCGTGCATTGCCAGCACTAGGCGTGAATGGTCACTATTCCGCACACACGTTTCGTTGTGCCCGTTGCCAAGCGCTCTGGAGCACTGTTTATGACGAAAGCGGAACACCTCTTGCCGTTCCATTCTCAGAGCTCCTCAGTTAAGCAATCTGCGACTGTTGGTGCGAATGCCAGAGGAAAACATTTCCAATGCGTCTGGCAGATAGAAACTGATCCTGGAGAACACCATTGTCAGGAGCTTGCACCTGCACCTTACACACACACGGGTTTGCAGCACATCTAAATGGCCAAGCTCTTTCTTAGGCAAGTTGAAAGCTGCTGTCAGAAGGTTGTGCTCCTTGTCAGATGGAAGCAGCAGCATGCACATAGCAGTTTGGCAAGCATTAAAGAGCCACAGAAGAGCGTGGCATAGCAAAATGGGCCAGGAAAAAGCATTTGCTACATGTGCCCGTGTTGTCGCCTAACAACAGGTAGCAGCATAAACCAGATGCGGGTGAAGTTCCTGCAGGCGACAGCTAACGTCAAATGAGCAAGCGGGCTTACCACAGCTGCGGTCCTCTGGCAGTCTGAAAGCTTTGCGCACAAGCCGGATGCTACGCCCCTTCCTTGGCCTTTTGGCAGTGCTCGTGCATTGCCAGCACTAGGCGTGAATGGTCACTATCCAGCACACACGTTTCGTTGTGCCCGTTGCCAAGCGCTCTGGAGCACTGCTTATGACGAAAGCGGAACACCTCTTGCCGTTCCATTCTCAGAGCTCCTCAGTTAAGCAATCTGCGACTGTTGGTGCGAATGCCAGAGGAAAACATTTCCAATGCGTCTGGCAGATAGAAACTGAACCTGGAGAACACCATTGTCAGGAGCTTGCACCTGCACCTTACACACACACGGGTTTGCAGCACATCTAAATGGCCAAGCTCTTTCTTAGGCAAGTTGAAAGCTGCTGTCAGAAGGTTGTGCTCCTTGTCAGATGGAAGCAGCAGCACGCACATAGCAGTTTGGGAAGCATTAAAGAGCCACAGAAGAGCGTGGCATAGCAAAATGAAACAGGAAAAAGCATTTGCTACATGTGCCCTTGTTGTCGCCTAACAACAGGTAGCAGCATAAACCAGATGCGGGTGAAGTTCTTGCAGGCGACAGCTAACATCAAATGAGCAAGCGGGCTTACCACAGCTGCGGTCCTCTGGCAGTCTGAAAACTTTGCACACAAGCCGGATGCTACGCCCCTTCCTTGGCCTTTTGGCAGTGCTCGTGCATTGCCAGCACTAGGCGTGAATGGTCACTATCCAGCACACACGTTTCGTTGTGCCCGTTGCCAAGCGCTCTGGAGCACTGTTTATGACGAAAGCGGAACACCTCTTGCCGTTCCATTCTCAGAGCTCCTGAGTTAAGCAATCTGCGACTCTTGCTGCGAATGCCAGAGGAAAACATTTCCAATGCGTCTGGCAGGGAGAAACTGAACCTGGAGAACACCATTGTCAGGAGCTTGCACCTGCACCTTACACACACACGGGTTTGCAGCACATCTAAATGGCCAAGCTCTTTCTTAGGCAAGTTGAAAGCTGCTGTCAGAAGGTTGTGCTCCTTGTCAGATGGAAGCAGCAGCACGCACATAGCAGTTTGGCAAGCACTAAAGAGCCACAGAAGAGCGTGGCATAGCAAAATGAAACAGGAAAAAGCATTTGCTACATGTGCCCTTGTTGTCGCCTAACAACAGGTAGCAGCATAAACCAGATGCGGGTGAAGTTCTTGCAGGCGACAGCTAACGTCAAATGAGCAAGCGGGCTTACCACAGCTGCGGTCCTATGGCAGTCTGAAAGCTTTGCGCACAAGCCGGATGCTACGCCCCTTCCTTGGCCTTTTGGCAGTGCTCGTGCATTGCCAGCACTAGGCGTGAATGGTCACTATCCAGCACACACGTTTCGTTGTGCCCGTTGCCAAGCGCTCTGGAGCACTGTTTATGACGAAAGCGGAACACCTCTTGCCGTTCCATTCTCAGAGCTCCGGACTTAAGCAATCTGCGACTGTTGGTGCGAATGCCAGAGGAAAACATTTCCAATGCGTCTGGCAGATAGAAACTGAACCTGGAGAACACCATTGTCAGGAGCTTGCACCTGCACCTTACACACACACGGGTTTGCAGCACATCTAAATGGCCAAGCTCTTTCTTAGGCAAGTTGAAAGCTGCTGTCAGAAGGTTGTGCTCCTTGTCAGATGGAAGCAGCAGCACGCACATAGCAGTTTGGCAAGCACTAAAGAGCCACAGAAGAGCGTGGCCTAGCAAAATGAAACAGGAAAAAGCATTTGCTACATGTGCCCTTGTTGTCGCCTAACAACAGGTAGCAGCATAAACCAGATGCGGGTGAAGTTCTTGCAGGCAACAGCTAACGTCAAATGAGCAAGCGGGCTTACCACAGCTGCGGTCCTCTGGCAGTCTAAAAGCTTTGCGCACAAGCCGCATGCTAAGCGCCTTCCTTTGCCTTTTGGCAGTGCTCGTGCATTGCCAGCACTAGGCGTGAATGGTCACTATCCAGCACACACGTTTCGTTGTGCCCGTTGCCAAGCGCTCTGGAGCACTGCTTATGACGAAAGCGGAACACCTCTTGCCGTTCCATTCTCAGAGCTCCTCAGTTAAGCAATCTACGACTGTTGGTGCGAATGCCAGAGGAAAACATTTCCAATGTGTCTGGGAAATAGAAATGGAACCTGGAGAATACCATTGTCAGGAGTTGGCACCTGCTCCTTACACACACACGGGTTTGCAGCACATCTAAATGGCCAAGCTCTTTCTTAGGCAAGTTGAAAGCTGCTGTCAGAAGGTTGTGCTCCTTGTCAGATGGAAGCAGCAGCATGCACATAGCAGTTTGGCAAGCATTAAAGAGCCACAGAAGAGCGTGGCATAGCAAAATGGGCCAGGAAAAAGCATTTGCTACATGTGCCCTTGTTGTCGCCTAACAACAGGTAGCAGCATAAACCAGATGCGGGTGAAGTTCCTGCAGGCGACAGCTAACGTCAAATGAGCAAGCGGGCTTACCACAGCTGCGGTCCTCTGGCAGTCTGAAAGCTTTGCACACAAGCGGCATGCTAAACGCCTTCCTTTGTCTTTTGGCAGTGCTTGTGCATTGCCAGCACTAGGCGTGAATGCTCACTATCCCGCACACACGTTTCGTTGCTCCTGTTGCCAAGCGCTCTGGAGCACTGTTTATGACGAAAGCGGAACACCTCTTGCCGTTCCATTCTCAGAGCTCCTCAGTTAAGCAATCTGTGACTGTTGGTGCGAATGCCAGAGGAAAACATTTCCAATGCGTCTGGCAGATAGAAACTGAACCTGGAGAACACCATTGTCAGGAGCTGGCACCTGCACCTTACACACACACGGGTTTGCAGCACATCTAAATGGCCAAGCTCTTTCTTAGGCAAGTTGAAAGCTGCTGTCAGAAGGTTGTGCTCCTTGTCAGATGGAAGCAGCAGCACGCACATAGCAGTTTGGCAAGCACTAAAGAGCCACAGAAGAGCGTGGCATAGCAAAATGAAACAGGAAAAAGCATTTGCTACATGTGCCCTTGTTGTCGCCTAACAACAGGTAGCAGCATAAACCAGATGCGGGTGAAGTTCTTGCAGGCGACAGCTAACGTCAAATGAGCAAGCGGGCTTACCACAGCTGCGGTCCTCTGGCAGTCTGAAAGCTTTGCGCACAAGCCGGATGCTACGCCCCTTCCTTGGCCTTTTGGCAGTGCTCGTGCATTGCCAGCACTAGGCGTGAATGGTCACTATCCCGCACACACGTTTCGTTGTGCCCGTTGCCAAGCGCTCTGGAGCACTGCTTATGACGAAAGCGGAACACCTCTTGCCGTTCCATTCTCAGAGCTCCGGACTTAAGCAATCTGCGACTCTTGCTGCGAATGCCAGAGGAAAACATTTCCAATGCGTCTGGCAGATAGAAACTGAACCTGGAGAACACCTTTGTCAGGAGCTGGCACCTGCACCTTACACACACACGGGTTTGCAGCACATCTAAATGGCCAAGCTCTTTCTTAGGCAAGTTGAAAGCTGCTGTCAGAAGGTTGTGCTCCTTGTCAGATGGAAGCAGCAGCATGCACATAGCAGTTTGGCAAGCATTAAAGAGCCACAGAAGAGCGTGGCATAGCAAAATGAAACAGGAAAAAGCATTTGCTACATGTGCCCTTGTTGTCGCCTAACAACAGGTAGCAGCATAAACCAGATGCGGGTGAAGTTCTTGCAGGCGACAGCTAACGTCAAATGAGCAAGCGGGCTTACCACAGCTGCGGTCCTCTGGCAGTCTGAAAGCTTTGCACACAAGCCGGATGCTACGCCCCTTCCTTGGCCTTTTGGCAGTGCTCCTGCATTGCCAGCACTAGGCGTGAATGGTCACTATCCAGCACACACGTTTCGTTGTGCCCGTTGCCAAGCGCTCTGGAGCACTGTTCATAACGAAAGCGGAACACCTCTTGCCGTTCCATTCTCACAGCTCCTCAGTTAAGCAATCTACGACTCTTGGCGCGAATGCCAGAGGAAAACATTTCCAATGTGTCTGGGAAATAGAAATTGAACCTGGAGAATACCATTGTCAGGAGCTTGCACCTGCACCTTACACACACACGGGTTTGCAGCACATCTAAATGGCCAAGCTCTTTCTTAGGCAAGTTGAAAGCTGCTGTCAGAAGGTTGTGCTCCTTGTCAGATGGAAGCAGCAGCATGCACATAGCAGTTTGGCAAGCATTAAAGAGCCACAGAAGAGCGTGGCATAGCAAAATGAAACAGGAAAAAGCATTTGCTACATGTGCCCTTGTTGTCGCCTAACAACAGGTAGCAGCATAAACCAGATGCGGGTGAAGTTCTTGCAGGCGACAGCTAACGTCAAATGAGCAAGCGGGCTTACCACAGCTGCGGTCCTCTGGCAGTCTGAAAACTTTGCACACAAGCCGGATGCTACGCCCCTTCCTTGGCCTTTTGGCAGTGCTCGTGCATTGCCAGCACTAGGCGTGAATGCTCACTATCCCGCACACACGTTTCGTTGTGCCCGTTGCCAAGCGCTCTGGAGCACTGCTTATGACGAAAGCGGAACACCTCTTGCCGTTCCATTCTCAGAGCTCCGGACTTAAGCAATCTGCGACTCTTGCTGCGAATGCCAGAGGAAAACATTTCCAATGCGTCTGGCAGATAGAAACTGAACCTGGAGAACACCTTTGTCAGGAGCTGGCACCTGCACCTTACACACACACGGGTTTGCAGCACATCTAAATGGCCAAGCTCTTTCTTAGGCAAGTTGAAAGCTGCTGTCAGAAGGTTGTGCTCCTTGTCAGATGGAAGCAGCAGCATGCACATAGCAGTTTGGCAAGCATTAAAGAGCCACAGAAGAGCGTGGCATAGCAAAATGAAACAGGAAAAAGCATTTGCTACATGTGCCCTTGTTGTCGCCTAACAACAGGTAGCAGCATAAACCAGATGCGGCTGAAGTTCTTGCAGGCGACAGCTAACGTCAAATGAGCAAGCGGGCTTACCACAGCTGCGGTCCTCTGGCAGTCTGAAAGCTTTGCGCACAAGCCGGATGCTACGCCCCTTCCTTGGCCTTTTGGCAGTGCTCGTGCATTGCCAGCACTAGGCGTGAATGGTCACTATTCCGCACACACGTTTCGTTGTGCCCGTTGCCAAGCGCTCTGGAGCACTGTTTATGACGAAAGCGGAACACCTCTTGCCGTTCCATTCTCAGAGCTCCTCAGTTAAGCAATCTGCGACTGTTGGTGCGAATGCCAGAGGAAAACATTTCCAATGCGTCTGGCAGATAGAAACTGATCCTGGAGAACACCATTGTCAGGAGCTTGCACCTGCACCTTACACACACACGGGTTTGCAGCACATCTAAATGGCCAAGCTCTTTCTTAGGCAAGTTGAAAGCTGCTGTCAGAAGGTTGTGCTCCTTGTCAGATGGAAGCAGCAGCATGCACATAGCAGTTTGGCAAGCATTAAAGAGCCACAGAAGAGCGTGGCATAGCAAAATGGGCCAGGAAAAAGCATTTGCTACATGTGCCCGTGTTGTCGCCTAACAACAGGTAGCAGCATAAACCAGATGCGGGTGAAGTTCCTGCAGGCGACAGCTAACGTCAAATGAGCAAGCGGGCTTACCACAGCTGCGGTCCTCTGGCAGTCTGAAAGCTTTGCGCACAAGCCGGATGCTACGCCCCTTCCTTGGCCTTTTGGCAGTGCTCGTGCATTGCCAGCACTAGGCGTGAATGGTCACTATCCAGCACACACGTTTCGTTGTGCCCGTTGCCAAGCGCTCTGGAGCACTGCTTATGACGAAAGCGGAACACCTCTTGCCGTTCCATTCTCAGAGCTCCTCAGTTAAGCAATCTGCGACTGTTGGTGCGAATGCCAGAGGAAAACATTTCCAATGCGTCTGGCAGATAGAAACTGAACCTGGAGAACACCATTGTCAGGAGCTTGCACCTGCACCTTACACACACACGGGTTTGCAGCACATCTAAATGGCCAAGCTCTTTCTTAGGCAAGTTGAAAGCTGCTGTCAGAAGGTTGTGCTCCTTGTCAGATGGAAGCAGCAGCACGCACATAGCAGTTTGGCAAGCATTAAAGAGCCACAGAAGAGCGTGGCATAGCAAAATGAAACAGGAAAAAGCATTTGCTACATGTGCCCTTGTTGTCGCCTAACAACAGGTAGCAGCATAAACCAGATGCGGGTGAAGTTCTTGCAGGCGACAGCTAACATCAAATGAGCAAGCGGGCTTACCACAGCTGCGGTCCTCTGGCAGTCTGAAAACTTTGCACACAAGCCGGATGCTACGCCCCTTCCTTGGCCTTTTGGCAGTGCTCGTGCATTGCCAGCACTAGGCGTGAATGGTCACTATCCAGCACACACGTTTCGTTGTGCCCGTTGCCAAGCGCTCTGGAGCACTGCTTATGACGAAAGCGGAACACCTCTTGCCGTTCCATTCTCAGAGCTCCTGAGTTAAGCAATCTGCGACTCTTGCTGCGAATGCCAGAGGAAAACATTTCCAATGCGTCTGGCAGGGAGAAACTGAACCTGGAGAACACCATTGTCAGGAGCTTGCACCTGCACCTTACACACACACGGGTTTGCAGCACATCTAAATGGCCAAGCTCTTTCTTAGGCAAGTTGAAAGCTGCTGTCAGAAGGTTGTGCTCCTTGTCAGATGGAAGCAGCAGCACGCACATAGCAGTTTGGCAAGCACTAAAGAGCCACAGAAGAGCGTGGCATAGCAAAATGAAACAGGAAAAAGCATTTGCTACATGTGCCCTTGTTGTCGCCTAACAACAGGTAGCAGCATAAACCAGATGCGGGTGAAGTTCTTGCAGGCGACAGCTAACGTCAAATGAGCAAGCGGGCTTACCACAGCTGCGGTCCTCTGGCAGTCTGAAAGCTTTGCGCACAAGCCGGATGCTACGCCCCTTCCTTGGCCTTTTGGCAGTGCTCGTGCATTGCCAGCACTAGGCGTGAATGGTCACTATCCAGCACACACGTTTCGTTGTGCCCGTTGCCAAGCGCTCTGGAGCACTGTTTATGACGAAAGCGGAACACCTCTTGCCGTTCCATTCTCAGAGCTCCGGACTTAAGCAATCTGCGACTGTTGGTGCGAATGCCAGAGGAAAACATTTCCAATGCGTCTGGCAGATAGAAACTGAACCTGGAGAACACCATTGTCAGGAGCTTGCACCTGCACCTTACACACACACGGGTTTGCAGCACATCTAAATGGCCAAGCTCTTTCTTAGGCAAGTTGAAAGCTGCTGTCAGAAGGTTGTGCTCCTTGTCAGATGGAAGCAGCAGCACGCACATAGCAGTTTGGCAAGCACTAAAGAGCCACAGAAGAGCGTGGCCTAGCAAAATGAAACAGGAAAAAGCATTTGCTACATGTGCCCTTGTTGTCGCCTAACAACAGGTAGCAGCATAAACCAGATGCGGCTGAAGTTCTTGCAGGCGACAGCTAACGTCAAATGAGCAAGCGGGCTTACCACAGCTGCGGTCCTCTGGCAGTCTGAAAACTTTGCACACAAGCCGGATGCTACGCCCCTTCCTTGGCCTTTTGGCAGTGCTCGTGCATTGCCAGCACTAGGCGTGAATGGTCACTATCCCGCACACACGTTTCGTTGTGCCCGTTGCCAAGCGCTCTGGAGCACTGCTTATGACGAAAGCGGAACACCTCTTGCCGTTCCATTCTCAGAGCTCCGGACTTAAGCAATCTACGACTCTTGCTGCGAATGCCAGAGGAAAACATTTCCAATGCGTCTGGCAGGGAGAAATTGAACCTGTAGAACACCTTTGTCAGGAGCTGGCACCTGCACCTTACACACACACGGGTTTGCAGCACATCTAAATGGCCAAGCTCTTTCTTAGGCAAGTTGAAAGCTGCTGTCAGAAGGTTGTGCTCCTTGTCAGATGGAAGCAGCAGCACGCACATAGCAGTTTGGCAAGCATTAAAGAGCCACAGAAGAGCGTGGCATAGCAAAATGAAACAGGAAAAAGCATTTGCTACATGTGCCCTTGTTGTCGCCTAACAACAGGTAGCAGCATAAACCAGATGCGGGTGAAGTTCTTGCAGGCGACAGCTAACATCAAATGAGCAAGCGGGCTTACCACAGCTGCGGTCCTCTGGCAGTCTGAAAACTTTGCACACAAGCCGGATGCTACGCCCCTTCCTTGGCCTTTTGGCAGTGCTCGTGCATTGCCAGCACTAGGCGTGAATGGTCACTATCCAGCACACACGTTTCGTTGTGCCCGTTGCCAAGCGCTCTGGAGCACTGCTTATGACGAAAGCGGAACACCTCTTGCCGATCCATTCTCAGAGCTCCTGAGTTAAGCAATCTGCGACTCTTGCTGCGAATGCCAGAGGAAAACATTTCCAATGCGTCTGGCAGGGAGAAACTGAACCTGGAGAACACCATTGTCAGGAGCTTGCACCTGCACCTTACACACACACGGGTTTGCAGCACATCTAAATGGCCAAGCTCTTTCTTAGGCAAGTTGAAAGCTGCTGTCAGAAGGTTGTGCTCCTTGTCAGATGGAAGCAGCAGCACGCACATAGCAGTTTGGCAAGCACTAAAGAGCCACAGAAGAGCGTGGCATAGCAAAATGGGCCAGGAAAAAGCATTTGCTACATGTGCCCTTGTTGTCGCCTAACAACAGGTAGCAGCATAAACCAGATGCGGGTGAAGTTCTTGCAGGCGACAGCTAACGTCAAATGAGCAAGCGGGCTTACCACAGCTGCGGTCCTCTGGCAGTCTGAAAGCTTTGCGCACAAGCCGGATGCTACGCCCCTTCCTTGGCCTTTTGGCAGTGCTCGTGCATTGCCAGCACTAGGCGTGAATGGTCACTATCCAGCACACACGTTTCGTTGTGCCCGTTGCCAAGCGCTCTGGAGCACTGTTTATGACGAAAGCGGAACACCTCTTGCCGTTCCATTCTCAGAGCTCCGGACTTAAGCAATCTGCGACTCTTGCTGCGAATGCCAGAGGAAAACATTTCCAATGCGTCTGGCAGATAGAAACTGAACCTGGAGAACACCATTGTCAGGAGCTTGCACCTGCACCTTACACACACACGGGTTTGCAGCACATCTAAATGGCCAAGCTCTTTCTTAGGCAAGTTGAAAGCTGCTGTCAGAAGGTTGTGCTCCTTGTCAGATGGAAGCAGCAGCACGCACATAGCAGTTTGGCAAGCACTAAAGAGCCACAGAAGAGCGTGGCATAGCAAAATGAAACAGGAAAAAGCATTTGCTACATGTGCCCTTGTTGTCGCCTAACAACAGGTAGCAGCATAAACCAGATGCGGGTGAAGTTCTTGCAGGCGACAGCTAACGTCAAATGAGCAAGCGGGCTTACCACAGCTGCGGTCCTCTGGCAGTCTGAAAGCTTTGCGCACAAGCCGGATGCTACGCCCCTTCCTTGGCCTTTTGGCAGTGCTCGTGCATTGCCAGCACTAGGCGTGAATGGTCACTATCCCGCACACACGTTTCGTTGTGCCCGTTGCCAAGCGCTCTGGAGCACTGTTTATGACGAAAGCGGAATACCTCTTGCCGATCCATTCTCAGAGCTCCTCAGTTAAACAATCTGCGACTGTTGGTGCGAATGCCAGAGGAAAACATTTCCAATGCGTCTGGCAGATAGAAACTGAACCTGGAGAACACCATTGTCAGGAGCTTGCACCTGCACCTTACACACACACGGGTTTGCAGCACATCTAAATGGTCAAGCTCTTTCTTAGGCAAGTTGAAAGCTGCTGTCAGAAGGTTGTGCTCCTTGTCAGATGGAAGCAGCAGCATGCACATAGCAGTTTGGCAAGCATTAAAGAGCCACAGAAGAGCGTGGCATAGCAAAATGGGACAGGAAAAAGCATTTGCTACATGTGCCCTTGTTGTCGCCTAACAACAGGTAGCAGCATAAACCAGATGCGGGTGAAGTTCTTGCAGGCGACAGCTAACGTCAAATGAGCAAGCGGGCTTACCACAGCTGCGGTCCTCTGGCAGTCTGAAAGCTTTGCGCACAAGCCGGATGCTAAGCGCCTTCCTTTGCCTTTTGGCAGTGCTCGTGCATTGCCAGCACTAGGCGTGAATGGTCACTATCCAGCACACACGTTTCGTTGTGCCCGTTGCCAAGCGCTCTGGAGCACTGTTTATAACGAAAGCAGAACACCTCTTGCCGTTCCATTCTCAGAGCTCCTCAGTTAAGCAATCTGCGACTGTTGGTGCGAATGCCAGAGGAAAACATTTCCAATGTGTCTGGCAAGGAGAAATTGAACCTGGAGAACACCTTTGTCAGGAGCTGGCACCTGCACTTTACACACACACGGGTTTGCAGCACATCTAAATGGCCAAGCTCTTTCTTAGGCAAGTTGAAAGCTGCTGTCAGAAGGCTGTGCTCCTTGTCAGATGGAAGCAGCAGCATGCACATAGCAGTTTGGCAAGCACTAAAGAGCCACAGAAGAGCGTGGCCTAGCAAAATGAAACAGGAAAAAGCATTTGCTACATGTGCCCTTGTTGTCGCCTAACAACAGGTAGCAGCATAAACCAGATGCGGGTGAAGTTCTTGCAGGCGACAGCTAACGTCAAATGAGCAAGCGGGCTTACCACAGCTGCGGTCCTCTGGCAGTCTGAAAACTTTGCACACAAGCCGGATGCTACGCCCCTTCCTTGGCCTTTTGGCAGTGCTCGTGCATTGCCAGCACTAGGCGTGAATGGTCACTATCCAGCACACACGTTTCGTTGTGCCCGTTGCCAAGCGCTCTGGAGCACTGCTTATGACGAAAGCGGAACACCTCTTGCCGTTCCATTCTCAGAGCTCCGGACTTAAGCAGTCTGCGACTCTTGCTGCGAATGCCAGAGGAAAACATTTCCAATGCGTCTGGCAGATAGAAACTGAACCTGGAGAACACCTTTGTCAGGAGCAGGCACCTGCACCTTACACACACACGGGTTTGCAGCACATCTAAATGGCCAAGCTCTTTCTTAGGCAAGTTGAAAGCTGCTGTCAGAAGGTTGTGCTCCTTGTCAGATGGAAGCAGCAGCACGCACATAGCAGTTTGGGAAGCATTAAAGAGCCACAGAAGAGCGTGGCATAGCAAAATGGGCCAGGAAAAAGCATTTGCTACATGTGCCCTTGTTGTCGCCTAACAACAGGTAGCAGCATAAACCAGATGCGGGTGAAGTTCTTGCAGGCGACAGCTAACGTCAAATGAGCAAGCGGGCTTACCACAGCTGCGGTCCTCTGGCAGTCTGAAAGCTTTGCGCACAAGCCGGATGCTACGCCCCTTCCTTGGCCTTTTGGCAGTGCTCGTGCATTGCCAGCACTAGGCGTGAATGGTCACTATCCAGCACACACGTTTCGTTGTGCCCGTTGCCAAGCGCTCTGGAGCACTGTTTATGACGAAAGCGGAACACCTCTTGCCGTTCCATTCTCAGAGCTCCGGACTTAAGCAATCTGCGACTCTTGCTGCGAATGCCAGAGGAAAACATTTCCAATGCGTCTGGCAGATAGAAACTGAACCTGGAGAACACCATTGTCAGGAGCTTGCACCTGCACCTTACACACACACGGGTTTGCAGCACATCTAAATGGCCAAGCTCTTTCTTAGGCAAGTTGAAAGCTGCTGTCAGAAGGTTGTGCTCCTTGTCAGATGGAAGCAGCAGCACGCACATAGCAGTTTGGCAAGCACTAAAGAGCCACAGAAGAGCGTGGCATAGCAAAATGAAACAGGAAAAAGCATTTGCTACATGTGCCCTTGTTGTCGCCTAACAACAGGTAGCAGCATAAACCAGATGCGGGTGAAGTTCTTGCAGGCGACAGCTAACGTCAAATGAGCAAGCGGGCTTACCACAGCTGCGGTCCTCTGGCAGTCTGAAAGCTTTGCGCACAAGCCGGATGCTACGCCCCTTCCTTGGCCTTTTGGCAGTGCTCGTGCATTGCCAGCACTAGGCGTGAATGGTCACTATCCCGCACACACGTTTCGTTGTGCCCGTTGCCAAGCGCTCTGGAGCACTGTTTATGACGAAAGCGGAATACCTCTTGCCGATCCATTCTCAGAGCTCCTCAGTTAAACAATCTGCGACTGTTGGTGCGAATGCCAGAGGAAAACATTTCCAATGCGTCTGGCAGATAGAAACTGAACCTGGAGAACACCATTGTCAGGAGCTTGCACCTGCACCTTACACACACACGGGTTTGCAGCACATCTAAATGGTCAAGCTCTTTCTTAGGCAAGTTGAAAGCTGCTGTCAGAAGGTTGTGCTCCTTGTCAGATGGAAGCAGCAGCATGCACATAGCAGTTTGGCAAGCATTAAAGAGCCACAGAAGAGCGTGGCATAGCAAAATGGGACAGGAAAAAGCATTTGCTACATGTGCCCTTGTTGTCGCCTAACAACAGGTAGCAGCATAAACCAGATGCGGGTGAAGTTCTTGCAGGCGACAGCTAACGTCAAATGAGCAAGCGGGCTTACCACAGCTGCGGTCCTCTGGCAGTCTGAAAGCTTTGCGCACAAGCCGGATGCTAAGCGCCTTCCTTTGCCTTTTGGCAGTGCTCGTGCATTGCCAGCACTAGGCGTGAATGGTCACTATCCAGCACACACGTTTCGTTGTGCCCGTTGCCAAGCGCTCTGGAGCACTGTTTATAACGAAAGCAGAACACCTCTTGCCGTTCCATTCTCAGAGCTCCTCAGTTAAGCAATCTGCGACTGTTGGTGCGAATGCCAGAGGAAAACATTTCCAATGTGTCTGGCAAGGAGAAATTGAACCTGGAGAACACCTTTGTCAGGAGCTGGCACCTGCACTTTACACACACACGGGTTTGCAGCACATCTAAATGGCCAAGCTCTTTCTTAGGCAAGTTGAAAGCTGCTGTCAGAAGGCTGTGCTCCTTGTCAGATGGAAGCAGCAGCATGCACATAGCAGTTTGGCAAGCACTAAAGAGCCACAGAAGAGCGTGGCCTAGCAAAATGAAACAGGAAAAAGCATTTGCTACATGTGCCCTTGTTGTCGCCTAACAACAGGTAGCAGCATAAACCAGATGCGGGTGAAGTTCTTGCAGGCGACAGCTAACGTCAAATGAGCAAGCGGGCTTACCACAGCTGCGGTCCTCTGGCAGTCTGAAAACTTTGCACACAAGCCGGATGCTACGCCCCTTCCTTGGCCTTTTGGCAGTGCTCGTGCATTGCCAGCACTAGGCGTGAATGGTCACTATCCAGCACACACGTTTCGTTGTGCCCGTTGCCAAGCGCTCTGGAGCACTGCTTATGACGAAAGCGGAACACCTCTTGCCGTTCCATTCTCAGAGCTCCGGACTTAAGCAGTCTGCGACTCTTGCTGCGAATGCCAGAGGAAAACATTTCCAATGCGTCTGGCAGATAGAAACTGAACCTGGAGAACACCTTTGTCAGGAGCAGGCACCTGCACCTTACACACACACGGGTTTGCAGCACATCTAAATGGCCAAGCTCTTTCTTAGGCAAGTTGAAAGCTGCTGTCAGAAGGTTGTGCTCCTTGTCAGATGGAAGCAGCAGCACGCACATAGCAGTTTGGGAAGCATTAAAGAGCCACAGAAGAGCGTGGCATAGCAAAATGGGCCAGGAAAAAGCATTTGCTACATGTGCCCTTGTTGTCGCCTAACAACAGGTAGCAGCATAAACCAGATGCGGGTGAAGTTCTTGCAGGCAACAGCTAACGTCAAATGAGCAAGCGGGCTTACCACAGCTGCGGTCCTCTGGCAGTCTAAAAGCTTTGCGCACAAGCCGCATGCTAAGCGCCTTCCTTTGCCTTTTGGCAGTGCTCGTGCATTGCCAGCACTAGGCGTGAATGGTCACTATCCAGCACACACGTTTCGTTGTGCCCGTTGCCAAGCGCTCTGGAGCACTGTTTATGACGAAAGCGGAACACCTCTTGCCGTTCCATTCTCAGAGCTCCTCAGTTAAGCAATCTGCGACTCTTGCTGCGAATGCCAGAGGAAAACATTTCCAATGTGTCTGGCAGGGAGAAATGGAACCTGGAGAACACCTTTGTCAGGAGCTGGCACCTGCACCTTACACACACACGGGTTTGCAGCACATCTAAATGGCAAAGCTCTTTCTTAGGCAAGTTGAAAGCTGCTGTCAGAAGGTTGTGCTCCTTGTCAGATGGAAGCAGCAGCACGCACATAGCAGTTTGGCAAGCATTAAAGAGCCACAGAAGAGCGTGGCATAGCAAAATGAAACAGGAAAAAGCATTTGCTACATGTGCCCTTGTTGTCGCCTAACAACAGGTAGCAGCATAAACCAGATGCGGGTGAAGTTCTTGCAGGCGACAGCTAACGTCAAATGAGCAAGCGGGCTTACCACAGCTGCGGTCCTCTGGCAGTCTGAAAACTTTGCACACAAGCCGGATGCTACGCCCCTTCCTTGGCCTTTTGGCAGTGCTCGTGCATTGCCAGCACTAGGCGTGAATGCTCACTATCCCGCCCACACGTTTCGTTGTGCCCGTTGCCAAGCGCTCTGGAGCACTGCTTATGACGAAAGCGGAACACCTCTTGCCGTTCCATTCTCAGAGCTCCGGACTTAAGCAATCTGCGACTCTTGCTGCGAATGCCAGAGGAAAACATTTCCAATGCGTCTGGCAGATAGAAACTGAACCTGGAGAACACCATTGTCAGGAGCTTGCACCTGCACCTTACACACACACGGGTTTGCAGCACATCTAAATGGCCAAGCTCTTTCTTAGGCAAGTTGAAAGCTGCTGTCAGAAGGTTGTGCTCCTTGTCAGATGGAAGCAGCAGCATGCACATAGCAGTTTGGCAAGCATTAAAGAGCCACAGAAGAGCGTGGCCTAGCAAAATGGGCCAGGAAAAAGCATTTGCTACATGTGCCCTTGTTGTCGCCTAACAACAGGTAGCAGCATAAACCAGATGCGGGTGAAGTTCTTGCAGGCAACAGCTAACGTCAAATGAGCAAGCGGGCTTACCACAGCTGCGGTCCTCTGGCAGTCTAAAAGCTTTGCACACAAGCCGCATGCTAAGCGCCTTCCTTTGCCTTTTGGCAGTGCTCGTGCATTGCCAGCACTAGGCGTGAATGGTCACTATCCAGCACACACGTTTCGTTGTGCCCGTTGCCAAGTGCTCTGGAGCACTGTTTATGACGAAAGCGGAACACCTCTTGCCGTTCCATTCTCAGAGCTCCTCAGTTAAGCAATCTACGACTGTTGGTGCGAATGCCAGAGGAAAACATTTCCAATGTGTCTGGGAAATAGAAATGGAACCTGGAGAATACCATTGTCAGGAGCTGGCACCTGCTCCTTACACACACACGGGTTTGCAGCACATCTAAATGGCCAAGCTCTTTCTTAGGCAAGTTGAAAGCTGCTGTCAGAAGGTTGTGCTCCTTGTCAGATGGAAGCAGCAGCATGCACATAGCAGTTTGGCAAGCATTAAAGAGCCACAGAAGAGCGTGGCCTAGCAAAATGGGCCAGGAAAAAGCATTTGCTACATGTGCCCTTGTTGTCGCTTAACAACAGGTAGCAGCATAAACCAGATGCGGGTGAAGTTCTTGCAGGCGACAGCTAACGTCAAATGAGCAAGCGGGCTTACCACAGCTGCGGTCCTCTGGCAGTCTGAAAGCTTTGCACACAAGCCGGATGCTACGCCCCTTCCTTGGCCTTTTGGCAGTGCTCTTGCATTGCCAGCACTAGGCGTGAATGGTCACTATCCCGCACACACGTTTCGTTGTGCCCGTTGCCAAGCGCTCTGGAGCACTGCTTATGACGAAAGCGGAACACCTCTTGCCGTTCCATTCTCAGAGCTCCGGACTTAAGCAGTCTGCGACTCTTGCTGCGAATGCCAGAGGAAAACATTTCCAATGCGTCTGGCAGATAGAAACTGAACCTGGAGAACACCTTTGTCAGGAGCTGGCACCTGCACCTTACACACACACGGGTTTGCAGCACATCTAAATGGCCAAGCTCTTTCTTAGGCAAGTTGAAAGCTGCTGTCAGAAGGTTGTGCTCCTTGTCAGATGGAAGCAGCAGCACGCACATAGCAGTTTGGCAAGCATTAAAGAGCCACAGAAGAGCGTGGCATAGCAAAATGAAACAGGAAAAAGCATTTGCTACATGTGCCCTTGTTGTCGCCTAACAACAGGTAGCAGCATAAACCAGATGCGGGTGAAGTTCTTGCAGGCAACAGCTAACGTCAAATGAGCAAGCGGGCTTACCACAGCTGCGGTCCTCTGGCAGTCTAAAAGCTTTGCGCACAAGCCGCATGCTAAGCGCCTTCCTTTGCCTTTTGGCAGTGCTCGTGCATTGCCAGCACTAGGCGTGAATGGTCACTATCCAGCACACACGTTTCGTTGTGCCCGTTGCCAAGCGCTCTGGAGCACTGTTTATGACGAAAGCGGAACACCTCTTGCCGTTCCATTCTCAGAGCTCCTCAGTTAAGCAATCTACGACTGTTGGTGCGAATGCCAGAGGAAAACATTTCCAATGTGTCTGGGAAATAGAAATGGAACCTGGAGAATACCATTGTCAGGAGTTGGCACCTGCTCCTTACACACACACGGGTTTGCAGCACATCTAAATGGCCAAGCTCTTTCTTAGGCAAGTTGAAAGCTGCTGTCAGAAGGTTGTGCTCCTTGTCAGATGGAAGCAGCAGCACGCACATAGCAGTTTGGAAAGCACTAAAGAACCACAGAAGAGCGTGGCATAGCAAAATGAAACAGGAAAAAGCATTTGCTACATGTGCCCTTGTTGTCGCCTAACAACAGGTAGCAGCATAAACCAGATGCGGGTGAAGTTCTTGCAGGCGACAGCTAACGTCAAATGAGCAAGCGGGCTTACCACAGCTGCGGTCCTCTGGCAGTCTGAAAGCTTTGCGCACAAGCCGGATTCTAAGCGCCTCCCTTGGCCTTTTGGCAGTGCTCGTGCATTGCCAGCACTAGGCGTGAATGGTCACTATCCAGCACACACGTTTCGTTGTGCCCGTTGCCAAGCGCTCTGGAGCACTGTTTATGACGAAAGCGGAACACCTCTTGCCGTTCCATTCTCAGAGCTCCTCAGTTAAGCAATCTGCGACTGTTGGTGCGAATGCCAGAGGAAAACATTTCCAATGCGTCTGGCAGATAGAAACTGAACCTGGAGAACACCTTTGTCAGGAGCTGGCACCTGCACCTTACACACACACGGGTTTGCAGCACATCTAAATGGCCAAGCTCTTTCTTAGGCAAGTTGAAAGCTGCTGTCAGAAGGTTGTGCTCCTTGTCAGATGGAAGCAGCAGCACGCACATAGCAGTTTGGCAAGCATTAAAGAGCCACAGAAGAGCGTGGCATAGCAAAATGGGCCAGGAAAAAGCATTTGCTACATGTGCCCTTGTTGTCGCCTAACAACAGGTAGCAGCATAAACCAGATGCGGGTGAAGTTCTTGCAGGCAACAGCTAACGTCAAATGAGCAAGCGGGCTTACCACAGCTGCGGTCCTCTGGCAGTCTAAAAGCTTTGCGCACAAGCCGCATGCTAAGCGCCTTCCTTTGCCTTTTGGCAGTGCTCGTGCATTGCCAGCACTAGGCGTGAATGGTCACTATCCAGCACACACGTTTCGTTGTGCCCGTTGCCAAGCGCTCTGGAGCACTGCTTATGACGAAAGCGGAACACCTCTTGCCGTTCCATTCTCAGAGCTCCTCAGTTAAGCAATCTACGACTGTTGGTGCGAATGCCAGAGGAAAACATTTCCAATGTGTCTGGGAAATAGAAATGGAACCTGGAGAATACCATTGTCAGGAGTTGGCACCTGCTCCTTACACACACACGGGTTTGCAGCACATCTAAATGGCCAAGCTCTTTCTTAGGCAAGTTGAAAGCTGCTGTCAGAAGGTTGTGCTCCTTGTCAGATGGAAGCAGCAGCATGCACATAGCAGTTTGGCAAGCATTAAAGAGCCACAGAAGAGCGTGGCATAGCAAAATGGGCCAGGAAAAAGCATTTGCTACATGTGCCCTTGTTGTCGCCTAACAACAGGTAGCAGCATAAACCAGATGCGGGTGAAGTTCCTGCAGGCGACAGCTAACGTCAAATGAGCAAGCGGGCTTACCACAGCTGCGGTCCTCTGGCAGTCTGAAAGCTTTGCACACAAGCGGCATGCTAAACGCCTTCCTTTGTCTTTTGGCAGTGCTTGTGCATTGCCAGCACTAGGCGTGAATGCTCACTATCCCGCACACACGTTTCGTTGTTCCTGTTGCCAAGCGCTCTGGAGCACTGTTTATGACGAAAGCGGAACACCTCTTGCCGTTCCATTCTCAGAGCTCCGGACTTAAGCAATCTGCGACTCTTGCTGCGAATGCCAGAGGAAAACATTTCCAATGCGTCTGGCAGATAGAAACTGAACCTGGAGAACACCTTTGTCAGGAGCTGGCACCTGCACCTTACACACACACGGGTTTGCAGCACATCTAAATGGCCAAGCTCTTTCTTAGGCAAGTTGAAAGCTGCTGTCAGAAGGTTGTGCTCCTTGTCAGATGGAAGCAGCAGCATGCACATAGCAGTTTGGCAAGCATTAAAGAGCCACAGAAGAGCGTGGCATAGCAAAATGAAACAGGAAAAAGCATTTGCTACATGTGCCCTTGTTGTCGCCTAACAACAGGTAGCAGCATAAACCAGATGCGGCTGAAGTTCTTGCAGGCGACAGCTAACGTCAAATGAGCAAGCGGGCTTACCACAGCTGCGGTCCTCTGGCAGTCTGAAAGCTTTGCGCACAAGCCGGATGCTACGCCCCTTCCTTGGCCTTTTGGCAGTGCTCGTGCATTGCCAGCACTAGGCGTGAATGGTCACTATTCCGCACACACGTTTCGTTGTGCCCGTTGCCAAGCGCTCTGGAGCACTGTTTATGACGAAAGCGGAACACCTCTTGCCGTTCCATTCTCAGAGCTCCTCAGTTAAGCAATCTGCGACTGTTGGTGCGAATGCCAGAGGAAAACATTTCCAATGCGTCTGGCAGATAGAAACTGATCCTGGAGAACACCATTGTCAGGAGCTTGCACCTGCACCTTACACACACACGGGTTTGCAGCACATCTAAATGGCCAAGCTCTTTCTTAGGCAAGTTGAAAGCTGCTGTCAGAAGGTTGTGCTCCTTGTCAGATGGAAGCAGCAGCATGCACATAGCAGTTTGGCAAGCATTAAAGAGCCACAGAAGAGCGTGGCATAGCAAAATGGGCCAGGAAAAAGCATTTGCTACATGTGCCCGTGTTGTCGCCTAACAACAGGTAGCAGCATAAACCAGATGCGGGTGAAGTTCCTGCAGGCGACAGCTAACGTCAAATGAGCAAGCGGGCTTACCACAGCTGCGGTCCTCTGGCAGTCTGAAAGCTTTGCGCACAAGCCGGATGCTACGCCCCTTCCTTGGCCTTTTGGCAGTGCTCGTGCATTGCCAGCACTAGGCGTGAATGGTCACTATCCAGCACACACGTTTCGTTGTGCCCGTTGCCAAGCGCTCTGGAGCACTGCTTATGACGAAAGCGGAACACCTCTTGCCGTTCCATTCTCAGAGCTCCTCAGTTAAGCAATCTGCGACTGTTGGTGCGAATGCCAGAGGAAAACATTTCCAATGCGTCTGGCAGATAGAAACTGAACCTGGAGAACACCATTGTCAGGAGCTTGCACCTGCACCTTACACACACACGGGTTTGCAGCACATCTAAATGGCCAAGCTCTTTCTTAGGCAAGTTGAAAGCTGCTGTCAGAAGGTTGTGCTCCTTGTCAGATGGAAGCAGCAGCACGCACATAGCAGTTTGGGAAGCATTAAAGAGCCACAGAAGAGCGTGGCATAGCAAAATGAAACAGGAAAAAGCATTTGCTACATGTGCCCTTGTTGTCGCCTAACAACAGGTAGCAGCATAAACCAGATGCGGGTGAAGTTCTTGCAGGCGACAGCTAACATCAAATGAGCAAGCGGGCTTACCACAGCTGCGGTCCTCTGGCAGTCTGAAAACTTTGCACACAAGCCGGATGCTACGCCCCTTCCTTGGCCTTTTGGCAGTGCTCGTGCATTGCCAGCACTAGGCGTGAATGGTCACTATCCAGCACACACGTTTCGTTGCGCCCGTTGCCAAGCGCTCTGGAGCACTGCTTATGACGAAAGCGGAACACCTCTTGCCGTTCCATTCTCAGAGCTCCTGAGTTAAGCAATCTGCGACTCTTGCTGCGAATGCCAGAGGAAAACATTTCCAATGCGTCTGGCAGGGAGAAACTGAACCTGGAGAACACCATTGTCAGGAGCTTGCACCTGCACCTTACACACACACGGGTTTGCAGCACATCTAAATGGCCAAGCTCTTTCTTAGGCAAGTTGAAAGCTGCTGTCAGAAGGTTGTGCTCCTTGTCAGATGGAAGCAGCAGCACGCACATAGCAGTTTGGCAAGCACTAAAGAGCCACAGAAGAGCGTGGCATAGCAAAATGAAACAGGAAAAAGCATTTGCTACATGTGCCCTTGTTGTCGCCTAACAACAGGTAGCAGCATAAACCAGATGCGGGTGAAGTTCTTGCAGGCGACAGCTAACGTCAAATGAGCAAGCGGGCTTACCACAGCTGCGGTCCTCTGGCAGTCTGAAAGCTTTGCGCACAAGCCGCATGCTACGCCCCTTCCTTGGCCTTTTGGCAGTGCTCGTGCATTGCCAGCACTAGGCGTGAATGGTCACTATCCAGCACACACGTTTCGTTGTGCCCGTTGCCAAGCGCTCTGGAGCACTGTTTATGACGAAAGCGGAACACCTCTTGCCGTTCCATTCTCAGAGCTCCGGACTTAAGCAATCTGCGACTGTTGGTGCGAATGCCAGAGGAAAACATTTCCAATGCGTCTGGCAGATAGAAACTGAACCTGGAGAACACCATTGTCAGGAGCTTGCACCTGCACCTTACACACACACGGGTTTGCAGCACATCTAAATGGCCAAGCTCTTTCTTAGGCAAGTTGAAAGCTGCTGTCAGAAGGTTGTGCTCCTTGTCAGATGGAAGCAGCAGCACGCACATAGCAGTTTGGCAAGCACTAAAGAGCCACAGAAGAGCGTGGCCTAGCAAAATGAAACAGGAAAAAGCATTTGCTACATGTGCCCTTGTTGTCGCCTAACAACAGGTAGCAGCATAAACCAGATGCGGGTGAAGTTCTTGCAGGCGACAGCTAACGTCAAATGAGCAAGCGGGCTTACCACAGCTGCGGTCCTCTGGCAGTCTGAAAACTTTGCACACAAGCCGGATGCTACGCCCCTTCCTTGGCCTTTTGGCAGTGCTCGTGCATTGCCAGCACTAGGCGTGAATGGTCACTATCCCGCACACACGTTTCGTTGTGCCCGTTGCCAAGCGCTCTGGAGCACTGCTTATGACGAAAGCGGAACACCTCTTGCCGTTCCATTCTCAGAGCTCCGGACTTAAGCAATCTACGACTCTTGCTGCGAATGCCAGAGGAAAACATTTCCAATGCGTCTGGCAGGGAGAAATTGAACCTGTAGAACACCTTTGTCAGGAGCTGGCACCTGCACCTTACACACACACGGGTTTGCAGCACATCTAAATGGCCAAGCTCTTTCTTAGGCAAGTTGAAAGCTGCTGTCAGAAGGTTGTGCTCCTTGTCAGATGGAAGCAGCAGCACGCACATAGCAGTTTGGGAAGCATTAAAGAGCCACAGAAGAGCGTGGCATAGCAAAATGAAACAGGAAAAAGCATTTGCTACATGTGCCCTTGTTGTCGCCTAACAACAGGTAGCAGCATAAACCAGATGCGGGTGAAGTTCTTGCAGGCGACAGCTAACATCAAATGAGCAAGCGGGCTTACCACAGCTGCGGTCCTCTGGCAGTCTGAAAACTTTGCACACAAGCCGGATGCTACGCCCCTTCCTTGGCCTTTTGGCAGTGCTCGTGCATTGCCAGCACTAGGCGTGAATGCTCACTATCCCGCACACACGTTTCGTTGTGCCCGTTGCCAAGCGCTCTGGAGCACTGCTTATGACGAAAGCGGAACACCTCTTGCCGTTCCATTCTCAGAGCTCCGGACTTAAGCAATCTGCGACTCTTGCTGCGAATGCCAGAGGAAAACATTTCCAATGCGTCTGGCAGATAGAAACTGAACCTGGAGAACACCTTTGTCAGGAGCTGGCACCTGCACCTTACACACACACGGGTTTGCAGCACATCTAAATGGCCAAGCTCTTTCTTAGGCAAGTTGAAAGCTGCTGTCAGAAGGTTGTGCTCCTTGTCAGATGGAAGCAGCAGCATGCACATAGCAGTTTGGCAAGCATTAAAGAGCCACAGAAGAGCGTGGCATAGCAAAATGAAACAGGAAAAAGCATTTGCTACATGTGCCCTTGTTGTCGCCTAACAACAGGTAGCAGCATAAACCAGATGCGGCTGAAGTTCTTGCAGGCGACAGCTAACGTCAAATGAGCAAGCGGGCTTACCACAGCTGCGGTCCTCTGGCAGTCTGAAAGCTTTGCGCACAAGCCGGATGCTACGCCCCTTCCTTGGCCTTTTGGCAGTGCTCGTGCATTGCCAGCACTAGGCGTGAATGGTCACTATTCCGCACACACGTTTCGTTGTGCCCGTTGCCAAGCGCTCTGGAGCACTGTTTATGACGAAAGCGGAACACCTCTTGCCGTTCCATTCTCAGAGCTCCGGACTTAAGCAATCTGCGACTGTTGGTGCGAATGCCAGAGGAAAACATTTCCAATGCGTCTGGCAGATAGAAACTGAACCTGGAGAACACCATTGTCAGGAGCTTGCACCTGCACCTTACACACACACGGGTTTGCAGCACATCTAAATGGCCAAGCTCTTTCTTAGGCAAGTTGAAAGCTGCTGTCAGAAGGTTGTGCTCCTTGTCAGATGGAAGCAGCAGCACGCACATAGCAGTTTGGCAAGCACTAAAGAGCCACAGAAGAGCGTGGCCTAGCAAAATGAAACAGGAAAAAGCATTTGCTACATGTGCCCTTGTTGTCGCCTAACAACAGGTAGCAGCATAAACCAGATGCGGGTGAAGTTCTTGCAGGCGACAGCTAACGTCAAATGAGCAAGCGGGCTTACCACAGCTGCGGTCCTCTGGCAGTCTGAAAACTTTGCACACAAGCCGGATGCTACGCCCCTTCCTTGGCCTTTTGGCAGTGCTCGTGCATTGCCAGCACTAGGCGTGAATGGTCACTATCCCGCACACACGTTTCGTTGTGCCCGTTGCCAAGCGCTCTGGAGCACTGCTTATGACGAAAGCGGAACACCTCTTGCCGTTCCATTCTCAGAGCTCCGGACTTAAGCAATCTACGACTCTTGCTGCGAATGCCAGAGGAAAACATTTCCAATGCGTCTGGCAGGGAGAAATTGAACCTGTAGAACACCTTTGTCAGGAGCTGGCACCTGCACCTTACACACACACGGGTTTGCAGCACATCTAAATGGCCAAGCTCTTTCTTAGGCAAGTTGAAAGCTGCTGTCAGAAGGTTGTGCTCCTTGTCAGATGGAAGCAGCAGCACGCACATAGCAGTTTGGGAAGCATTAAAGAGCCACAGAAGAGCGTGGCATAGCAAAATGAAACAGGAAAAAGCATTTGCTACATGTGCCCTTGTTGTCGCCTAACAACAGGTAGCAGCATAAACCAGATGCGGGTGAAGTTCTTGCAGGCGACAGCTAACATCAAATGAGCAAGCGGGCTTACCACAGCTGCGGTCCTCTGGCAGTCTGAAAACTTTGCACACAAGCCGGATGCTACGCCCCTTCCTTGGCCTTTTGGCAGTGCTCGTGCATTGCCAGCACTAGGCGTGAATGCTCACTATCCCGCACACACGTTTCGTTGTGCCCGTTGCCAAGCGCTCTGGAGCACTGCTTATGACGAAAGCGGAACACCTCTTGCCGTTCCATTCTCAGAGCTCCGGACTTAAGCAATCTGCGACTCTTGCTGCGAATGCCAGAGGAAAACATTTCCAATGCGTCTGGCAGATAGAAACTGAACCTGGAGAACACCTTTGTCAGGAGCTGGCACCTGCACCTTACACACACACGGGTTTGCAGCACATCTAAATGGCCAAGCTCTTTCTTAGGCAAGTTGAAAGCTGCTGTCAGAAGGTTGTGCTCCTTGTCAGATGGAAGCAGCAGCATGCACATAGCAGTTTGGCAAGCATTAAAGAGCCACAGAAGAGCGTGGCATAGCAAAATGAAACAGGAAAAAGCATTTGCTACATGTGCCCTTGTTGTCGCCTAACAACAGGTAGCAGCATAAACCAGATGCGGCTGAAGTTCTTGCAGGCGACAGCTAACGTCAAATGAGCAAGCGGGCTTACCACAGCTGCGGTCCTCTGGCAGTCTGAAAGCTTTGCGCACAAGCCGGATGCTACGCCCCTTCCTTGGCCTTTTGGCAGTGCTCGTGCATTGCCAGCACTAGGCGTGAATGGTCACTATTCCGCACACACGTTTCGTTGTGCCCGTTGCCAAGCGCTCTGGAGCACTGTTTATGACGAAAGCGGAACACCTCTTGCCGTTCCATTCTCAGAGCTCCTCAGTTAAGCAATCTGCGACTGTTGGTGCGAATGCCAGAGGAAAACATTTCCAATGCGTCTGGCAGATAGAAACTGATCCTGGAGAACACCATTGTCAGGAGCTTGCACCTGCACCTTACACACACACGGGTTTGCAGCACATCTAAATGGCCAAGCTCTTTCTTAGGCAAGTTGAAAGCTGCTGTCAGAAGGTTGTGCTCCTTGTCAGATGGAAGCAGCAGCATGCACATAGCAGTTTGGCAAGCATTAAAGAGCCACAGAAGAGCGTGGCATAGCAAAATGGGCCAGGAAAAAGCATTTGCTACATGTGCCCGTGTTGTCGCCTAACAACAGGTAGCAGCATAAACCAGATGCGGGTGAAGTTCCTGCAGGCGACAGCTAACGTCAAATGAGCAAGCGGGCTTACCACAGCTGCGGTCCTCTGGCAGTCTGAAAGCTTTGCGCACAAGCCGGATGCTACGCCCCTTCCTTGGCCTTTTGGCAGTGCTCGTGCATTGCCAGCACTAGGCGTGAATGGTCACTATCCAGCACACACGTTTCGTTGTGCCCGTTGCCAAGCGCTCTGGAGCACTGCTTATGACGAAAGCGGAACACCTCTTGCCGTTCCATTCTCAGAGCTCCTCAGTTAAGCAATCTGCGACTGTTGGTGCGAATGCCAGAGGAAAACATTTCCAATGCGTCTGGCAGATAGAAACTGAACCTGGAGAACACCATTGTCAGGAGCTTGCACCTGCACCTTACACACACACGGGTTTGCAGCACATCTAAATGGCCAAGCTCTTTCTTAGGCAAGTTGAAAGCTGCTGTCAGAAGGTTGTGCTCCTTGTCAGATGGAAGCAGCAGCACGCACATAGCAGTTTGGGAAGCATTAAAGAGCCACAGAAGAGCGTGGCATAGCAAAATGAAACAGGAAAAAGCATTTGCTACATGTGCCCTTGTTGTCGCCTAACAACAGGTAGCAGCATAAACCAGATGCGGGTGAAGTTCTTGCAGGCGACAGCTAACATCAAATGAGCAAGCGGGCTTACCACAGCTGCGGTCCTCTGGCAGTCTGAAAACTTTGCACACAAGCCGGATGCTACGCCCCTTCCTTGGCCTTTTGGCAGTGCTCGTGCATTGCCAGCACTAGGCGTGAATGGTCACTATCCAGCACACACGTTTCGTTGTGCCCGTTGCCAAGTGCTCTGGAGCACTGCTTATGACGAAAGCGGAACACCTCTTGCCGTTCCATTCTCAGAGCTCCTGAGTTAAGCAATCTGCGACTCTTGCTGCGAATGCCAGAGGAAAACATTTCCAATGCGTCTGGCAGGGAGAAACTGAACCTGGAGAACACCATTGTCAGGAGCTTGCACCTGCACCTTACACACACACGGGTTTGCAGCACATCTAAATGGCCAAGCTCTTTCTTAGGCAAGTTGAAAGCTGCTGTCAGAAGGTTGTGCTCCTTGTCAGATGGAAGCAGCAGCACGCACATAGCAGTTTGGCAAGCACTAAAGAGCCACAGAAGAGCGTGGCATAGCAAAATGAAACAGGAAAAAGCATTTGCTACATGTGCCCTTGTTGTCGCCTAACAACAGGTAGCAGCATAAACCAGATGCGGGTGAAGTTCTTGCAGGCGACAGCTAACGTCAAATGAGCAAGCGGGCTTACCACAGCTGCGGTCCTCTGGCAGTCTGAAAGCTTTGCGCACAAGCCGGATGCTACGCCCCTTCCTTGGCCTTTTGGCAGTGCTCGTGCATTGCCAGCACTAGGCGTGAATGGTCACTATCCAGCACACACGTTTCGTTGTGCCCGTTGCCAAGCGCTCTGGAGCACTGTTTATGACGAAAGCGGAACACCTCTTGCCGTTCCATTCTCAGAGCTCCGGACTTAAGCAATCTGCGACTGTTGGTGCGAATGCCAGAGGAAAACATTTCCAATGCGTCTGGCAGATAGAAACTGAACCTGGAGAACACCATTGTCAGGAGCTTGCACCTGCACCTTACACACACACGGGTTTGCAGCACATCTAAATGGCCAAGCTCTTTCTTAGGCAAGTTGAAAGCTGCTGTCAGAAGGTTGTGCTCCTTGTCAGATGGAAGCAGCAGCACGCACATAGCAGTTTGGCAAGCACTAAAGAGCCACAGAAGAGCGTGGCCTAGCAAAATGAAACAGGAAAAAGCATTTGCTACATGTGCCCTTGTTGTCGCCTAACAACAGGTAGCAGCATAAACCAGATGCGGGTGAAGTTCTTGCAGGCGACAGCTAACGTCAAATGAGCAAGCGGGCTTACCACAGCTGCGGTCCTCTGGCAGTCTGAAAACTTTGCACACAAGCCGGATGCTACGCCCCTTCCTTGGCCTTTTGGCAGTGCTCGTGCATTGCCAGCACTAGGCGTGAATGGTCACTATCCCGCACACACGTTTCGTTGTGCCCGTTGCCAAGCGCTCTGGAGCACTGCTTATGACGAAAGCGGAACACCTCTTGCCGTTCCATTCTCAGAGCTCCGGACTTAAGCAATCTACGACTCTTGCTGCGAATGCCAGAGGAAAACATTTCCAATGCGTCTGGCAGGGAGAAATTGAACCTGTAGAACACCTTTGTCAGGAGCTGGCACCTGCACCTTACACACACACGGGTTTGCAGCACATCTAAATGGCCAAGCTCTTTCTTAGGCAAGTTGAAAGCTGCTGTCAGAAGGTTGTGCTCCTTGTCAGATGGAAGCAGCAGCACGCACATAGCAGTTTGGGAAGCATTAAAGAGCCACAGAAGAGCGTGGCATAGCAAAATGAAACAGGAAAAAGCATTTGCTACATGTGCCCTTGTTGTCGCCTAACAACAGGTAGCAGCATAAACCAGATGCGGGTGAAGTTCTTGCAGGCGACAGCTAACATCAAATGAGCAAGCGGGCTTACCACAGCTGCGGTCCTCTGGCAGTCTGAAAACTTTGCACACAAGCCGGATGCTACGCCCCTTCCTTGGCCTTTTGGCAGTGCTCGTGCATTGCCAGCACTAGGCGTGAATGCTCACTATCCCGCACACACGTTTCGTTGTGCCCGTTGCCAAGCGCTCTGGAGCACTGCTTATGACGAAAGCGGAATACCTCTTGCCGATCCATTCTCAGAGCTCCTCAGTTAAACAATCTGCGACTGTTGGTGCGAATGCCAGAGGAAAACATTTCCAATGCGTCTGGCAGATAGAAACTGAACCTGGAGAACACCTTTGTCAGGAGCTGGCACCTGCACCTTACACACACACGGGTTTGCAGCACATCTAAATGGCCAAGCTCTTTCTTAGGCAAGTTGAAAGCTGCTGTCAGAAGGTTGTGCTCCTTGTCAGATGGAAGCAGCAGCATGCACATAGCAGTTTGGCAAGCATTAAAGAGCCACAGAAGAGCGTGGCATAGCAAAATGAAACAGGAAAAAGCATTTGCTACATGTGCCCTTGTTGTCGCCTAACAACAGGTAGCAGCATAAACCAGATGCGGCTGAAGTTCTTGCAGGCGACAGCTAACGTCAAATGAGCAAGCGGGCTTACCACAGCTGCGGTCCTCTGGCAGTCTGAAAGCTTTGCGCACAAGCCGGATGCTACGCCCCTTCCTTGGCCTTTTGGCAGTGCTCGTGCATTGCCAGCACTAGGCGTGAATGGTCACTATTCCGCACACACGTTTCGTTGTGCCCGTTGCCAAGCGCTCTGGAGCACTGTTTATGACGAAAGCGGAACACCTCTTGCCGTTCCATTCTCAGAGCTCCTCAGTTAAGCAATCTGCGACTGTTGGTGCGAATGCCAGAGGAAAACATTTCCAATGCGTCTGGCAGATAGAAACTGATCCTGGAGAACACCATTGTCAGGAGCTTGCACCTGCACCTTACACACACACGGGTTTGCAGCACATCTAAATGGCCAAGCTCTTTCTTAGGCAAGTTGAAAGCTGCTGTCAGAAGGTTGTGCTCCTTGTCAGATGGAAGCAGCAGCATGCACATAGCAGTTTGGCAAGCATTAAAGAGCCACAGAAGAGCGTGGCATAGCAAAATGGGCCAGGAAAAAGCATTTGCTACATGTGCCCGTGTTGTCGCCTAACAACAGGTAGCAGCATAAACCAGATGCGGGTGAAGTTCTTGCAGGCGACAGCTAACGTCAAATGAGCAAGCGGGCTTACCACAGCTGCGGTCCTCTGGCAGTCTGAAAGCTTTGCGCACAAGCCGGATGCTACGCCCCTTCCTTGGCCTTTTGGCAGTGCTCGTGCATTGCCAGCACTAGGCGTGAATGGTCACTATCCAGCACACACGTTTCGTTGTGCCCGTTGCCAAGCGCTCTGGAGCACTGCTTATGACGAAAGCGGAACACCTCTTGCCGTTCCATTCTCAGAGCTCCTCAGTTAAGCAATCTGCGACTGTTGGTGCGAATGCCAGAGGAAAACATTTCCAATGCGTCTGGCAGATAGAAACTGAACCTGGAGAACACCATTGTCAGGAGCTTGCACCTGCACCTTACACACACACGGGTTTGCAGCACATCTAAATGGCCAAGCTCTTTCTTAGGCAAGTTGAAAGCTGCTGTCAGAAGGTTGTGCTCCTTGTCAGATGGAAGCAGCAGCACGCACATAGCAGTTTGGGAAGCATTAAAGAGCCACAGAAGAGCGTGGCATAGCAAAATGAAACAGGAAAAAGCATTTGCTACATGTGCCCTTGTTGTCGCCTAACAACAGGTAGCAGCATAAACCAGATGCGGGTGAAGTTCTTGCAGGCGACAGCTAACATCAAATGAGCAAGCGGGCTTACCACAGCTGCGGTCCTCTGGCAGTCTGAAAACTTTGCACACAAGCCGGATGCTACGCCCCTTCCTTGGCCTTTTGGCAGTGCTCGTGCATTGCCAGCACTAGGCGTGAATGGTCACTATCCAGCACACACGTTTCGTTGTGCCCGTTGCCAAGCGCTCTGGAGCACTGCTTATGACGAAAGCGGAACACCTCTTGCCGTTCCATTCTCAGAGCTCCTGAGTTAAGCAATCTGCGACTCTTGCTGCGAATGCCAGAGGAAAACATTTCCAATGCGTCTGGCAGGGAGAAACTGAACCTGGAGAACACCATTGTCAGGAGCTTGCACCTGCACCTTACACACACACGGGTTTGCAGCACATCTAAATGGCCAAGCTCTTTCTTAGGCAAGTTGAAAGCTGCTGTCAGAAGGTTGTGCTCCTTGTCAGATGGAAGCAGCAGCACGCACATAGCAGTTTGGCAAGCACTAAAGAGCCACAGAAGAGCGTGGCATAGCAAAATGAAACAGGAAAAAGCATTTGCTACATGTGCCCTTGTTGTCGCCTAACAACAGGTAGCAGCATAAACCAGATGCGGGTGAAGTTCTTGCAGGCGACAGCTAACGTCAAATGAGCAAGCGGGCTTACCACAGCTGCGGTCCTCTGGCAGTCTGAAAGCTTTGCGCACAAGCCGGATGCTACGCCCCTTCCTTGGCCTTTTGGCAGTGCTCGTGCATTGCCAGCACTAGGCGTGAATGGTCACTATCCAGCACACACGTTTCGTTGTGCCCGTTGCCAAGCGCTCTGGAGCACTGTTTATGACGAAAGCGGAACACCTCTTGCCGTTCCATTCTCAGAGCTCCGGACTTAAGCAATCTGCGACTGTTGGTGCGAATGCCAGAGGAAAACATTTCCAATGCGTCTGGCAGATAGAAACTGAACCTGGAGAACACCATTGTCAGGAGCTTGCACCTGCACCTTACACACACACGGGTTTGCAGCACATCTAAATGGCCAAGCTCTTTCTTAGGCAAGTTGAAAGCTGCTGTCAGAAGGTTGTGCTCCTTGTCAGATGGAAGCAGCAGCACGCACATAGCAGTTTGGCAAGCACTAAAGAGCCACAGAAGAGCGTGGCATAGCAAAATGAAACAGGAAAAAGCATTTGCTACATGTGCCCTTGTTGTCGCCTAACAACAGGTAGCAGCATAAACCAGATGCGGGTGAAGTTCTTGCAGGCGACAGCTAACGTCAAATGAGCAAGCGGGCTTACCACAGCTGCGGTCCTCTGGCAGTCTGAAAACTTTGCACACAAGCCGGATGCTACGCCCCTTCCTTGGCCTTTTGGCAGTGCTCGTGCATTGCCAGCACTAGGCGTGAATGGTCACTATCCCGCACACACGTTTCGTTGTGCCCGTTGCCAAGCGCTCTGGAGCACTGCTTATGACGAAAGCGGAACACCTCTTGCCGTTCCATTCTCAGAGCTCCGGACTTAAGCAATCTACGACTCTTGCTGCGAATGCCAGAGGAAAACATTTCCAATGCGTCTGGCAGGGAGAAATTGAACCTGTAGAACACCTTTGTCAGGAGCTGGCACCTGCACCTTACACACACACGGGTTTGCAGCACATCTAAATGGCCAAGCTCTTTCTTAGGCAAGTTGAAAGCTGCTGTCAGAAGGTTGTGCTCCTTGTCAGATGGAAGCAGCAGCACGCACATAGCAGTTTGGGAAGCATTAAAGAGCCACAGAAGAGCGTGGCATAGCAAAATGAAACAGGAAAAAGCATTTGCTACATGTGCCCTTGTTGTCGCCTAACAACAGGTAGCAGCATAAACCAGATGCGGGTGAAGTTCTTGCAGGCGACAGCTAACATCAAATGAGCAAGCGGGCTTACCACAGCTGCGGTCCTCTGGCAGTCTGAAAACTTTGCACACAAGCCGGATGCTACGCCCCTTCCTTGGCCTTTTGGCAGTGCTCGTGCATTGCCAGCACTAGGCGTGAATGGTCACTATCCAGCACACACGTTTCGTTGTGCCCGTTGCCAAGCGCTCTGGAGCACTGCTTATGACGAAAGCGGAACACCTCTTGCCGATCCATTCTCAGAGCTCCTGAGTTAAGCAATCTGCGACTCTTGCTGCGAATGCCAGAGGAAAACATTTCCAATGCGTCTGGCAGGGAGAAACTGAACCTGGAGAACACCATTGTCAGGAGCTTGCACCTGCACCTTACACACACACGGGTTTGCAGCACATCTAAATGGCCAAGCTCTTTCTTAGGCAAGTTGAAAGCTGCTGTCAGAAGGTTGTGCTCCTTGTCAGATGGAAGCAGCAGCACGCACATAGCAGTTTGGCAAGCACTAAAGAGCCACAGAAGAGCGTGGCATAGCAAAATGAAACAGGAAAAAGCATTTGCTACATGTGCCCTTGTTGTCGCCTAACAACAGGTAGCAGCATAAACCAGATGCGGGTGAAGTTCTTGCAGGCGACAGCTAACGTCAAATGAGCAAGCGGGCTTACCACAGCTGCGGTCCTCTGGCAGTCTGAAAGCTTTGCGCACAAGCCGGATGCTACGCCCCTTCCTTGGCCTTTTGGCAGTGCTCGTGCATTGCCAGCACTAGGCGTGAATGGTCACTATCCAGCACACACGTTTCGTTGTGCCCGTTGCCAAGCGCTCTGGAGCACTGTTTATGACGAAAGCGGAACACCTCTTGCCGTTCCATTCTCAGAGCTCCGGACTTAAGCAATCTGCGACTGTTGGTGCGAATGCCAGAGGAAAACATTTCCAATGCGTCTGGCAGATAGAAACTGAACCTGGAGAACACCATTGTCAGGAGCTTGCACCTGCACCTTACACACACACGGGTTTGCAGCACATCTAAATGGCCAAGCTCTTTCTTAGGCAAGTTGAAAGCTGCTGTCAGAAGGTTGTGCTCCTTGTCAGATGGAAGCAGCAGCACGCACATAGCAGTTTGGCAAGCACTAAAGAGCCACAGAAGAGCGTGGCATAGCAAAATGAAACAGGAAAAAGCATTTGCTACATGTGCCCTTGTTGTCGCCTAACAACAGGTAGCAGCATAAACCAGATGCGGGTGAAGTTCTTGCAGGCGACAGCTAACGTCAAATGAGCAAGCGGGCTTACCACAGCTGCGGTCCTCTGGCAGTCTGAAAACTTTGCACACAAGCCGGATGCTACGCCCCTTCCTTGGCCTTTTGGCAGTGCTCGTGCATTGCCAGCACTAGGCGTGAATGGTCACTATCCCGCACACACGTTTCGTTGTGCCCGTTGCCAAGCGCTCTGGAGCACTGCTTATGACGAAAGCGGAACACCTCTTGCCGTTCCATTCTCAGAGCTCCGGACTTAAGCAATCTACGACTCTTGCTGCGAATGCCAGAGGAAAACATTTCCAATGCGTCTGGCAGGGAGAAACTGAACCTGTAGAACACCTTTGTCAGGAGCTGGCACCTGCACCTTACACACACACGGGTTTGCAGCACATCTAAATGGCCAAGCTCTTTCTTAGGCAAGTTGAAAGCTGCTGTCAGAAGGTTGTGCTCCTTGTCAGATGGAAGCAGCAGCACGCACATAGCAGTTTGGAAAGCACTAAAGAGCCACAGAAGAGCGTGGCCTAGCAAAATGAAACAGGAAAAAGCATTTGCTACATGTGCCCTTGTTGTCGCCTAACAACTGGTAGCAGCATAAACCAGATGCGGCTGAAGTTCTTGCAGGCGACAGCTAACGTCAAATGAGCAAGCGGGCTTACCACAGCTGCGGTCCTCTGGCAGTCTGAAAGCTTTGCGCACAAGCCGGATGCTACGCCCCTTCCTTGGCCTTTTGGCAGTGCTCGTGCATTGCCAGCACTAGGCGTGAATGGTCACTATCCCGCACACACGTTTCGTTGTGCCCGTTGCCAAGCGCTCTGGAGCACTGTTTATGACGAAAGCGGAACACCTCTTGCCGATCCATTCTCAGAGCTCCTCAGTTAAACAATCTGCGACTGTTGGTGCGAATGCCAGAGGAAAACATTTCCAATGCGTCTGGCAGATAGAAACTGAACCTGGAGAACACCATTGTCAGGAGCTTGCACCTGCACCTTACACACACACGGGTTTGCAGCACATCTAAATGGTCAAGCTCTTTCTTAGGCAAGTTGAAAGCTGCTGTCAGAAGGTTGTGCTCCTTGTCAGATGGAAGCAGCAGCATGCACATAGCAGTTTGGCAAGCATTAAAGAGCCACAGAAGAGCGTGGCATAGCAAAATGAAACAGGAAAAAGCATTTGCTACATGTGCCCTTGTTGTCGCCTAACAACAGGTAGCAGCATAAACCAGATGCGGGTGAAGTTCTTGCAGGCGACAGCTAACGTCAAATGAGCAAGCGGGCTTACCACAGCTGCGGTCCTCTGGCAGTCTGAAAGCTTTGCGCACAAGCCGGATGCTAAGCGCCTTCCTTTGCCTTTTGGCAGTGCTCGTGCATTGCCAGCACTAGGCGTGAATGGTCACTATCCAGCACACACGTTTCGTTGTGCCCGTTGCCAAGCGCTCTGGAGCACTGTTTATAACGAAAGCAGAACACCTCTTGCCGTTCCATTCTCAGAGCTCCTCAGTTAAGCAATCTGCGACTGTTGGTGCGAATGCCAGAGGAAAACATTTCCAATGTGTCTGGCAAGGAGAAATTGAACCTGGAGAACACCTTTGTCAGGAGCTGGCACCTGCACTTTACACACACACGGGTTTGCAGCACATCTAAATGGCCAAGCTCTTTCTTAGGCAAGTTGAAAGCTGCTGTCAGAAGGCTGTGCTCCTTGTCAGATGGAAGCAGCAGCATGCACATAGCAGTTTGGCAAGCACTAAAGAGCCACAGAAGAGCGTGGCCTAGCAAAATGGGACAGGAAAAAGCATTTGCTACATGTGCCCTTGTTGTCGCCTAACAACAGGTAGCAGCATAAACCAGATGCGGGTGAAGTTCTTGCAGGCGACAGCTAACGTCAAATGAGCAAGCGGGCTTACCACAGCTGCGGTCCTCTGGCAGTCTGAAAACTTTGCGCACAAGCCGGATGCTACGCCCCTTCCTTGGCCTTTTGGCAGTGCTCGTGCATTGCCAGCACTAGGCGTGAATGGTCACTATCCAGCACACACGTTTCGTTGCGCCCGTTGCCAAGCGCTCTGGAGCACTGTTTATGACGAAAGCGGAACACCTCTTGCCGTTCCATTCTCAAAACTCCGGACTTAAGCAATCTGCGACTCTTGCTGCGAATGCCAGAGGAAAACATTTCCAATGCGTCTGGCAGATAGAAACTGAACCTGGAGAACACCATTGTCAGGAGCTGGCACCTGCAGCTTACACACACACAGGTTTGCAGCACATCTAAATGGCCAAGCTCTTTCTTAGGCAAGTTGAAAGCTGCTGTCAGAAGGTTGTGCTCCTTGTCAGATGGAAGCAGCAGCATGCACATAGGAGTTTGGCAAGCACTAAAGAGCCACAGAAGAGCGTGGCATAGCAAAATGGGACAGGAAAAAGCATTTGCTACATGTGCCCTTGTTGTCGCCTAACAACAGGTAGCAGCATAAACCAGATGCGGGTGAAGTTCTTGCAGGCGACAGCTAACGTCAAATGAGCAAGTGGGCTTACCACAGCTGCGGTCCTCTGGCAGTCTGAAAACTTTGCACACAAGCCGGATGCTACGCCCCTTCCTTGGCCTTTTGGCAGTGCTCGTGCATTGCCAGCACTAGGCGTGAATGGTCACTATCCCGCACACACGTTTCGTTGTGCCCGTTGACAAGCGCTCTGGAGCACTGTTTATGACGAAAGCGGAACACCTCTTGCCGATCCATTCTCAGAGCTCCTCAGTTAAACAATCTGCGACTGTTGGTGCGAATGCCAGAGGAAAATATTTCCAATGCGTCTGGCAGATAGAAACTGAAGCTGCAGAACACCTTTGTCAGGAGCTGGCACCTGCACCTTACACACACACGAGTTTACAGCACATCTAAATGGCCAAGCTCTTTCTTAGGCAAGTTGAAAGCTGCTGTCAGAAGGTTGTGCTCCTTGTCAGATGGAAGCAGCAGCATGCACATAGCAGTTTGGCACGCATTAAAGAGCCACAGAAGAGCGTGGCATAGCAAAATGAAACAGGAAAAAGCATTTGCTACATGTGCCCTTGTTGTCGCCTAACAACAGGTAGCAGCATAAACCAGATGCGGGTGAAGTTCTTGCAGGCGACAGCTAACGTCAAATGAGCAAGCGGGCTTACCACAGCTGCGGTCCTCTGGCAGTCTGAAAGCTTTGCACACAAGCTGGATGCTACGCCCCTTCCTTGGCCTTTTGGCAGTGCTCGTGCATTGCCAGCACTAGGCGTGAATGGTCACTATCCAGCACACACGTTTCGTTGTGCCCGTTGCCAAGCGCTCTGGAGCACTGCTTATGACGAAAGCGGAACACCTCTTGCCGTTCCATTCTCAGAGCTCCTCAGTTAAGCAATCTGCGACTCTTGCTGCGAATGCCAGAGGAAAACATTTCCAATGCGTCTGGCAGATAGAAACTGAACCTGGAGAACACCATTGTCAGGAGCTGGCACCTGCACCTTACACACACACAGGTTTGCAGCACATCTAAATGGCCAAGCTCTTTCTTAGGCAAGTTGAAAGCTGCTGTCAGAAGGTTGTGCTCCTTGTCAGATGGAAGCAGCAGCATGCACATAGGAGTTTGGCAAGCACTAAAGAGCCACAGAAGAGCGTGGCATAGCAAAATGAAACAGGAAAAAGCATTTGCTACATGTGCCCTTGTTGTCGCCTAACAACAGGTAGCAGCATAAACCAGATGCGGGTGAAGTTCTTGCAGGCGACAGCTAACGTCAAATGGGCAAGTGGGCTTACCACAGCTGCGGTCCTCTGGCAGTCTGAAAACTTTGCACACAAGCCGGATGCTACGCCCCTTCCTTGGCCTTTTGGCAGTGCTCGTGCATTGCCAGCACTAGGCGTGAATGGTCACTATCCAGCACACACGTTTCGTTGTGCCCGTTGCCAAGCGCTCTGGAGCACTGTTTATGACGAAAGCGGAACACCTCTTGCCGATCCATTCTCAGAGCTCCTCAGTTAAACAATCTGCGACTGTTGGTGCGAATGCCAGAGGAAAATATTTCCAATGCGTCTGGCAGATAGAAACTGAACCTGGAGAACACCTTTGTCAGGAGCTGGCACCTGCACCTTACACACACACGAGTTTGCAGCACATCTAAATGGCCAAGCTCTTTCTTAGGCAAGTTGAAAGCTGCTGTCAGAAGGTTGTGCTCCTTGTCAGATGGAAGCAGCAGCACGCACATAGCAGTTTGGCAAGCATTAAAGAGCCACAGAAGAGCGTGGCATAGCAAAATGAAACAGGAAAAAGCATTTGCTACATGTGCCCTTGTTGTCGCCTAACAACAGGTAGCAGCATAAACCAGATGCGGGTGAAGTTCTTGCAGGCGACAGCTAACGTCAAATGAGCAAGCGGGCTTACCACAGCTGCGGTCCTCTGGCAGTCTGAAAGCTTTGCGCACAAGCCGCATGCTAAGCGCCTTCCTTTGCCTTTTGGCAGTGCTCCTGCATTGCCAGCACTAGGCGTGAATGGTCACTATCCAGCACACACGTTTCGTTGTGCCCGTTGCCAAGCGCTCTGGAGCACTGTTTATGACGAAAGCAGAACACCTCTTGCCGTTCCATTCTCAGAGCTCCTCAGTTAAGCAATCTGCGACTGTTGGTGCGAATGCCAGAGGAAAACATTTCCAATGTGTCTGGCAGGGAGAAATTGAACCTGGAGAACACCTTTGTCAGGAGCTGGCACCTGCACCTTACACACACACGGGTTTGCAGCACATCTAAATGGCCAAGCTCTTTCTTAGGCAAGTTGAAAGCTGCTGTCAGAAGGCTGTGCTCCTTGTCAGATGGAAGCAGCAGCATGCACATAGCAGTTTGGCAAGCATTAAAGAGCCACAGAAGAGCGTGGCCTAGCAAAATGAAACAGGAAAAAGCATTTGCTACATGTACCCTTGTTGTCGCCTAACAACTGGTAGCAGCATAAACCAGATGCGGGTGAAGTTCTTGCAGGCGACAGCTAACGTCAAATGAGCAAGCGGGCTTACCACAGCTGCGGTCCTCTGGCAGTCTGAAAGCTTTGCGCACAAGCCGGATGCTACGCCCCTTCCTTGGCCTTTTGGCAGTGCTCGTGCATTGCCAGCACTAGGCGTGAATGGTCACTATCCAGCACACACGTTTCGTTGTGCCCGTTGCCAAGCGCTCAGGAGCACTGTTTATAACGAAAGCGGAACACCTCTTGCCGTTCCATTCTCACAGCTCCTCCGTTAAGCAATCTACGACTCTTGCTGCGAATGCCAGAGGAAAACATTTCCAATGTGTCTGGGAAATAGAAATTGAACCTGGAGAATACCATTGTCAGGAGCTTGCACCTGCACCTTACACACACACGGGTTTGCAGCACATCTAAATGGCCAAGCTCTTTCTTAGGCAATTTGAAAGCTGCTGTCAGAAGGTTGTGCTCCTTGTCAGATGGAAGCAGCAGCATGCACATAGCAGTTTGGAAAGCACTAAAGAGCCACAGAAGAGCGTGGCCTAGCAAAATGGGCCAGGAAAAAGCATTTGCTACATGTGCCCTTGTTGTCGCCTAACAACAGGTAGCAGCATAAACCAGATGCGGGTGAAGTTCTTGCAGGCGACAGCTAACGTCAAATGAGCAAGCGGGCTTACCACAGCTGCGGTCCTCTGGCAGTCTGAAAGCTTTGCGCACAAGCCGGATTCTAAGCGCCTCCCTTGGCCTTTTGGCAGTGCTCGTGCATTGCCAGCACTAGGCGTGAATGGTCACTATCCAGCACACACGTTTCGTTGCGCCCGTTGCCAAGCGCTCTGGAGCACTGTTTATGACGAAAGCGGAACACCTCTTGCCGTTCCATTCTCAGAGCTCCGGACTTAAGCAATCTGCGACTCTTGCTGCGAATGCCAGAGGAAAACATTTCCAATGCGTCTGGCAGATAGAAACTGAACCTGGAGAACACCATTGTCAGGAGCTGGCACCTGCACCTTACACACACACGGGTTTGCAGCACATCTAAATGGCCAAGCTCTTTCTTAGGCAAGTTGAAAGCTGCTGTCAGAAGGTTGTGCTCCTTGTCAGATGGAAGCAGCAGCACGCACATAGCAGTTTGGCAAGCATTAAAGAGCCACAGAAGAGCGTGGCATAGCAAAATGAAACAAAAAAAAGCATTTGCTACATGTGCCCTTGTTGTCGCCTAACAACTGGTAGCAGCATAAACCAGATGCGGGTGAAGTTCTTGCAGGCGACAGCTAACGTCAAATGAGCAAGCGGGCTTACCACAGCTGCGGTCCTCTGGCAGTCTGAAAGCTTTGCGCGCAAGCCGGATGCTACGCCCCTTCCTTGGCCTTTTGGCAGTGCTCGTGCATTGCCAGCACTAGGCGTGAATGGTCACTATCCCGCACACACGTTTCGTTGTGCCCGTTGCCAAGCGCTCTGGAGCACTGTTTATGACGAAAGCGGAACACCTCTTGCCGATCCATTCTCAGAGCTCCTCAGTTAAACAATCTGCGACTGTTGGTTCGAATGCCAGAGGAAAACATTTCCAATGTGTCTGGCAGATAGAAACTGAACCTGGAGAACACCATTGTCAGGAGCTTGCACCTGCACCTTACACACACACGGGTTTGCAGCACATCTAAATGGCCATGCTCTTTCTTAGGCAAGTTGAAAGCTGCTGTCAGAAGGTTGTGCTCCTTGTCAGATGGAAGCAGCAGCATGCACATAGCAGTTTGGCAAGCATTAAAGAGCCACAGAAGAGCGTGGCATAGCAAAATGAAGCAGGAAAAAGCATTTGCTACATGTGCCCTTGTTGTCGCCTAACAACAGGTAGCAGCATAAACCAGATGCGGGTGAAGTTCTTGCAGGCGACAGCTAACGTCAAATGAGCAAGCGGGCTTACCACAGCTGCGGTCCTCTGGCAGTCTGAAAACTTTGCACTGATGCCGAATTTTGCCCCAAAAGGCGATAAAATAACTGTCTAAGAGACTCAGTTTAAGTCAGATAGACAGGAGGTATTTTATTAGCAACGTGCACGTTGGGGAAATCTCTAAAGGGATTTTTCCAAAGTCTTACAGCAAAAGCGTGCCTTTTATACAGTTTTAGGTTTGGGATTACATCATGTCCATGCATATTCATATGGGGCGTGCCGTAGGCGGAGCGTGGGCGGAAACTTCTGTTTTGAGGATCTTTTCGGGGGTCGTTCCGGTCGGCCTTCATCGTGGGCGAGGGTCTTCGAGGAGTCTTCCTCTTTAAACTTTTGAACTTCTCTCCAAATTTGGTCCATTCCCGGTGTAGTTGGCTGAGTTCCTAAGCTTTGGCCAGGCTCCTAGGGTCAACTTGACATATTGGCATTAGGCATGCTTTAGCTTTGGCTCGAAGTACGCTTTGTCCGGTGGTTTCCATCCTTGTCTTCCTCTCCTGTCATTGTGTTCCTAGTCCTAGCCAATTTATTGCTCCGGGTATTTCCTAAATGCTATACTTTCTTCAAATGCTTCACATTCTATGTTTTAACCCATTATCTCTCGAAGGCTATCTATTTTATGGCTTCATTCCCCCCTTTTCTTATGACTTACGAATTCTTTCGTCAAGGTCTGATCCTAAGAGCGCTGATGCGCTCGTACCATAGCCCAAACCATTTGGGTCCTTTTCATTATGATCCTTAGCTTCCACCACATAAAAATATTTGTGAAAGTTAATACCAACAGGGCTACAACTACCAATATCATTGGGTGCACCAGGTAATTGAAAACTTGTGTAGCTGTTGGGGAAAATCCTGTGAAGATATCTCACCAATGATGCTGGCCTACTTGTTCTACTTCGGTGAGGACATTCTTTATTCTTTCTGAATCATGTTCTACCTGCCATACCATCCGTTTAGTCGTTTGATTCACTCTTTGCACCAATTTCTTTACTTTAGGGTGTGCGAGCATTGCTTTAAGAATTTTGACATCCACCCCTATTTGCAACTCTGGTATTTCCCGATACAGGTTAAAATCTGTGTTAAGTAGCTGTTGAGTAGTTATTGGGACAGTATAATGAAAATCGCAACTCACTATTTTGGTAAAGTTGCACACACAAAAGTTAGTATTGTTAGTTTCCTCTTGGCAATTATCTATAGTGACATTGTCACAGGCTGTCCGTACGCAAGCACACCCATTCCCTATATAGTAAACTTGTGACTGTGTTCTATTATGCAAAAGCACTTCAAAGGTGCACACTCTATTTTCAGCATCTAAGCATAAATCTTCTGCTTCTACTACAGCGTTTTCGCAAACATAGCCTAGCTGTCCTCTAGGAATACATGCTTCCGTGCTAACCGATTGCCACTTATTTTTGATATAATCATAACTGGCCTAAACATTGTGATCTATTGGCTTGACAATGACATCTTGTTGTATTGTCTCTAAGGTGAGGATAGGAAAAATAGCTCTTTTCTCTGCCGCACTGATGGTGAGGACATAAGCTTCGATATGTTCCTGTTGAGGTTCATAAGTGAAATTTACTAACTGCCACCAGGCTTGATGGTCTTTCTCGAATTGTGTAGTATGATTGTCCTTTAATATTGTTTTTCTTAGTTCTTGAGGTAATATACCTGACGTTCCTTCTCTCATTATTCCTGCCGCTACTGATTGTACCCACTGTTGTGTCTGAGAGCATTGGACAGCGAGTGCAATGTCTTTACTAAGTTCTCCTGTGTAATCAGCGAGCTTTACAAAATCCTCTGCAGTATGGTTTGCTACCATGGTTAGTAATTTTACTACTAGCGATTGTGTTTCTGCCAATGTAAGCATAGATGAACTCAGCGGCACTTTGAGTTTTTCTAAGTTGGTGGTGACAGTGCTCAATTTGTTCACCAATACTTCTTGATCTACTGCATCCAGTATTCCAAATCCAGTACCAATCCATCCACTTATATCCTTTTGCGCCCGCCTGTGATAGGACCTAGTTGCTAACCATGCATTCCATCCCTTAAGGCTTTGCTGTACAAATGGTCGGCAATCCTTCTGCAGATGCGTAACATCGGCATGTATATTCATCTGCACCTTTTTCAGGGAATAAGTGGGATCTAATAATAATTTTAGTTCATTAGATTTCCTTATCACTTGAGGCCTTACAAAGGTTAAATTGTGCACTACTTTGCATTCCGCTGGTGGAGTGGTTTCTTGGGGCAAGTCTAGATTTGGATATAAGGAGATCCCGTCTTCCGATAGTGCCACCTTATATTCAACAGCATGCCCACCAGGGACCCCCTCTAGGCTAAGACCTTGTTCCGGTATCTTCAACTGTCTTTCGCATATGAACGACATCGATTGATCCAATCTAAATGCCATCTCACACCGTGCCTTCCCTTCCTCGGGACCACCAGATGCCACGATCTTTCCCGCAGGAAAAAGAAGAGGGTGAGGGTCAAGGGTTATGTTTTGAGGACGCAGCTCCCCAAGCGAATCTTCTCTATAAATTACTGTGTTTTGGGGCTGTGATCCGGTTGGATCTTCCCGGAAATCACTCCACCGACATGAAATTGGGCCCTTTTGCTGCCTCCAAATAGTGGGCTTGCCCATTTTTACCGGACTAAAGGTAATTAGGTTATGTTCGGATGCTGATTTCCTCAAGGATCGAATTGTTAATACTAACTGCCTTGTTTTTCCTTCCACTGAGTCAAGCTCTCGACACCCGATTTGGATTTGGTCTCCCTTGTATGCTACCATGGAAGGTTGATGCCATAATTTACTTGCGTATGGCTGATTGTTACGTAGGGCATATACCTCGAAATAGGGTCTCTTCACTCTCCATTCCGGGTGAATACACTGGTGTGCGTGAGACCATGGGTCTATTGGGGCAGAGTCTTGGGGAAGAACTATACTTATCGAGAGTCCAACGATCAGGGTTGAAAGGGCCTGTGGTGAAGTCAAGATCATGATGTCCGTTCCTCTTGTTTACTCTCTGGAGCTTTCTTGACCCGCGAGTAATGAATCCACGTAGGTCGCTCCTTGATCCGGACCGCGGTGAAGGTAGTCAGCAGCACTTGGAAAGGTCCCTCCCACTTCTCTTGCAGGGGTTTTCCTAAAAGATTCTTAACATACACCCAATCACCGGGATTAAACGGATGCAATTTACAATCAGGTTGTTTAGGTTGGTGCTCTATCACCACGGTAGCATTCTTATCCAATTGTTTCCCCACTGTAATTACATAATCATAAATGTACTGGTTACCGATTTGGTCTATGGCATCCCCGTTTACAACTTGCATAGCATAAGGTCTACCATACAGGATTTCGAATGGGCTTAGCTTCTCTTTTGACCTTGGTTTGACTCTCAGCCTCAGCAGAGCAATAGGCAAGGCTTGATACCATTGCAAATTAGTCTCTTGGCATATTTTGGCAATTTGCTGCTTAATAAGATGATTCATTTTTTCTACTTGTCCACTGGCCTGTGGATGATAAGGCGTATGTAATTGCCATTTGATTTGTAATGCTTTGCTTATTGCTCTCACCACTTTCGCACAGAAGTGTGTACCCCTATCCGAGGAAATACTCTTCGGTACCCCAAACCGCGGAATGATCTCATTCAACAGTATTTTGGTCACTTCTCTTTCCTTGTTTGTCCTGCAAGGGAATGCTTCAGGCCACCCAGAAAATGTATCAGTTAATACCAACAAATATCGAAACCCCCCTTTTCTTGGGAGCTCAGAAAAATCAATTTGCCATACCTCACCTGGGAATTTACCTCGACTTATGGCTCCTTGGTGTATCTTGGTTCCCGTATTCGGGTTATTTTTCAGGCACCGTTCGCACTGGGATGTTACGTGCTTTATAGTAGTAAATAATTTCGGTCCTGCTATCCTGGTTTGCAAATATTGGTAAAGCGGATCTAAACCCCAATGGGCCTTCTCATGTTCTGCTTTTACAAACTGCCACATCACATTTCCTGGTACTACTAACTGTCCTGTTTCCAATTGACCCCAACCATTTTCTAATATTTTGCCCTTATTTCTTTGAATCCATCTATGGTCTGATTCCTGGTAATCTGGCTTGATACTGATATCCAGGTCTCCTGGTATTAGGGCCGTTATTCCCACTTCCCTAGACCTTGTGGCAGCCAATTTGGCCTCTGTATCTGCCTTTCTATTTCCTATTTCTGGAATAGTATTGCCTTTCAGATGTCCCTTACAATGCATTATGGCCACTTGAGCTGGGAGTTGGACCGCCTCTAGCAATCGCAGAACCTCCTCTGCATGTTTAACTGTTTTTCCTTGTGTAGTCAACAGTCCTCTTTCTTTCCAGATGGCCCCATGAGCATGTACAACAGAAAAGGCATATTTAGAGTCTGTCCATATATTGATTTGCATGTTCTCTGCCAATTCCAGAGCTCGAGTCAGAGCTATCAGTTCTGCCTTCTGGGCTGAAGTTCCTGTGGGCAAGGGGTTCGACTCAATTACCCTTTCTGTAGTAGTGACTGCATAACCAGCCATTCTTACTCCTTGCTTCACGAAGCTGCTGCCATCCGAGAACCAGTTGTCCGCATCTTTGAACGGCTCTTCTTTGAGGTCCGGGCGACTGGAATAGACAGCTTCAATTGTTTCCAGGCAGTTGTGTTCGATGGGTTCTGCCGGGGCTCTTCCTTCTAGAAATGAAGCTGGGTTCACAATGTTAGTTACCTGAATGGTTACATCATCTGATTCAGCCAGAACGGCCTGGTATTTTAGGAATCTGGAAGGCGACAACCAATGGTTGCCTTTCTGTTCCAGCACAGCCGACACGGTGTGGGATACTAGTACAGTCACCTTTTGGCCCAGCGTGAGCTTCCTGGCCTCTTCTATGTTAATTATCACTGCGGCCACTGCCCTTAGACAGCTTGGCCATCCTTTACTTACTTCATCTAATCGCTTAGAGAAGTAGGCCACAGCTCTCTTGTGTGGTCCCAGCTGCTGTGCTAGGACTCCTAAGGCCATCCCTTGTCGTTCGTGGGAGAACAGCCAGAATGGTTTTGATACATCTGGGAGACCTAAGGCTGGTGCTCTCATTAGTTCCATCTTCAGCTTCTTGAAGGCTTCTTCTGCCTCGGGAGTCCAAACTAGGATGTTCTTAGTCCCCTTCAACAAATCATACAGTGGTTTAGCAAGTATCCCGTACGAGTAGATCCATAGCCGACACCAACCTGTCATCCCCAAAAAGGCGCGCAGATCTCTCACCGTCTCTGGTTTGGGCATCTGGCAGATGGCCTCTTTCCTAGCTGCTCCCAGGGATCGCTGTCCTTTGGAGACTTCGTATCCCAGGTACACCACTTGTTTCTGTACCAGCTGTGCTTTCTGTTGAGAGACTCGATATCCACTTAAACCCAGGAAATTCAGCAAGGAAATAGTCCATTCAATGCATTCTTCCTCTGTCGCTGTTGCTATTAGGAGGTCGTCTACGTACTGCAGAAGGGTGCCATCTCCCAGCGGCCTTTCCCACTGTTCTAGTTCCTTGGCTAACTGATTCTCAAAAACCGTAGGGGAATTGCACCACCCTTGGGGCAACACTGTCCAGGTGAGTTGGGTCTTTCTTCCACTGTCTACAGATTCCCACTCGAAGGCAAAAATCCTTTGACTCTCGAGAGCTAAGGGGAGGCAAAAGAACGCGTCTTTTAAATCTAATACGGTGAACCAGGCCAAATTCTCCTTCAGTCTGGTTAAAAGCGTGTATGGGTTAGCAACTACCGGATGCAATGCCTTAGTTATTTCATTTACTGCTCTCAAATCCTGGACTAACCTATAGGTTCCATTAGGTTTCTTGACTGGCAGGATTGGTGTATTAAAATCTGATTCGCATTCTACCAATAACCCCAGTTCCATAAACCTTCTGATTGTGGGCTCAATCCCTTTCCTATCTTCTATCCTCAGAGGGTATTGTTTCTTTCTCACCGGTTTTGTCCCAGCTTTAAGTTCAACGACAATCGGTGCTGCTTGTTTTGATTTTCCAGGTATATCAGTAGCTCACACCAATGGGTACGCCTTGTTCAGGATTTGCTCGAAATTGTGGCTTTCAGGTTTAGGCTCTACACAACTGATCGTTAGGCTTAAAGCTGTAATCAGTTGTTCTTCATTTACTTGAAACTCTAACTGATCTTTGTTAAACTTTATTACAGCCCCCAAGTTCTCCAATAAGTCTCTCCCTAGTAGGGGTTTTGGTGAATTTGGTAAATACAGGAACTGATGAATTCCCATTTGTTTCCCAATTTTGTATTTAATGGGTTTCAAAAAGTAAGCCTTTTCTGGTTGGCCTGTTGCTCTCACAACTTGTATAAATTCATCACTTTTAGGTACAAGTTCTTGATTTAAAACCGAAAAGGTTGCTCCCGTATCAATCAAAAAGTCTAATTCCTTTTTACCCTCCCCTAGCTCTATCTTAACCAGTGGGTCTGCTAGGGTACGGCCCACCGGTCCCCTTCATTCACTATCCTGAGGCGTGGTAGTAGTGGTGGCCATTAGCCTTTCCCTTAGCTGGGGGCATTTTCGCTTCCAGTGTCCCGTCTGCAGGCAGTACGCACATTGATTCGGCCCTACCCCGTTTGAATGGGGCTGGAGCCTCCTTCCCCTTCCTGCTGGGTTGTCTCTACCTCTTCCCCTGGTTCCAGGTTCCGAGTAGCCTGTCTTCTGAGCTGCCACTGCTACAGCCACTACTCGAGCTATCCTCCTGTCCTCCTTTTTCTTCTCCTCAACTTCTCTATTATTGTATACTTTCCACGCCTCATTCAGCAGTGTCTCTAGGTTTTTATTTGCCGGGTGCTCGAGCTTTTGTAATTTCTTCCTGATGTCTGGGTTACTCTGTCCCATCATTAACCCTAACAAATGCTGTTTCCCTTCCTCTGTTGCTGGGTCCAGGGGTGTGTATTGTCTCATTGCTGCCCTAAGCCTATCCAGAAATTCTGACGGGGTCTCATCCTTTCCCTGCCTGACATCATACAGCATCGACCAATTGACAGCCTTAGGGATCGCATTACGCAAGCCCATCGCTATCAATTTTCTATACTGCACCAGCCGTTGATAGTGTTCCGCGTTGCCCGGGTCCCACTCTGGTTTACTGCTGGGAAAATTATCTTCTAGTCTCCCCGATAATAGTTGGGCATGTCGCCTCTCCGTTTCCAATACGAGTTCCCTTTCCGTATCTGTCAACTCTGACAACATCACTTCTATATCCTCCTAATCAATATCTAAGTTCTTTGCCATTAGTTCAAACCTCTTTGCTACTCCCTCTGGATTCCTCCTGAAGTTCCTTGCCTCATCCCTCCAATTGTTCAAATCACTCCTCGAGAATGGCACCTTTACTCTAGTCTTTTCCCCTACCATTGGCATAACTTGTCGGAGAGGAGCTATCGTGCGATTCCCTTTCTCCCCTTGCTTTGCTTCCCCCCGTGCCACAGATCTGGTGTAATACGAGTGACTGGTCCCCTCCCCGGGATCTTCTTCCTGTGCCTCAATGCCTTCCCTATTCTTTCTTTTCTCTTTCTTTTTTCTCCCCTCCTGTTCTTCATTTTCCTCTCCTATCTCTATCACACAATCCATCCGATTCTCATCTTGCGTCTGTTGCCTCTTTTGTATCTGCCCGCTCTTATCCTGTCTCGGGCTGCGGTTCCTCTCATCCTCTGCTCCCCCTCCACTTCTCTTATCCTCTATCTGAATTACTATGTTCAGTTTCTGTGAGTTACTTTCTGCCTCCCTTTCGCATGTCTCATTATCATTCTTCTCGCTGTATCTCAATTTAGGGACGTCGCCTCCCGGTGAATTGCTTTTATCCCCAGTCCTTGGTGTACTGGTTTCCATTCTACAGACGCCTCCGTTTCTGGAGGTGTTGCTATCTCCATATGGACTGAGCTCGGGTATGCTACGTGTCTCCCTTGGCTCTCTGCTTCTGACCCACTGCCTTCCTCCCCCTCAACTTCCAGTCTGGGTGGGCTGTCAGCATCCATGTAGCTCCCTGGCCCCTGTGGACTATCTAGTCCCTGAGGGCTGTTTTTCCTCCCGTAAATCCCTGATTTTAATGGGCTGCCCTCCTTCCAACTGTTGTCTAGCCTCTGGGGGCTGTGCCCAAACTTAGATTTCCACCATCGTTCTAGTTCCTTTAATGGGGTAGGATCCCCTTGTTCCTCTTTTGGCCTGGGGAGGGGCCCTTCTCGTCCTGGGGCAAATGGATGGTATTCCCACAGGCTTATTTCGCTCTCCTTTCCACTGTCCCTTCTTGTTAACTTAAGACATTGTTGCCCAATGCTACATGCATCGCAGCAACGTTCTTTGGGCTTTGAATCTTTCTTATCTTTTTCCAGGGCTAATACTAGAGGATCCTGAGGGGCTACATTAATTCCGCACTCTTTTTGCCACTCAGGTTTATTCCTCAAGGTGAAAAACATGTCTGCGTACATCACCTCATCCCACTTATTGAGCCGGCGGAGGAAGAGCATTAGTTGTAAAATGGTATTATAATTAATTGTTCCCTCGGGTGGCCATTTCTCATTATCATCTAACTTATACAATGGCCACCACTGCGTACAATATTTGAGAAGTGTCTTTTTACTTATGTTTCCCCCCGGAATCCCTCCCAGGTCCTTCCAATGCTTTAGGATGCACCCTAAGGGGGTTTTCATATTTACGTCCTTACTCTGTTGACCTCCCATGACTATCCCCTGTATCTGCGTTTCCTGTTAACCGAAACAGTCCCTCTCTCGCAACCACGATATGCTGATATATTTTAACACTTCATGCACACAATCTCAATCGCTTTGTCCGTTTCCGACCTGGCTTCTCGCGAAGAACAGGAAATGCGGAGCAGGACTCCCTCTCGCTTCGCAGCTACGCTGCGTCTCACTCACCCTCACATACAACACACACTTATAAAATAAAATTATTTTACCAGGTTTGGTCACAAAAAAATCGCCCACAAACTGTGAGGTACCGGCTTCCCAAAATCAAGGCATGTAGACAGCACAATGCGCGTTTCAATCTATTACATAAAGAGTGACAAGATGTCTCCTATAAAACTTTGCAACAAACACACAAAACGAACACACAAAACACATACAAACACCAGTGGTACCAAAACCTATGACACAAAACACATACAAACACCAATGGTACCAAAACCTATGACACAAGACACATACAAACACCAATGGTACCAAAACCTATGATGTTCGAGATATCGAACACAAATGGTACCAATTAGGGACAAACACCAATGGTACCAAAACCTATGATGTCCGAGATATCGAACACAAATGGTACCAATTAGGGACAAACACCAATGGTACCAAAACCTATGATGTCCGAGATATCGAACACAAATGGTACCAATTAGGGACAAACACCAATGGTACCAAAACCTATGATGTCCGAGATATCGAACACAAATGGTACCAATTAGGGATTTTTACCAGGGCGTCCCCTGGTTTACCCTTCGGTGGTCACGTCTGACCCCCGTGTCCCAATAAAGCGCTTTACACCAAAACCAATAAACAATTAAAAATACCTCTTAATTGGAGCAGGAGATGCAGGGAATCCTTCCTCTGCCGAGGAGCGCTGGTCCGAGAGGGGAGTCTCTTCTTGACAAAAATCCGTCAGGGGCCCCAGAGGATCCCGGCCCCGGACCGGCTCCTCGGAGGGAACCCCTCAAAGTCTGGGTCTCCTGTTTTGTCCCATCTGGGTCGCCAGAACTGATGCCGAATTTTGCCCCAAAAGGCGATAAAATAACTGTCTAAGAGACTCAGTTTAAGTCAGATAGACAGGAGGTATTTTATTAGCAACGTGCGCGTTGGGGAAATCTCTAAAGGGATTTTTCCAAAGTCTTACAGCAAAAGCGTGCCTTTTATACAGTTTTAGGTTTGGGATTACATCATGTCCATGCATATTCATATGGGGCGTGCCGTAGGCGGAGCGTGGGCGGAAACTTCTGTTTTGAGGATCTTTTCGGGGGTCGTTCCGGTCGGCCTTCATCGTGGGCGAGGGTCTTCGAGGAGTCTTCCTCTTTAAACTTTTGAACTTCTCTCCAAATTTGGTCCATTCCCGGTGTAGTTGGCTGAGTTCCTAAGCTTTGGCCAGGCACCTAGGGTCAACTTGACATATTGGCATTAGGCATGCTTTAGCTTTGGCTCGAAGTACGCTTTGTCCGGTGGTTTCCATCCTTATCTTCCTCTCCTGTCATTGTGTTCCTAGTCCTAGCCAATTTATTGCTCCGGGTATTTCCTAAATGCTATACTTTCTTCAAATGCTTCACATTCTATGTTTTAACCCATTATCTCTCGAAGGCTATCTATTTTATGGCTTCAGCACACAAGCCGGATGCTACGCCCCTTCCTTGGCCTTTTGGCAGTGCTCGTGCATTGCCAGCACTAGGCGTGAATGGTCACTATCCCGCACACACATTTCGTTGTGCCCGTTGCCAAGCGCTCTGGAGCACTGCTTATGACGAAAGCGGAACACCTCTTGCCGTTCCATTCTCAGAGCTCCGGACTTAAGCAATCTGCGACTCTTGCTGCGAATGCCAGAGGAAAACATTTCCAATGCGTCTGGCAGATAGAAACTGAACCTGGAGAACACCTTTGTCAGGAGCTGGCACCTGCACCTTACACACACACAGGTTTGCAGCACATCTAAATGGCCAAGCTCTTTCTTAGGCAAGTTGAAAGCTGCTGTCAGAAGGCTGTGCTCCTTGTCAGATGGAAGCAGCAGCATGCACATAGCAGTTTGGCAAGCACTAAAGAGCCACAGAAGAGCGTGGCCTAGCAAAATGAAACAGGAAAAAGCATTTGCTACATGTACCCTTGTTGTCGCCTAACAACTGGTAGCAGCATAAACCAGATGCGGGTGAAGTTCTTGCAGGCGACAGCTAACGTCAAATGAGCAAGCGGGCTTACCACAGCTGCGGTCCTCTGGCAGTCTGAAAGCTTTGCGCACAAGCCGGATGCTACGCCCCTTCCTTGGCCTTTTGGCAGTGCTCGTGCATTGCCAGCACTAGGCGTGAATGGTCACTATCCCGCACACACGTTTCGTTGTGCCCGTTGACAAGCGCTCTGGAGCACTGTTTATGACGAAAGCGGAACACCTCTTGCCGATCCATTCTCAGAGCTCCTCAGTTAAACAATCTGCGACTGTTGGGGCGAATGCCAGAGGAAAACATTTCCAATGCGTCTGGGAGATAGAAACTGAACCTGGAGAACACCATTGTCAGGAGCTTGCACCTGCACCTTACACACACACGGGTTTGCAGCACATCTAAATGGCCAAGCTCTTTCTTAGGCAAGTTGAAAGCTGCTGTCAGAAGGTTGTGCTCCTTGTCAGATGGAAGCAGCAGCATGCACATAGCAGTTTGGCAAGCATTAAAGAGCCACAGAAGAGCGTGGCCTAGCAAAATGGGCCAGGAAAAAGCATTTGCTACATGTGCCCTTGTTGTCGCCTAACAACAGGTAGCAGCATAAACCAGATGCGGGTGAAGTTCTTGCAGGCGACAGCTAACGTCAAATGAGCAAGCGGGCTTACCACAGCTGCGGTCCACTGGCAGTCTGAAAGCTTTGCACACAAGCCGGATGCTACGCCCCTTCCTTGGCCTTTTGGCAGTGCTCGTGCATTGCCAGCACTAGGCGTGAATGGTCACTATCCAGCACACACGTTTCGTTGCGCCCGTTGCCAAGCGCTCTGGAGCACTGTTTATGACGAAAGCGGAACACCTCTTGCCGTTCCATTCTCAGAGCTCCGGACTTAAGCAATCTGCGACTCTTGCTGCGAATGCCAGAGGAAAACATTTCCAATGCGTCTGGTAGATAGAAACTGAACCTGGAGAACACCATTGTCAGGAGCTGGCACCTGCACCTTACACACACACAGGTTTGCAGCACATCTAAATGGCCAAGCTCTTTCTTAGGCAAGTTGAAAGCTGCTGTCAGAAGGTTGTGCTTTTTGTCAGATGGAAGCAGCAGCATGCACATAGGAGTTTGGCAAGCACTAAAGAGCCACAGAAGAGCGTGGCATAGCAAAATGAAACAGGAAAAAGCATTTGCTACATGTGCCCTTGTTGTCGCCTAACAACAGGTAGCAGCATAAACCAGATGCGGGTGAAGTTCTTGCAGGCGACAGCTAACGTCAAATGAGCAAGCGGGCTTACCACAGCTGCGGTCCTCTGGCAGTCTGAAAACTTTGCACACAAGCCGGATGCTACGCCCCTTCCTTGGCCTTTTGGCAGTGCTCGTGCATTGCCAGCACTAGGCGTGAATGGTCACTATCCCGCACACACGTTTCGTTGTGCCCGTTGCCAAGCGCTCTGGAGCACTGTTTATGACGAAAGCGGAACACCTCTTGCAGATCCATTCTCAGAGCTCCTCAGTTAAACAATCTGCGACTGTTGGTGCGAATGCCAGAGGAAAATATTTCCAATGCGTCTGGCAGATAGAAACTGAACCTGGAGAACACCTTTGTCAGGAGCTGGCACCTGCACCTTACACACACACGGGTTTGCAGCACATCTAAATGGCCAAGCTCTTTCTTAGGCAAGTTGAAAGCTGCTGTCAGAAGGTTGTGCTCCTTGTCAGATGGAAGCAGCAGCACGCACATAGCAGTTTGGCAAGCATTAAAGAGCCACAGAAGAGCGTGGCATAGCAAAATGAAACAGGAAAAAGCATTTGCTACATGTGCCCTTGTTGTCGCCTAACAACAGGTAGCAGCATAAACCAGATGCGGGTGAAGTTCTTGCAGGCGACAGCTAACGTCAAATGAGCAAGCGGGCTTACCACAGCTGCGGTCCTCTGGCAGTCTGAAAGCTTTGCACACAAGCCGGATGCTACGCCCCTTCCTTGGCCTTTTGGCAGTGCTCGTGCATTGCCAGCACTAGGCGTGAATGGTCACTATCCAGCACACACGTTTCGTTGTGCCCGTTGCCAAGCGCTCAGGAGTACTGTTTATAACGAAAGCGGAACACCTCTTGCCGTTCCATTCTCACAGCTCCTCCGTTAAGCAATCTACGACTCTTGGTGCGAATGCCAGAGGAAAACATTTCCAATGTGTCTGGGAAATAGAAATTGAACCTGGAGAACACCATTGTCAGGAGCTTGCACCTGCACCTTACACACACACGGGTTTGCAGCACATCTAAATGGCCAAGCTCTTTCTTAGGCAAGTTGAAAGCTCCTGTCAGAAGGTTGTGCTCCTTGTCAGATGGAAGCAGCAGCATGCACATAGCAGTTTGGAAAGCACTAAAGAGCCACAGAAGAGCGTGGCCTAGCAAAATGGGCCAGGAAAAAGCATTTGCTACATGTGCCCTTGTTGTCGCCTAACAACAGGTAGCAGCATAAACCAGATGCGGGTGAAGTTCTTGCAGGCGACAGCTAACGTCAAATGAGCAAGTGGGCTTACCACAGCTGCGGTCCTCTGGCAGTCTGAAAACTTTGCACACAAGCCGGATGCTACGCCCCTTCCTTGGCCTTTTGGCAGTGCTCGTGCATTGCCAGCACTAGGCGTGAATGGTCACTATCCCGCACACACGTTTCGTTGTGCCCGTTGCCAAGCGCTCTGGAGCACTGTTTATGACGAAAGCGGAACACCTCTTGCAGATGCATTCTCAGAGCTCCTCAGTTAAACAATCTGCGACTGTTGGTGCGAATGCCAGAGGAAAATATTTCCAATGCGTCTGGCAGATAGAAACTGAACCTGGAGAACACCTTTGTCAGGAGCTGGCACCTGCACCTTACACACACACGGGTTTGCAGCACATCTAAATGGCCAAGCTCTTTCTTAGGCAAGTTGAAAGCTGCTGTCAGAAGGTTGTGCTCCTTGTCAGATGGAAGCAGCAGCACGCACATAGCAGTTTGGCAAGCATTAAAGAGCCACAGAAGAGCGTGGCATAGCAAAATGGGCCAGGAAAAAGCATTTGCTACATGTGCCCTTGTTGTCGCCTAACAACAGGTAGCAGCATAAACCAGATGCGGGTGAAGTTCTTGCAGGCGACAGCTAACGTCAAATGAGCAAGCGGGCTTACCACAGCTGCGGTCCTCTGGCAGTCTGAAAGCTTTGCACACAAGCCGGATGCTACGCCCCTTCCTTGGCCTTTTGGCAGTGCTCGTGCATTGCCAGCACTAGGCGTGAATGGTCACTATCCAGCACACACGTTTCGTTGTGCCCGTTGCCAAGCGCTCAGGAGCACTGTTTATAACGAAAGCGGAACACCTCTTGCCGTTCCATTCTCACAGCTCCTCCGTTAAGCAATCTACGACTCTTGGTGCGAATGCCAGAGGAAAACATTTCCAATGTGTCTGGGAAATAGAAATTGAACCTGGAGAACACCATTGTCAGGAGCTTGCACCTGCACCTTACACACACACGGGTTTGCAGCACATCTAAATGGCCAAGCTCTTTCTTAGGCAAGTTGAAAGCTCCTGTCAGAAGGTTGTGCTCCTTGTCAGATGGAAGCAGCAGCATGCACATAGCAGTTTGGAAAGCACTAAAGAGCCACAGAAGAGCGTGGCCTAGCAAAATGGGCCAGGAAAAAGCATTTGCTACATGTGCCCTTGTTGTCGCCTAACAACAGGTAGCAGCATAAACCAGATGCGGGTGAAGTTCTTGCAGGCGACAGCTAACGTCAAATGAGCAAGCGGGCTTACCACAGCTGCGGTCCTCTGGCAGTCTGAAAGCTTTGCGCACAAGCCGGATTCTAAGCGCCTCCCTTGGCCTTTTGGCAGTGCTCGTGCATTGCCAGCACTAGGCGTGAATGGTCACTATCCAGCACACACGTTTCGTTGCGCCCGTTGCCAAGCGCTCTGGAGCACTGTTTATGACGAAAGCGGAACACCTCTTGCCGTTCCATTCTCAGAGCTCCGGACTTAAGCAATCTGCGACTCTTGCTGCGAATGCCAGAGGAAAACATTTCCAATGCGTCTGGCAGATAGAAACTGAACCTGGAGAACACCTTTGTCAGGAGCTGGCACCTGCACCTTACACACACACGAGTTTGCAGCACATCTAAATGGCCAAGCTCTTTCTTAGGCAAGTTGAAAGCTGCTGTCAGAAGGTTGTGCTCCTTGTCAGATGGAAGCAGCAGCACGCACATAGCAGTTTGGGAAGCATTAAAGAGCCACAGAAGAGCGTGGCCTAGCAAAATGAAACAGGAAAAAGCATTTGCTACATGTGCCCTTGTTGTCGCCTAACAACAGGTAGCAGCATAAACCAGATGCGGGTGAAGTTCTTGCAGGCAACAGCTAACGTCAAATGAGCAAGCGGGCTTACCACAGCTGCGGTCCTCTGGCAGTCTGAAAGCTTTGCACACAAGCCGGATGCTACGCCCCTTCCTTGGCCTTTTGGCAGTGCTCGTGCATTGCCAGCACTAGGCGTGAATGGTCACTATCCCGCACACACATTTCGTTGTGCCCGTTGCCAAGCGCTCTGGAGCACTGTTTATGATGAAAGCGGAACACCTCTTGCCGTTCCATTCTCAGAGCTCCGGACTTAAGCAATCTGCGACTCTTGCTGCGAATGCCAGAGGAAAACATTTCCAATGCGTCTGGCAGATAGAAACTGAACCTGGAGAACACCTTTGTCAGGAGCTGGCACCTGCACCTTACACACAGACGGGTTTGCAGCACATCTAAATGGCCAAGCTCTTTCTTAGGCAAGTTGAAAGCTGCTGTCAGAAGGTTGTGCTCCTTGTCAGATGGAAGCAGCAGCACGCACATAGCAGTTTGGCAAGCATTAAAGAGCCTCAGAAGAGCGTGGCATAGCAAAATGGGACAGGAAAAAGCATTTGCTACATGTGCCCTTGTTGTCGCCTAACAACAGGTAGCAGCATAAACCAGATGCGGGTGAAGTTCTTGCAGGCGACAGCTAACGTCAAATGAGCAAGCGGGCTTACCACAGCTGCGGTCCTCTGGCAGTCTGAAAACTTTGCGCACAAGCCGGATGCTACGCCCCTTCCTTGGCCTTTTGGCAGTGCTCGTGCATTGCCAGCACTAGGCGTGAATGGTCACTATCCAGCACACACGTTTCGTTGTGCCCGTTGCCAAGCGCTCTGGAGCACTGTTTATGACGAAAGCGGAACACCTCTTGCCGTTCCATTCTCAGAGCTCCTCAGTTAAGCAATCTGCGACTCTTGCTGCGAATGCCAGAGGAAAACATTTCCAATGCGTCTGGCAGATAGAAACTGAACCTGGAGAACACCATTGTCAGGAGCTGGCACCTGCACCTTACACACACACGAGTTTGCAGCACATCTAAATGGCCAAGCTCTTTCTTAGGCAAGTTGAAAGCTGCTGTCAGAAGGTTGTGCTCCTTGTCAGATGGAAGCAGCAGCACGCACATAGCAGTTTGGGAAGCATTAAAGAGCCACAGAAGAGCGTGGCATAGCAAAATGAAACAGGAAAAAGCATTTGCTACATGTGCCCTTGTTGTCGCCTAACAACAGGTAGCAGCATAAACCAGATGCGGGTGAAGTTCTTGCAGGCGACAGCTAACGTCAAATGAGCAAGCGGGCTTACCACAGCTGCGGTCCTCTGGCAGTCTGAAAGCTTTGCGCACAAGCCGCATGCTAAGCGCCTTCCTTTGCCTTTTGGCAGTGCTCGTGCATTGCCAGCACTAGGCGTGAATGGTCACTATCCAGCACACACGTTTCGTTGTGCCCGTTGCCAAGCGCTCTGGAGCACTGTTTATGACGAAAGCGGAACACCTCTTGCCGTTCCATTCTCAGAGCTCCGGACTTAAGCAATCTGCGACTGTTGGTGCGAATGCCAGAGGAAAACATTTCCAATGTGTCTGGCAGCGAGAAATTGAACCTGGAGAACACCTTTGTCAGGAGCTGGCACCTGCACCTTACACACACACGGGTTTGCAGCACATCTAAATGGCCAAGCTCTTTCTTAGGCAAGTTGAAAGCTGCTGTCAGAAGGCTGTGCTCCTTGTCAGATGGAAGCAGCAGCACGCACATAGCAGTTTGGCAAGCATTAAAGAGCCTCAGAAGAGCGTGGCATAGCAAAATGGGACAGGAAAAAGCATTTGCTACATGTGCCCTTGTTGTCGCCTAACAACAGGTAGCAGCATAAACCAGATGCGGGTGAAGTTCTTGCAGGCGACAGCTAACGTCAAATGAGCAAGCGGGCTTACCACAGCTGCGGTCCTCTGGCAGTCTGAAAACTTTGCGCACAAGCCGGATGCTACGCCCCTTCCTTGGCCTTTTGGCAGTGCTCGTGCATTGCCAGCACTAGGCGTGAATGGTCACTATCCAGCACACACGTTTCGTTGCGCCCGTTGCCAAGCGCTCTGGAGCACTGTTTATGACGAAAGCGGAACACCTCTTGCCGTTCCATTCTCAGAGCTCCTCAGTTAAGCAATCTGCGACTCTTGCTGCGAATGCCAGAGGAAAACATTTCCAATGCGTCTGGCAGATAGAAACTGAACCTGGAGAACACCTTTGTCAGGAGCTGGCACCTGCACCTTACACACACACGAGTTTGCAGCACATCTAAATGGCCAAGCTCTTTCTTAGGCAAGTTGAAAGCTGCTGTCAGAAGGTTGTGCTCCTTGTCAGATGGAAGCAGCAGCACGCACATAGCAGTTTGGGAAGCATTAAAGAGCCACAGAAGAGCGTGGCATAGCAAAATGGGACAGGAAAAAGCATTTGCTACATGTGCCCTTGTTGTCGCCTAACAACAGGTAGCAGCATAAACCAGATGCAGGTGAAGTTCTTGCAGGCGACAGCTAACGTCAAATGAGCAAGCGGGCTTACCACAGCTGCGGTCCTCTGGCAGTCTGAAAGCTTTGCGCACAAGCCGCATGCTAAGCGCCTTCCTTTGCCTTTTGGCAGTGCTCCTGCATTGCCAGCACTAGGCGTGAATGGTCACTATCCAGCACACACGTTTCGTTGTGCCCGTTGCCAAGCGCTCTGGAGCACTGTTTATGACGAAAGCGGAACACCTCTTGCCGTTCCATTCTCAGAGCTCCTCAGTTAAGCAATCTGCGACTGTTGGTGCGAATGCCAGAGGAAAACATTTCCAATGTGTCTGGCAGGGAGAAATTGAACCTGGAGAACACCTTTGTCAGGAGCTGGCACCTGCACCTTACACACACACGGGTTTGCAGCACATCTAAATGGCCAAGCTCTTTCTTAGGCAAGTTGAAAGCTGCTGTCAGAAGGCTGTGCTCCTTGTCAGATGGAAGCAGCAGCATGCACATAGCAGTTTGGCAAGCACTAAAGAGCCACAGAAGAGCGTGGCCTAGCAAAATGAAACAGGAAAAAGCATTTGCTACATGTACCCTTGTTGTCGCCTAACAACTGGTAGCAGCATAAACCAGATGCGGGTGAAGTTCTTGCAGGCGACAGCTAACGTCAAATGAGCAAGCGGGCTTACCACAGCTGTGGTCCTCTGGCAGTCTGAAAGCTTTGCGCACAAGCCGGATGCTACGCCCCTTCCTTGGCCTTTTGGCAGTGCTCGTGCATTGCCAGCACTAGGCGTGAATGGTCACTATCCCGCACACACGTTTCGTTGTGCCCGTTGCCAAGCGCTCTGGAGCACTGTTTATGACGAAAGCGGAACACCTCTTGCAGATCCATTCTCAGAGCTCCTCAGTTAAACAATCTGCGACTGTTGGTGCGAATGCCAGAGGAAAATATTTCCAATGCGTCTGGCAGATAGAAACTGAACCTGGAGAACACCTTTGTCAGGAGCTGGCACCTGCACCTTACACACACACGGGTTTGCAGCACATCTAAATGGCCAAGCTCTTTCTTAGGCAAGTTGAAAGCTGCTGTCAGAAGGTTGTGCTCCTTGTCAGATGGAAGCAGCAGCACGCACATAGCAGTTTGGCAAGCATTAAAGAGCCACAGAAGAGCGTGGCATAGCAAAATGAAACAGGAAAAAGCATTTGCTACATGTGCCCTTGTTGTCGCCTAACAACAGGTAGCAGCATAAACCAGATGCGGGTGAAGTTCTTGCAGGCGACAGCTAACGTCAAATGAGCAAGCGGGCTTACCACAGCTGCGGTCCTCTGGCAGTCTGAAAGCTTTGCACACAAGCCGGATGCTACGCCCCTTCCTTGGCCTTTTGGCAGTGCTCGTGCATTGCCAGCACTAGGCGTGAATGGTCACTATCCAGCACACACGTTTCGTTGTGCCCGTTGCCAAGCGCTCAGGAGAACTGTTTATAACGAAAGCGGAACACCTCTTGCCGTTCCATTCTCACAGCTCCTCCGTTAAGCAATCTACGACTCTTGGTGCGAATGCCAGAGGAAAACATTTCCAATGTGTCTGGGAAATAGAAATTGAACCTGGAGAACACCATTGTCAGGAGCTTGCACCTGCACCTTACACACACACGGGTTTGCAGCACATCTAAATGGCCAAGCTCTTTCTTAGGCAAGTTGAAAGCTCCTGTCAGAAGGTTGTGCTCCTTGTCAGATGGAAGCAGCAGCATGCACATAGCAGTTTGGAAAGCACTAAAGAGCCACAGAAGAGCGTGGCCTAGCAAAATGGGCCAGGAAAAAGCATTTGCTACATGTGCCCTTGTTGTCGCCTAACAACAGGTAGCAGCATAAACCAGATGCGGGTGAAGTTCTTGCAGGCGACAGCTAACGTCAAATGAGCAAGTGGGCTTACCACAGCTGCGGTCCTCTGGCAGTCTGAAAACTTTGCACACAAGCCGGATGCTACGCCCCTTCCTTGGCCTTTTGGCAGTGCTCGTGCATTGCCAGCACTAGGCGTGAATGGTCACTATCCCGCACACACGTTTCGTTGTGCCCGTTGCCAAGCGCTCTGGAGCACTGTTTATGACGAAAGCGGAACACCTCTTGCAGATGCATTCTCAGAGCTCCTCAGTTAAACAATCTGCGACTGTTGGTGCGAATGCCAGAGGAAAATATTTCCAATGCGTCTGGCAGATAGAAACTGAACCTGGAGAACACCTTTGTCAGGAGCTGGCACCTGCACCTTACACACACACGGGTTTGCAGCACATCTAAATGGCCAAGCTCTTTCTTAGGCAAGTTGAAAGCTGCTGTCAGAAGGTTGTGCTCCTTGTCAGATGGAAGCAGCAGCACGCACATAGCAGTTTGGCAAGCATTAAAGAGCCACAGAAGAGCGTGGCATAGCAAAATGGGCCAGGAAAAAGCATTTGCTACATGTGCCCTTGTTGTCGCCTAACAACAGGTAGCAGCATAAACCAGATGCGGGTGAAGTTCTTGCAGGCGACAGCTAACGTCAAATGAGCAAGCGGGCTTACCACAGCTGCGGTCCTCTGGCAGTCTGAAAGCTTTGCACACAAGCCGGATGCTACGCCCCTTCCTTGGCCTTTTGGCAGTGCTCGTGCATTGCCAGCACTAGGCGTGAATGGTCACTATCCAGCACACACGTTTCGTTGTGCCCGTTGCCAAGCGCTCAGGAGCACTGTTTATAACGAAAGCGGAACACCTCTTGCCGTTCCATTCTCACAGCTCCTCCGTTAAGCAATCTACGACTCTTGGTGCGAATGCCAGAGGAAAACATTTCCAATGTGTCTGGGAAATAGAAATTGAACCTGGAGAACACCATTGTCAGGAGCTTGCACCTGCACCTTACACACACACGGGTTTGCAGCACATCTAAATGGCCAAGCTCTTTCTTAGGCAAGTTGAAAGCTCCTGTCAGAAGGTTGTGCTCCTTGTCAGATGGAAGCAGCAGCATGCACATAGCAGTTTGGAAAGCACTAAAGAGCCACAGAAGAGCGTGGCCTAGCAAAATGGGCCAGGAAAAAGCATTTGCTACATGTGCCCTTGTTGTCGCCTAACAACAGGTAGCAGCATAAACCAGATGCGGGTGAAGTTCTTGCAGGCGACAGCTAACGTCAAATGAGCAAGCGGGCTTACCACAGCTGCGGTCCTCTGGCAGTCTGAAAGCTTTGCGCACAAGCCGGATTCTAAGCGCCTCCCTTGGCCTTTTGGCAGTGCTCGTGCATTGCCAGCACTAGGCGTGAATGGTCACTATCCAGCACACACGTTTCGTTGCGCCCGTTGCCAAGCGCTCTGGAGCACTGTTTATGACGAAAGCGGAACACCTCTTGCCGTTCCATTCTCAGAGCTCCGGACTTAAGCAATCTGCGACTCTTGCTGCGAATGCCAGAGGAAAACATTTCCAATGCGTCTGGCAGATAGAAACTGAACCTGGAGAACACCTTTGTCAGGAGCTGGCACCTGCACCTTACACACACACGAGTTTGCAGCACATCTAAATGGCCAAGCTCTTTCTTAGGCAAGTTGAAAGCTGCTGTCAGAAGGTTGTGCTCCTTGTCAGATGGAAGCAGCAGCACGCACATAGCAGTTTGGGAAGCATTAAAGAGCCACAGAAGAGCGTGGCCTAGCAAAATGAAACAGGAAAAAGCATTTGCTACATGTGCCCTTGTTGTCGCCTAACAACAGGTAGCAGCATAAACCAGATGCGGGTGAAGTTCTTGCAGGCAACAGCTAACGTCAAATGAGCAAGCGGGCTTACCACAGCTGCGGTCCTCTGGCAGTCTGAAAGCTTTGCACACAAGCCGGATGCTACGCCCCTTCCTTGGCCTTTTGGCAGTGCTCGTGCATTGCCAGCACTAGGCGTGAATGGTCACTATCCCGCACACACATTTCGTTGTGCCCGTTGCCAAGCGCTCTGGAGCACTGTTTATGATGAAAGCGGAACACCTCTTGCCGTTCCATTCTCAGAGCTCCGGACTTAAGCAATCTGCGACTCTTGCTGCGAATGCCAGAGGAAAACATTTCCAATGCGTCTGGCAGATAGAAACTGAACCTGGAGAACACCTTTGTCAGGAGCTGGCACCTGCACCTTACACACAGACGGGTTTGCAGCACATCTAAATGGCCAAGCTCTTTCTTAGGCAAGTTGAAAGCTGCTGTCAGAAGGTTGTGCTCCTTGTCAGATGGAAGCAGCAGCACGCACATAGCAGTTTGGCAAGCATTAAAGAGCCTCAGAAGAGCGTGGCATAGCAAAATGGGACAGGAAAAAGCATTTGCTACATGTGCCCTTGTTGTCGCCTAACAACAGGTAGCAGCATAAACCAGATGCGGGTGAAGTTCTTGCAGGCGACAGCTAACGTCAAATGAGCAAGCGGGCTTACCACAGCTGCGGTCCTCTGGCAGTCTGAAAACTTTGCGCACAAGCCGGATGCTACGCCCCTTCCTTGGCCTTTTGGCAGTGCTCGTGCATTGCCAGCACTAGGCGTGAATGGTCACTATCCAGCACACACGTTTCGTTGTGCCCGTTGCCAAGCGCTCTGGAGCACTGTTTATGACGAAAGCGGAACACCTCTTGCCGTTCCATTCTCAGAGCTCCTCAGTTAAGCAATCTGCGACTCTTGCTGCGAATGCCAGAGGAAAACATTTCCAATGCGTCTGGCAGATAGAAACTGAACCTGGAGAACACCATTGTCAGGAGCTGGCACCTGCACCTTACACACACACGAGTTTGCAGCACATCTAAATGGCCAAGCTCTTTCTTAGGCAAGTTGAAAGCTGCTGTCAGAAGGTTGTGCTCCTTGTCAGATGGAAGCAGCAGCACGCACATAGCAGTTTGGGAAGCATTAAAGAGCCACAGAAGAGCGTGGCATAGCAAAATGAAACAGGAAAAAGCATTTGCTACATGTGCCCTTGTTGTCGCCTAACAACAGGTAGCAGCATAAACCAGATGCGGGTGAAGTTCTTGCAGGCGACAGCTAACGTCAAATGAGCAAGCGGGCTTACCACAGCTGCGGTCCTCTGGCAGTCTGAAAGCTTTGCGCACAAGCCGCATGCTAAGCGCCTTCCTTTGCCTTTTGGCAGTGCTCGTGCATTGCCAGCACTAGGCGTGAATGGTCACTATCCAGCACACACGTTTCGTTGTGCCCGTTGCCAAGCGCTCTGGAGCACTGTTTATGACGAAAGCGGAACACCTCTTGCCGTTCCATTCTCAGAGCTCCGGACTTAAGCAATCTGCGACTGTTGGTGCGAATGCCAGAGGAAAACATTTCCAATGTGTCTGGCAGCGAGAAATTGAACCTGGAGAACACCTTTGTCAGGAGCTGGCACCTGCACCTTACACACACACGGGTTTGCAGCACATCTAAATGGCCAAGCTCTTTCTTAGGCAAGTTGAAAGCTGCTGTCAGAAGGCTGTGCTCCTTGTCAGATGGAAGCAGCAGCACGCACATAGCAGTTTGGCAAGCATTAAAGAGCCTCAGAAGAGCGTGGCATAGCAAAATGGGACAGGAAAAAGCATTTGCTACATGTGCCCTTGTTGTCGCCTAACAACAGGTAGCAGCATAAACCAGATGCGGGTGAAGTTCTTGCAGGCGACAGCTAACGTCAAATGAGCAAGCGGGCTTACCACAGCTGCGGTCCTCTGGCAGTCTGAAAACTTTGCGCACAAGCCGGATGCTACGCCCCTTCCTTGGCCTTTTGGCAGTGCTCGTGCATTGCCAGCACTAGGCGTGAATGGTCACTATCCAGCACACACGTTTCGTTGCGCCCGTTGCCAAGCGCTCTGGAGCACTGTTTATGACGAAAGCGGAACACCTCTTGCCGTTCCATTCTCAGAGCTCCTCAGTTAAGCAATCTGCGACTCTTGCTGCGAATGCCAGAGGAAAACATTTCCAATGCGTCTGGCAGATAGAAACTGAACCTGGAGAACACCTTTGTCAGGAGCTGGCACCTGCACCTTACACACACACGAGATTGCAGCACATCTAAATGGCCAAGCTCTTTCTTAGGCAAGTTGAAAGCTGCTGTCAGAAGGTTGTGCTCCTTGTCAGATGGAAGCAGCAGCACGCACATAGCAGTTTGGGAAGCATTAAAGAGCCACAGAAGAGCGTGGCATAGCAAAATGGGACAGGAAAAAGCATTTGCTACATGTGCCCTTGTTGTCGCCTAACAACAGGTAGCAGCATAAACCAGATGCAGGTGAAGTTCTTGCAGGCGACAGCTAACGTCAAATGAGCAAGCGGGCTTACCACAGCTGCGGTCCTCTGGCAGTCTGAAAGCTTTGCGCACAAGCCGCATGCTAAGCGCCTTCCTTTGCCTTTTGGCAGTGCTCCTGCATTGCCAGCACTAGGCGTGAATGGTCACTATCCAGCACACACGTTTCGTTGTGCCCGTTGCCAAGCGCTCTGGAGCACTGTTTATGACGAAAGCGGAACACCTCTTGCCGTTCCATTCTCAGAGCTCCTCAGTTAAGCAATCTGCGACTGTTGGTGCGAATGCCAGAGGAAAACATTTCCAATGTGTCTGGCAGGGAGAAATTGAACCTGGAGAACACCTTTGTCAGGAGCTGGCACCTGCACCTTACACACACACGGGTTTGCAGCACATCTAAATGGCCAAGCTCTTTCTTAGGCAAGTTGAAAGCTCCTGTCAGAAGGTTGTGCTCCTTGTCAGATGGAAGCAGCAGCACGCACATAGCAGTTTGGAAAGCACTAAAGAGCCACAGAAGAGCGTGGCCTAGCAAAATGGGCCAGGAAAAAGCATTTGCTACATGTGCCCTTGTTGTCGCCTAACAACAGGTAGCAGCATAAACCAGATGCGGGTGAAGTTCTTGCAGGCGACAGCTAACGTCAAATGAGCAAGTGGGCTTACCACAGCTGCGGTCCTCTGGCAGTCTGAAAACTTTGCACACAAGCCGGATGCTACGCCCCTTCCTTGGCCTTTTGGCAGTGCTCCTGCATTGCCAGCACTAGGCGTGAATGGTCACTATCCCGCACACACGTTTCGTTGTGCCCGTTGCCAAGCGCTCTGGAGCACTGTTTATGACGAAAGCGGAACACCACTTGCAGATCCATTCTCAGAGCTCCTCAGTTAAACAATCTGCGACTGTTGGTGCGAATGCCAGAGGAAAATATTTCCAATGCGTCTGGCAGATAGAAACTGAACCTGGAGAACACCTTTGTCAGGAGCTGGCACCTGCACCTTACACACACACGGGTTTGCAGCACATCTAAATGGCCAAGCTCTTTCTTAGGCAAGTTGAAAGCTGCTGTCAGAAGGTTGTGCTCCTTGTCAGATGGAAGCAGCAGCACGCACATAGCAGTTTGGCAAGCATTAAAGAGCCACAGAAGAGCGTGGCATAGCAAAATGAAACAGGAAAAAGCATTTGCTACATGTTCCCTTGTTGTCGCCTAACAACAGGTAGCAGCATAAACCAGATGCGGGTGAAGTTCTTGCAGGCGACAGCTAACGTCAAATGAGCAAGCGGGCTTACCACAGCTGCGGTCCTCTGGCAGTCTGAAAGCTTTGCACACAAGCCGGATGCTACGCCCCTTCCTTGGCCTTTTGGCAGTGCTCGTGCATTGCCAGCACTAGGCGTGAATGGTCACTATCCAGCACACACGTTTCGTTGTGCCCGTTGCCAAGCGCTCAGGAGAACTGTTTATAACGAAAGCGGAACACCTCTTGCCGTTCCATTCTCACAGCTCCTCCGTTAAGCAATCTACGACTCTTGGTGCGAATGCCAGAGGAAAACATTTCCAATGTGTCTGGGAAATAGAAATTGAACCTGGAGAACACCATTGTCAGGAGCTTGCACCTGCACCTTACACACACACGGGTTTGCAGCACATCTAAATGGCCAAGCTCTTTCTTAGGCAAGTTGAAAGCTCCTGTCAGAAGGTTGTGCTCCTTGTCAGATGGAAGCAGCAGCATGCACATAGCAGTTTGGAAAGCACTAAAGAGCCACAGAAGAGCGTGGCCTAGCAAAATGGGCCAGGAAAAAGCATTTGCTACATGTGCCCTTGTTGTCGCCTAACAACAGGTAGCAGCATAAACCAGATGCGGGTGAAGTTCTTGCAGGCGACAGCTAACGTCAAATGAGCAAGTGGGCTTACCACAGCTGCGGTCCTCTGGCAGTCTGAAAACTTTGCACACAAGCCGGATGCTACGCCCCTTCCTTGGCCTTTTGGCAGTGCTCGTGCATTGCCAGCACTAGGCGTGAATGGTCACTATCCCGCACACACGTTTCGTTGTGCCCGTTGCCAAGCGCTCTGGAGCACTGTTTATGACGAAAGCGGAACACCTCTTGCAGATGCATTCTCAGAGCTCCTCAGTTAAACAATCTGCGACTGTTGGTGCGAATGCCAGAGGAAAATATTTCCAATGCGTCTGGCAGATAGAAACTGAACCTGGAGAACACCTTTGTCAGGAGCTGGCACCTGCACCTTACACACAGACGGGTTTGCAGCACATCTAAATGGCCAAGCTCTTTCTTAGGCAAGTTGAAAGCTGCTGTCAGAAGGTTGTGCTCCTTGTCAGATGGAAGCAGCAGCACGCACATAGCAGTTTGGCAAGCATTAAAGAGCCACAGAAGAGCGTGGCATAGCAAAATGGGCCAGGAAAAAGCATTTGCTACATGTGCCCTTGTTGTCGCCTAACAACAGGTAGCAGCATAAACCAGATGCGGGTGAAGTTCTTGCAGGCGACAGCTAACGTCAAATGAGCAAGCGGGCTTACCACAGCTGCGGTCCTCTGGCAGTCTGAAAGCTTTGCACACAAGCCGGATGCTACGCCCCTTCCTTGGCCTTTTGGCAGTGCTCCTGCATTGCCAGCACTAGGCGTGAATGGTCACTATCCAGCACACACGTTTCGTTGTGCCCGTTGCCAAGCGCTCAGGAGCACTGTTTATAACGAAAGCGGAACACCTCTTGCCGTTCCATTCTCACAGCTCCTCCGTTAAGCAATCTACGACTCTTGGTGCGAATGCCAGAGGAAAACATTTCCAATGTGTCTGGGAAATAGAAATTGAACCTGGAGAACACCATTGTCAGGAGCTTGCACCTGCACCTTACACACACACGGGTTTGCAGCACATCTAAATGGCCAAGCTCTTTCTTAGGCAAGTTGAAAGCTCCTGTCAGAAGGTTGTGCTCCTTGTCAGATGGAAGCAGCAGCATGCACATAGCAGATGGAAAGCACTAAAGAGCCACAGAAGAGCGTGGCCTAGCAAAATGGGCCAGGAAAAAGCATTTGCTACATGTGCCCTTGTTGTCGCCTAACAACAGGTAGCAGCATAAACCAGATGCGGGTGAAGTTCTTGCAGGCGACAGCTAACGTCAAATGAGCAAGCGGGCTTACCACAGCTGCGGTCCTCTGGCAGTCTGAAAGCTTTGCGCACAAGCCGGATTCTAAGCGCCTCCCTTGGCCTTTTGGCAGTGCTCGTGCATTGCCAGCACTAGGCGTGAATGGTCACTATCCCGCACACACATTTCGTTGTGCCCGTTGCCAAGCGCTCTGGAGCACTGTTTATGATGAAAGCGGAACACCTCTTGCCGTTCCATTCTCAGAGCTCCGGACTTAAGCAATCTGCGACTCTTGCTGCGAATGCCAGAGGAAAACATTTCCAATGCGTCTGGCAGATAGAAACTGAACCTGGAGAACACCTTTGTCAGGAGCTGGCACCTGCACCTTACACACAGACGGGTTTGCAGCACATCTAAATGGCCAAGCTCTTTCTTAGGCAAGTTGAAAGCTGCTGTCAGAAGGTTGTGCTCCTTGTCAGATGGAAGCAGCAGCACGCACATAGCAGTTTGGCAAGCATTAAAGAGCCTCAGAAGAGCGTGGCATAGCAAAATGGGACAGGAAAAAGCATTTGCTACATGTGCCCTTGTTGTCGCCTAACAACAGGTAGCAGCATAAACCAGATGCGGGTGAAGTTCTTGCAGGCGACAGCTAACGTCAAATGAGCAAGCGGGCTTACCACAGCTGCGGTCCTCTGGCAGTCTGAAAACTTTGCGCACAAGCCGGATGCTACGCCCCTTCCTTGGCCTTTTGGCAGTGCTCATGCATTGCCAGCACTAGGCGTGAATGGTCACTATCCAGCACACACGTTTCGTTGTGCCCGTTGCCAAGCGCTCTGGAGCACTGTTTATGACGAAAGCGGAACACCTCTTGCCGTTCCATTCTCAGAGCTCCTCAGTTAAGCAATCTGCGACTCTTGCTGCGAATGCCAGAGGAAAACATTTCCAATGCGTCTGGCAGATAGAAACTGAACCTGGAGAACACCATTGTCAGGAGCTGGCACCTGCACCTTACACACACACGAGTTTGCAGCACATCTAAATGGCCAAGCTCTTTCTTAGGCAAGTTGAAAGCTGCTGTCAGAAGGTTGTGCTCCTTGTCAGATGGAAGCAGCAGCACGCACATAGCAGTTTGGGAAGCATTAAAGAGCCACAGAAGAGCGTGGCATAGCAAAATGAAACAGGAAAAAGCATTTGCTACATGTGCCCTTGTTGTCGCCTAACAACAGGTAGCAGCATAAACCAGATGCGGGTGAAGTTCTTGCAGGCGACAGCTAACGTCAAATGAGCAAGCGGGCTTACCACAGCTGCGGTCCTCTGGCAGTCTGAAAGCTTTGCGCACAAGCCGCATGCTAAGCGCCTTCCTTTGCCTTTTGGCAGTGCTCGTGCATTGCCAGCACTAGGCGTGAATGGTCACTATCCAGCACACACGTTTCGTTGTGCCCGTTGCCAAGCGCTCTGGAGCACTGTTTATGACGAAAGCGGAACACCTCTTGCCGTTCCATTCTCAGAGCTCCGGACTTAAGCAATCTGCGACTGTTGGTGCGAATGCCAGAGGAAAACATTTCCAATGTGTCTGGCAGCGAGAAATTGAACCTGGAGAACACCTTTGTCAGGAGCTGGCACCTGCACCTTACACACACACGGGTTTGCAGCACATCTAAATGGCCAAGCTCTTTCTTAGGCAAGTTGAAAGCTGCTGTCAGAAGGCTGTGCTCCTTGTCAGATGGAAGCAGCAGCACGCACATAGCAGTTTGGCAAGCATTAAAGAGCCTCAGAAGAGCGTGGCATAGCAAAATGGGACAGGAAAAAGCATTTGCTACATGTGCCCTTGTTGTCGCCTAACAACAGGTAGCAGCATAAACCAGATGCGGGTGAAGTTCTTGCAGGCGACAGCTAACGTCAAATGAGCAAGCGGGCTTACCACAGCTGCGGTCCTCTGGCAGTCTGAAAACTTTGCGCACAAGCCGGATGCTACGCCCCTTCCTTGGCCTTTTGGCAGTGCTCGTGCATTGCCAGCACTAGGCGTGAATGGTCACTATCCAGCACACACGTTTCGTTGCGCCCGTTGCCAAGCGCTCTGGAGCACTGTTTATGACGAAAGCGGAACACCTCTTGCCGTTCCATTCTCAGAGCTCCTCAGTTAAGCAATCTGCGACTCTTGCTGCGAATGCCAGAGGAAAACATTTCCAATGCGTCTGGCAGATAGAAACTGAACCTGGAGAACACCTTTGTCAGGAGCTGGCACCTGCACCTTACACACACACGAGTTTGCAGCACATCTAAATGGCCAAGCTCTTTCTTAGGCAAGTTGAAAGCTGCTGTCAGAAGGTTGTGCTCCTTGTCAGATGGAAGCAGCAGCACGCACATAGCAGTTTGGGAAGCATTAAAGAGCCACAGAAGAGCGTGGCATAGCAAAATGAAACAGGAAAAAGCATTTGCTACATGTGCCCTTGTTGTCGCCTAACAACAGGTAGCAGCATAAACCAGATGCAGGTGAAGTTCTTGCAGGCGACAGCTAACGTCAAATGAGCAAGCGGGCTTACCACAGCTGCGGTCCTCTGGCAGTCTGAAAGCTTTGCGCACAAGCCGCATGCTAAGCGCCTTCCTTTGCCTTTTGGCAGTGCTCCTGCATTGCCAGCACTAGGCGTGAATGGTCACTATCCAGCACACACGTTTCGTTGTGCCCGTTGCCAAGCGCTCTGGAGCACTGTTTATGACGAAAGCGGAACACCTCTTGCCGTTCCATTCTCAGAGCTCCTCAGTTAAGCAATCTGCGACTGTTGGTGCGAATGCCAGAGGAAAACATTTCCAATGTGTCTGGCAGGGAGAAATTGAACCTGGAGAACACCTTTGTCAGGAGCTGGCACCTGCACCTTACACACACACGGGTTTGCAGCACATCTAAATGGCCAAGCTCTTTCTTAGGCAAGTTGAAAGCTGCTGTCAGAAGGCTGTGCTCCTTGTCAGATGGAAGCAGCAGCATGCACATAGCAGTTTGGCAAGCACTAAAGAGCCACAGAAGAGCGTGGCCTAGCAAAATGAAACAGGAAAAAGCATTTGCTACATGTACCCTTGTTGTCGCCTAACAACTGGTAGCAGCATAAACCAGATGCGGGTGAAGTTCTTGCAGGCGACAGCTAACGTCAAATGAGCAAGCGGGCTTACCACAGCTGTGGTCCTCTGGCAGTCTGAAAGCTTTGCGCACAAGCCGGATGCTACGCCCCTTCCTTGGCCTTTTGGCAGTGCTCGTGCATTGCCAGCACTAGGCGTGAATGGTCACTATCCCGCACACACGTTTCGTTGTGCCCGTTGACAAGCGCTCTGGAGCACTGTTTATGACGAAAGCGGAACACCTCTTGCCGATCCATTCTCAGAGCTCCTCAGTTAAACAATCTGCGACTGTTGGTGCGAATGCCAGAGGAAAACATTTCCAATGCGTCTGGCAGATAGAAACTGAACCTGGAGAACACCATTGTCAGGAGCTTGCACCTGCACCTTACACACACACAGGTTTGCAGCACATCTAAATGGCCAAGCTCTTTCTTAGGCAAGTTGAAAGCTGCTGTCAGAAGGTTGTGCTCCTTGTCAGATGGAAGCAGCAGCATGCACATAGCAGTTTGGCAAGCATTAAAGAGCCACAGAAGAGCGTGGCATAGCAAAATGAAACAGGAAAAAGCATTTGCTACATGTGCCCTTGTTGTCGCCTAACAACAGGTAGCAGCATAAACCAGATGCGGGTGAAGTTCTTGCAGGCGACAGCTAACGTCAAATGAGCAAGCGGGCTTACCACAGCTGCGGTCCTCTGGCAGTCTGAAAGCTTTGCGCACAAGCCGGATTCTAAGCGCCTCCCTTGGCCTTTTGGCAGTGCTCGTGCATTGCCAGCACTAGGCGTGAATGGTCACTATCCAGCACACACGTTTCGTTGTGCCCGTTGCCAAGCGCTCTGGAGCACTGTTTATGACGAAAGCGGAACACCTCTTGCCGTTCCATTCTCAGAGCTCCTCAGTTAAGCAATCTGCGACTCTTGCTGCGAATGCCAGAGGAAAACATTTCCAATGCGTCTGGCAGATAGAAACTGAACCTGGAGAACACCATTGTCAGGAGCTTGCACCTGCACCTTACACACAGACGGGTTTGCAGCACATCTAAATGGCCAAGCTCTTTCTTAGGCAAGTTGAAAGCTGCTGTCAGAAGGTTGTGCTCCTTGTCAGATGGAAGCAGCAGCATGCACATAGCAGTTTGGCAAGCACTAAAGAGCCACAGAAGAGCGTGGCATAGCAAAATGAAACAGGAAAAAGCATTTGCTACATGTGCCCTTGTTGTCGCCTAACAACAGGTAGCAGCATAAACCAGATGCGGGTGAAGTTCTTGCAGGCGACAGCTAACGTCAAATGAGCAAGCGGGCTTACCACAGCTGCGGTCCTCTGGCAGTCTGAAAGCTTTGCACACAAGCCGGATGCTACGCCCCTTCCTTGGCCTTTTGGCAGTGCTCGTGCATTGCCAGCACTAGGCGTGAATGGTCACTATCCCGCACACACATTTCGTTGTGCCCGTTGCCAAGCGCTCTGGAGCACTGTTTATGACGAAAGCGGAACACCTCTTGCCGTTCCATTCTCAGAGCTCCGGACTTAAGCAATCTGCGACTCTTGCTGCGAATGCCAGAGGAAAACATTTCCAATGCGTCTGGCAGATAGAAACTGAACCTGGAGAACACCTTTGTCAGGAGCTGGCACCTGCACCTTACACACACACGGGTTTGCAGCACATCTAAATGGCCAAGCTCTTTCTTAGGCAAGTTGAAAGCTGCTGTCAGAAGGTTGTGCTCCTTGTCAGATGGAAGCAGCAGCACGCACATAGCAGTTTGGCAAGCATTAAAGAGCCTCAGAAGAGCGTGGCCTAGCAAAATGGGACAGGAAAAAGCATTTGCTACATGTGCCCTTGTTGTCGCCTAACAACAGGTAGCAGCATAAACCAGATGCGGGTGAAGTTCTTGCAGGCGACAGCTAACGTCAAATGAGCAAGCGGGCTTACCACAGCTGCGGTCCTCTGGCAGTCTGAAAGCTTTGCGCACAAGCCGCATGCTAAGCGCCTTCCTTTGCCTTTTGGCAGTGCTCGTGCATTGCCAGCACTAGGCGTGAATGGTCACTATCCAGCACACACGTTTCGTTGTGCCCGTTGCCAAGCGCTCTGGAGCACTGTTTATGACGAAAGCGGAACACCTCTTGCCGATCCATTCTCAGAGCTCCGGACTTAAGCAATCTGCGACTGTTGGTGCGAATGCCAGAGGAAAACATTTCCAATGCGTCTGGCAGATAGAAACTGAACCTGGAGAACACCTTTGTCAGGAGCTGGCACCTGCACCTTACACACACACGGGTTTGCAGCACATCTAAATGGCCAAGCTCTTTCTTAGGCAAGTTGAAAGCTGCTGTCAGAAGGCTGTGCTCCTTGTCAGATGGAAGCAGCAGCATGCACATAGGAGTTTGGCAAGCATTAAAGAGCCACAGAAGAGCGTGGCCTAGCAAAATGAAACAGGAAAAAGCATTTGCTACATGTACCCTTGTTGTCGCCTAACAACTGGTAGCAGCATAAACCAGATGCGGGTGAAGTTCTTGCAGGCGACAGCTAACGTCAAATGAGCAAGCGGGCTTACCACAGCTGTGGTCCTCTGGCAGTCTGAAAGCTTTGCGCACAAGCCGGATGCTACGCCCCTTCCTTGGCCTTTTGGCAGTGCTCGTGCATTGCCAGCACTAGGCGTGAATGGTCACTATCCCGCACACACGTTTCGTTGTGCCCGTTGACAAGCGCTCTGGAGCACTGTTTATGACGAAAGCGGAACACCTCTTGCCGATCCATTCTCAGAGCTCCTCAGTTAAACAATCTGCGACTGTTGGTGCGAATGCCAGAGGAAAACATTTCCAATGCGTCTGGCAGATAGAAACTGAACCTGGAGAACACCATTGTCAGGAGCTTGCACCTGCACCTTACACACACACAGGTTTGCAGCACATCTAAATGGCCAAGCTCTTTCTTAGGCAAGTTGAAAGCTGCTGTCAGAAGGTTGTGCTCCTTGTCAGATGGAAGCAGCAGCATGCACATAGCAGTTTGGGAAGCATTAAAGAGCCACAGAAGAGCGTGGCATAGCAAAATGAAACAGGAAAAAGCATTTGCTACATGTGCCCTTGTTGTCGCCTAACAACAGGTAGCAGCATAAACCAGATGCGGGTGAAGTTCTTGCAGGCGACAGCTAACGTCAAATGAGCAAGCGGGCTTACCACAGCTGCGGTCCTCTGGCAGTCTGAAAGCTTTGCACACAAGCCGGATGCTACGCCCCTTCCTTGGCCTTTTGGCAGTGCTCGTGCATTGCCAGCACTAGGCGTGAATGGTCACTATCCAGCACACACGTTTCGTTGTGCCCGTTGCCAAGCGCTCTGGAGCACTGTTTATGACGAAAGCGGAACACCTCTTGCAGATCCATTCTCAGAGCTCCGGACTTAAGCAATCTGCGACTGTTGGTGCGAATGCCAGAGGAAAATATTTCCAATGCGTCTGGCAGATAGAAACTGAACCTGGAGAACACCTTTGTCAGGAGCTGGCACCTGCACCTTACACACACACGGGTTTGCAGCACATCTAAATGGCCAAGCTCTTTCTTAGGCAAGTTGAAAGCTGCTGTCAGAAGGTTGTGCTCCTTGTCAGATGGAAGCAGCAGCACGCACATAGCAGTTTGGCAAGCATTAAAGAGCCACAGAAGAGCGTGGCATAGCAAAATGAAACAGGAAAAAGCATTTGCTACATGTGCCCTTGTTGTCGCCTAACAACAGGTAGCAGCATAAACCAGATGCGGGTGAAGTTCTTGCAGGCGACAGCTAACGTCAAATGAGCAAGCGGGCTTACCACAGCTGCGGTCCTCTGGCAGTCTGAAAGCTTTGCACACAAGCCGGATGCTACGCCCCTTCCTTGGCCTTTTGGCAGTGCTCGTGCATTGCCAGCACTAGGCGTGAATGGTCACTATCCAGCACACACGTTTCGTTGTGCCCGTTGCCAAGCGCTGAGGAGCACTGTTTATAACGAAAGCGGAACACCTCTTGCCGTTCCATTCTCACAGCTCCTCCGTTAAGCAATCTACGACTCTTGGTGCGAATGCCAGAGGAAAACATTTCCAATGTGTCTGGCAAATAGAAATTGAACCTGGAGAATACCATTGTCAGGAGCTTGCACCTGCACCTTACACACACACGGGTTTGCAGCACATCTAAATGGCCAAGCTCTTTCTTAGGCAAGTTGAAAGCTCCTGTCAGAAGGCTGTGCTCCTTGTCAGATGGAAGCAGCAGCATGCACATAGCAGTTTGGAAAGCACTAAAGAGCCACAGAAGAGCGTGGCCTAGCAAAATGGGCCAGGAAAAAGCATTTGCTACATGTGCCCTTGTTGTCGCCTAACAACAGGTAGCAGCATAAACCAGATGCGGGTGAAGTTCTTGCAGGCGACAGCTAACGTCAAATGAGCAAGCGGGCTTACCACAGCTGCGGTCCTCTGGCAGTCTGAAAGCTTTGCGCACAAGCCGGATTCTAAGCGCCTCCCTTGGCCTTTTGGCAGTGCTCGTGCATTGCCAGCACTAGGCGTGAATGGTCACTATCCAGCACACACGTTTCGTTGCGCCCGTTGCCAAGCGCTCTGGAGCACTGTTTATGACGAAAGCGGAACACCTCTTGCCGTTCCATTCTCAGAGCTCCTCAGTTAAACAATCTGCGACTGTTGGTGCGAATGCCAGAGGAAAATATTTCCAATGCGTCTGGCAGATAGAAACTGAACCTGGAGAACACCTTTGTCAGGAGCTGGCACCTGCACCTTACACACACACGGGTTTGCAGCACATCTAAATGGCCAAGCTCTTTCTAAGGCAAGTTGAAAGCTGCTGTCAGAAGGTTGTGCTCCTTGTCAGATGGAAGCAGCAGCACTCACATAGCAGTTTGGCAAGCATTAAAGAGCCACAGAAGAGCGTGGCATAGCAAAATGAAACAAAAAAAAGCATTTGCTACATGTGCCCTTGTTGTCGCCTAACAACAGGTAGCAGCATAAACCAGATGCGGGTGAAGTTCTTGCAGGCAACAGCTAACGTCAAATGAGCAAGCGGGCTTACCACAGCTGCGGTCCTCTGGCAGTCTAAAAGCTTTGCGCACAAGCCGCATGCTAAGCGCCTTCCTTGCCTTTTGGCAGTGCTCGTGCATTGCCAGCACTAGGCGTGAATGGTCACTATCCAGCACACACGTTTCGTTGTGCCCGTTGCCAAGCACTCTGGAGCACTGTTTATGACGAAAGCAGAACACCTCTTGCCGTTCCATTCTCAGAGCTCCTCAGTTAAGCAATCTGCGACTGTTGGTGCGAATGCCAGAGGAAAACATTTCCAATGTGTCTGGCAGGGAGAAATTGAACCTGGAGAACACCTTAGTCAGGAGCTGGCACCTGCACCTTACACACACACGGGTTTGCAGCACATCTAAATGGCCAAGCTCTTTCTTAGGCAAGTTGAAAGCTGCTGTCAGAAGGCTGTGCTCCTTGTCAGATGGAAGCAGCAGCACGCACATAGCAGTTTAGCAAGCATTAAAGAGCCTCAGAAGAGCGTGGCATAGCAAAATGGGACAGGAAAAAGCATTTGCTACATGTGCCCTTGTTGTCGCCTAACAACAGGTAGCAGCATAAACCAGATGCGGGTGAAGTTCTTGCAGGCGACAGCTAACGTCAAATGAGTAAGTGGGCTTACCACAGCTGCGGTCCTCTGGCAGTCTGAAAACTTTGCACACAAGCCGGATGCTACGCCCCTTCCTTGGCCTTTTGGCAGTGCTCGTGCATTGCCAGCACTAGGCATGAATGGTCACTATCCAGCACACACGTTTCGTTGTGCCCGTTGCCAAGCGCTCTGGAGCACTGCTTATGACGAAAGCGGAACACCTCTTGCCGTTCCATTCTCAGAGCTCCTCAGTTAAGCAATCTGCGACTCTTGCTGCGAATGCCAGAGGAAAACATTTCCAATGCGTCTGGCAGATAGAAACTGAACCTGTAGAACACTTTTGTCAGGAGCTGGCACCTGCACCTTACACACACACGGGTTTGCAGCACATCTAAATGGCCAAGCTCTTTCTTAGGCAAGTTGAAAGCTGCTGTCAGAAGGTTGTGCTTTTTGTCAGATGGAAGCAGCAGCACGCACATAGCAGATTGGCAAGCACTAAAGAGCCACAGAAGAGCGTGGCATAGCAAAATGAAACAGGAAAAAGCATTTGCTACATGTGCCCTTGTTGTCGCCTAACAACAGGTAGCAGCATAAACCAGATGCGGGTGAAGTTCTTGCAGGCGACAGCTAACGTCAAATGAGCAAGCGGGCTTACCACAGCTGCGGTCCTCTGGCAGTCTGAAAGCTTTGCACACAAGCCGGATGCTACGCCCCTTCCTTGGCCTTTTGGCAGTGCTCGTGCATTGCCAGCACTAGGCGTGAATGGTCACTATCCAGCACACACGTTTCGTTGTGCCCGTTGCCAAGCGCTCTGGAGCACTGCTTATGACGAAAGCGGAACACCTCTTGCCGTTCCATTCTCAGAGCTCCGGACTTAAGCAATCTGCGACTCTTGCTGCGAATGCCAGAGGAAAACATTTCCAATGCGTCTGGCAGGGAGAAACTGAACTTGGAGAAAAGCTTTGTCAGGAGCTGGCACCTGCACCTTACACACAGACGGGTTTGCAGCACATCTAAATGGCCAAGCTCTTTCTTAGGCAAGTTGAAAGCTGCTGTCAGAAGGTTGTGCTCCTTGTCAGATGGAAGCAGCAGCACGCACATAGCAGTTTGGCAAGCATTAAAGAGCCACAGAAGAGCGTGGCATAGCAAAATGAAACAGGAAAAAACATTTGCTACATGTGCCCTTGTTGTCGCCTAACAACAGGTAGCAGCATAAACCAGATGCGGGTGAAGTTCTTGCAGGCAACAGCTAACGTCAAATGAGCAAGCGGGCTTACCACAGCTGCGGTCCTCTGGCAGTCTGAAAGCTTTGCGCACAAGCCGCATGCTAAGCGCCTTCCTTTGCCTTTTGGCAGTGCTCGTGCATTGCCAGCACTAGGCGTGAATGGTCACTATCCAGCACACACGTTTCGTTGTGCCCGTTGCCAAGCGCTCTGGAGCACTGTTTATGACGAAAGCGGAACACCTCTTGCCGATCCATTCTCAGAGCTCCGGACTTAAGCAATCTGCGACTGTTGGTGCGAATGCCAGAGGAAAACATTTCCAATGCGTCTGGCAGATAGAAACTGAACCTGGAGAACACCATTGTCAGGAGCTTGCACCTGCACCTTACACACACACGGGTTTGCAGCACATCTAAATGGCCAAGCTCTTTCTTAGGCAAGTTGAAAGCTGCTGTCAGAAGGTTGTGCTCCTTGTCAGATGGAAGCAGCAGCATGCACATAGCAGTTTGGCAAGCACTAAAGAGCCACAGAAGAGCGTGGCATAGCAAAATGAAACAGGAAAAAGCATTTGCTACATGTGCCCTTGTTGTCGCCTAACAACAGGTAGCAGCATAAACCAGATGCGGGTGAAGTTCTTGCAGGCGACAGCTAACGTCAAATGAGCAAGCGGGCTTACCACAGCTGCGGTCCTCTGGCAGTCTGAAAGCTTTGCACACAAGCCGGATGCTACGCCCCTTCCTTGGCCTTTTGGCAGTGCTCGTGCATTGCCAGCACTAGGCGTGAATGGTCACTATCCCGCACACACATTTCGTTGTGCCCGTTGCCAAGCGCTCTGGAGCACTGTTTATGATGAAAGCGGAACACCTCTTGCCGTTCCATTCTCAGAGCTCCGGACTTAAGCAATCTGCGACTCTTGCTGCGAATGCCAGAGGAAAACATTTCCAATGCGTCTGGCAGATAGAAACTGAACCTGGAGAACACCTTTGTCAGGAGCTGGCACCTGCACCTTACACACACACGGGTTTGCAGCACATCTAAATGGCCAAGCTCTTTCTTAGGCAAGTTGAAAGCTGCTGTCAGAAGGTTGTGCTCCTTGTCAGATGGAAGCAGCAGCACGCACATAGCAGTTTGGCAAGCATTAAAGAGCCTCAGAAGAGCGTGGCATAGCAAAATGGGACAGGAAAAAGCATTTGCTACATGTGCCCTTGTTGTCGCCTAACAACAGGTAGCAGCATAAACCAGATGCGGGTGAAGTTCTTGCAGGCAACAGCTAACGTCAAATGAGCAAGCGGGCTTACCACAGCTGCGGTCCTCTGGCAGTCTGAAAACTTTGCGCACAAGCCGGATGCTACGCCCCTTCCTTGGCCTTTTGGCAGTGCTCGTGCATTGCCAGCACTAGGCGTGAATGGTCACTATCCAGCACACACGTTTCGTTGTGCCCGTTGCCAAGCGCTCTGGAGCACTGTTTATGACGAAAGCGGAACACCTCTTGCCGTTCCATTCTCAGAGCTCCTCAGTTAAGCAATCTGCGACTCTTGCTGCGAATGCCAGAGGAAAACATTTCCAATGCGTCTGGCAGATAGAAACTGAACCTGGAGAACACCTTTGTCAGGAGCTGGCACCTGCACCTTACACACACACGAGTTTGCAGCACATCTAAATGGCCAAGCTCTTTCTAAGGCAAGTTGAAAGCTGCTGTCAGAAGGTTGTGCTCCTTGTCAGATGGAAGCAGCAGCACGCACATAGCAGTTTGGGAAGCATTAAAGAGCCACAGAAGAGCGTGGCATAGCAAAATGAAACAAAAAAAAGCATTTGCTACATGTGCCCTTGTTGTCGCCTAACAACAGGTAGCAGCATAAACCAGATGCGGGTGAAGTTCTTGCAGGCAACAGCTAACGTCAAATGAGCAAGCGGGCTTACCACAGCTGCGGTCCTCTGGCAGTCTAAAAGCTTTGCGCACAAGCCGCATGCTAAGCGCCTTCCTTGCCTTTTGGCAGTGCTCGTGCATTGCCAGCACTAGGCGTGAATGGTCACTATCCAGCACACACGTTTCGTTGTGCCCGTTGCCAAGCACTCTGGAGCACTGTTTATGACGAAAGCAGAACACCTCTTGCCGTTCCATTCTCAGAGCTCCTCAGTTAAGCAATCTGCGACTGTTGGTGCGAATGCCAGAGGAAAACATTTCCAATGTGTCTGGCAGGGAGAAATTGAACCTGGAGAACACCATTGTCAGGAGCTTGCACCTGCACCTTACACACACACGGGTTTGCAGCACATCTAAATGGCCAAGCTCTTTCTTAGGCAAGTTGAAAGCTGCTGTCAGAAGGCTGTGCTCCTTGTCAGATGGAAGCAGCAGCACGCACATAGCAGTTTGGCAAGCATTAAAGAGCCTCAGAAGAGCGTGGCATAGCAAAATGGGACAGGAAAAAGCATTTGCTACATGTGCCCTTGTTGTCGCCTAACAACAGGTAGCAGCATAAACCAGATGCGGGTGAAGTTCTTGCAGGCGACAGCTAACGTCAAATGAGTAAGTGGGCTTACCACAGCTGCGGTCCTCTGGCAGTCTGAAAACTTTGCACACAAGCCGGATGCTACGCCCCTTCCTTGGCCTTTTGGCAGTGCTCGTGCATTGCCAGCACTAGGCATGAATGGTCACTATCCAGCACACACGTTTCGTTGTGCCCGTTGCCAAGCGCTCTGGAGCACTGCTTATGACGAAAGCGGAACACCTCTTGCCGTTCCATTCTCAGAGCTCCTCAGTTAAGCAATCTGCGACTCTTGCTGCGAATGCCAGAGGAAAACATTTCCAATGCGTCTGGCAGATAGAAACTGAACCTGTAGAACACTTTTGTCAGGAGCTGGCACCTGCACCTTACACACACACGGGTTTGCAGCACATCTAAATGGCCAAGCTCTTTCTTAGGCAAGTTGAAAGCTGCTGTCAGAAGGTTGTGCTTTTTGTCAGATGGAAGCAGCAGCACACACATAGCAGTTTGGCAAGCACTAAAGAGCCACAGAAGAGCGTGGCATAGCAAAATGAAACAGGAAAAAGCATTTGCTACATGTGCCCTTGTTGTCGCCTAACAACAGGTAGCAGCATAAACCAGATGCGGGTGAAGTTCTTGCAGGCGACAGCTAACGTCAAATGAGCAAGCGGGCTTACCACAGCTGCGGTCCTCTGGCAGTCTGAAAGCTTTGCACACAAGCCGGATGCTACGCCCCTTCCTTGGCCTTTTGGCAGTGCTCGTGCATTGCCAGCACTAGGCGTGAATGGTCACTATCCAGCACACACGTTTCGTTGTGCCCGTTGCCAAGCGCTCTGGAGCACTGCTTATGACGAAAGCGGAACACCTCTTGCCGTTCCATTCTCAGAGCTCCGGACTTAAGCAATCTGCGACTCTTGCTGCGAATGCCAGAGGAAAACATTTCCAATGCGTCTGGCAGGGAGAAACTGAACTTGGAGAAAAGCTTTGTCAGGAGCTGGCACCTGCACCTTACACACACACGGGTTTGCAGCACATCTAAATGGCCAAGCTCTTTCTTAGGCAAGTTGAAAGCTGCTGTCAGAAGGTTGTGCTCCTTGTCAGATGGAAGCAGCAGCATGCACATAGCAGTTTGGGAAGCACTAAAGAGCCACAGAAGAGCGTGGCATAGCAAAATGAAACAGGAAAAAGCATTTGCTACATGTGCCCTTGTTGTCGCCTAACAACAGGTAGCAGCATAAACCAGATGCGGGTGAAGTTCTTGCAGGCGACAGCTAACGTCAAATGAGCAAGCGGGCTTACCACAGCTGCGGTCCTCTGGCAGTCTGAAAACTTTGCACACAAGCCGCATGCTACGCCCCTTCCTTGGCCTTTTGGCAGTGCTCGTGCATTGCCAGCACTAGGCGTGAATGGTCACTATCCAGCACACACGTTTCGTTGTGCCCGTTGCCAAGCGCTCTGGAGCACTGCTTATGACGAAAGCGGAACACCTCTTGCCGTTCCATTCTCAGAGCTCCGGACTTAAGCAATCTGCAACTCTTGCTGCGAATGCCAGAGGAAAACATTTCCAATGCGTCTGGCAGATAGAAACTGAACCTGGAGAACATTTTTGTCAGGAGCTGGCACCTGCACCTTACACACACACGGGTTTGCAGCACATCTAAATGGCCAAGCTCTTTCTTAGGCAAGTTGAAAGCTGCTGTCAGAAGGTTGTGCTCCTTGTCAGATGGAAGCAGCAGCACGCACATAGCAGTTTGGCAAGCATTAAAGAGCCACAGAAGAGCGTGGCATAGCAAAATGAAACAGGAAAAAGCATTTGCTAAATGTGCCCTTGTTGTCGCCTAACAACTGGTAGCAGCATAAACCAGATGCGGGTGAAGTTCTTGCAGGCGACAGCTAACGTCAAATGAGCAAGCGGGCTTACCACAGCTGCGGTCCTCTGGCAGTCTGAAAGCTTTGCGCACAAGCCGGATGCTACGCCCCTTCCTTGGCCTTTTGGCAGTGCTCGTGCATTGCCAGCACTAGGCGTGAATGGTCACTATCCCGCACACACGTTTCGTTGTGCCCGTTGCCAAGCGCTCTGGAGCACTGCTTATGACGAAAGCGGAACACCTCTTGCCGTTCCATTCTCAGAGCTCCGGACTTAAGCAATCTGCGACTCTTGCTGCGAATGCCAGAGGAAAACATTTCCAATGCGTCTGGCAGATAGAAACTGAACCTGGAGAACACCTTTGTCAGGAGCTGGCACCTGCACCTTACACACAGACGGGTTTGCAGCACATCTAAATGGCCAAGCTCTTTCTTAGGCAAGTTGAAAGCTGCTGTCAGAAGGTTGTGCTCCTTGTCAGATGGAAGCAGCAGCACGCACATAGCAGTTTGGCAAGCATTAAAGAGCCACAGAAGAGCGTGGCCTAGCAAAATGAAACAGGAAAAAACATTTGCTACATGTGCCCTTGTTGTCGCCTAACAACAGGTAGCAGCATAAACCAGATGCGGGTGAAGTTCTTGCAGGCAACAGCTAACGTCAAATGAGCAAGCGGGCTTACCACAGCTGCGGTCCTCTGGCAGTCTGAAAGCTTTGCGCACAAGCCGCATGCTAAGCGCCTTCCTTGGCCTTTTGGCAGTGCTCGTGCATTGCCAGCACTAGGCGTGAATGGTCACTATCCAGCACACACGTTTCGTTGTGCCCGTTGCCAAGCGCTCTGGAGCACTGTTTATGACGAAAGCGGAACACCTCTTGCCGATCCATTCTCAGAGCTCCGGACTTAAGCAATCTGCGACTGTTGGTGCGAATGCCAGAGGAAAACATTTCCAATGCGTCTGGCAGATAGAAACTGAACCTGGAGAACACCATTGTCAGGAGCTTGCACCTGCACCTTACACACACACGGGTTTGCAGCACATCTAAATGGCCAAGCTCTTTCTTAGGCAAGTTGAAAGCTGCTGTCAGAAGGTTGTGCTCCTTGTCAGATGGAAGCAGCAGCATGCACATAGCAGTTTGGCAAGCACTAAAGAGCCACAGAAGAGCGTGGCATAGCAAAATGAAACAGGAAAAAGCATTTGCTACATGTGCCCTTGTTGTCGCCTAACAACAGGTAGCAGCATAAACCAGATGCGGGTGAAGTTCTTGCAGGCGACAGCTAACGTCAAATGAGCAAGCGGGCTTACCACAGCTGCGGTCCTCTGGCAGTCTGAAAGCTTTGCACACAAGCCGGATGCTACGCCCCTTCCTTGGCCTTTTGGCAGTGCTCGTGCATTGCCAGCACTAGGCGTGAATGGTCACTATCCCGCACACACGTTTCGTTGTGCCCGTTGCCAAGCGCTCTGGAGCACTGTTTATGATGAAAGCGGAACACCTCTTGCCGTTCCATTCTCAGAGCTCCGGACTTAAGCAATCTGCGACTCTTGCTGCGAATGCCAGAGGAAAACATTTCCAATGCGTCTGGCAGATAGAAACTGAACCTGGAGAACACCTTTGTCAGGAGCTGGCACCTGCACCTTACACACACACGGGTTTGCAGCACATCTAAATGGCCAAGCTCTTTCTTAGGCAAGTTGAAAGCTGCTGTCAGAAGGTTGTGCTCCTTGTCAGATGGAAGCAGCAGCACGCACATAGCAGTTTGGCAAGCATTAAAGAGCCACAGAAGAGCGTGGCATAGCAAAATGAAACAGGAAAAAGCATTTGCTACATGTGCCCTTGTTGTCGCCTAACAACAGGTAGCAGCATAAACCAGATGCGGGTGAAGTTCTTGCAGGCGACAGCTAACGTCAAATGAGCAAGCGGGCTTACCACAGCTGCGGTCCTCTGGCAGTCTGAAAGCTTTGCGCACAAGCCGCATGCTAAGCGCCTTCCTTTGCCTTTTGGCAGTGCTCGTGCATTGCCAGCACTAGGCGTGAATGGTCACTATCCAGCACACACGTTTCGTTGTGCCCGTTGCCAAGCGCTCTGGAGCACTGTTTATGACGAAAGCGGAACACCTCTTGCCGTTCCATTCTCAGAGCTCCGGACTTAAGCAATCTGCGACTGTTGGTGCGAATGCCAGAGGAAAACATTTCCAATGTGTCTGGCAGCGAGAAATTGAACCTGGAGAACACCTTTGTCAGGAGCTGGCACCTGCACCTTACACACACACGGGTTTGCAGCACATCTAAATGGCCAAGCTCTTTCTTAGGCAAGTTGAAAGCTGCTGTCAGAAGGTTGTGCTCCTTGTCAGATGGAAGCAGCAGCATGCACATAGCAGTTTGGCAAGCACTAAAGAGCCACAGAAGAGCGTGGCCTAGCAAAATGAAACAGGAAAAAGCATTTGCTACATGTACCCTTGTTGTCGCCTAACAACTGGTAGCAGCATAAACCAGATGCGGGTGAAGTTCTTGCAGGCGACAGCTAACGTCAAATGAGCAAGCGGGCTTACCACAGCTGTGGTCCTCTGGCAGTCTGAAAGCTTTGCGCACAAGCCGGATGCTACGCCCCTTCCTTGGCCTTTTGGCAGTGCTCGTGCATTGCCAGCACTAGGCGTGAATGGTCACTATCCAGCACACACGTTTCGTTGTGCCCGTTGACAAGCGCTCTGGAGCACTGTTTATGACGAAAGCGGAACACCTCTTGCCGATCCATTCTCAGAGCTCCTCAGTTAAACAATCTGCGACTGTTGGTGCGAATGCCAGAGGAAAACATTTCCAATGCGTCTGGCAGATAGAAACTGAACCTGGAGAACACCATTGTCAGGAGCTTGCACCTGCACCTTACACACACACAGGTTTGCAGCACATCTAAATGGCCAAGCTCTTTCTTAGGCAAGTTGAAAGCTGCTGTCAGAAGGTTGTGCTCCTTGTCAGATGGAAGCAGCAGCATGCACATAGCAGTTTGGCAAGCATTAAAGAGCCACAGAAGAGCGTGGCATAGCAAAATGAAACAGGAAAAAGCATTTGCTACATGTGCCCTTGTTGTCGCCTAACAACAGGTAGCAGCATAAACCAGATGCGGGTGAAGTTCTTGCAGGCGACAGCTAACGTCAAATGAGCAAGTGGGCTTACCACAGCTGCGGTCCTCTGGCAGTCTGAAAGCTTTGCGCACAAGCCGGATTCTAAGCGCCTCCCTTGGCCTTTTGGCAGTGCTCGTGCATTGCCAGCACTAGGCGTGAATGGTCACTATCCAGCACACACGTTTCGTTGTGCCCGTTGCCAAGCGCTCTGGAGCACTGTTTATGACGAAAGCGGAACACCTCTTGCCGTTCCATTCTCAGAGCTCCGGACTTAAGCAATCTGCGACTCTTGCTGCGAATGCCAGAGGAAAACATTTCCAATGCGTCTGGCAGATAGAAACTGAACCTGGAGAACACCATTGTCAGGAGCTTGCACCTGCACCTTACACACACACGGGTTTGCAGCACATCTAAATGGCCAAGCTCTTTCTTAGGCAAGTTGAAAGCTGCTGTCAGAAGGTTGTGCTCCTTGTCAGATGGAAGCAGCAGCATGCACATAGCAGTTTGGCAAGCACTAAAGAGCCACAGAAGAGCGTGGCATAGCAAAATGAAACAGGAAAAAGCATTTGCTACATGTGCCCTTGTTGTCGCCTAACAACAGGTAGCAGCATAAACCAGATGCGGGTGAAGTTCTTGCAGGCGACAGCTAACGTCAAATGAGCAAGCGGGCTTACCACAGCTGCGGTCCTCTGGCAGTCTGAAAGCTTTGCACACAAGCCGGATGCTACGCCCCTTCCTTGGCCTTTTGGCAGTGCTCGTGCATTGCCAGCACTAGGCGTGAATGCTCACTATCCCGCACACACATTTCGTTGTGCCCGTTGCCAAGCGCTCTGGAGCACTGCTTATGACGAAAGCGGAACACCTCTTGCCGTTCCATTCTCAGAGCTCCGGACTTAAGCAATCTGCGACTCTTGCTGCGAATGCCAGAGGAAAACATTTCCAATGCGTCTGGCAGATAGAAACTGAACCTGGAGAACACCTTTGTCAGGAGCTGGCACCTGCACCTTACACACACACGGGTTTGCAGCACATCTAAATGGCCAAGCTCTTTCTTAGGCAAGTTGAAAGCTGCTGTCAGAAGGTTGTGCTCCTTGTCAGATGGAAGCAGCAGCACGCACATAGCAGTTTGGCAAGCATTAAAGAGCCTCAGAAGAGCGTGGCATAGCAAAATGGGACAGGAAAAAGCATTTGCTACATGTGCCCTTGTTGTCGCCTAACAACAGGTAGCAGCATAAACCAGATGCGGGTGAAGTTCTTGCAGGCGACAGCTAACGTCAAATGAGCAAGCGGGCTTACCACAGCTGCGGTCCTCTGGCAGTCTGAAAGCTTTGCGCACAAGCCGCATGCTAAGCGCCTTCCTTTGCCTTTTGGCAGTGCTCGTGCATTGCCAGCACTAGGCGTGAATGGTCACTATCCAGCACACACGTTTCGTTGTGCCCGTTGCCAAGCGCTCTGGAGCACTGTTTATGACGAAAGCGGAACACCTCTTGCCGATCCATTCTCAGAGCTCCGGACTTAAGCAATCTGCGACTGTTGGTGCGAATGCCAGAGGAAAACATTTCCAATGCGTCTGGCAGATAGAAACTGAACCTGGAGAACACCTTTGTCAGGAGCTGGCACCTGCACCTTACACACACACGGGTTTGCAGCACATCTAAATGGCCAAGCTCTTTCTTAGGCAAGTTGAAAGCTGCTGTCAGAAGGCTGTGCTCCTTGTCAGATGGAAGCAGCAGCATGCACATAGGAGTTTGGCAAGCATTAAAGAGCCACAGAAGAGCGTGGCATAGCAAAATGAAACAGGAAAAAGCATTTGCTACATGTACCCTTGTTGTCGCCTAACAACTGGTAGCAGCATAAACCAGATGCGGGTGAAGTTCTTGCAGGCGACAGCTAACGTCAAATGAGCAAGCGGGCTTACCACAGCTGCGGTCCTCTGGCAGTCTGAAAGCTTTGCGCACAAGCCGCATGCTACGCCCCTTCCTTGGCCTTTTGGCAGTGCTCGTGCATTGCCAGCACTAGGCGTGAATGGTCACTATCCCGCACACACGTTTCGTTGTGCCCGTTGACAAGCGCTCTGGAGCACTGTTTATGACGAAAGCGGAACACCTCTTGCCGATCCATTCTCAGAGCTCCTCAGTTAAACAATCTGCGACTGTTGGTGCGAATGCCAGAGGAAAACATTTCCAATGCGTCTGGCAGATAGAAACTGAACCTGGAGAACACCATTGTCAGGAGCTTGCACCTGCACCTTACACAAACACAGGTTTGCAGCACATCTAAATGGCCAAGCTCTTTCTTAGGCAAGTTGAAAGCTGCTGTCAGAAGGTTGTGCTCCTTGTCAGATGGAAGCAGCAGCATGCACATAGCAGTTTGGGAAGCATTAAAGAGCCACAGAAGAGCGTGGCATAGCAAAATGAAACAGGAAAAAGCATTTGCTACATGTGCCCTTGTTGTCGCCTAACAACAGCTAGCAGCATAAACCAGATGCGGGTGAAGTTCTTGCAGGCGACAGCTAACGTCAAATGAGCAAGCGGGCTTACCACAGCTGCGGTCCTCTGGCAGTCTGAAAGCTTTGCACACAAGCCGGATGCTACGCCCCTTCCTTGGCCTTTTGGCAGTGCTCGTGCATTGCCAGCACTAGGCGTGAATGGTCACTATCCAGCACACACGTTTCGTTGTGCCCGTTGCCAAGCGCTCTGGAGCACTGTTTATGACGAAAGCGGAACACCTCTTGCAGATCCATTCTCAGAGCTCCGGACTTAAGCAATCTGCGACTGTTGGTGCGAATGCCAGAGGAAAATATTTCCAATGCGTCTGGCAGATAGAAACTGAACCTGGAGAACACCTTTGTCAGGAGCTGGCACCTGCACCTTACACACACACGGGTTTGCAGCACATCTAAATGGCCAAGCTCTTTCTTAGGCAAGTTGAAAGCTGCTGTCAGAAGGTTGTGCTCCTTGTCAGATGGAAGCAGCAGCACGCACATAGCAGTTTGGCAAGCATTAAAGAGCCACAGAAGAGCGTGGCATAGCAAAATGAAACAGGAAAAAGCATTTGCTACATGTGCCCTTGTTGTCGCCTAACAACAGGTAGCAGCATAAACCAGATGCGGGTGAAGTTCTTGCAGGCGACAGCTAACGTCAAATGAGCAAGCGGGCTTACCACAGCTGCGGTCCTCTGGCAGTCTGAAAGCTTTGCACACAAGCCGGATGCTACGCCCCTTCCTTGGCCTTTTGGCAGTGCTCCTGCATTGCCAGCACTAGGCGTGAATGGTCACTATCCAGCACACACGTTTCGTTGTGCCCGTTGCCAAGCGCTCAGGAGCACTGTTTATAACGAAAGCGGAACACCTCTTGCCGTTCCATTCTCACAGCTCCTCCGTTAAGCAATCTACGACTCTTGGTGCGAATGCCAGAGGAAAACATTTCCAATGTGTCTGGCAAATAGAAATTGAACCTGGAGAATACCATTGTCAGGAGCTTGCACCTGCACCTTACACACACACGGGTTTGCAGCACATCTAAATGGCCAAGCTCTTTCTTAGGCAAGTTGAAAGCTCCTGTCAGAAGGCTGTGCTCCTTGTCAGATGGAAGCAGCAGCATGCACATAGCAGTTTGGAAAGCACTAAAGAGCCACAGAAGAGCGTGGCCTAGCAAAATGGGCCAGGAAAAAGCATTTGCTACATGTGCCCTTGTTGTCGCCTAACAACAGGTAGCAGCATAAACCAGATGCGGGTGAAGTTCTTGCAGGCGACAGCTAACGTCAAATGAGCAAGCGGGCTTACCACAGCTGCGGTCCTCTGGCAGTCTGAAAGCTTTGCGCACAAGCCGGATTCTAAGCGCCTCCCTTGGCCTTTTGGCAGTGCTCGTGCATTGCCAGCACTAGGCGTGAATGGTCACTATCCAGCACACACGTTTCGTTGCGCCCGTTGCCAAGCGCTCTGGAGCACTGTTTATGACGAAAGCGGAACACCTCTTGCCGTTCCATTCTCAGAGCTCCTCAGTTAAACAATCTGCGACTGTTGGTGCGAATGCCAGAGGAAAATATTTCCAATGCGTCTGGCAGATAGAAACTGAACCTGGAGAACACCATTGTCAGGAGCTTGCACCTGCACCTTACACACACACAGGTTTGCAGCACATCTAAATGGCCAAGCTCTTTCTTAGGCAAGTTGAAAGCTGCTGTCAGAAGGTTGTGCTCCTTGTCAGATGGAAGCAGCAGCATGCACATAGCAGTTTGGGAAGCATTAAAGAGCCACAGAAGAGCGTGGCATAGCAAAATGAAACAGGAAAAAGCATTTGCTACATGTGCCCTTGTTGTCGCCTAACAACAGGTAGCAGCATAAACCAGATGCGGGTGAAGTTCTTGCAGGCGACAGCTAACGTCAAATGAGCAAGCGGGCTTACCACAGCTGCGGTCCTCTGGCAGTCTGAAAGCTTTGCACACAAGCCGGATGCTACGCCCCTTCCTTGGCCTTTTGGCAGTGCTCGTGCATTGCCAGCACTAGGCGTGAATGGTCACTATCCAGCACACACGTTTCGTTGTGCCCGTTGCCAAGCGCTCTGGAGCACTGTTTATGACGAAAGCGGAACACCTCTTGCAGATCCATTCTCAGAGCTCCGGACTTAAGCAATCTGCGACTGTTGGTGCGAATGCCAGAGGAAAATATTTCCAATGCGTCTGGCAGATAGAAACTGAACCTGGAGAACACCTTTGTCAGGAGCTGGCACCTGCACCTTACACACACACGGGTTTGCAGCACATCTAAATGGCCAAGCTCTTTCTTAGGCAAGTTGAAAGCTGCTGTCAGAAGGTTGTGCTCCTTGTCAGATGGAAGCAGCAGCACGCACATAGCAGTTTGGCAAGCATTAAAGAGCCACAGAAGAGCGTGGCATAGCAAAATGAAACAGGAAAAAGCATTTGCTACATGTGCCCTTGTTGTCGCCTAACAACAGGTAGCAGCATAAACCAGATGCGGGTGAAGTTCTTGCAGGCGACAGCTAACGTCAAATGAGCAAGCGGGCTTACCACAGCTGCGGTCCTCTGGCAGTCTGAAAGCTTTGCACACAAGCCGGATGCTACGCCCCTTCCTTGGCCTTTTGGCAGTGCTCCTGCATTGCCAGCACTAGGCGTGAATGGTCACTATCCAGCACACACGTTTCGTTGTGCCCGTTGCCAAGCGCTCAGGAGCACTGTTTATAACGAAAGCGGAACACCTCTTGCCGTTCCATTCTCACAGCTCCTCCGTTAAGCAATCTACGACTCTTGGTGCGAATGCCAGAGGAAAACATTTCCAATGTGTCTGGCAAATAGAAATTGAACCTGGAGAATACCATTGTCAGGAGCTTGCACCTGCACCTTACACACACACGGGTTTGCAGCACATCTAAATGGCCAAGCTCTTTCTTAGGCAAGTTGAAAGCTGCTGTCAGAAGGTTGTGCTCCTTGTCAGATGGAAGCAGCAGCATGCACATAGCAGTTTGGAAAGCACTAAAGAGCCACAGAAGAGCGTGGCCTAGCAAAATGGGCCAGGAAAAAGCATTTGCTACATGTGCCCTTGTTGTCGCCTAACAACAGGTAGCAGCATAAACCAGATGCGGGTGAAGTTCTTGCAGGCGACAGCTAACGTCAAATGAGCAAGCGGGCTTACCACAGCTGCGGTCCTCTGGCAGTCTGAAAGCTTTGCGCACAAGCCGGATTCTAAGCGCCTCCCTTGGCCTTTTGGCAGTGCTCGTGCATTGCCAGCACTAGGCGTGAATGGTCACTATCCAGCACACACGTTTCGTTGCGCCCGTTGCCAAGCGCTCTGGAGCACTGTTTATGACGAAAGCGGAACACCTCTTGCCGTTCCATTCTCAGAGCTCCTCAGTTAAACAATCTGCGACTGTTGGTGCGAATGCCAGAGGAAAATATTTCCAATGCGTCTGGCAGATAGAAACTGAACCTGGAGAACACCTTTGTCAGGAGCTGGCACCTGCACCTTACACACACACGGGTTTGCAGCACATCTAAATGGCCAAGCTCTTTCTAAGGCAAGTTGAAAGCTGCTGTCAGAAGGTTGTGCTCCTTGTCAGATGGAAGCAGCAGCACGCACATAGCAGTTTGGCAAGCATTAAAGAGCCACAGAAGAGCGTGGCATAGCAAAATGAAACAAAAAAAAGCATTTGCTACATGTGCCCTTGTTGTCGCCTAACAACAGGTAGCAGCATAAACCAGATGCGGGTGAAGTTCTTGCAGGCAACAGCTAACGTCAAATGAGCAAGCGGGCTTACCACAGCTGCGGTCCTCTGGCAGTCTAAAAGATTTGCGCACAAGCCGCATGCTAAGCGCCTTCCTTGCCTTTTGGCAGTGCTCGTGCATTGCCAGCACTAGGCGTGAATGGTCACTATCCAGCACACACGTTTCGTTGTGCCCGTTGCCAAGCACTCTGGAGCACTGTTTATGACGAAAGCAGAACACCTCTTGCCGTTCCATTCTCAGAGCTCCTCAGTTAAGCAATCTGCGACTGTTGGTGCGAATGCCAGAGGAAAACATTTCCAATGTGTCTGGCAGGGAGAAATTGAACCTGGAGAACACCTTAGTCAGGAGCTGGCACCTGCACCTTACACACACACGGGTTTGCAGCACATCTAAATGGCCAAGCTCTTTCTTAGGCAAGTTGAAAGCTGCTGTCAGAAGGCTGTGCTCCTTGTCAGATGGAAGCAGCAGCACGCACATAGCAGTTTGGCAAGCATTAAAGAGCCTCAGAAGAGCGTGGCATAGCAAAATGGGACAGGAAAAAGCATTTGCTACATGTGCCCTTGTTGTCGCCTAACAACAGGTAGCAGCATAAACCAGATGCGGGTGAAGTTCTTGCAGGCGACAGCTAACGTCAAATGAGTAAGTGGGCTTACCACAGCTGCGGTCCTCTGGCAGTCTGAAAACTTTGCACACAAGCCGGATGCTACGCCCCTTCCTTGGCCTTTTGGCAGTGCTCGTGCATTGCCAGCACTAGGCATGAATGGTCACTATCCAGCACACACGTTTCGTTGTGCCCGTTGCCAAGCGCTCTGGAGCACTGTTTATGACGAAAGCGGAACACCTCTTGCCGTTCCATTCTCAGAGCTCCTCAGTTAAGCAATCTGCGACTCTTGCTGCGAATGCCAGAGGAAAACATTTCCAATGCGTCTGGCAGATAGAAACTGAACCTGTAGAACACTTTTGTCAGGAGCTGGCACCTGCACCTTACACACACACGGGTTTGCAGCACATCTAAATGGCCAAGCTCTTTCTTAGGCAAGTTGAAAGCTGCTGTCAGAAGGTTGTGCTCCTTGTCAGATGGAAGCAGCAGCATGCACATAGCAGTTTGGCAAGCATTAAAGAGCCACAGAAGAGCGTGGCATAGCAAAATGAAACAGGAAAAAGCATTTGCTACATGTGCCCTTGTTGTCGCCTAACAACTGGTAGCAGCATAAACCAGATGCGGGTGAAGTTCTTGCAGGCGACAGCTAACGTCAAATGAGCAAGCGGGCTTACCACAGCTGCGGTCCTCTGGCAGTCTGAAAGCTTTGCGCACAAGCCGGATGCTACGCCCCTTCCTTGGCCTTTTGGCAGTGCTCGTGCATTGCCAGCACTAGGCGTGAATGGTCACTATCCCGCACACACGTTTCGTTGTGCCCGTTGCCAAGCGCTCTGGAGCACTGCTTATGACGAAAGCGGAACACCTCTTGCCGTTCCATTCTCAGAGCTCCGGACTTAAGCAATCTGCGACTCTTGCTGCGAATGCCAGAGGAAAACATTTCCAATGCGTCTGGCAGATAGAAACTGAACCTGGAGAACACCTTTGTCAGGAGCTGGCACCTGCACCTTACACACAGACGGGTTTGCAGCACATCTAAATGGCCAAGCTCTTTCTTAGGCAAGTTGAAAGCTGCTGTCAGAAGGTTGTGCTCCTTGTCAGATGGAAGCAGCAGCACGCACATAGCAGTTTGGCAAGCATTAAAGAGCCACAGAAGAGCGTGGCCTAGCAAAATGAAACAGGAAAAAACATTTGCTACATGTGCCCTTGTTGTCGCCTAACAACAGGTAGCAGCATAAACCAGATGCGGGTGAAGTTCTTGCAGGCAACAGCTAACGTCAAATGAGCAAGCGGGCTTACCACAGCTGCGGTCCTCTGGCAGTCTGAAAGCTTTGCGCACAAGCCGCATGCTAAGCGCCTTCCTTTGCCTTTTGGCAGTGCTCGTGCATTGCCAGCACTAGGCGTGAATGGTCACTATCCAGCACACACGTTTCGTTGTGCCCGTTGCCAAGCGCTCTGGAGCACTGTTTATGACGAAAGCGGAACACCTCTTGCCGATCCATTCTCAGAGCTCCGGACTTAAGCAATCTGCGACTGTTGGTGCGAATGCCAGAGGAAAACATTTCCAATGCGTCTGGCAGATAGAAACTGAACCTGGAGAACACCATTGTCAGGAGCTTGCACCTGCACCTTACACACACACGGGTTTGCAGCACATCTAAATGGCCAAGCTCTTTCTTAGGCAAGTTGAAAGCTGCTGTCAGAAGGTTGTGCTCCTTGTCAGATGGAAGCAGCAGCATGCACATAGCAGTTTGGCAAGCACTAAAGAGCCACAGAAGAGCGTGGCATAGCAAAATGAAACAGGAAAAAGCATTTGCTACATGTGCCCTTGTTGTCGCCTAACAACAGGTAGCAGCATAAACCAGATGCGGGTGAAGTTCTTGCAGGCGACAGCTAACGTCAAATGAGCAAGCGGGCTTACCACAGCTGCGGTCCTCTGGCAGTCTGAAAGCTTTGCACACAAGCCGGATGCTACGCCCCTTCCTTGGCCTTTTGGCAGTGCTCGTGCATTGCCAGCACTAGGCGTGAATGGTCACTATCCCGCACACACATTTCGTTGTGCCCGTTGCCAAGCGCTCTGGAGCACTGTTTATGATGAAAGCGGAACACCTCTTGCCGTTCCATTCTCAGAGCTCCTCAGTTAAGCAATCTGCGACTCTTGCTGCGAATGCCAGAGGAAAACATTTCCAATGCGTCTGGCAGATAGAAACTGAACCTGGAGAACACCTTTGTCAGGAGCTGGCACCTGCACCTTACACACACACGGGTTTGCAGCACATCTAAATGGCCAAGCTCTTTCTTAGGCAAGTTGAAAGCTGCTGTCAGAAGGTTGTGCTCCTTGTCAGATGGAAGCAGCAGCACGCACATAGCAGTTTGGCAAGCATTAAAGAGCCTCAGAAGAGCGTGGCATAGCAAAATGGGACAGGAAAAAGCATTTGCTACATGTGCCCTTGTTGTCGCCTAACAACAGGTAGCAGCATAAACCAGATGCGGGTGAAGTTCTTGCAGGCGACAGCTAACGTCAAATGAGCAAGCGGGCTTACCACAGCTGCGGTCCTCTGGCAGTCTGAAAACTTTGCGCACAAGCCGGATGCTACGCCCCTTCCTTGGCCTTTTGGCAGTGCTCGTGCATTGCCAGCACTAGGCGTGAATGGTCACTATCCAGCACACACGTTTCGTTGTGCCCGTTGCCAAGCGCTCTGGAGCACTGTTTATGACGAAAGCGGAACACCTCTTGCCGTTCCATTCTCAGAGCTCCTCAGTTAAGCAATCTGCGACTCTTGCTGCGAATGCCAGAGGAAAACATTTCCAATGCGTCTGGCAGATAGAAACTGAACCTGGAGAACACCTTTGTCAGGAGCTGGCACCTGCACCTTACACACACACGAGTTTGCAGCACATCTAAATGGCCAAGCTCTTTCTAAGGCAAGTTGAAAGCTGCTGTCAGAAGGTTGTGCTCCTTGTCAGATGGAAGCAGCAGCACGCACATAGCAGTTTGGGAAGCATTAAAGAGCCACAGAAGAGCGTGGCATAGCAAAATGAAACAAAAAAAAGCATTTGCTACATGTGCCCTTGTTGTCGCCTAACAACAGGTAGCAGCATAAACCAGATGCGGGTGAAGTTCTTGCAGGCAACAGCTAACGTCAAATGAGCAAGCGGGCTTACCACAGCTGCGGTCCTCTGGCAGTCTAAAAGCTTTGCGCACAAGCCGCATGCTAAGCGCCTTCCTTGCCTTTTGGCAGTGCTCGTGCATTGCCAGCACTAGGCGTGAATGGTCACTATCCAGCACACACGTTTCGTTGTGCCCGTTGCCAAGCACTCTGGAGCACTGTTTATGACGAAAGCAGAACACCTCTTGCCGTTCCATTCTCAGAGCTCCTCAGTTAAGCAATCTGCGACTGTTGGTGCGAATGCCAGAGGAAAACATTTCCAATGTGTCTGGCAGGGAGAAATTGAACCTGGAGAACACCTTAGTCAGGAGCTGGCACCTGCACCTTACACACACACGGGTTTGCAGCACATCTAAATGGCCAAGCTCTTTCTTAGGCAAGTTGAAAGCTGCTGTCAGAAGGCTGTGCTCCTTGTCAGATGGAAGCAGCAGCACGCACATAGCAGTTTGGCAAGCATTAAAGAGCCTCAGAAGAGCGTGGCATAGCAAAATGGGACAGGAAAAAGCATTTGCTACATGTGCCCTTGTTGTCGCCTAACAACAGGTAGCAGCATAAACCAGATGCGGGTGAAGTTCTTGCAGGCGACAGCTAACGTCAAATGAGTAAGTGGGCTTACCACAGCTGCGGTCCTCTGGCAGTCTGAAAACTTTGCACACAAGCCGGATGCTACGCCCCTTCCTTGGCCTTTTGGCAGTGCTCGTGCATTGCCAGCACTAGGCATGAATGGTCACTATCCAGCACACACGTTTCGTTGTGCCCGTTGCCAAGCGCTCTGGAGCACTGCTTATGACGAAAGCGGAACACCTCTTGCCGTTCCATTCTCAGAGCTCCTCAGTTAAGCAATCTGCGACTCTTGCTGCGAATGCCAGAGGAAAACATTTCCAATGCGTCTGGCAGATAGAAACTGAACCTGTAGAACACTTTTGTCAGGAGCTGGCACCTGCACCTTACACACACACGGGTTTGCAGCACATCTAAATGGCCAAGCTCTTTCTTAGGCAAGTTGAAAGCTGCTGTCAGAAGGTTGTGCTTTTTGTCAGATGGAAGCAGCAGCACACACATAGGAGTTTGGCAAGCACTAAAGAGCCACAGAAGAGCGTGGCATAGCAAAATGAAACAGGAAAAAGCATTTGCTACATGTGCCCTTGTTGTCGCCTAACAACAGGTAGCAGCATAAACCAGATGCGGGTGAAGTTCTTGCAGGCGACAGCTAACGTCAAATGAGCAAGCGGGCTTACCACAGCTGCGGTCCTCTGGCAGTCTGAAAGCTTTGCACACAAGCCGGATGCTACGCCCCTTCCTTGGCCTTTTGGCAGTGCTCGTGCATTGCCAGCACTAGGCGTGAATGGTCACTATCCAGCACACACGTTTCGTTGTGCCCGTTGCCAAGCGCTCTGGAGCACTGCTTATGACGAAAGCGGAACACCTCTTGCCGTTCCATTCTCAGAGCTCCGGACTTAAGCAATCTGCGACTCTTGCTGCGAATGCCAGAGGAAAACATTTCCAATGCGTCTGGCAGGGAGAAACTGAACTTGGAGAAAAGCTTTGTCAGGAGCTGGCACCTGCACCTTACACACACACGGGTTTGCAGCACATCTAAATGGCCAAGCTCTTTCTTAGGCAAGTTGAAAGCTGCTGTCAGAAGGTTGTGCTCCTTGTCAGATGGAAGCAGCAGCATGCACATAGCAGTTTGGGAAGCACTAAAGAGCCACAGAAGAGCGTGGCATAGCAAAATGAAACAGGAAAAAGCATTTGCTACATGTGCCCTTGTTGTCGCCTAACAACAGGTAGCAGCATAAACCAGATGCGGGTGAAGTTCTTGCAGGCGACAGCTAACGTCAAATGAGCAAGCGGGCTTACCACAGCTGCGGTCCTCTGGCAGTCTGAAAACTTTGCACACAAGCCGCATGCTACGCCCCTTCCTTGGCCTTTTGGCAGTGCTCGTGCATTGCCAGCACTAGGCGTGAATGGTCACTATCCAGCACACACGTTTCGTTGTGCCCGTTGCCAAGCGCTCTGGAGCACTGCTTATGACGAAAGCGGAACACCTCTTGCCGTTCCATTCTCAGAGCTCCGGACTTAAGCAATCTGCAACTCTTGCTGCGAATGCCAGAGGAAAACATTTCCAATGCGTCTGGCAGATAGAAACTGAACCTGGAGAACATTTTTGTCAGGAGCTGGCACCTGCACCTTACACACACACGGGTTTGCAGCACATCTAAATGGCCAAGCTCTTTCTTAGGCAAGTTGAAAGCTGCTGTCAGAAGGTTGTGCTCCTTGTCAGATTGAAGCAGCAGCACGCACATAGCAGTTTGGCAAGCATTAAAGAGCCACAGAAGAGCGTGGCATAGCAAAATGAAACAGGAAAAAGCATTTGCTAAATGTGCCCTTGTTGTCGCCTAACAACTGGTAGCAGCATAAACCAGATGCGGGTGAAGTTCTTGCAGGCGACAGCTAACGTCAAATGAGCAAGCGGGCTTACCACAGCTGCGGTCCTCTGGCAGTCTGAAAGCTTTGCGCACAAGCCGGATGCTACGCCCCTTCCTTGGCCTTTTGGCAGTGCTCGTGCATTGCCAGCACTAGGCGTGAATGGTCACTATCCCGCACACACGTTTCGTTGTGCCCGTTGCCAAGCGCTCTGGAGCACTGCTTATGACGAAAGCGGAACACCTCTTGCCGTTCCATTCTCAGAGCTCCGGACTTAAGCAATCTGCGACTCTTGCTGCGAATGCCAGAGGAAAACATTTCCAATGCGTCTGGCAGATAGAAACTGAACCTGGAGAACACCTTTGTCAGGAGCTGGCACCTGCACCTTACACACAGACGGGTTTGCAGCACATCTAAATGGCCAAGCTCTTTCTTAGGCAAGTTGAAAGCTGCTGTCAGAAGGTTGTGCTCCTTGTCAGATGGAAGCAGCAGCACGCACATAGCAGTTTGGCAAGCATTAAAGAGCCACAGAAGAGCGTGGCCTAGCAAAATGAAACAGGAAAAAACATTTGCTACATGTGCCCTTGTTGTCGCCTAACAACAGGTAGCAGCATAAACCAGATGCGGGTGAAGTTCTTGCAGGCAACAGCTAACGTCAAATGAGCAAGCGGGCTTACCACAGCTGCGGTCCTCTGGCAGTCTGAAAGCTTTGCGCACAAGCCGCATGCTAAGCGCCTTCCTTTGCCTTTTGGCAGTGCTCGTGCATTGCCAGCACTAGGCGTGAATGGTCACTATCCAGCACACACGTTTCGTTGTGCCCGTTGCCAAGCGCTCTGGAGCACTGTTTATGACGAAAGCGGAACACCTCTTGCCGATCCATTCTCAGAGCTCCGGACTTAAGCAATCTGCGACTCTTGCTGCGAATGCCAGAGGAAAACATTTCCAATGCGTCTGGCAGATAGAAACTGAACCTGGAGAACACCATTGTCAGGAGCTTGCACCTGCACCTTACACACACACGGGTTTGCAGCACATCTAAATGGCCAAGCTCTTTCTTAGGCAAGTTGAAAGCTGCTGTCAGAAGGTTGTGCTCCTTGTCAGATGGAAGCAGCAGCATGCACATAGCAGTTTGGCAAGCACTAAAGAGCCACAGAAGAGCGTGGCATAGCAAAATGAAACAGGAAAAAGCATTTGCTACATGTGCCCTTGTTGTCGCCTAACAACAGGTAGCAGCATAAACCAGATGCGGGTGAAGTTCTTGCAGGCGACAGCTAACGTCAAATGAGCAAGCGGGCTTACCACAGCTGCGGTCCTCTGGCAGTCTGAAAGCTTTGCACACAAGCCGGATGCTACGCCCCTTCCTTGGCCTTTTGGCAGTGCTCGTGCATTGCCAGCACTAGGCGTGAATGGTCACTATCCCGCACACACGTTTCGTTGTGCCCGTTGCCAAGCGCTCTGGAGCACTGTTTATGATGAAAGCGGAACACCTCTTGCCGTTCCATTCTCAGAGCTCCGGACTTAAGCAATCTGCGACTCTTGCTGCGAATGCCAGAGGAAAACATTTCCAATGCGTCTGGCAGATAGAAACTGAACCTGGAGAACACCTTTGTCAGGAGCTGGCACCTGCACCTTACACACACACGGGTTTGCAGCACATCTAAATGGCCAAGCTCTTTCTTAGGCAAGTTGAAAGCTGCTGTCAGAAGGTTGTGCTCCTTGTCAGATGGAAGCAGCAGCACGCACATAGCAGTTTGGCAAGCATTAAAGAGCCTCAGAAGAGCGTGGCATAGCAAAATGGGACAGGAAAAAGCATTTGCTACATGTGCCCTTGTTGTCGCCTAACAACAGGTAGCAGCATAAACCAGATGCGGGTGAAGTTCTTGCAGGCGACAGCTAACGTCAAATGAGCAAGCGGGCTTACCACAGCTGCGGTCCTCTGGCAGTCTGAAAACTTTGCGCACAAGCCGGATGCTACGCCCCTTCCTTGGCCTTTTGGCAGTGCTCGTGCATTGCCAGCACTAGGCGTGAATGGTCACTATCCCGCACACACGTTTCGTTGTGCCCGTTGCCAAGCGCTCTGGAGCACTGTTTATGACGAAAGCGGAACACCTCTTGCCGTTCCATTCTCAGAGCTCCTCAGTTAAGCAATCTGCGACTCTTGCTGCGAATGCCAGAGGAAAACATTTCCAATGCGTCTGGCAGATAGAAACTGAACCTGGAGAACACCTTTGTCAGGAGCTGGCACCTGCACCTTACACACACACAGATTTGCAGCACATCTAAATGGCCAAGCTCTTTCTTAGGCAAGTTGAAAGCTGCTGTCAGAAGGTTGTGCTCCTTGTCAGATGGAAGCAGCAGCACGCACATAGCAGTTTGGGAAGCATTAAAGAGCCACAGAAGAGCGTGGCATAGCAAAATGAAACAGGAAAAAGCATTTGCTACATGTGCCCTTGTTGTCGCCTAACAACAGGTAGCAGCATAAACCAGATGCGGGTGAAGTTCTTGCAGGCGACAGCTAACGTCAAATGAGCAAGCGGGCTTACCACAGCTGCGGTCCTCTGGCAGTCTGAAAGCTTTGCGCACAAGCCGCATGCTAAGCGCCTTCCTTTGCCTTTTGGCAGTGCTCGTGCATTGCCAGCACTAGGCGTGAATGGTCACTATCCAGCACACACGTTTCGTTGTGCCCGTTGCCAAGCGCTCTGGAGCACTGTTTATGACGAAAGCGGAACACCTCTTGCCGTTCCATTCTCAGAGCTCCGGACTTAAGCAATCTGCGACTGTTGGTGCGAATGCCAGAGGAAAACATTTCCAATGTGTCTGGCAGCGAGAAATTGAACCTGGAGAACACCTTTGTCAGGAGCTGGCACCTGCACCTTACACACACACGGGTTTGCAGCACATCTAAATGGCCAAGCTCTTTCTTAGGCAAGTTGAAAGCTGCTGTCAGAAGGCTGTGCTCCTTGTCAGATGGAAGCAGCAGCACGCACATAGCAGTTTGGGAAGCATTAAAGAGCCTCAGAAGAGCGTGGCATAGCAAAATGGGACAGGAAAAAGCATTTGCTACATGTGCCCTTGTTGTCGCCTAACAACAGGTAGCAGCATAAACCAGATGCAGGTGAAGTTCTTGCAGGCGACAGCTAACGTCAAATGAGCAAGCGGGCTTACCACAGCTGCGGTCCTCTGGCAGTCTGAAAGCTTTGCGCACAAGCCGCATGCTAAGCGCCTTCCTTTGCCTTTTGGCAGTGCTCCTGCATTGCCAGCACTAGGCGTGAATGGTCACTATCCAGCACACACGTTTCGTTGTGCCCGTTGCCAAGCGCTCTGGAGCACTGTTTATGACGAAAGCGGAACACCTCTTGCCGTTCCATTCTCAGAGCTCCTCAGTTAAGCAATCTGCGACTGTTGGTGCGAATGCCAGAGGAAAACATTTCCAATGTGTCTGGCAGCGAGAAATTGAACCTGGAGAACACCTTTGTCAGGAGCTGGCACCTGCACCTTACACACACACGGGTTTGCAGCACATCTAAATGGCCAAGCTCTTTCTTAGGCAAGTTGAAAGCTGCTGTCAGAAGGCTGTGCTCCTTGTCAGATGGAAGCAGCAGCATGCACATAGCAGTTTGGCAAGCACTAAAGAGCCACAGAAGAGCGTGGCCTAGCAAAATGAAACAGGAAAAAGCATTTGCTACATGTACCCTTGTTGTCGCCTAACAACTGGTAGCAGCATAAACCAGATGCGGGTGAAGTTCTTGCAGGCGACAGCTAACGTCAAATGAGCAAGCGGGCTTACCACAGCTGTGGTCCTCTGGCAGTCTGAAAGCTTTGCGCACAAGCCGGATGCTACGCCCCTTCCTTGGCCTTTTGGCAGTGCTCGTGCATTGCCAGCACTAGGCGTGAATGGTCACTATCCCGCACACACGTTTCGTTGTGCCCGTTGCCAAGCGCTCTGGAGCACTGTTTATGACGAAAGCGGAACACCTCTTGCCGATCCATTCTCAGAGCTCCTCAGTTAAACAATCTGCGACTGTTGGTGCGAATGCCAGAGGAAAACATTTCCAATGCGTCTGGCAGATAGAAACTGAACCTGGAGAACACCATTGTCAGGAGCTTGCACCTGCACCTTACACACACACAGGTTTGCAGCACATCTAAATGGCCAAGCTCTTTCTTAGGCAAGTTGAAAGCTGCTGTCAGAAGGTTGTGCTCCTTGTCAGATGGAAGCAGCAGCATGCACATAGCAGTTTGGCAAGCATTAAAGAGCCACAGAAGAGCGTGGCATAGCAAAATGAAACAGGAAAAAGCATTTGCTACATGTGCCCTTGTTGTCGCCTAACAACAGGTAGCAGCATAAACCAGATGCGGGTGAAGTTCTTGCAGGCGACAGCTAACGTCAAATGAGCAAGTGGGCTTACCACAGCTGCGGTCCTCTGGCAGTCTGAAAGCTTTGCGCACAAGCCGGATTCTAAGCGCCTCCCTTGGCCTTTTGGCAGTGCTCGTGCATTGCCAGCACTAGGCGTGAATGGTCACTATCCAGCACACACGTTTCGTTGCGCCCGTTGCCAAGCGCTCTGGAGCACTGTTTATGACGAAAGCGGAACACCTCTTGCCGTTCCATTCTCAGAGCTCCGGACTTAAGCAATCTGCGACTCTTGCTGCGAATGCCAGAGGAAAACATTTCCAATGCGTCTGGCAGATAGAAACTGAACCTGGAGAACACCATTGTCAGGAGCTTGCACCTGCACCTTACACACAGACGGGTTTGCAGCACATCTAAATGGCCAAGCTCTTTCTTAGGCAAGTTGAAAGCTGCTGTCAGAAGGTTGTGCTCCTTGTCAGATGGAAGCAGCAGCATGCACATAGCAGTTTGGCAAGCACTAAAGAGCCACAGAAGAGCGTGGCATAGCAAAATGAAACAGGAAAAAGCATTTGCTACATGTGCCCTTGTTGTCGCCTAACAACAGGTAGCAGCATAAACCAGATGCGGGTGAAGTTCTTGCAGGCGACAGCTAACGTCAAATGAGCAAGCGGGCTTACCACAGCTGCGGTCCTCTGGCAGTCTGAAAGCTTTGCACACAAGCCGGATGCTACGCCCCTTCCTTGGCCTTTTGGCAGTGCTCGTGCATTGCCAGCACTAGGCGTGAATGGTCACTATCCCGCACACACATTTCGTTGTGCCCGTTGCCAAGCGCTCTGGAGCACTGCTTATGACGAAAGCGGAACACCTCTTGCCGTTCCATTCTCAGAGCTCCGGACTTAAGCAATCTGCGACTCTTGCTGCGAATGCCAGAGGAAAGCATTTCCAATGCGTCTGGCAGATAGAAACTGAACCTGGAGAACACCTTTGTCAGGAGCTGGCACCTGCACCTTACACACACACGGGTTTGCAGCACATCTAAATGGCCAAGCTCTTTCTTAGGCAAGTTGAAAGCTGCTGTCAGAAGGTTGTGCTCCTTGTCAGATGGAAGCAGCAGCACGCACATAGCAGTTTGGCAAGCATTAAAGAGCCTCAGAAGAGCGTGGCATAGCAAAATGGGACAGGAAAAAGCATTTGCTACATGTGCCCTTGTTGTCGCCTAACAACAGGTAGCAGCATAAACCAGATGCGGGTGAAGTTCTTGCAGGCGACAGCTAACGTCAAATGAGCAAGCGGGCTTACCACAGCTGCGGTCCTCTGGCAGTCTGAAAGCTTTGCGCACAAGCCGGATGCTACGCCCCTTCCTTGGCCTTTTGGCAGTGCTCGTGCATTGCCAGCACTAGGCGTGAATGGTCACTATCCAGCACACACGTTTCGTTGTGCCCGTTGCCAAGCGCTCTGGAGCACTGTTTATGACGAAAGCGGAACACCTCTTGCCGTTCCATTCTCAGAGCTCCTCAGTTAAGCAATCTGCGACTCTTGCTGCGAATGCCAGAGGAAAACATTTCCAATGCGTCTGGCAGATAGAAACTGAACCTGGAGAACACCTTTGTCAGGAGCTGGCACCTGCACCTTACACACACACGAGTTTGCAGCACATCTAAATGGCCAAGCTCTTTCTTAGGCAAGTTGAAAGCTGCTGTCAGAAGGTTGTGCTCCTTGTCAGATGGAAGCAGCAGCACGCACATAGCAGTTTGGGAAGCATTAAAGAGCCACAGAAGAGCGTGGCATAGCAAAATGAAACAGGAAAAAGCATTTGCTACATGTGCCCTTGTTGTCGCCTAACAACAGGTAGCAGCATAAACCAGATGCGGGTGAAGTTCTTGCAGGCAACAGCTAACGTCAAATGAGCAAGCGGGCTTACCACAGCTGCGGTCCTCTGGCAGTCTGAAAGCTTTGCGCACAAGCCGCATGCTAAGCGCCTTCCTTTGCCTTTTGGCAGTGCTCGTGCATTGCCAGCACTAGGCGTGAATGGTCACTATCCAGCACACACGTTTCGTTGTGCCCGTTGCCAAGCGCTCTGGAGCACTGTTTATGACGAAAGCGGAACACCTCTTGCCGATCCATTCTCAGAGCTCCGGACTTAAGCAATCTGCGACTGTTGGTGCGAATGCCAGAGGAAAACATTTCCAATGCGTCTGGCAGATAGAAACTGAACCTGGAGAACACCATTGTCAGGAGCTTGCACCTGCACCTTACACACACACGGGTTTGCAGCACATCTAAATGGCCAAGCTCTTTCTTAGGCAAGTTGAAAGCTGCTGTCAGAAGGTTGTGCTCCTTGTCAGATGGAAGCAGCAGCATGCACATAGCAGTTTGGCAAGCACTAAAGAGCCACAGAAGAGCGTGGCATAGCAAAATGAAACAGGAAAAAGCATTTGCTACATGTGCCCTTGTTGTCGCCTAACAACAGGTAGCAGCATAAACCAGATGCGGGTGAAGTTCTTGCAGGCGACAGCTAACGTCAAATGAGCAAGCGGGCTTACCACAGCTGCGGTCCTCTGGCAGTCTGAAAGCTTTGCACACAAGCCGGATGCTACGCCCCTTCCTTGGCCTTTTGGCAGTGCTCGTGCATTGCCAGCACGAGGCGTGAATGGTCACTATCCCGCACACACATTTCATTGTGCCCGTTGCCAAGCGCTCTGGAGCACTGCTTATGACGAAAGCGGAACACCTCTTGCCGTTCCATTCTCAGAGCTCCGGACTTAAGCAATCTGCGACTGTTGGTGCGAATGCCAGAGGAAAACATTTCCAATGCGTCTGGCAGATAGAAACTGAACCTGGAGAACACCTTTGTCAGGAGCTGGCACCTGCACCTTACACACACACGGGTTTGCAGCACATCTAAATGGCCAAGCTCTTTCTTAGGCAAGTTGAAAGCTGCTGTCAGAAGGTTGTGCTCCTTGTCAGATGGAAGCAGCAGCACGCACATAGCAGTTTGGCAAGCATTAAAGAGCCTCAGAAGAGCGTGGCATAGCAAAATGGGACAGGAAAAAGCATTTGCTACATGTGCCCTTGTTGTCGCCTAACAACAGGTAGCAGCATAAACCAGATGCGGGTGAAGTTCTTGCAGGCGACAGCTAACGTCAAATGAGCAAGCGGGCTTACCACAGCTGCGGTCCTCTGGCAGTCTGAAAGCTTTGCGCACAAGCCGGATTCTAAGCGCCTCCCTTGGCCTTTTGGCAGTGCTCGTGCATTGCCAGCACTAGGCGTGAATGGTCACTATCCAGCACACACGTTTCGTTGTGCCCGTTGCCAAGCGCTCTGGAGCACTGTTTATGACGAAAGCGGAACACCTCTTGCCGTTCCATTCTCAGAGCTCCTCAGTTAAGCAATCTGCGACTCTTGCTGCGAATGCCAGAGGAAAACATTTCCAATGCGTCTGGCAGATAGAAACTGAACCTGGAGAACACCATTGTCAGGAGCTGGCACCTGCACCTTACACACACACGAGTTTGCAGCACATCTAAATGGCCAAGCTCTTTCTTAGGCAAGTTGAAAGCTGCTGTCACAAGGTTGTGCTCCTTGTCAGATGGAAGCAGCAGCACGCACATAGCAGTTTGGGAAGCATTAAAGAGCCACAGAAGAGCGTGGCATAGCAAAATGAAACAGGAAAAAGCATTTGCTACATGTGCCCTTGTTGTTGCCTAACAACAGGTAGCAGCATAAACCAGATGCGGGTGAAGTTCTTGCAGGCGACAGCTAACGTCAAATGAGCAAGCGGGCTTACCACAGCTGCGGTCCTCTGGCAGTCTGAAAGCTTTGCGCACAAGCCGCATGCTAAGCGCCTTCCTTTGCCTTTTGGCAGTGCTCGTGCATTGCCAGCACTAGGCGTGAATGGTCACTATCCAGCACACACGTTTCGTTGTGCCCGTTGCCAAGCGCTCTGGAGCACTGTTTATGACGAAAGCGGAACACCTCTTGCCGTTCCATTCTCAGAGCTCCTCAGTTAAGCAATCTGCGACTGTTGGTGCGAATGCCAGAGGAAAACATTTCCAATGTGTCTGGCAGGGAGAAATTGAACCTGGAGAACACCTTTGTCAGGAGCTGGCACCTGCACCTTACACACACACGGGTTTGCAGCACATCTAAATGGCCAAGCTCTTTCTTAGGCAAGTTGAAAGCTGCTGTCAGAAGGTTGTGCTCCTTGTCAGATGGAAGCAGCAGCATGCACATAGGAGTTTGGCAAGCATTAAAGAGCCACAGAAGAGCGTGGCCTAGCAAAATGAAACAGGAAAAAGCATTTGCTACATGTGCCCTTGTTGTCGCCTAACAACAGGTAGCAGCATAAACCAGATGCGGGTGAAGTTCTTGCAGGCGACAGCTAACGTCAAATGAGCAAGCGGGCTTACCACAGCTGCGGTCCTCTTGCAGTCTGAAAACTTTGCGCACAAGCCGGATGCTACGCCCCTTCCTTGGCCTTTTGGCAGTGCTCGTGCATTGCCAGCACTAGGCGTGAATGGTCACTATCCAGCACACACGTTTCGTTGTGCCCGTTGCCAAGCGCTCTGGAGCACTGTTTATGACGAAAGCGGAACACCTCTTGCCGTTCCATTCTCAGAGCTCCTCAGTTAAGCAATCTGCGACTCTTGCTGCGAATGCCAGAGGAAAACATTTCCAATGCGTCTGGCAGATAGAAACTGAACCTGGAGAACACCTTTGTCAGGAGCTGGCACCTGCACCTTACACACACACGAGTTTGCAGCACATCTAAATGGCCAAGCTCTTTCTTAGGCAAGTTGAAAGCTGCTGTCAGAAGGTTGTGCTCCTTGTCAGATGGAAGCAGCAGCACGCACATAGCAGTTTGGGAAGCATTAAAGAGCCACAGAAGAGCGTGGCATAGCAAAATGAAACAGGAAAAAGCATTTGCTACATGTGCCCTTGTTGTCGCCTAACAACAGGTAGCAGCATAAACCAGATGCAGGTGAAGTTCTTGCAGGCGACAGCTAACGTCAAATGAGCAAGCGGGCTTACCACAGCTGCGGTTCTCTGGCAGTCTGAAAGCTTTGCGCACAAGCCGCATGCTAAGCGCCTTCCTTTGCCTTTTGGCAGTGCTCCTGCATTGCCAGCACTAGGCGTGAATGGTCACTATCCAGCACACACGTTTCGTTGTGCCCGTTGCCAAGCGCTCTGGAGCACTGTTTATGACGAAAGCGGAACACCTCTTGCCGTTCCATTCTCAGAGCTCCTCAGTTAAGCAATCTGCGACTGTTGGTGCGAATGCCAGAGGAAAACATTTCCAATGTGTCTGGCAGCGAGAAATTGAACCTGGAGAACACCTTTGTCAGGAGCTGGCACCTGCACCTTACACACACACGGGTTTGCAGCACATCTAAATGGCCAAGCTCTTTCTTAGGCAAGTTGAAAGCTGCTGTCAGAAGGCTGTGCTCCTTGTCAGATGGAAGCAGCAGCACGCACATAGCAGTTTGGCAAGCACTAAAGAGCCACAGAAGAGCGTGGCCTAGCAAAATGAAACAGGAAAAAGCATTTGCTACATGTACCCTTGTTGTCGCCTAACAACTGGTAGCAGCATAAACCAGATGCGGGTGAAGTTCTTGCAGGCGACAGCTAACGTCAAATGAGCAAGCGGGCTTACCACAGCTGTGGTCCTCTGGCAGTCTGAAAGCTTTGCGCACAAGCCGGATGCTACGCCCCTTCCTTGGCCTTTTGGCAGTGCTCGTGCATTGCCAGCACTAGGCGTGAATGGTCACTATCCCGCACACACGTTTCGTTGTGCCCGTTGCCAAGCGCTCTGGAGCACTGTTTATGACGAAAGCGGAACACCTCTTGCCGATCCATTCTCAGAGCTCCTCAGTTAAACAATCTGCGACTGTTGGTGCGAATGCCAGAGGAAAACATTTCCAATGCGTCTGGCAGATAGAAACTGAACCTGGAGAACACCATTGTCAGGAGCTTGCACCTGCACCTTACACACACACAGGTTTGCAGCACATCTAAATGGCCAAGCTCTTTCTTAGGCAAGTTGAAAGCTGCTGTCAGAAGGTTGTGCTCCTTGTCAGATGGAAGCAGCAGCATGCACATAGCAGTTTGGCAAGCATTAAAGAGCCACAGAAGAGCGTGGCATAGCAAAATGAAACAGGAAAAAGCATTTGCTACATGTGCCCTTGTTGTCGCCTAACAACAGGTAGCAGCATAAACCAGATGCGGGTGAAGTTCTTGCAGGCGACAGCTAACGTCAAATGAGCAAGTGGGCTTACCACAGCTGCGGTCCTCTGGCAGTCTGAAAGCTTTGCGCACAAGCCGGATTCTAAGCGCCTCCCTTGGCCTTTTGGCAGTGCTCGTGCATTGCCAGCACTAGGCGTGAATGGTCACTATCCAGCACACACGTTTCGTTGCGCCCGTTGCCAAGCGCTCTGGAGCACTGTTTATGACGAAAGCGGAACACCTCTTGCCGTTCCATTCTCAGAGCTCCGGACTTAAGCAATCTGCGACTGTTGGTGCGAATGCCAGAGGAAAACATTTCCAATGCGTCTGGCAGATAGAAACTGAACCTGGAGAACACCATTGTCAGGAGCTTGCACCTGCACCTTACACACAGACGGGTTTGCAGCACATCTAAATGGCCAAGCTCTTTCTTAGGCAAGTTGAAAGCTGCTGTCAGAAGGTTGTGCTTTTTGTCAGATGGAAGCAGCAGCATGCACATAGCAGTTTGGCAAGCACTAAAGAGCCACAGAAGAGCGTGGCATAGCAAAATGAAACAGGAAAAAGCATTTGCTACATGTGCCCTTGTTGTCGCCTAACAACAGGTAGCAGCATAAACCAGATGCGGGTGAAGTTCTTGCAGGCGACAGCTAACGTCAAATGAGCAAGCGGGCTTACCACAGCTGCGGTCCTCTGGCAGTCTGAAAGCTTTGCACACAAGCCGGATGCTACGCCCCTTCCTTGGCCTTTTGGCAGTGCTCCTGCATTGCCAGCACTAGGCGTGAATGGTCACTATCCCGCACACACATTTCGTTGTGCCCGTTGCCAAGCGCTCTGGAGCACTGCTTATGACGAAAGCGGAACACCTCTTGCCGTTCCATTCTCAGAGCTCCGGACTTAAGCAATCTGCGACTCTTGCTGCGAATGCCAGAGGAAAGCATTTCCAATGCGTCTGGAAGATAGAAATTGAACCTGGAGAACACCTTTGTCAGGAGCTGGCACCTGCACCTTACACACACACGGGTTTGCAGCACATCTAAATGGCCAAGCTCTTTCTTAGGCAAGTTGAAAGCTGCTGTCAGAAGGTTGTGCTCCTTGTCAGATGGAAGCAGCAGCACGCACATAGCAGTTTGGCAAGCATTAAAGAGCCTCAGAAGAGCGTGGCATAGCAAAATGGGACAGGAAAAAGCATTTGCTACATGTGCCCTTGTTGTCGCCTAACAACAGGTAGCAGCATAAACCAGATGCGGGTGAAGTTCTTGCAGGCGACAGCTAACGTCAAATGAGCAAGCGGGCTTACCACAGCTGCGGTCCTCTGGCAGTCTGAAAGCTTTGCGCACAAGCCGCATGCTAAGCGCCTTCCTTTGCCTTTTGGCAGTGCTCGTGCATTGCCAGCACTAGGCGTGAATGGTCACTATCCAGCACACACGTTTCGTTGTGCCCGTTGCCAAGCGCTCTGGAGCACTGTTTATGACGAAAGCGGAACACCTCTTGCCGATCCATTCTCAGAGCTCCGGACTTAAGCAATCTGCGACTGTTGGTGCGAATGCCAGAGGAAAACATTTCCAATGCGTCTGGCAGATAGAAACTGAACCTGGAGAACACCATTGTCAGGAGCTTGCACCTGCACCTTACACACACACGGGTTTGCAGCACATCTAAATGGCCAAGCTCTTTCTTAGGCAAGTTGAAAGCTGCTGTCAGAAGGTTGTGCTCCTTGTCAGATGGAAGCAGCAGCATGCACATAGCAGTTTGGCAAGCACTAAAGAGCCACAGAAGAGCGTGGCATAGCAAAATGAAACAGGAAAAAGCATTTGCTACATGTGCCCTTGTTGTCGCCTAACAACAGGTAGCAGCATAAACCAGATGCGGGTGAAGTTCTTGCAGGCGACAGCTAACGTCAAATGAGCAAGCGGGCTTACCACAGCTGCGGTCCTCTGGCAGTCTGAAAGCTTTGCACACAAGCCGGATGCTACGCCCCTTCCTTGGCCTTTTGGCAGTGCTCGTGCATTGCCAGCACGAGGCGTGAATGGTCACTATCCCGCACACACATTTCGTTGTGCCCGTTGCCAAGCGCTCTGGAGCACTGCTTATGACGAAAGCGGAACACCTCTTGCCGTTCCATTCTCAGAGCTCCGGACTTAAGCAATCTGCGACTGTTGGTGCGAATGCCAGAGGAAAACATTTCCAATGCGTCTGGCAGATAGAAACTGAACCTGGAGAACACCTTTGTCAGGAGCTGGCACCTGCACCTTACACACACACGGGTTTGCAGCACATCTAAATGGCCAAGCTCTTTCTTAGGCAAGTTGAAAGCTGCTGTCAGAAGGTTGTGCTCCTTGTCAGATGGAAGCAGCAGCACGCACATAGCAGTTTGGCAAGCATTAAAGAGCCTCAGAAGAGCGTGGCATAGCAAAATGGGACAGGAAAAAGCATTTGCTACATGTGCCCTTGTTGTCGCCTAACAACAGGTAGCAGCATAAACCAGATGCGGGTGAAGTTCTTGCAGGCGACAGCTAACGTCAAATGAGCAAGCGGGCTTACCACAGCTGCGGTCCTCTGGCAGTCTGAAAGCTTTGCGCACAAGCCGGATTCTAAGCGCCTCCCTTGGCCTTTTGGCAGTGCTCGTGCATTGCCAGCACTAGGCGTGAATGGTCACTATCCAGCACACACGTTTCGTTGTGCCCGTTGCCAAGCGCTCTGGAGCACTGTTTATGACGAAAGCGGAACACCTCTTGCCGTTCCATTCTCAGAGCTCCTCAGTTAAGCAATCTGCGACTCTTGCTGCGAATGCCAGAGGAAAACATTTCCAATGCGTCTGGCAGATAGAAACTGAACCTGGAGAACACCATTGTCAGGAGCTGGCACCTGCACCTTACACACACACGAGTTTGCAGCACATCTAAATGGCCAAGCTCTTTCTTAGGCAAGTTGAAAGCTGCTGTCAGAAGGTTGTGCTCCTTGTCAGATGGAAGCAGCAGCACGCACATAGCAGTTTGGCAAGCATTAAAGAGCCACAGAAGAGCGTGGCATAGCAAAATGAAACAGGAAAAAGCATTTGCTACATGTGCCCTTGTTGTCGCCTAACAACAGGTAGCAGCATAAACCAGATGCGGGTGAAGTTCTTGCAGGCGACAGCTAACGTCAAATGAGCAAGCGGGCTTACCACAGCTGCGGTCCTCTGGCAGTCTGAAAGCTTTGCACACAAGCCGGATGCTACGCCCCTTCCTTGGCCTTTTGGCAGTGCTCGTGCATTGCCAGCACTAGGCGTGAATGGTCACTATCCAGCACACACGTTTCGTTGTGCCCGTTGCCAAGCGCTCAGGAGCACTGTTTATAACGAAAGCGGAACACCTCTTGCCGTTCCATTCTCAGAGCTCCTCAGTTAAACAATCTGCGACTGTTGGTGCGAATGCCAGAGGAAAATATTTCCAATGCGTCTGGCAGATAGAAACTGAACCTGGAGAACACCTTTGTCAGGAGCTGGCACCTGCACCTTACACACACACGGGTTTGCAGCACATCTAAATGGCCAAGCTCTTTCTAAGGCAAGTTGAAAGCTGCTGTCAGAAGGTTGTGCTCCTTGTCAGATGGAAGCAGCAGCACGCACATAGCAGATGGCAAGCATTAAAGAGCCACAGAAGAGCGTGGCATAGCAAAATGAAACAAAAAAAAGCATTTGCTACATGTGCCCTTGTTGTCGCCTAACAACAGGTAGCAGCATAAACCAGATGCGGGTGAAGTTCTTGCAGGCAACAGCTAACGTCAAATGAGCAAGCGGGCTTACCACAGCTGCGGTCCTCTGGCAGTCTAAAAGCTTTGCGCACAAGCCGCATGCTAAGCGCCTTCCTTGCCTTTTGGCAGTGCTCGTGCATTGCCAGCACTAGGCGTGAATGGTCACTATCCAGCACACACGTTTCGTTGTGCCCGTTGCCAAGCGCTCTGGAGCACTGTTTATGACGAAAGCAGAACACCTCTTGCCGTTCCATTCTCAGAGCTCCTCAGTTAAGCAATCTGCGACTCTTGCTGCGAATGCCAGAGGAAAACATTTCCAATGCGTCTGGCAGATAGAAACTGAACCTGTAGAACACTTTTGTCAGGAGCTGGCACCTGCACCTTACACACACACGGGTTTGCAGCACATCTAAATGGCCAAGCTCTTTCTTAGGCAAGTTGAAAGCTGCTGTCAGAAGGTTGTGCTTTTTGTCAGATGGAAGCAGCAGCACGCACATAGCAGTTTGGCAAGCACTAAAGAGCCACAGAAGAGCGTGGCATAGCAAAATGAAACAGGAAAAAGCATTTGCTACATGTGCCCTTGTTGTCGCCTAACAACAGGTAGCAGCATAAACCAGATGCGGGTGAAGTTCTTGCAGGCGACAGCTAACGTCAAATGAGCAAGCGGGCTTACCACAGCTGCGGTCCTCTGGCAGTCTGAAAGCTTTGCACACAAGCCGGATGCTACGCCCCTTCCTTGGCCTTTTGGCAGTGCTCGTGCATTGCCAGCACTAGGCGTGAATGGTCACTATCCAGCACACACGTTTCGTTGTGCCCGTTGCCAAGCGCTCTGGAGCACTGCTTATGACGAAAGCGGAACACCTCTTGCCGTTCCATTCTCAGAGCTCCGGACTTAAGCAATCTGCAACTCTTGCTGCGAATGCCAGAGGAAAACATTTCCAATGCGTCTGGCAGATAGAAACTGAACCTGGAGAACACCTTTGTCAGGAGCTGGCACCTGCACCTTACACACACACGGGTTTGCAGCACATCTAAATGGCCAAGCTCTTTCTTAGGCAAGTTGAAAGCTGCTGTCAGAAGGTTGTGCTCCTTGTCAGATGGAAGCAGCAGCACGCACATAGCAGTTTGGCAAGCATTAAAGAGCCACAGAAGAGCGTGGCATAGCAAAATGAAACAGGAAAAAGCATTTGCTACATGTGCCCTTGTTGTCGCCTAACAACTGGTAGCAGCATAAACCAGATGCGGGTGAAGTTCTTGCAGGCGACAGCTAACGTCAAATGAGCAAGTGGGCTTACCACAGCTGCGGTCCTCTGGCAGTCTGAAAGCTTTGCGCACAAGCCGGATGCTACGCCCCTTCCTTGGCCTTTTGGCAGTGCTCGTGCATTGCCAGCACTAGGCGTGAATGGTCACTATCCCGCACACACGTTTCGTTGTGCCCGTTGCCAAGCGCTCTGGAGCACTGCTTATGACGAAAGCGGAACACCTCTTGCCGTTCCATTCTCAGAGCTCCGGACTTAAGCAATCTGCGACTCTTGCTGCGAATGCCAGAGGAAAACATTTCCAATGCGTCTGGCAGATAGAAACTGAACCTGGAGAACACCTTTGTCAGGAGCTGGCACCTGCACCTTACACACAGACGGGTTTGCAGCACATCTAAATGGCCAAGCTCTTTCTTAGGCAAGTTGAAAGCTGCTGTCAGAAGGTTGTGCTCCTTGTCAGATGGAAGCAGCAGCACGCACATAGCAGTTTGGCAAGCATTAAAGAGCCTCAGAAGAGCGTGGCATAGCAAAATGAAACAGGAAAAAGCATTTGCTACATGTGCCCTTGTTGTCGCCTAACAACAGGTAGCAGCATAAACCAGATGCGGGTGAAGTTCTTGCAGGCGACAGCTAACGTCAAATGAGCAAGCGGGCTTACCACAGCTGCGGTCCTCTGGCAGTCTGAAAGCTTTGCACACAAGCCGGATGCTACGCCCCTTCCTTGGCCTTTTGGCAGTGCTCGTGCATTGCCAGCACTAGGCGTGAATGGTCACTATCCCGCACACACGTTTCGTTGTGCCCGTTGCCAAGCGCTCTGGAGCACTGTTTATGACGAAAGCGGAACACCTCTTGCAGATCCATTCTCAGAGCTCCGGACTTAAGCAATCTGCGACTGTTGGTGCGAATGCCAGAGGAAAATATTTCCAATGCGTCTGGCAGATAGAAACTGAACCTGGAGAACACCTTTGTCAGGAGCTGGCACCTGCACCTTACACACACACGGGTTTGCAGCACATCTAAATGGCCAAGCTCTTTCTTAGGCAAGTTGAAAGCTGCTGTCAGAAGGTTGTGCTCCTTGTCAGATGGAAGCAGCAGCACGCACATAGCAGTTTGGCAAGCATTAAAGAGCCACAGAAGAGCGTGGCATAGCAAAATGAAACAGGAAAAAGCATTTGCTACATGTGCCCTTGTTGTCGCCTAACAACAGGTAGCAGCATAAACCAGATGCGGGTGAAGTTCTTGCAGGCGACAGCTAACGTCAAATGAGCAAGCGGGCTTACCACAGCTGCGGTCCTCTGGCAGTCTGAAAGCTTTGCACACAAGCCGGATGCTACGCCCCTTCCTTGGCCTTTTGGCAGTGCTCGTGCATTGCCAGCACTAGGCGTGAATGGTCACTATCCCGCACACACGTTTCGTTGTGCCCGTTGCCAAGCGCTCTGGAGCACTGCTTATGACGAAAGCGGAACACCTCTTGCCGTTCCATTCTCAGAGCTCCGGACTTAAGCAATCTGCGACTGTTGGTGCGAATGCCAGAGGAAAACATTTCCAATGCGTCTGGCAGATAGAAACTGAACCTGGAGAACACCATTGTCAGGAGCTTGCACCTGCACCTTACACACACACGGGTTTGCAGCACATCTAAATGGCCAAGCTCTTTCTTAGGCAAGTTGAAAGCTGCTGTCAGAAGGTTGTGCTCCTTGTCAGATGGAAGCAGCAGCACGCACATAGCAGTTTGGCAAGCACTAAAGAGCCTCAGAAGAGCGTGGCATAGCAAAATGGGACAGGAAAAAGCATTTGCTACATGTGCCCTTGTTGTCGCCTAACAACAGGTAGCAGCATAAACCAGATGCGGGTGAAGTTCTTGCAGGCGACAGCTAACGTCAAATGAGCAAGCGGGCTTACCACAGCTGCGGTCCTCTGGCAGTCTGAAAAATTTGCACACAAGCCGGATGCTACGCCCCTTCCTTGGCCTTTTGGCAGTGCTCGTGCATTGCCAGCACTAGGCGTGAATGGTCACTATCCAGCACACACGTTTCGTTGTGCCCGTTGCCAAGCGCTCTGGAGCACTGCTTATGACGAAAGCGGAACACCTCTTGCCGTTCCATTCTCAGAGCTCCTCAGTTAAGCAATCTGCGACTCTTGCTGCGAATGCCAGAGGAAAACATTTCCAATGCGTCTGGCAGATAGAAACTGAACCTGTAGAACACTTTTGTCAGGAGCTGGCACCTGCACCTTACACACACACGGGTTTGCAGCACATCTAAATGGCCAAGCTCTTTCTTAGGCAAGTTGAAAGCTGCTGTCAGAAGGTTGTGCTTTTTGTCAGATGGAAGCAGCAGCACGCACATAGCAGTTTGGGAAGCACTAAAGAGCCACAGAAGAGCGTGGCATAGCAAAATGAAACAGGAAAAAGCATTTGCTACATGTGCCCTTGTTGTCGCCTAACAACAGGTAGCAGCATAAACCAGATGCGGGTGAAGTTCTTGCAGGCGACAGCTAACGTCAAATGAGCAAGCGGGCTTACCACAGCTGCGGTCCTCTGGCAGTCTGAAAGCTTTGCACACAAGCCGGATGCTACGCCCCTTCCTTGGCCTTTTGGCAGTGCTCGTGCATTGCCAGCACTAGGCGTGAATGCTCACTATCCCGCACACACGTTTCGTTGTGCCCGTTGCCAAGCGCTCTGGAGCACTGCTTATGACGAAAGCGGAACACCTCTTGCCGTTCCATTCTCAGAGCTCCGGACTTAAGCAATCTGCGACTGTTGGTGCGAATGCCAGAGGAAAACATTTCCAATGTGTCTGGCAGGGAGAAACTGAACTTGGAGAAAAGCTTTGTCAGGAGCTGGCACCTGCACCTTACACACACACGGGTTTGCAGCACATCTAAATGGCCAAGCTCTTTCTTAGGCAAGTTGAAAGCTGCTGTCAGAAGGTTGTGCTCCTTGTCAGATGGAAGCAGCAGCACGCACATAGCAGTTTGGCAAGCATTAAAGAGCCACAGAAGAGCGTGGCCTAGCAAAATGAAACAGGAAAAAGCATTTGCTACATGTGCCCTTGTTGTCGCCTAACAACAGGTAGCAGCATAAACCAGATGCGGGTGAAGTTCTTGCAGGCGACAGCTAACGTCAAATGAGCAAGCGGGCTTACCACAGCTGCGGTCCTCTGGCAGTCTAAAAGCTTTGCGCACAAGCCGCATGCTACGCCCCTTCCTTGGCCTTTTGGCAGTGCTCGTGCATTGCCAGCACTAGGCGTGAATGGTCACTATCCAGCACACACGTTTCGTTGTGCCCGTTGCCAAGCGCTCTGGAGCACTGTTTATGACGAAAGCGGAACACCTCTTGCCGTTCCATTCTCAGAGCTCCGGACTTAAGCAATCTACGACTCTTGCTGCGAATGCCAGAGGAAAACATTTCCAATGCGTCTGGCAGGTAGAAACTGAACCTGGAGAACACCTTTGTCAGGAGCTGGCACCTGCACCTTACACACACACGGGTTTGCAGCACATCTAAATGGCCAAGCTCTTTCTTAGGCAAGTTGAAAGCTGCTGTCAGAAGGTTGTGCTCCTTGTCAGATGGAAGCAGCAGCACGCACATAGCAGTTTGGAAAGCACTAAAGAGCCACAGAAGAGCGTGGCTTAGCAAAATGAAACAGGAAAAAGCATTTGCTACATGTGCCCTTGTTGTCGCCTAACAACTGGTAGCAGCATAAACCAGATGCGGGTGAAGTTCTTGCAGGCGACAGCTAACGTCAAATGAGCAAGTGGGCTTACCACAGCTGCGGTCCTCTGGCAGTCTGAAAGCTTTGCACACAAGCCGGATGCTACGCCCCTTCCTTGGCCTTTTGGCAGTGCTCGTGCATTGCCAGCACTAGGCGTGAATGGTCACGATCCAGCACACACGTTTCGTTGTGCCCGTTGCCAAGCGCTCTGGAGCACTGCTTATGACGAAAGCGGAACACCTCTTGCCGTTCCATTCTCAGAGCTCCGGACTTAAGCAATCTGCGACTCTTGCTGCGAATGCCAGAGGAAAACATTTCCAATGTGTCTGGCAGGGAGAAACTGAACTTGGAGAAAAGCTTTGTCAGGAGCTGGCACCTGCACCTTACACACACACGGGTTTGCAGCACATCTAAATGGCCAAGCTCTTTCTTAGGCAAGTTGAAAGCTGCTGTCAGAAGGTTGTGCTCCTTGTCAGATGGAAGCAGCAGCATGCACATAGCAGTTTGGGAAGCACTAAAGAGCCACAGAAGAGCGTGGCATAGCAAAATGGGCCAGGAAAAAGCATTTGCTACATGTGCCCTTGTTGTCGCCTAACAACAGGTAGCAGCATAAACCAGATGCGGGTGAAGTTCTTGCAGGCGACAGCTAACGTCAAATGAGCAAGCGGGCTTACCACAGCTGCGGTCCTCTGGCAGTCTGAAAGCTTTGCACACAAGCCGGATTCTACGCCCCTTCCTTTGTCTTTTGGCAGTGCTCGTGCATTGCCAGCACTAGGCGTGAATGGTCACTATCCCGCACACACGTTTCGTTGTGCCCGTTGCCAAGCGCTCTGGAGCACTGCTTATGACGAAAGCGGAACACCTCTTGCCGTTCCATTCTCAGAGCTCCGGACTTAAGCAATCTGCGACTCTTGCTGCGAATGCCAGAGGAAAACATTTCCAATGTGTCTGGCAGGGAGAAACTGAACTTGGAGAAAAGCTTTGTCAGGAGCTGGCACCTGCACCTTACACACACACGGGTTTGCAGCACATCTAAATGGCCAAGCTCTTTCTTAGGCAAGTTGAAAGCTGCTGTCAGAAGGTTGTGCTCCTTGTCAGATGGAAGCAGCAGCACGCACATAGCAGTTTGGCAAGCATTAAAGAGCCTCAGAAGAGCGTGGCATAGCAAAATGGGACAGGAAAAAGCATTTGCTACATGTGCCCTTGTTGTCGCCTAACAACAGGTAGCAGCATAAACCAGATGCGGGTGAAGTTCTTGCAGGCGACAGCTAACGTCAAATGAGCAAGCGGGCTTACCACAGCTGCGGTCCTCTGGCAGTCTGAAAACTTTGCACACAAGCCGGATGCTACGCCCCTTCCTTGGCCTTTTGGCAGTGCTCGTGCATTGCCAGCACTAGGCGTGAATGGTCACTATCCAGCACACACGTTTCGTTGTGCCCGTTGCCAAGCGCTCTGGAGCACTGCTTATGACGAAAGCGGAACACCTCTTGCCGTTCCATTCTCAGAGCTCCGGACTTAAGCAATCTGCGACTCTTGCTGCGAATGCCAGAGGAAAACATTTCCAATGCGTCTGGCAGATAGAAACTGAACCTGGAGAACACCTTTGTCAGGAGCTGGCACCTGCACCTTACACACACACGGGTTTGCAGCACATCTAAATGGCCAAGCTCTTTCTTAGGCAAGTTGAAAGCTGCTGTCAGAAGGTTGTGCTCCTTGTCAGATGGAAGCAGCAGCACGCACATAGCAGTTTGGCAAGCATTAAAGAGCCACAGAAGAGCGTGGCCTAGCAAAATGAAACAGGAAAAAGCATTTGCTACATGTGCCCTTGTTGTCGCCTAACAACAGGTAGCAGCATAAACCAGATGCGGGTGAAGTTCTTGCAGGCGACAGCTAACGTCAAATGAGCAAGCGGGCTTACCACAGCTGCGGTCCTCTGGCAGTCTAAAAGCTTTGCGCACAAGCCGCATGCTACGCCCCTTCCTTGGCCTTTTGGCAGTGCTCGTGCATTGCCAGCACTAGGCGTGAATGGTCACTATCCAGCACACACGTTTCGTTGTGGCCGTTGCCAAGCGCTCTGGAGCACTGTTTATGACGAAAGCGGAACACCTCTTGCCGTTCCATTCTCAGAGCTCCGGACTTAAGCAATCTACGACTCTTGCTGCGAATGCCAGAGGAAAACATTTCCAATGCGTCTGGCAGGTAGAAACTGAACCTGGAGAACACCTTTGTCAGGAGCTGGCACCTGCACCTTACACACACACGGGTTTGCAGCACATCTAAATGGCCAAGCTCTTTCTTAGGCAAGTTGAAAGCTGCTGTCAGAAGGTTGTGCTCCTTGTCAGATGGAAGCAGCAGCACGCACATAGCAGTTTGGAAAGCACTAAAGAGCCACAGAAGAGCGTGGCTTAGCAAAATGAAACAGGAAAAAGCATTTGCTACATGTGCCCTTGTTGTCGCCTAACAACTGGTAGCAGCATAAACCAGATGCGGGTGAAGTTCTTGCAGGCGACAGCTAACGTCAAATGAGCAAGTGGGCTTACCACAGCTGCGGTCCTCTGGCAGTCTGAAAGCTTTGCACACAAGCCGGATGCTACGCCCCTTCCTTGGCCTTTTGGCAGTGCTCGTGCATTGCCAGCACTAGGCGTGAATGGTCACTATCCAGCACACACGTTTCGTTGTGCCCGTTGCCAAGCGCTCTGGAGCACTGCTTATGACGAAAGCGGAACACCTCTTGCCGTTCCATTCTCAGAGCTCCGGACTTAAGCAATCTGCGACTCTTGCTGCGAATGCCAGAGGAAAACATTTCCAATGTGTCTGGCAGGGAGAAACTGAACTTGGAGAAAAGCTTTGTCAGGAGCTGGCACCTGCACCTTACACACACACGGGTTTGCAGCACATCTAAATGGCCAAGCTCTTTCTTAGGCAAGTTGAAAGCTGCTGTCAGAAGGTTGTGCTCCTTGTCAGATGGAAGCAGCAGCATGCACATAGCAGTTTGGGAAGCACTAAAGAGCCACAGAAGAGCGTGGCATAGCAAAATGGGCCAGGAAAAAGCATTTGCTACATGTGCCCTTGTTGTCGCCTAACAACAGGTAGCAGCATAAACCAGATGCGGGTGAAGTTCTTGCAGGCGACAGCTAACGTCAAATGAGCAAGCGGGCTTACCACAGCTGCGGTCCTCTGGCAGTCTGAAAGCTTTGCACACAAGCCGGATTCTACGCCCCTTCCTTTGTCTTTTGGCAGTGCTCGTGCATTGCCAGCACTAGGCGTGAATGGTCACTATCCCGCACACACGTTTCGTTGTGCCCGTTGCCAAGCGCTCTGGAGCACTGCTTATGACGAAAGCGGAACACCTCTTGCCGTTCCATTCTCAGAGCTCCGGACTTAAGCAATCTGCGACTCTTGCTGCGAATGCCAGAGGAAAACATTTCCAATGTGTCTGGCAGGGAGAAACTGAACTTGGAGAAAAGCTTTGTCAGGAGCTGGCACCTGCACCTTACACACACACGGGTTTGCAGCACATCTAAATGGCCAAGCTCTTTCTTAGGCAAGTTGAAAGCTGCTGTCAGAAGGTTGTGCTCCTTGTCAGATGGAAGCAGCAGCACGCACATAGCAGTTTGGCAAGCATTAAAGAGCCTCAGAAGAGCGTGGCATAGCAAAATGGGACAGGAAAAAGCATTTGCTACATGTGCCCTTGTTGTCGCCTAACAACAGGTAGCAGCATAAACCAGATGCGGGTGAAGTTCTTGCAGGCGACAGCTAACGTCAAATGAGCAAGCGGGCTTACCACAGCTGCGGTCCTCTGGCAGTCTGAAAACTTTGCACACAAGCCGGATGCTACGCCCCTTCCTTGGCCTTTTGGCAGTGCTCGTGCATTGCCAGCACTAGGCGTGAATGGTCACTATCCAGCACACACGTTTCGTTGTGCCCGTTGCCAAGCGCTCTGGAGCACTGCTTATGACGAAAGCGGAACACCTCTTGCCGTTCCATTCTCAGAGCTCCGGACTTAAGCAATCTGCGACTCTTGCTGCGAATGCCAGAGGAAAACATTTCCAATGCGTCTGGCAGATAGAAACTGAACCTGGAGAACACCTTTGTCAGGAGCTGGCACCTGCACCTTACACACACACGGGTTTGCAGCACATCTAAATGGCCAAGCTCTTTCTTAGGCAAGTTGAAAGCTGCTGTCAGAAGGTTGTGCTCCTTGTCAGATGGAAGCAGCAGCACGCACATAGCAGTTTGGCAAGCATTAAAGAGCCTCAGAATGGCGTGGCATAGCAAAATGGGACAGGAAAAAGCATTTGCTACATGTGCCCTTGTTGTCGCCTAACAACAGGTAGCAGCATAAACCAGATGCGGGTGAAGTTCTTGCAGGCGACAGCTAACGTCAAATGAGCAAGCGGGCTTACCACAGCTGCGGTCCTCTGGCAGTCTAAAAGCTTTGCGCACAAGCCGCATGCTACGCCCCTTCCTTGGCCTTTTGGCAGTGCTCGTGCATTGCCAGCACTAGGCGTGAATGGTCACTATCCAGCACACACGTTTCGTTGTGCCCGTTGCCAAGCGCTCTGGAGCACTGTTTATGACGAAAGCGGAACACCTCTTGCCGTTCCATTCTCAGAGCTCCGGACTTAAGCAATCTACGACTCTTGCTGCGAATGCCAGAGGAAAACATTTCCAATGCGTCTGGCAGGGAGAAACTGAACTTGGAGAAAAGCTTTGTCAGGAGCTGGCACCTGCACCTTACACACACACGGGTTTGCAGCACATCTAAATGGCCAAGCTCTTTCTTAGGCAAGTTGAAAGCTGCTGTCAGAAGGTTGTGCTCCTTGTCAGATGGAAGCAGCAGCACGCACATAGCAGTTTGGCAAGCATTAAAGAGCCTCAGAAGAGCGTGGCATAGCAAAATGGGACAGGAAAAAGCATTTGCTACATGTGCCCTTGTTGTCGCCTAACAACAGGTAGCAGCATAAACCAGATGCGGGTGAAGTTCTTGCAGGCGACAGCTAACGTCAAATGAGCAAGCGGGCTTACCACAGCTGCGGTCCTCTGGCAGTCTGAAAACTTTGCACACAAGCCGGATGCTACGCCCCTTCCTTGGCCTTTTGGCAGTGCTCGTGCATTGCCAGCACTAGGCGTGAATGGTCACTATCCAGCACACACGTTTCGTTGTGCCCGTTGCCAAGCGCTCTGGAGCACTGCTTATGACGAAAGCGGAACACCTCTTGCCGTTCCATTCTCAGAGCTCCGGACTTAAGCAATCTGCGACTCTTGCTGCGAATGCCAGAGGAAAACATTTCCAATGTGTCTGGCAGGGAGAAACTGAAGTTGGAGAAAAGCTTTGTCAGGAGCTGGCACCTGCACCTTACACACACACGGGTTTGCAGCACATCTAAATGGCCAAGCTCTTTCTTAGGCAAGTTGAAAGCTGCTGTCAGAAGGCTGTGCTCCTTGTCAGATGGAAGCAGCAGCATGCACATAGCAGTTTGGGAAGCACTAAAGAGCCACAGAAGAGCGTGGCCTAGCAAAATGGGCCAGGAAAAAGCATTTGCTACATGTGCCCTTGTTGTCGCCTAACAACAGGTAGCAGCATAAACCAGATGCGGGTGAAGTTCTTGCAGGCGACAGCTAACGTCAAATGAGCAAGCGGGCTTACCACAGCTGCGGTCCTCTGGCAGTCTGAAAGCTTTGCACACAAGCCGCATGCTACGCCCCTTCCTTGGCCTTTTGGCAGTGCTCGTGCATTGCCAGCACTAGGCGTGAATGGTCACTATCCAGCACACACGTTTCGTTGTGCCCGTTGCCAAGCGCTCTGGAGCACTGCTTATGACGAAAGCGGAACACCTCTTGCCGTTCCATTCTCAGAGCTCCGGACTTAAGCAATCTGCGACTCTTGCTGCGAATGCCAGAGGAAAACATTTCCAATGCGTCTGGCAGATAGAAACTGAACCTGGAGAACACCTTTGTCAGGAGCTGGCACCTGCACCTTACACACACACGGGTTTGCAGCACATCTAAATGGCCAAGCTCTTTCTTAGGCAAGTTGAAAGCTGCTGTCAGAAGGTTGTGCTCCTTGTCAGATGGAAGCAGCAGCACGCACATAGCAGTTTGGAAAGCACTAAAGAGCCACAGAAGAGCGTGGCTTAGCAAAATGAAACAGGAAAAAGCATTTGCTACATGTGCCCTTGTTGTCGCCTAACAACTGGTAGCAGCATAAACCAGATGCGGGTGAAGTTCTTGCAGGCGACAGCTAACGTCAAATGAGCAAGCGGGCTTACCACAGCTGCGGTCCTCTGGCAGTCTGAAAGCTTTGCACACAAGCCGGATGCTACGCCCCTTCCTTGGCCTTTTGGCAGTGCTCGTGCATTGCCAGCACTAGGCGTGAATGGTCACTATCCAGCACACACGTTTCGTTGTGCCCGTTGCCAAGCGCTCTGGAGCACTGCTTATGACGAAAGCGGAACACCTCTTGCCGTTCCATTCTCAGAGCTCCGGACTTAAGCAATCTGCGACTGTTGGTGCGAATGCCAGAGGAAAACATTTCCAATGTGTCTGGCAGGGAGAAACTGAACTTGGAGAAAAGCTTTGTCAGGAGCTGGCACCTGCACCTTACACACACACGGGTTTGCAGCACATCTAAATGGCCAAGCTCTTTCTTAGGCAAGTTGAAAGCTGCTGTCAGAAGGTTGTGCTCCTTGTCAGATGGAAGCAGCAGCACGCACATAGCAGTTTGGCAAGCATTAAAGAGCCTCAGAAGAGCGTGGCATAGCAAAATGGGACAGGAAAAAGCATTTGCTACATGTGCCCTTGTTGTCGCCTAACAACAGGTAGCAGCATAAACCAGATGCGGGTGAAGTTCTTGCAGGCGACAGCTAACGTCAAATGAGCAAGCGGGCTTACCACAGCTGCGGTCCTCTGGCAGTCTGAAAACTTTGCACACAAGCCGGATGCTACGCCCCTTCCTTGGCCTTTTGGCAGTGCTCGTGCATTGCCAGCACTAGGCGTGAATGGTCACTATCCAGCACACACGTTTCGTTGTGCCCGTTGCCAAGCGCTCTGGAGCACTGCTTATGACGAAAGCGGAACACCTCTTGCCGTTCCATTCTCAGAGCTCCGGACTTAAGCAATCTGCGACTCTTGCTGCGAATGCCAGAGGAAAACATTTCCAATGTGTCTGGCAGGGAGAAACTGAACTTGGAGAAAAGCTTTGTCAGGAGCTGGCACCTGCACCTTACACACAGACGGGTTCGCAGCACATCTAAATGGCCAAGCTCTTTCTTAGGCAAGTTGAAAGCTGCTGTCAGAAGGTTGTGCTCCTTGTCAGATGGAAGCAGCAGCACGCACATAGCAGTTTGGCAAGCATTAAAGAGCCTCAGAAGAGCGTGGCATAGCAAAATGGGACAGGAAAAAGCATTTGCTACATGTGCCCTTGTTGTCGCCTAACAACAGGTAGCAGCATAAACCAGATGCGGGTGAAGTTCTTGCAGGCGACAGCTAACGTCAAATGAGCAAGCGAGCTTACCACAGCTGCGGTCCTCTGGCAGTCTGAAAGCTTTGCGCACAAGCCGGATGCTACGCCCCTTCCTTGGCCTTTTGGCAGTGCTCGTGCATTGCCAGCACTAGGCGTGAATGGTCACTATCCAGCACACACGTTTCGTTGTGCCCGTTGCCAAGCGCTCTGGAGCACTGTTTATGACGAAAGCGGAACACCTCTTGCCGTTCCATTCTCAGAGCTCCGGACTTAAGCAATCTACGACTCCTGCTGCGAATGCCAGAGGAAAACATTTCCAATGCGTCTGGCAGGTAGAAACTGAACCTGGAGAACACCTTTGTCAGGAGCTGGCACCTGCACCTTACACACACACGGGTTTGCAGCACATCTAAATGGCCAAGCTCTTTCTTAGGCAAGTTGAAAGCTGCTGTCAGAAGGCTGTGCTCCTTGTCAGATGGAAGCAGCAGCACGCACATAGCAGTTTGGAAAGCACTAAAAAGCCACAGAAGAGCGTGGCTTAGCAAAATGAAACAGGAAAAAGCATTTGCTACATGTGCCCTTGTTGTCGCCTAACAACAGGTAGCAGCATAAACCAGATGCGGGTGAAGTTCTTGCAGGCAACAGCTAACGTCAAATGAGCAAGCGGGCTTACCACAGCTGCGGTCCTCTGGCAGTCTGAAAGCTTTGCGCACAAGCCGGATGCTACGCCCCTTCCTTGGCCTTTTGGCAGTGCTCGTGCATTGCCAGCACTAGGCGTGAATGGTCACTATCCAGCACACACGTTTCGTTGTGCCCGTTGCCAAGCGCTCTGGAGCACTGTTTATGACGAAAGCGGAACACCTCTTGCCGTTCCATTCTCAGAGCTCCTCAGTTAAGCAATCTGCGACTCTTGCTGCGAATGCCAGAGGAAAACATTTCCAATGCGTCTGGCAGATAGAAACTGAACCTGTAGAACACTTTTGTCAGGAGCTGGCACCTGCACCTTACACACACACGGGTTTGCAGCACATCTAAATGGCCAAGCTCTTTCTTAGGCAAGTTGAAAGCTGCTGTCAGAAGGTTGTGCTTTTTGTCAGATGGAAGCAGCAGCATGCACATAGCAGTTTGGCAAGCACTAAAGAGCCACAGAAGAGCGTGGCATAGCAAAATGAAACAGGAAAAAGCATTTGCTACATGTGCCCTTGTTGTCGCCTAACAACAGGTAGCAGCATAAACCAGATGCGGGTGAAGTTCTTGCAGGCGACAGCTAACGTCAAATGAGCAAGCGGGCTTACCACAGCTGTGGTCCTCTGGCAGTCTGAAAGCTTTGCACACAAGCCGGATGCTACGCCCCTTCCTTGGCCTTTTGGCAGTGCTCGTGCATTGCCAGCACTAGGCGTGAATGGTCACTATCCAGCACACACGTTTCGTTGTGCCCGTTGCCAAGCGCTCTGGAGCACTGCTTATGACGAAAGCGGAACACCTCTTGCCGTTCCATTCTCAGAGCTCCGGACTTAAGCAATCTGCGACTCTTGCTGCGAATGCCAGAGGAAAACATTTCCAATGCGTCTGGCAGATAGAAACTGAACCTGGAGAACACCTTTGTCAGGAGCTGGCACCTGCACCTTACACACACACGGGTTTGCAGCACATCTAAATGGCCAAGCTCTTTCTTAGGCAAGTTGAAAGCTCCTGTCAGAAGGTTGTGCTCCTTGTCAGATGGAAGCAGCAGCACGCACATAGCAGTTTGGCAAGCATTAAAGAGCCTCAGAAGAGCGTGGCATAGCAAAATGGGACAGGAAAAAGCATTTGCTACATGTGCCCTTGTTGTCGCCTAACAACAGGTAGCAGCATAAACCAGATGCGGGTGAAGTTCTTGCAGGCGACAGCTAACGTCAAATGAGCAAGCGGGCTTACCACAGCTGCGGTCCTCTGGCAGTCTGAAAACTTTGCACACAAGCCGGATGCTACGCCCCTTCCTTGGCCTTTTGGCAGTGCTCGTGCATTGCCAGCACTAGGCGTGAATGGTCACTATCCAGCACACACGTTTCGTTGTGCCCGTTGCCAAGCGCTCTGGAGCACTGCTTATGACGAAAGCGGAACACCTCTTGCCGTTCCATTCTCAGAGCTCCGGACTTAAGCAATCTGCGACTCTTGCTGCGAATGCCAGAGGAAAACATTTCCAATGTGTCTGGCAGGGAGAAACTGAACTTGGAGAAAAGCTTTGTCAGGAGCTGGCACCTGCACCTTACACACAGACGGGTTTGCAGCACATCTAAATGGCCAAGCTCTTTCTTAGGCAAGTTGAAAGCTGCTGTCAGAAGGTTGTGCTCCTTGTCAGATGGAAGCAGCAGCACGCACATAGCAGTTTGGCAAGCATTAAAGAGCCTCAGAAGAGCGTGGCATAGCAAAATGGGACAGGAAAAAGCATTTGCTACATGTGCCCTTGTTGTCGCCTAACAACAGGTAGCAGCATAAACCAGATGCGGGTGAAGTTCTTGCAGGCGACAGCTAACGTCAAATGAGCAAGCGAGCTTACCACAGCTGCGGTCCTCTGGCAGTCTGAAAGCTTTGCGCACAAGCCGGATGCTACGCCCCTTCCTTGGCCTTTTGGCAGTGCTCGTGCATTGCCAGCACTAGGCGTGAATGGTCACTATCCAGCACACACGTTTCGTTGTGCCCGTTGCCAAGCGCTCTGGAGCACTGTTTATGACGAAAGCGGAACACCTCTTGCCGTTCCATTCTCAGAGCTCCGGACTTAAGCAATCTACGACTCCTGCTGCGAATGCCAGAGGAAAACATTTCCAATGCGTCTGGCAGGGAGAAACTGAACCTGGAGAACACCTTTGTCAGGAGCTGGCACCTGCACCTTACACACACACGGGTTTGCAGCACATCTAAATGGCCAAGCTCTTTCTTAGGCAAGTTGAAAGCTGCTGTCAGAAGGTTGTGCTCCTTGTCAGATGGAAGCAGCAGCATGCACATAGCAGTTTGGCAAGCACTAAAGAGCCACAGAAGAGCGTGGCCTAGCAAAATGAAACAGGAAAAAGCATTTGCTACATGTGCCCTTGTTGTCGCCTAGCAACAGGTAGCAGCATAAACCAGATGCGGGTGAAGTTCTTGCAGGCGACAGCTAACGTCAAATGAGCAAGCGGGCTTACCACAGCTGCGGTCCTCTGGCAGTCTGAAAGCTTTGCGCACAAGCCGGATGCTACGCCCCTTCCTTGGCCTTTTGGCAGTGCTCGTGCATTGCCAGCACTAGGCGTGAATGGTCACTATCCAGCACACACGTTTCGTTGTGCCCGTTGCCAAGCGCTCTGGAGCACTGCTTATGACGAAAGCGGAACACCTCTTGCCGTTCCATTCTCAGAGCTCCGGACTTAAGCAATCTGCGACTCTTGCTGCGAATGCCAGAGGAAAACATTTCCAATGCGTCTGGCAGGGAGAAACTGAACGTGGAGAACACCTTTGTCAGGAGCTGGCACCTGCACCTTACACACACACGGGTTTGCAGCACATCTAAATGGCCAAGCTCTTTCTTAGGCAAGTTGAAAGCTGCTGTCAGAAGGTTGTGCTTTTTGTCAGATGGAAGCAGCAGCACGCACATAGCAGTTTGGGAAGCACTAAAGAGCCACAGAAGAGCGTGGCATAGCAAAATGAAACAGGAAAAAGCATTTGCTACATGTGCCCTTGTTGTCGCCTAACAACAGGTAGCAGCATAAACCAGATGCGGGTGAAGTTCTTGCAGGCGACAGCTAACGTCAAATGAGCAAGCGGGCTTACCACAGCTGCGGTCCTCTGGCAGTCTGAAAACTTTGCACACAAGCCGGATGCTACGCCCCTTCCTTGGCCTTTTGGCAGTGCTCGTGCATTGCCAGCACTAGGCGTGAATGGTCACTATCCAGCACACACGTTTCGTTGTGCCCGTTGCCAAGCGCTCTGGAGCACTGCTTATGACGAAAGCGGAACACCTCTTGCCGTTCCATTCTCAGAGCTCCTCAGTTAAGCAATCTGCGACTCTTGCTGCGAATGCCAGAGGAAAACATTTCCAATGTGTCTGGCAGGGAGAAACTGAACTTGGAGAAAAGCTTTGTCAGGAGCTGGCACCTGCACCTTACACACACACGGGTTTGCAGCACATCTAAATGGCCAAGCTCTTTCTTAGGCAAGTTGAAAGCTGCTGTCAGAAGGTTGTGCTCCTTGTCAGATGGAAGCAGCAGCATGCACATAGCAGTTTGGCAAGCACTAAAGAGCCACAGAAGAGCGTGGCATAGCAAAATGAAACAGGAAAAAGCATTTGCTACATGTGCCCTTGTTGTCGCCTAACAACAGGTAGCAGCATAAACCAGATGCGGGTGAAGTTCTTGCAGGCGACAGCTAACGTCAAATGAGCAAGCGGGCTTACCACAGCTGCGGTCCTCTGGCAGTCTGAAAGCTTTGCGCACAAGCCGCATGCTACGCCCCTTCCTTGGCCTTTTGGCAGTGCTCGTGCATTGCCAGCACTAGGCGTGAATGGTCACTATCCCGCACACACGTTTCGTTGTGCCCGTTGCCAAGCGCTCTGGAGCACTGCTTATGACGAAAGCGGAACACCTCTTGCCGTTCCATTCTCAGAGCTCCGGACTTAAGCAATCTGCGACTCTTGCTGCGAATGCCAGAGGAAAACATTTCCAATGCGTCTGGCAGATAGAAACTGAACCTGGAGAACACCTTTGTCAGGAGCTGGCACCTGCACCTTACACACACACGGGTTTGCAGCACATCTAAATGGCCAAGCTCTTTCTTAGGCAAGTTGAAAGCTGCTGTCAGAAGGTTGTGCTCCTTGTCAGATGGAAGCAGCAGCACGCACATAGCAGTTTGGGAAGCATTAAAGAGCCTCAGAAGAGCGTGGCATAGCAAAATGGGACAGGAAAAAGCATTTGCTACATGTGCCCTTGTTGTCGCCTAACAACAGGTAGCAGCATAAACCAGATGCGGGTGAAGTTCTTGCAGGCAACAGCTAACGTCAAATGAGCAAGCGGGCTTACCACAGCTGCGGTCCTCTGGCAGTCTGAAAGCTTTGCGCACAAGCCGGATGCTACGCCCCTTCCTTGGCCTTTTGGCAGTGCTCGTGCATTGCCAGCACTAGGCGTGAATGGTCACTATCCAGCACACACATTTCGTTGTGCCCGTTGCCAAGCGCTCTGGAGCACTGCTTATGACGAAAGCGGAACACCTCTTGCCGTTCCATTCTCAGAGCTCCTCAGTTAAGCAATCTGCGACTCTTGCTGCGAATGCCAGAGGAAAACATTTCCAATGCGTCTGGCAGATAGAAACTGAACCTGGAGAATACCTTTGTCAGGAGCTGGCACCTGCACCTTACACACACACGGGTTTGCAGCACATCTAAATGGCCAAGCTCTTTCTTAGGCAAGTTGAAAGCTGCTGTCAGAAGGTTGTGCTCCTTGTCAGATGGAAGCAGCAGCACGCACATAGGAGTTTGGCAAGCATTAAAGAGCCACAGAAGAGCGTGGCCTAGCAAAATGAAACAAAAAAAAGCATTTGCTACATGTGCCCTTGTTGTCGCCTAACAACAGGTAGCAGCATAAACCAGATGCGGGTGAAGTTCTTGCAGGCGACAGCTAACGTCAAATGAGCAAGCGGGCTTACCACAGCTGCGGTCCTCTGGCAGTCTGAAAGCTTTGCGCACAAGCCGGATTCTAAGCGCCTCCCTTGGCCTTTTGGCAGTGCTCGTGCATTGCCAGCACCAGGCGTGAATGGTCACTATCCAGCACACACGTTTCGTTGTGCCCGTTGCCAAGCGCTCTGGAGCACTGCTTATGACGAAAGCGGAACACCTCTTGCCGTTCCATTCTCAGAGCTCCGGACTTAAGCAATCTGCGACTCTTGCTGCGAATGCCAGAGGAAAACATTTCCAATGCGTCTGGCAGATAGAAACTGAACCTGTAGAACACTTTTGTCAGGAGCTGGCACCTGCACCTTACACACACACGGGTTTGCAGCACATCTAAATGGCCAAGCTCTTTCTTAGGCAAGTTGAAAGCTGCTGTCAGAAGGTTGTGCTTTTTGTCAGATGGAAGCAGCAGCACGCACATAGCAGTTTGGCAAGCACTAAAGAGCCACAGAAGAGCGTGGCATAGCAAAATGAAACAGGAAAAAGCATTTGCTACATGTGCCCTTGTTGTCGCCTAACAACAGGTAGCAGCATAAACCAGATGCGGGTGAAGTTCTTGCAGGCGACAGCTAACGTCAAATGAGCAAGCGGGCTTACCACAGCTGCGGTCCTCTGGCAGTCTGAAAACTTTGCACACAAGCCGGATGCTACGCCCCTTCCTTGGCCTTTTGGCAGTGCTCGTGCATTGCCAGCACTAGGCGTGAATGGTCACTATCCCGCACACACGTTTCGTTGTGCCCGTTGCCAAGCGCTCTGGAGCACTGCTTATGACGAAAGCGGAACACCTCTTGCCGTTCCATTCTCAGAGCTCCGGACTTAAGCAATCTGCCACTCTTGCTGCGAATGCCAGAGGAAAACATTTCCAATGCGTCTGGCAGATAGAAACTGAACCTGGAGAACACCTTTGTCAGGAGCTGGCACCTGCACCTTACACACACACGGGTTTGCAGCACATCTAAATGGCCAAGCTCTTTCTTAGGCAAGTTGAAAGCTGCTGTCAGAAGGTTGTGCTTTTTGTCAGATGGAAGCAGCAGCACGCACATAGCAGTTTGGCAAGCATTAAAGAGCCTCAGAGGAGCGTGGCATAGCAAAATGGGACAGGAAAAAGCATTTGCTACATGTGCCCTTGTTGTCGCCTAACAACAGGTAGCAGCATAAACCAGATGCGGGTGAAGTTCTTGCAGGCGACAGCTAACGTCAAATGAGCAAGCGGGCTTACCACAGCTGCGGTCCTCTGGCAGTCTGAAAACTTTGCACACAAGCCGGATGCTACGCCCCTTCCTTGGCCTTTTGGCAGTGCTCGTGCATTGCCAGCACTAGGCGTGAATGGTCACTATCCAGTACACACGTTTCGTTGTGCCCGTTGCCAAGCGCTCTGGAGCACTGCTTATGACGAAAGCGGAACGCCTCTTGCCGTTCCATTCTCAGAGCTCCGGACTTAAGCAATCTGCGACTCTTGCTGCGAATGCCAGAGGAAAACATTTCCAATGTGTCTGGCAGGGAGAAACTGAACTTGGAGAAAAGCTTTGTCAGGAGCTGGCACCTGCACCTTACACACACACGGGTTTGCAGCACATCTAAATGGCCAAGCTCTTTCTTAGGCAAGTTGAAAGCTGCTGTCAGAAGGTTGTGCTCCTTGTCAGATGGAAGCAGCAGCATGCACATAGCAGTTTGGCAAGCACTAAAGAGCCACAGAAGAGCGTGGCATAGCAAAATGAAACAGGAAAAAGCATTTGCTACATGTGCCCTTGTTGTCGCCTAACAACAGGTAGCAGCATAAACCAGATGCGGGTGAAGTTCTTGCAGGCGACAGCTAACGTCAAATGAGCAAGCGGGCTTACCACAGCTGCGGTCCTCTGGCAGTCTGAAAACTTTGCACACAAGCCGGATGCTACGCCCCTTCCTTGGCCTTTTGGCAGTGCTCGTGCATTGCCAGCACTAGGCGTGAATGGTCACTATCCCACACACACGTTTCGTTGTGCCCGTTGCCAAGCGCTCTGGAGCACTGTTTATGACGAAAGCGGAACACCTCTTGCCGTTCCATTCTCAGAGCTCCGGACTTAAGCAATCTGCGACTGTTGGTGCGAATGCCAGAGGAAAACATTTCCAATGCGTCTGGCAGATAGAAACTGAACCTGGAGAACACCATTGTCAGGAGCTTGCACCTGCACCTTACACACACACGGGTTTGCAGCACATCTAAATGGCCAAGCTCTTTCTTAGGCAAGTTGAAAGCTGCTGTCAGAAGGTTGTGCTTTTCGTCAGATGGAAGCAGCAGCACGCACATAGCCGTTTGGCCAGCACTAAAGAGCCACAGAAGAGCGTGGCATAGCAAAATGAAACAGGAAAAAGCATTTGCTACATGTGCCCTTGTTGTCGCCTAACAACAGGTAGCAGCATAAACCAGATGCGGGTGAAGTTCTTGCAGGCGACAGCTAACGTCAAATGAGCAAGCGGGCTTACCACAGCTGCGGTCCTCTGGCAGTCTGAAAACTTTGCGCACAAGCCGGATGCTACGCCCCTTCCTTGGCCTTTTGGCAGTGCTCGTGCATTGCCAGCACTAGGCGTGAATGGTCACTATCCAGTACACACGTTTCGTTGTGCCCGTTGCCAAGCGCTCTGGAGCACTGTTTATGACGAAAGCGGAACACCTCTTGCCGTTCCATTCTCAGAGCTCCTCAGTTAAGCAATCTGCGACTCTTGCTGCGAATGCCAGAGGAAAACATTTCCAATGCGTCTGGCAGGGAGAAACTGAACTTGGAGAAAAGCTTTGTCAGGAGCTGGCACCTGCACCTTACACACACACGGGTTTGCAGCACATCTAAATGGCCAAGCTCTTTCTTAGGCAAGTTGAAAGCTGCTGTCAGAAGGTTGTGCTCCTTGTCAGATGGAAGCAGCAGCATGCACATAGCAGTTTGGCAAGCACTAAAGAGCCACAGAAGAGCGTGGCATAGCAAAATGAAACAGGAAAAAGCATTTGCTACATGTGCCCTTGTTGTCGCCTAACAACAGGTAGCAGCATAAACCAGATGCGGGTGAAGTTCTTGCAGGCGACAGCTAACGTCAAATGAGCAAGCGGGCTTACCACAGCTGCGGTCCTCTGGCAGTCTAAAAGCTTTGCATACAAGCCGCATGCTACGCCCCTTCCTTGGCCATTTGGCAGTGCTCGTGCATTGCCAGCACTAGGTGTGAATGGTCACTATCCCGCACACACGTTTTGTTGTGCCCGTTGCCAAGCGCTCTGGAGCACTGTTTATGACGAAAGCGGAACACCTCTTGCCGTTCCATTCTCAGAGCTCCGGACTTAAGCAATCTACGACTCTTGCTGCGAATGCCAGAGGAAAACATTTCCAATGCGTCTGGCAGGTAGAAACTGAACCTGGAGAACACCTTTGTCAGGAGCTGGCACCTGCACCTTACACACACACGGGTTTGCAGCACATCTAAATGGCCAAGCTCTTTCTTAGGCAAGTTGAAAGCTGCTGTCAGAAGGTTGTGCTCCTTGTCAGATGGAAGCAGCAGCACGCACATAGCAGTTTGGAAAGCACTAAAGAGCCACAGAAGAGCGTGGCATAGCAAAATGAAACAGGAAAAAGCATTTGCTACATGTGCCCTTGTTGTCGCCTAACAACAGGTAGCAGCATAAACCAGATGCGGGTGAAGTTCTTGCAGGCGACAGCTAACGTCAAATGAGCAAGCGGGCTTACCACAGCTGCGGTCCTCTGGCAGTCTGAAAGCTTTGCGCACAAGCCGGATGCTACGCCCCTTCCTTGGCCTTTTGGCAGTGCTCGTGCATTGCCAGCACTAGGCGTGAATGGTCACTATCCAGCACACACGTTTCGTTGTGCCCGTTGCCAAGCGCTCTGGAGCACTGTTTATGACGAAAGCGGAACACCTCTTGCCGTTCCATTCTCAGAGCTCCGGACTTAAGCAATCTGCGACTCTTGCTAAGAATGCCAGAGGAAAACATTTCCAATGTGTCTGGCAGGGAGAAACTGAACTTGGAGAAAAGCTTTGTCAGGAGCTGGCACCTGCACCTTACACACACACGGGTTTGCAGCACATCTAAATGGCCAAGCTCTTTCTTAGGCAAGTTGAAAGCTGCTGTCAGAAGGTTGTGCTCCTTGTCAGATGGAAGCAGCAGCATGCACATAGCAGTTTGGCAAGCACTAAAGAGCCACAGAAGAGCGTGGCCTAGCAAAATGAAACAAAAAAAAGCATTTGCTACATGTACCCTTGTTGTCGCCTAACAACAGGTAGCAGCATAAACCAGATGCGGGTGAAGTTCTTGCAGGCGACAGCTAACGTCAAATGAGCAAGCGGGCTTACCACAGCTGCGGTCCTCTGGCAGTCTGAAAGCTTTGCACACAAGCCGGATGCTACGCCCCTTCCTTGGCCTTTTGGCAGTGCTCGTGCATTGCCAGCACTAGGCGTGAATGGTCACTATCCCGCACACACGTTTCGTTGTGCCCGTTGCCAAGCGCTCTGGAGCACTGTTTATGACGAAAGCGGAACACCTCTTGCCGTTCCATTCTCAGAGCTCCGGACTTAAGCAATCTGCGACTCTTGCTGCGAATGCCAGAGGAAAACATTTCCAATGCGTCTGGCAGATAGAAACTGAACCTGGAGAACACCTTTGTCAGGAGCTGGCGCCTGCACCTTACACACACACGGGTTTTCAGCACATCTAAATGGCCAAGCTCTTTCTTAGGCAAGTTGAAAGCTGCTGTCAGAAGGTTGTGCTTTTTGTCAGATGGAAGCAGCAGCACGCACATAGCAGTTTGGCAAGCACTAAAGAGCCACAGAAGAGCGTGGCATAGCAAAATGAAACAGGAAAAAGCATTTGCTACATGTGCCCTTGTTGTCGCCTAACAACAGGTAGCAGCATAAACCAGATGCGGGTGAAGTTCTTGCAGGCGACAGCTAACGTCAAATGAGCAAGCGGGCTTACCACAGCTGCGGTCCTCTGGCAGTCTGAAAACTTTGCACACAAGCCGGATGCTACGCCCCTTCCTTGGCCTTTTGGCAGTGCTCGTGCATTGCCAGCACTAGGCGTGAATGGTCACTATCCAGCACACACGTTTCGTTGTGCCCGTTGCCAAGCGCTCTGGAGCACTGTTTATGACGAAAGCGGAACACCTCTTGCCGTTCCATTCTCAGAGCTCCGGACTTAAGCAATCTGCGACTCTTGCTGCGAATGCCAGAGGAAAACATTTCCAATGCGTCTGGCAGATAGAAACTGAACCTGGAGAACACCATTGTCAGGAGCTTGCACCTGCACCTTACACACACACGGGTTTGCAGCACATCTAAATGGCCAAGCTCTTTCTTAGGCAAGTTGAAAGCTGCTGTCAGAAGGTTGTGCTTTTTGTCAGATGGAAGCAGCAGCACGCACATAGCAGTTTGGGAAGCACTAAAGAGCCACAGAAGAGCGTGGCATAGCAAAATGAAACAGGAAAAAGCATTTGCTACATGTGCCCTTGTTGTCGCCTAACAACAGGTAGCAGCATAAACCAGATGCGGGTGAAGTTCTTGCAGGCGACAGCTAACGTCAAATGAGCAAGCGGGCTTACCACAGCTGCGGTCCTCTGGCAGTCTGAAAACTTTGCAAACAAGCCGGATGCTACGCCCCTTCCTTGGCCTTTTGGCAGTGCTCGTGCATTGCCAGCACTAGGCGTGAATGGTCACTATCCAGTACACACGTTTCGTTGTGCCCGTTGCCAAGCGCTCTGGAGCACTGTTTATGACGAAAGCGGAACACCTCTTGCCGTTCCATTCTCAGAGCTCCTCAGTTAAGCAATCTGCGACTCTTGCTGCGAATGCCAGAGGAAAACATTTCCAATGCGTCTGGCAGATAGAAACTGAACCTGGAGAACACCATTGTCAGGAGCTTGCACCTGCACCTTACACTCACGGGTTTGCAGCACATCTAAATGGCCAAGCTCTTTCTTAGGCAAGTTGAAAGCTGCTGTCAGAAGGTTGTGCTTTTTGTCAGATGGAAGCAGCAGCACGCACATAGCAGTTTGGCAAGCACTAAAGAGCCACAGAAGAGCGTGGCATAGCAAAATGAAACAGGAAAAAGCATTTGCTACATGTGCCCTTGTTGTCGCCTAACAACAGGTAGCAGCATAAACCAGATGCGGGTGAAGTTCTTGCAGGCGACAGCTAACGTCAAATGAGCAAGCGGGCTTACCACAGCTGCGGTCCTCTGGCAGTCTGAAAACTTTGCACACAAGCCGGATGCTACGCCCCTTCCTTGGCCTTTTGGCAGTGCTCGTGCATTGCCAGCACTAGGCGTGAATGGTCACTATCCCACACACACGTTTCGTTGTGCCCGTTGCCAAGCGCTCTGGAGCACTGTTTATGACGAAAGCGGAACACCTCTTGCCGTTCCATTCTCAGAGCTCCGGACTTAAGCAATCTGCGACTGTTGGTGCGAATGCCAGAGGAAAACATTTCCAATGTGTCTGGCAGATAGAAACTGAACCTGGAGAACACCATTGTCAGGAGCTTGCACCTGCACCTTACACACACACGGGTTTGCAGCACATCTAAATGGCCAAGCTCTTTCTTAGGCAAGTTGAAAGCTGCTGTCAGAAGGTTGTGCTCCTTGTCAGATGGAAGCAGCAGCACGCACATAGCAGTTTGGCAAGCACTAAAGAGCCACAGAAGAGCGTGGCATAGCAAAATGAAACAGGAAAAAGCATTTGCTACATGTGCCCTTGTTGTCGCCTAACAACAGGTAGCAGCATAAACCAGATGCGGGTGAAGTTCTTGCAGGCGACAGCTAACGTCAAATGAGCAAGCGGGCTTACCACAGCTGCGGTCCTCTGGCAGTCTGAAAGCTTTGCGCACAAGCCGCATGCTACGCCCCTTCCTTGGCCTTTTGGCAGTGCTCGTGCATTGCCAGCACTAGGCGTGAATGGTCACTATCCAGCACACACGTTTCGTTGTGCCCGTTGCCAAGCGCTCTGGAGCACTGTTTATGACGAAAGCGGAACACCTCTTGCCGTTCCATTCTCAGAGCTCCGGACTTAAGCAATCTGCGACTGTTGGTGCGAATGCCAGAGGAAAACATTTCCAATGCGTCTTGCAGATAGAAACTGACCCTGGAGAACACCATTGTCAGGAGCTTGCACCTGCACCTTACACTCACGGGTTTGCAGCACATCTAAATGGCCAAGCTCTTTCTTAGGCAAGTTGAAAGCTGCTGTCAGAAGGTTGTGCTTTTTGTCAGATGGAAGCAGCAGCACGCACATAGCAGTTTGGCAAGCACTAAAGAGCCACAGAAGAGCGTGGCATAGCAAAATGGGACAGGAAAAAGCATTTGCTACATGTGCCCTTGTTGTCGCCTAACAACAGGTAGCAGCATAAACCAGATGCGGGTGAAGTTCTTGCAGGCGACAGCTAACGTCAAATGAGCAAGCGGGCTTACCACAGCTGCGGTCCTCTGGCAGTCTGAAAACTTTGCACACAAGCCGCATGCTACGCCCCTTCCTTGGCCTTTTGGCAGTGCTCGTGCATTGCCAGCACTAGGCGTGAATGGTCACTATCCCACACACACGTTTCGTTGTGCCCGTTGCCAAGCGCTCTGGAGCACTGTTTATGACGAAAGCGGAACACCTCTTGCCGTTCCATTCTCAGAGCTCCGGACTTAAGCAATCTGCGACTGTTGGTGCGAATGCCAGAGGAAAACATTTCCAATGCGTCTTGCAGATAGAAACTGACCCTGGAGAACACCATTGTCAGGAGCTTGCACCTGCACCTTACACACACACGGGTTTGCAGCACATCTAAATGGCCAAGCTCTTTCTTAGGCAAGTTGAAAGCTGCTGTCAGAAGGTTGTGCTTTTTGTCAGATGGAAGCAGCAGCACGCACATAGCAGTTTGGCAAGCACTAAAGAGCCACAGAAGAGCGTGGCATAGCAAAATGAAACAGGAAAAAGCATTTGCTACATGTGCCCTTGTTGTCGCCTAACAACAGGTAGCAGCATAAACCAGATGCGGGTGAAGTTCTTGCAGGCGACAGCTAACGTCAAATGAGCAAGCGGGCTTACCACAGCTGCGGTCCTCTGGCAGTCTGAAAACTTTGCACACAAGCCGGATGCTACGCCCCTTCCTTGGCCTTTTGGCAGTGCTCGTGCATTGCCAGCACTAGGCGTGAATGGTCACTATCCCACACACACGTTTCGTTGTGCCCGTTGCCAAGCGCTCTGGAGCACTGTTTATGACGAAAGCGGAACACCTCTTGCCGTTCCATTCTCAGAGCTCCGGACTTAAGCAATCTGCGACTGTTGGTGCGAATGCCAGAGGAAAACATTTCCAATGCGTCTGGCAGATAGAAACTGAACCTGGAGAACACCATTGTCAGGAGCTGGCACCTGCACCTTACACACACACGGGTTTGCAGCACATCTAAATGGCCAAGCTCTTTCTTAGGCAAGTTGAAAGCTGCTGTCAGAAGGTTGTGCTCCTTGTCAGATGGAAGCAGCAGCACGCACATAGCAGTTTGGCAAGCACTAAAGAGCCACAGAAGAGCGTGGCCTAGCAAAATGAAACAGGAAAAAGCATTTGCTACATGTGCCCGTGTTGTCGCCTAACAACAGGTAGCAGCATAAACCAGATGCGGGTGAAGTTCCTGCAGGCGACAGCTAACGTCAAATGAGCAAGCGGGCTTACCACAGCTGCGGTCCTCTGGCACTCTGAAAACTTTGCAAACAAGCCGCATGCTACGCCCCTTCCTTGGCCTTTTGGCAGTGCTCGTGCATTGCCAGCACTAGGCGTGAATGGTCACTATCCAGCACACACGTTTCGTTGTGCCCGTTGCCAAGCGCTCTGGAGCACTGTTTATGACGAAAGCGGAACACCTCTTGCCGTTCCATTCTCAGAGCTCCGGACTTAAGCAATCTGCGACTGTTGGTGCGAATGCCAGAGGAAAACATTTCCAATGCGTCTGGCAGATAGAAACTGAACCTGGAGAACACCATTGTCAGGAGCTTGCACCTGCACCTTACACACACACGGGTTTGCAGCACATCTAAATGGCCAAGCTCTTTCTTAGGCAAGTTGAAAGCTGCTGTCAGAAGGCTGTGCTCCTTGTCAGATGGAAGCAGCAGCACGCACATAGCAATTTGGCAAGCACTAAAGAGCCACAGAAGAGCGTGGCATAGCAAAATGAAACAGGAAAAAGCATTTGCTACATGTGCCCTTGTTGTCGCCTAACAACAGGTAGCAGCATAAACCAGATGCGGGTGAAGTTCTTGCAGGCGACAGCTAACGTCAAATGAGCAAGCGGGCTTACCACAGCTGCGGTCCTCTGGCAGTCTGAAAGCTTTGCGCACAAGCCGCATGCTACGCCCCTTCCTTGGCCTTTTGGCAGTGCTCGTGCATTGCCAGCACTAGGCGTGAATGGTCACTATCCAGCACACACGTTTCGTTATGCCCGTTGCCAAGCGCTCTGGAGCACTGTTTATGACGAAAGCGGAACACCTCTTGCCGTTCCATTCTCAGAGCTCCGGACTTAAGCAATCTGCGACTGTTGGTGCGAATGCCAGAGGAAAACATTTCCAATGCGTCTGGCAGATAGAAACTGAACCTGGAGAACACCATTGTCAGGAGCTTGCACCTGCACCTTACACACACACGGGTTTGCAGCACATCTAAATGGCCAAGCTCTTTCTTAGGCAAGTTGAAAGCTGCTGTCAGAAGGTTGTGCTCCTTGTCAGATGGAAGCAGCAGCACGCACATAGCAGTTTGGCAAGCACTAAAGAGCCACAGAAGAGCGTGGCATAGCAAAATGAAACAGGAAAAAGCATTTGCTACATGTGCCCTTGTTGTCGCCTAACAACAGGTAGCAGCATAAACCAGATGCGGGTGAAGTTCTTGCAGGCGACAGCTAACGTCAAATGAGCAAGCGGGCTTACCACAGCTGCGGTCCTCTGGCAGTCTGAAAGCTTTGCGCACAAGCCGCATGCTACGCCCCTTCCTTGGCCTTTTGGCAGTGCTCGTGCATTGCCAGCACTAGGCGTGAATGGTCACTATCCAGCACACACGTTTCGTTGTGCCCGTTGCCAAGCGCTCTGGAGCACTGTTTATGACGAAAGCGGAACACCTCTTGCCGTTCCATTCTCAGAGCTCCGGACTTAAGCAATCTGCGACTGTTGGTGCGAATGCCAGAGGAAAACATTTCCAATGCGTCTGGCAGATAGAAACTGAACCTGGAGAACACCATTGTCAGGAGCTTGCACCTGCACCTTACACACACACGGGTTTGCAGCACATCTAAATGGCCAAGCTCTTTCTTAGGCAAGTTGAAAGCTGCTGTCAGAAGGTTGTGCTCCTTGTCAGATGGAAGCAGCAGCACGCACATAGCAGTTTGGCAAGCACTAAAGAGCCACAGAAGAGCGTGGCATAGCAAAATGAAACAGGAAAAAGCATTTGCTACATGTGCCCTTGTTGTCGCCTAACAACAGGTAGCAGCATAAACCAGATGCGGGTGAAGTTCTTGCAGGCGACAGCTAACGTCAAATGAGCAAGCGGGCTTACCACAGCTGCGGTCCTCTGGCACTCTGAAAACTTTGCAAACAAGCCGCATGCTACGCCCCTTCCTTGGCCTTTTGGCAGTGCTCGTGCATTGCCAGCACTAGGCGTGAATGGTCACTATCCAGCACACACGTTTCGTTGTGCCCGTTGCCAAGCGCTCTGGAGCACTGTTTATGACGAAAGCGGAACACCTCTTGCCGTTCCATTCTCAGAGCTCCGGACTTAAGCAATCTGCGACTCTTGCTGCGAATGCCAGAGGAAAACATTTCCAATGCGTCTGGCAGATAGAAACTGAACCTGGAGAACACCTTTGTCAGGAGCTGGCACCTGCACCTTACACACACACGGGTTTGCAGCACATCTAAATGGCCAAGCTCTTTCTTAGGCAAGTTGAAAGCTGCTGTCAGAAGGTTGTGCTCCTTGTCAGATGGAAGCAGCAGCACGCACATAGCAGTTTGGCAAGCATTAAAGAGCCACAGAAGAGCGTGGCATAGCAAAATGAAACAGGAAAAAGCATTTGCTACATGTGCCCTTGTTGTCGCCTAACAACAGGTAGCAGCATAAACCAGATGCGGGTGAAGTTCTTGCAGGCGACAGCTAACGTCAAATGAGCAAGCGGGCTTACCACAGCTGCGGTCCTCTGGCAGTCTGAAAGCTTTGCACACAAGCCGGATGCTACGCCCCTTCCTTGGCCTTTTGGCAGTGCTCGTGCATTGCCAGCACTAGGCGTGAATGGTCACTATCCCACACACACGTTTCGTTGTGCCCGTTGCCAAGCGCTCTGGAGCACTGTTTATGACGAAAGCGGAACACCTCTTGCCGTTCCATTCTCAGAGCTCCGGACTTAAGCAATCTGCGACTGTTGGTGCGAATGCCAGAGGAAAACATTTCCAATGCGTCTGGCAGATAGAAACTGAACCTGGAGAACACCATTGTCAGGAGCTTGCACCTGCACCTTACACACACACGGGTTTGCAGCACATCTAAATGGCCAAGCTCTTTCTTAGGCAAGTTGAAAGCTGCTGTCAGAAGGTTGTGCTTTTTGTCAGATGGAAGCAGCAGCACGCACATAGCAGTTTGGCCAGCACTAAAGAGCCACAGAAGAGCGTGGCATAGCAAAATGAAACAGGAAAAAGCATTTGCTACATGTGCCCTTGTTGTCGCCTAACAACAGGTAGCAGCATAAACCAGATGCGGGTGAAGTTCTTGCAGGCGACAGCTAACGTCAAATGAGCAAGCGGGCTTACCACAGCTGCGGTCCTCTGGCACTCTGAAAACTTTGCAAACAAGCCGCATGCTACGCCCCTTCCTTTGCCTTTTGGCAGTGCTCGTGCATTGCCAGCACTAGGCGTGAATGGTCACTATCCAGCACACACGTTTCGTTGTGCCCGTTGCCAAGCGCTCTGGAGCACTGTTTATGACGAAAGCGGAACACCTCTTGCCGTTCCATTCTCAGAGCTCCGGACTTAAGCAATCTGCGACTCTTGCTGCGAATGCCAGAGGAAAACATTTCCAATGCGTCTGGCAGATAGAAACTGAACCTGGAGAACACCATTGTCAGGAGCTTGCACCTGCACCTTACACACACACGGGTTTGCAGCACATCTAAATGGCCAAGCTCTTTCTTAGGCAAGTTGAAAGCTGCTGTCAGAAGGCTGTGCTCCTTGTCAGATGGAAGCAGCAGCACGCACATAGCAGTTTGGCAAGCACTAAAGAGCCACAGAAGAGCGTGGCATAGCAAAATGAAACAGGAAAAAGCATTTGCTACATGTGCCCTTGTTGTCGCCTAACAACAGGTAGCAGCATAAACCAGATGCGGGTGAAGTTCTTGCAGGCGACAGCTAACGTCAAATGAGCAAGCGGGCTTACCACAGCTGCGGTCCTCTGGCAGTCTGAAAGCTTTGCGCACAAGCCGCATGCTACGCCCCTTCCTTGGCCTTTTGGCAGTGCTCGTGCATTGCCAGCACTAGGCGTGAATGGTCACTATCCAGCACACACGTTTCGTTGTGCCCGTTGCCAAGCGCTCTGGAGCACTGTTTATGACGAAAGCGGAACACCTCTTGCCGTTCCATTCTCAGAGCTCCGGACTTAAGCAATCTGCGACTGTTGGTGCGAATGCCAGAGGAAAACATTTCCAATGCGTCTGGCAGATAGAAACTGAACCTGGAGAACACCATTGTCAGGAGCTTGCACCTGCACCTTACACACACACGGGTTTGCAGCACATCTAAATGGCCAAGCTCTTTCTTAGGCAAGTTGAAAGCTGCTGTCAGAAGGTTGTGCTCCTTGTCAGATGGAAGCAGCAGCACGCACATAGCAGTTTGGCAAGCACTAAAGAGCCACAGAAGAGCGTGGCATAGCAAAATGAAACAGGAAAAAGCATTTGCTACATGTGCCCTTGTTGTCGCCTAACAACAGGTAGCAGCATAAACCAGATGCGGGTGAAGTTCTTGCAGGCGACAGCTAACGTCAAATGAGCAAGCGGGCTTACCACAGCTGCGGTCCTCTGGCAGTCTGAAAGCTTTGCGCACAAGCCGGATGCTACGCCCCTTCCTTGGCCTTTTGGCAGTGCTCGTGCATTGCCAGCACTAGGCGTGAATGGTCACTATCCAGCACACACGTTTCGTTGTGCCCGTTGCCAAGCGCTCTGGAGCACTGTTTATGATGAAAGCGGAACACCTCTTGCCGTTCCATTCTCAGAGCTCCGGACTTAAGCAATCTGCGACTGTTGGTGCGAATGCCAGAGGAAAACATTTCCAATGCGTCTGGCAGATAGAAACTGAACCTGGAGAACACCATTGTCAGGAGCTTGCACCTGCACCTTACACACACACGGGTTTGCAGCACATCTAAATGGCCAAGCTCTTTCTTAGGCAAGTTGAAAGCTGCTGTCAGAAGGTTGTGCTCCTTGTCAGATGGAAGCAGCAGCACGCACATAGCAGTTTGGCAAGCACTAAAGAGCCACAGAAGAGCGTGGCATAGCAAAATGAAACAGGAAAAAGCATTTGCTACATGTGCCCTTGTTGTCGCCTAACAACAGGTAGCAGCATAAACCAGATGCGGGTGAAGTTCTTGCAGGCGACAGCTAACGTCAAATGAGCAAGCGGGCTTACCACAGCTGCGGTCCTTTGGCAGTCTGAAAGCTTTGCGCACAAGCCGGATGCTACGCCCCTTCCTTGGCCTTTTGGCAGTGCTCGTGCATTGCCAGCACTAGGCGTGAATGGTCACTATCCCGCACACACGTTTCGTTGTGCCCGTTGCCAAGCGCTCTGGAGCACTGTTTATGACGAAAGCGGAACACCTCTTGCCGTTCCATTCTCAGAGCTCCGGACTTAAGCAATCTGCGACTCTTGCTGCGAATGCCAGAGGAAAACATTTCCAATGCGTCTGGCAGATAGAAACTGAACCTGGAGAACACCTTTGTCAGGAGCTTGCACCTGCACCTTACACACAGACGGGTTTTCAGCACATCTAAATGGCCAAGCTCTTTCTTAGGCAAGTTGAAAGCTGCTGTCAGAAGGTTGTGCTCCTTGTCAGATGGAAGCAGCAGCACGCACATAGCAGTTTGGCAAGCATTAAAGAGCCACAGAAGAGCGTGGCATAGCAAAATGAAACAGGAAAAAGCATTTGCTACATGTGCCCTTGTTGTCGCCTAACAACAGGTAGCAGCATAAACCAGATGCGGGTGAAGTTCTTGCAGGCGACAGCTAACGTCAAATGAGCAAGCGGGCTTACCACAGCTGCGGTCCTCTGGCAGTCTGAAAGCTTTGCACACAAGCCGGATGCTACGCCCCTTCCTTGGCCTTTTGGCAGTGCTCGTGCATTGCCAGCACTAGGCGTGAATGGTCACTATCCCACACACACGTTTCGTTGTGCCCGTTGCCAAGCGCTCTGGAGCACTGTTTATGACGAAAGCGGAACACCTCTTGCCGTTCCATTCTCAGAGCTCCGGACTTAAGCAATCTGCGACTGTTGGTGCGAATGCCAGAGGAAAACATTTCCAATGCGTCTGGCAGATAGAAACTGAACCTGGAGAACACCATTGTCAGGAGCTTGCACCTGCACCTTACACACACACGGGTTTGCAGCACATCTAAATGGCCAAGCTCTTTCTTAGGCAAGTTGAAAGCTGCTGTCAGAAGGTTGTGCTTTTTGTCAGATGGAAGCAGCAGCACGCACATAGCAGTTTGGCCAGCACTAAAGAGCCACAGAAGAGCGTGGCATAGCAAAATGAAACAGGAAAAAGCATTTGCTACATGTGCCCTTGTTGTCGCCTAACAACAGGTAGCAGCATAAACCAGATGCGGGTGAAGTTCTTGCAGGCGACAGCTAACGTCAAATGAGCAAGCGGGCTTACCACAGCTGCGGTCCTCTGGCACTCTGAAAACTTTGCAAACAAGCCGCATGCTACGCCCCTTCCTTTGCCTTTTGGCAGTGCTCGTGCATTGCCAGCACTAGGCGTGAATGGTCACTATCCAGCACACACGTTTCGTTGTGCCCGTTGCCAAGCGCTCTGGAGCACTGTTTATGACGAAAGCGGAACACCTCTTGCCGTTCCATTCTCAGAGCTCCGGACTTAAGCAATCTGCGACTCTTGCTGCGAATGCCAGAGGAAAACATTTCCAATGCGTCTGGCAGATAGAAACTGAACCTGGAGAACACCATTGTCAGGAGCTTGCACCTGCACCTTACACACACACGGGTTTGCAGCACATCTAAATGGCCAAGCTCTTTCTTAGGCAAGTTGAAAGCTGCTGTCAGAAGGCTGTGCTCCTTGTCAGATGGAAGCAGCAGCACGCACATAGCAGTTTGGCAAGCACTAAAGAGCCACAGAAGAGCGTGGCATAGCAAAATGAAACAGGAAAAAGCATTTGCTACATGTGCCCTTGTTGTCGCCTAACAACAGGTAGCAGCATAAACCAGATGCGGGTGAAGTTCTTGCAGGCGACAGCTAACGTCAAATGAGCAAGCGGGCTTACCACAGCTGCGGTCCTCTGGCAGTCTGAAAGCTTTGCGCACAAGCCGCATGCTACGCCCCTTCCTTGGCCTTTTGGCAGTGCTCGTGCATTGCCAGCACTAGGCGTGAATGGTCACTATCCAGCACACACGTTTCGTTGTGCCCGTTGCCAAGCGCTCTGGAGCACTGTTTATGACGAAAGCGGAACACCTCTTGCCGTTCCATTCTCAGAGCTCCGGACTTAAGCAATCTGCGACTGTTGGTGCGAATGCCAGAGGAAAACATTTCCAATGCGTCTGGCAGATAGAAACTGAACCTGGAGAACACCATTGTCAGGAGCTTGCACCTGCACCTTACACACACACGGGTTTGCAGCACATCTAAATGGCCAAGCTCTTTCTTAGGCAAGTTGAAAGCTGCTGTCAGAAGGTTGTGCTCCTTGTCAGATGGAAGCAGCAGCACGCACATAGCAGTTTGGCAAGCACTAAAGAGCCACAGAAGAGCGTGGCATAGCAAAATGAAACAGGAAAAAGCATTTGCTACATGTGCCCTTGTTGTCGCCTAACAACAGGTAGCAGCATAAACCAGATGCGGGTGAAGTTCTTGCAGGCGACAGCTAACGTCAAATGAGCAAGCGGGCTTACCACAGCTGCGGTCCTCTGGCAGTCTGAAAGCTTTGCGCACAAGCCGGATGCTACGCCCCTTCCTTGGCCTTTTGGCAGTGCTCGTGCATTGCCAGCACTAGGCGTGAATGGTCACTATCCAGCACACACGTTTCGTTGTGCCCGTTGCCAAGCGCTCTGGAGCACTGTTTATGATGAAAGCGGAACACCTCTTGCCGTTCCATTCTCAGAGCTCCGGACTTAAGCAATCTGCGACTGTTGGTGCGAATGCCAGAGGAAAACATTTCCAATGCGTCTGGCAGATAGAAACTGAACCTGGAGAACACCATTGTCAGGAGCTTGCACCTGCACCTTACACACACACGGGTTTGCAGCACATCTAAATGGCCAAGCTCTTTCTTAGGCAAGTTGAAAGCTGCTGTCAGAAGGTTGTGCTCCTTGTCAGATGGAAGCAGCAGCACGCACATAGCAGTTTGGCAAGCACTAAAGAGCCACAGAAGAGCGTGGCATAGCAAAATGAAACAGGAAAAAGCATTTGCTACATGTGCCCTTGTTGTCGCCTAACAACAGGTAGCAGCATAAACCAGATGCGGGTGAAGTTCTTGCAGGCGACAGCTAACGTCAAATGAGCAAGCGGGCTTACCACAGCTGCGGTCCTTTGGCAGTCTGAAAGCTTTGCGCACAAGCCGGATGCTACGCCCCTTCCTTGGCCTTTTGGCAGTGCTCGTGCATTGCCAGCACTAGGCGTGAATGGTCACTATCCCGCACACACGTTTCGTTGTGCCCGTTGCCAAGCGCTCTGGAGCACTGTTTATGACGAAAGCGGAACACCTCTTGCCGTTCCATTCTCAGAGCTCCGGACTTAAGCAATCTGCGACTCTTGCTGCGAATGCCAGAGGAAAACATTTCCAATGCGTCTGGCAGATAGAAACTGAACCTGGAGAACACCTTTGTCAGGAGCTTGCACCTGCACCTTACACACAGACGGGTTTTCAGCACATCTAAATGGCCAAGCTCTTTCTTAGGCAAGTTGAAAGCTGCTGTCAGAAGGTTGTGCTCCTTGTCAGATGGAAGCAGCAGCACGCACATAGCAGTTTGGCAAGCATTAAAGAGCCACAGAAGAGCGTGGCATAGCAAAATGAAACAGGAAAAAGCATTTGCTACATGTGCCCTTGTTGTCGCCTAACAACAGGTAGCAGCATAAACCAGATGCGGGTGAAGTTCTTGCAGGCGACAGCTAACGTCAAATGAGCAAGCGGGCTTACCACAGCTGCGGTCCTCTGGCAGTCTGAAAGCTTTGCACACAAGCCGGATGCTACGCCCCTTCCTTGGCCTTTTGGCAGTGCTCGTGCATTGCCAGCACTAGGCGTGAATGGTCACTATCCCACACACACGTTTCGTTGTGCCCGTTGCCAAGCGCTCTGGAGCACTGTTTATGACGAAAGCGGAACACCTCTTGCCGTTCCATTCTCAGAGCTCCGGACTTAAGCAATCTGCGACTGTTGGTGCGAATGCCAGAGGAAAACATTTCCAATGCGTCTGGCAGATAGAAACTGAACCTGGAGAACACCATTGTCAGGAGCTTGCACCTGCACCTTACACACACACGGGTTTGCAGCACATCTAAATGGCCAAGCTCTTTCTTAGGCAAGTTGAAAGCTGCTGTCAGAAGGTTGTGCTTTTTGTCAGATGGAAGCAGCAGCACGCACATAGCAGTTTGGCCAGCACTAAAGAGCCACAGAAGAGCGTGGCATAGCAAAATGAAACAGGAAAAAGCATTTGCTACATGTGCCCTTGTTGTCGCCTAACAACAGGTAGCAGCATAAACCAGATGCGGGTGAAGTTCTTGCAGGCGACAGCTAACGTCAAATGAGCAAGCGGGCTTACCACAGCTGCGGTCCTCTGGCACTCTGAAAACTTTGCAAACAAGCCGCATGCTACGCCCCTTCCTTTGCCTTTTGGCAGTGCTCGTGCATTGCCAGCACTAGGCGTGAATGGTCACTATCCAGCACACACGTTTCGTTGTGCCCGTTGCCAAGCGCTCTGGAGCACTGTTTATGACGAAAGCGGAACACCTCTTGCCGTTCCATTCTCAGAGCTCCGGACTTAAGCAATCTGCGACTCTTGCTGCGAATGCCAGAGGAAAACATTTCCAATGCGTCTGGCAGATAGAAACTGAACCTGGAGAACACCATTGTCAGGAGCTTGCACCTGCACCTTACACACACACGGGTTTGCAGCACATCTAAATGGCCAAGCTCTTTCTTAGGCAAGTTGAAAGCTGCTGTCAGAAGGCTGTGCTCCTTGTCAGATGGAAGCAGCAGCACGCACATAGCAGTTTGGCAAGCACTAAAGAGCCACAGAAGAGCGTGGCATAGCAAAATGAAACAGGAAAAAGCATTTGCTACATGTGCCCTTGTTGTCGCCTAACAACAGGTAGCAGCATAAACCAGATGCGGGTGAAGTTCTTGCAGGCGACAGCTAACGTCAAATGAGCAAGCGGGCTTACCACAGCTGCGGTCCTCTGGCAGTCTGAAAGCTTTGCGCACAAGCCGCATGCTACGCCCCTTCCTTGGCCTTTTGGCAGTGCTCGTGCATTGCCAGCACTAGGCGTGAATGGTCACTATCCAGCACACACGTTTCGTTGTGCCCGTTGCCAAGCGCTCTGGAGCACTGTTTATGACGAAAGCGGAACACCTCTTGCCGTTCCATTCTCAGAGCTCCGGACTTAAGCAATCTGCGACTGTTGGTGCGAATGCCAGAGGAAAACATTTCCAATGCGTCTGGCAGATAGAAACTGAACCTGGAGAACACCATTGTCAGGAGCTTGCACCTGCACCTTACACACACACGGGTTTGCAGCACATCTAAATGGCCAAGCTCTTTCTTAGGCAAGTTGAAAGCTGCTGTCAGAAGGTTGTGCTCCTTGTCAGATGGAAGCAGCAGCACGCACATAGCAGTTTGGCAAGCACTAAAGAGCCACAGAAGAGCGTGGCATAGCAAAATGAAACAGGAAAAAGCATTTGCTACATGTGCCCTTGTTGTCGCCTAACAACAGGTAGCAGCATAAACCAGATGCGGGTGAAGTTCTTGCAGGCGACAGCTAACGTCAAATGAGCAAGCGGGCTTACCACAGCTGCGGTCCTCTGGCAGTCTGAAAGCTTTGCGCACAAGCCGGATGCTACGCCCCTTCCTTGGCCTTTTGGCAGTGCTCGTGCATTGCCAGCACTAGGCGTGAATGGTCACTATCCAGCACACACGTTTCGTTGTGCCCGTTGCCAAGCGCTCTGGAGCACTGTTTATGATGAAAGCGGAACACCTCTTGCCGTTCCATTCTCAGAGCTCCGGACTTAAGCAATCTGCGACTGTTGGTGCGAATGCCAGAGGAAAACATTTCCAATGCGTCTGGCAGATAGAAACTGAACCTGGAGAACACCATTGTCAGGAGCTTGCACCTGCACCTTACACACACACGGGTTTGCAGCACATCTAAATGGCCAAGCTCTTTCTTAGGCAAGTTGAAAGCTGCTGTCAGAAGGTTGTGCTCCTTGTCAGATGGAAGCAGCAGCACGCACATAGCAGTTTGGCAAGCACTAAAGAGCCACAGAAGAGCGTGGCATAGCAAAATGAAACAGGAAAAAGCATTTGCTACATGTGCCCTTGTTGTCGCCTAACAACAGGTAGCAGCATAAACCAGATGCGGGTGAAGTTCTTGCAGGCGACAGCTAACGTCAAATGAGCAAGCGGGCTTACCACAGCTGCGGTCCTTTGGCAGTCTGAAAGCTTTGCGCACAAGCCGGATGCTACGCCCCTTCCTTGGCCTTTTGGCAGTGCTCGTGCATTGCCAGCACTAGGCGTGAATGGTCACTATCCCGCACACACGTTTCGTTGTGCCCGTTGCCAAGCGCTCTGGAGCACTGTTTATGACGAAAGCGGAACACCTCTTGCCGTTCCATTCTCAGAGCTCCGGACTTAAGCAATCTGCGACTCTTGCTGCGAATGCCAGAGGAAAACATTTCCAATGCGTCTGGCAGATAGAAACTGAACCTGGAGAACACCTTTGTCAGGAGCTTGCACCTGCACCTTACACACAGACGGGTTTTCAGCACATCTAAATGGCCAAGCTCTTTCTTAGGCAAGTTGAAAGCTGCTGTCAGAAGGTTGTGCTCCTTGTCAGATGGAAGCAGCAGCACGCACATAGCAGTTTGGCAAGCATTAAAGAGCCACAGAAGAGCGTGGCATAGCAAAATGAAACAGGAAAAAGCATTTGCTACATGTGCCCTTGTTGTCGCCTAACAACAGGTAGCAGCATAAACCAGATGCGGGTGAAGTTCTTGCAGGCGACAGCTAACGTCAAATGAGCAAGCGGGCTTACCACAGCTGCGGTCCTCTGGCAGTCTGAAAGCTTTGCACACAAGCCGGATGCTACGCCCCTTCCTTGGCCTTTTGGCAGTGCTCCTGCATTGCCAGCACTAGGCGTGAATGGTCACTATCCAGCACACACGTTTCGTTGTGCCCGTTGCCAAGCGCTCTGGAGCACTGTTTATGACGAAAGCGGAACACCTCTTGCCGTTCCATTCTCAGAGCTCCGGACTTAAGCAATCTGCGACTGTTGGTGCGAATGCCAGAGGAAAACATTTCCAATGCGTCTGGCAGATAGAAACTGAACCTGGAGAACACCATTGTCAGGAGCTTGCACCTGCACCTTACACACACACGGGTTTGCAGCACATCTAAATGGCCAAGCTCTTTCTTAGGCAAGTTGAAAGCTGCTGTCAGATAGCTGTGCTCCTTGTCAGATGGAAGCAGCAGCACGCACATAGCAGTTTGGCAAGCACTAAAGAGCCACAGAAGAGCGTGGCATAGCAAAATGAAACAGGAAAAAGCATTTGCTACATGTGCCCTTGTTGTCGCCTAACAACAGGTAGCAGCATAAACCAGATGCGGGTGAAGTTCTTGCAGGCGACAGCTAACGTCAAATGAGCAAGCGGGCTTACCACAGCTGCGGTCCTCTGGCAGTCTGAAAGCTTTGCGCACAAGCCGCATGCTACGCCCCTTCCTTGGCCTTTTGGCAGTGCTCGTGCATTGCCAGCACTAGGCGTGAATGGTCACTATCCAGCACACACGTTTCGTTGTGCCCGTTGCCAAGCGCTCTGGAGCACTGTTTATGACGAAAGCGGAACACCTCTTGCCGTTCCATTCTCAGAGCTCCGGACTTAAGCAATCTGCGACTCTTGCTGCGAATGCCAGAGGAAAACATTTCCAATGCGTCTGGCAGATAGAAACTGACCCTGGAGAACACCTTTTTCAGGAGCTTGCACCTGCACCTTACACACACACGGGTTTGCAGCACATCTAAATGGCCAAGCTCTTTCTTAGGCAAGTTGAAAGCTGCTGTCAGAAGGTTGTGCTCCTTGTCAGATGGAAGCAGCAGCACGCACATAGCAGTTTGGCAAGCATTAAAGAGCCTCAGAAGAGCGTGGCATAGCAAAATGAAACAGGAAAAAGCATTTGCTACATGTGCCCTTGTTGTCGCCTAACAACAGGTAGCAGCATAAACCAGATGCGGGTGAAGTTCTTGCAGGCGACAGCTAACGTCAAATGAGCAAGCGGGCTTACCACAGCTGCGGTCCTCTGGCAGTCTGAAAGCTTTGCACACAAGCCGGATGCTACGCCCCTTCCTTGGCCTTTTGGCAGTGCTCGTGCATTGCCAGCACTAGGCGTGAATGGTCACTATCCCGCACACACGTTTCGTTGTGCCCGTTGCCAAGCGCTCTGGAGCACTGTTTATGACGAAAGCGGAACACCTCTTGCCGTTCCATTCTCAGAGCTCCGGACTTAAGCAATCTACGACTCTTGCTGCGAATGCCAGAGGAAAACATTTCCAATGCGTCTGGCAGATAGAAACTGAACCTGGAGAACACCTTTGTCAGGAGCTGGCACCTGCACCTTACACACACACGGGTTTGCAGCACATCTAAATGGCCAAGCTCTTTCTTAGGCAAGTTGAAAGCTGCTGTCAGAAGGTTGTGCTCCTTGTCAGATGGAAGCAGCAGCACGCACATAGCAGTTTGGAAAGCACTAAAGAGCCACAGAAGAGCGTGGCCTAGCAAAATGAAACAGGAAAAAGCATTTGCTACATGTGCCCTTGTTGTCGCCTAACAACTGGTAGCAGCATAAACCAGATGCGGGTGAAGTTCTTGCAGGCGACAGCTAACGTCAAATGAGCAAGCGGGCTTACCACAGCTGCGGTCCTCTGGCAGTCTTAAAGCTTTGCAAACAAGCCGGATGCTACGCCCCTTCCTTGGCCTTTTGGCAGTGCTCCTGCATTGCCAGCATTAGGCGTGAATGGTCACTATCCCGCAAACACGTTTCGTTGTGCCCGTTGCCAAACGCTCTGGAGCACTGCTTATGACGAAAGCGGAACACCTCTTGCCGTTCCATTCTCAGAGCTCCGGACTTAAGCAATCTGCGACTGTTGGTGCGAATGCCAGAGGAAAACATTTCCAATGCGTCTGGCAGATAGAAACTGAACCTGGAGAACACCATTGTCAGGAGCTTGCACCTGCACCTTACACACACACGGGTTTGCAGCACATCTAAATGGCCAAGCTCTTTCTTAGGCAAGTTGAAAGCTGCTGTCAGAAGGTTGTGCTTTTTGTCAGATGGAAGCAGCAGCACGCACATAGCAGTTTGGCAAGCACTAAAGAGCCACAGAAGAGCGTGGCATAGCAAAATGAAACAGGAAAAAGCATTTGCTACATGTGCCCTTGTTGTCGCCTAACAACAGGTAGCAGCATAAACCAGATGCGGGTGAAGTTCTTGCAGGCGACAGCTAACGTCAAATGAGCAAGCGGGCTTACTACAGCTGCGGTCCTCTGGCAGTCTGAAAGCTTTGCGCACAAGCCGCATGCTACGCCCCTTCCTTGGCCTTTTGGCAGTGCTCGTGCATTGCCAGCACTAGGCGTGAATGGTCACTATCCAGCACACACGTTTCGTTGTGCCCGTTGCCAAGCGCTCTGGAGCACTGTTTATGACGAAAGCGGAACACCTCTTGCCGTTCCATTCTCAGAGCTCCTCAGTTAAGCAATCTGCGACTCTTGCTGCGAATGCCAGAGGAAAACATTTCCAATGCGTCTGGCAGATAGAAACTGAACCTGGAGAACACCATTGTCAGGAGCTTGCACCTGCACCTTACACACACACGGGTTTGCAGCACATCTAAATGGCCAAGCTCTTTCTTAGGCAAGTTGAAAGCTGCTGTCAGAAGGCTGTGCTCCTTGTCAGATGGAAGCAGCAGCACGCACATAGCAGTTTGGCAAGCACTAAAGAGCCACAGAAGAGCGTGGCATAGCAAAATGAAACAGGAAAAAGCATTTGCTACATGTGCCCTTGTTGTCGCCTAACAACAGGTAGCAGCATAAACCAGATGCGGGTGAAGTTCTTGCAGGCGACAGCTAACGTCAAATGAGCAAGCGGGCTTACCACAGCTGCGGTCCTCTGGCAGTCTGAAAGCTTTGCGCACAAGCCGCATGCTACGCCCCTTCCTTGGCCTTTTGGCAGTGCTCGTGCATTGCCAGCACTAGGCGTGAATGGTCACTATCCAGCACACACGTTTCGTTGTGCCCGTTGCCAAGCGCTCTGGAGCACTGTTTATGACGAAAGCGGAACACCTCTTGCCGTTCCATTCTCAGAGCTCCGGACTTAAGCAATCTGCGACTGTTGGTGCGAATGCCAGAGGAAAACATTTCCAATGCGTCTGGCAGATAGAAACTGAACCTGGAGAACACCATTGTCAGGAGCTTGCACCTGCACCTTACACACACACGGGTTTGCAGCACATCTAAATGGCCAAGCTCTTTCTTAGGCAAGTTGAAAGCTGCTGTCAGAAGGTTGTGCTCCTTGTCAGATGGAAGCAGCAGCACGCACATAGCAGTTTGGAAAGCACTAAAGAGCCACAGAAGAGCGTGGCCTAGCAAAATGAAACAGGAAAAAGCATTTGCTACATGTGCCCTTGTTGTCGCCTAACAACAGGTAGCAGCATAAACCAGATGCGGGTGAAGTTCTTGCAGGCGACAGCTAACGTCAAATGAGCAAGCGGGCTTACCACAGCTGCGGTCCTCTGGCAGTCTGAAAGCTTTGCGCACAAGCCGCATGCTACGCCCCTTCCTTGGCCTTTTGGCAGTGCTCGTGCATTGCCAGCACTAGGCGTGAATGGTCACTATCCAGCACACACGTTTCGTTGTGCCCGTTGCCAAGCGCTCTGGAGCACTGTTTATGACGAAAGCGGAACACCTCTTGCCGTTCCATTCTCAGAGCTCCGGACTTAAGCAATCTGCGACTGTTGGTGCGAATGCCAGAGGAAAACATTTCCAATGCGTCTGGCAGATAGAAACTGAACCTGGAGAACACCATTGTCAGGAGCTTGCACCTGCACCTTACACACACACGGGTTTGCAGCACATCTAAATGGCCAAGCTCTTTCTTAGGCAAGTTGAAAGCTGCTGTCAGAAGGTTGTGCTCCTTGTCAGATGGAAGCAGCAGCACGCACATAGCAGTTTGGCAAGCACTAAAGAGCCACAGAAGAGCGTGGCATAGCAAAATGAAACAGGAAAAAGCATTTGCTACATGTGCCCTTGTTGTCGCCTAACAACAGGTAGCAGCATAAACCAGATGCGGGTGAAGTTCTTGCAGGCGACAGCTAACGTCAAATGAGCAAGCGGGCTTACCACAGCTGCGGTCCTCTGGCAGTCTGAAAGCTTTGCGCACAAGCCGCATGCTACGCCCCTTCCTTGGCCTTTTGGCAGTGCTCGTGCATTGCCAGCACTAGGCGTGAATGGTCACTATCCAGCACACACGTTTCGTTGTGCCCGTTGCCAAGCGCTCTGGAGCACTGTTTATGACGAAAGCGGAACACCTCTTGCCGTTCCATTCTCAGAGCTCCGGACTTAAGCAATCTGCGACTCTTGCTGCGAATGCCAGAGGAAAACATTTCCAATGCGTCTGGCAGATAGAAACTGACCCTGGAGAACACCTTTTTCAGGAGCTTGCACCTGCACCTTACACACACACGGGTTTGCAGCACATCTAAATGGCCAAGCTCTTTCTTAGGCAAGTTGAAAGCTGCTGTCAGAAGGTTGTGCTCCTTGTCAGATGGAAGCAGCAGCACGCACATAGCAGTTTGGCAAGCATTAAAGAGCCTCAGAAGAGCGTGGCATAGCAAAATGAAACAGGAAAAAGCATTTGCTACATGTGCCCTTGTTGTCGCCTAACAACAGGTAGCAGCATAAACCAGATGCGGGTGAAGTTCTTGCAGGCGACAGCTAACGTCAAATGAGCAAGCGGGCTTACCACAGCTGCGGTCCTCTGGCAGTCTGAAAGCTTTGCACACAAGCCGGATGCTACGCCCCTTCCTTGGCCTTTTGGCAGTGCTCGTGCATTGCCAGCACTAGGCGTGAATGGTCACTATCCCGCACACACGTTTCGTTGTGCCCGTTGCCAAGCGCTCTGGAGCACTGTTTATGACGAAAGCGGAACACCTCTTGCCGTTCCATTCTCAGAGCTCCGGACTTAAGCAATCTACGACTCTTGCTGCGAATGCCAGAGGAAAACATTTCCAATGCGTCTGGCAGATAGAAACTGAACCTGGAGAACACCTTTGTCAGGAGCTGGCACCTGCACCTTACACACACACGGGTTTGCAGCACATCTAAATGGCCAAGCTCTTTCTTAGGCAAGTTGAAAGCTGCTGTCAGAAGGTTGTGCTCCTTGTCAGATGGAAGCAGCAGCACGCACATAGCAGTTTGGAAAGCACTAAAGAGCCACAGAAGAGCGTGGCCTAGCAAAATGAAACAGGAAAAAGCATTTGCTACATGTGCCCTTGTTGTCGCCTAACAACTGGTAGCAGCATAAACCAGATGCGGGTGAAGTTCTTGCAGGCGACAGCTAACGTCAAATGAGCAAGCGGGCTTACCACAGCTGCGGTCCTCTGGCAGTCTTAAAGCTTTGCAAACAAGCCGGATGCTACGCCCCTTCCTTGGCCTTTTGGCAGTGCTCCTGCATTGCCAGCATTAGGCGTGAATGGTCACTATCCCGCAAACACGTTTCGTTGTGCCCGTTGCCAAACGCTCTGGAGCACTGCTTATGACGAAAGCGGAACACCTCTTGCCGTTCCATTCTCAGAGCTCCGGACTTAAGCAATCTGCGACTGTTGGTGCGAATGCCAGAGGAAAACATTTCCAATGCGTCTGGCAGATAGAAACTGAACCTGGAGAACACCATTGTCAGGAGCTTGCACCTGCACCTTACACACACACGGGTTTGCAGCACATCTAAATGGCCAAGCTCTTTCTTAGGCAAGTTGAAAGCTGCTGTCAGAAGGTTGTGCTTTTTGTCAGATGGAAGCAGCAGCACGCACATAGCAGTTTGGCAAGCACTAAAGAGCCACAGAAGAGCGTGGCATAGCAAAATGAAACAGGAAAAAGCATTTGCTACATGTGCCCTTGTTGTCGCCTAACAACAGGTAGCAGCATAAACCAGATGCGGGTGAAGTTCTTGCAGGCGACAGCTAACGTCAAATGAGCAAGCGGGCTTACTACAGCTGCGGTCCTCTGGCAGTCTGAAAGCTTTGCGCACAAGCCGCATGCTACGCCCCTTCCTTGGCCTTTTGGCAGTGCTCGTGCATTGCCAGCACTAGGCGTGAATGGTCACTATCCAGCACACACGTTTCGTTGTGCCCGTTGCCAAGCGCTCTGGAGCACTGTTTATGACGAAAGCGGAACACCTCTTGCCGTTCCATTCTCAGAGCTCCTCAGTTAAGCAATCTGCGACTCTTGCTGCGAATGCCAGAGGAAAACATTTCCAATGCGTCTGGCAGATAGAAACTGAACCTGGAGAACACCATTGTCAGGAGCTTGCACCTGCACCTTACACACACACGGGTTTGCAGCACATCTAAATGGCCAAGCTCTTTCTTAGGCAAGTTGAAAGCTGCTGTCAGAAGGCTGTGCTCCTTGTCAGATGGAAGCAGCAGCACGCACATAGCAGTTTGGCAAGCACTAAAGAGCCACAGAAGAGCGTGGCATAGCAAAATGAAACAGGAAAAAGCATTTGCTACATGTGCCCTTGTTGTCGCCTAACAACAGGTAGCAGCATAAACCAGATGCGGGTGAAGTTCTTGCAGGCGACAGCTAACGTCAAATGAGCAAGCGGGCTTACCACAGCTGCGGTCCTCTGGCAGTCTGAAAGCTTTGCGCACAAGCCGCATGCTACGCCCCTTCCTTGGCCTTTTGGCAGTGCTCGTGCATTGCCAGCACTAGGCGTGAATGGTCACTATCCAGCACACACGTTTCGTTGTGCCCGTTGCCAAGCGCTCTGGAGCACTGTTTATGACGAAAGCGGAACACCTCTTGCCGTTCCATTCTCAGAGCTCCGGACTTAAGCAATCTGCGACTGTTGGTGCGAATGCCAGAGGAAAACATTTCCAATGCGTCTGGCAGATAGAAACTGAACCTGGAGAACACCATTGTCAGGAGCTTGCACCTGCACCTTACACACACACGGGTTTGCAGCACATCTAAATGGCCAAGCTCTTTCTTAGGCAAGTTGAAAGCTGCTGTCAGAAGGTTGTGCTCCTTGTCAGATGGAAGCAGCAGCACGCACATAGCAGTTTGGAAAGCACTAAAGAGCCACAGAAGAGCGTGGCCTAGCAAAATGAAACAGGAAAAAGCATTTGCTACATGTGCCCTTGTTGTCGCCTAACAACAGGTAGCAGCATAAACCAGATGCGGGTGAAGTTCTTGCAGGCGACAGCTAACGTCAAATGAGCAAGCGGGCTTACCACAGCTGCGGTCCTCTGGCAGTCTGAAAGCTTTGCGCACAAGCCGCATGCTACGCCCCTTCCTTGGCCTTTTGGCAGTGCTCGTGCATTGCCAGCACTAGGCGTGAATGGTCACTATCCAGCACACACGTTTCGTTGTGCCCGTTGCCAAGCGCTCTGGAGCACTGTTTATGACGAAAGCGGAACACCTCTTGCCGTTCCATTCTCAGAGCTCCGGACTTAAGCAATCTGCGACTGTTGGTGCGAATGCCAGAGGAAAACATTTCCAATGCGTCTGGCAGATAGAAACTGAACCTGGAGAACACCATTGTCAGGAGCTTGCACCTGCACCTTACACACACACGGGTTTGCAGCACATCTAAATGGCCAAGCTCTTTCTTAGGCAAGTTGAAAGCTGCTGTCAGAAGGTTGTGCTCCTTGTCAGATGGAAGCAGCAGCACGCACATAGCAGTTTGGCAAGCACTAAAGAGCCACAGAAGAGCGTGGCATAGCAAAATGAAACAGGAAAAAGCATTTGCTACATGTGCCCTTGTTGTCGCCTAACAACAGGTAGCAGCATAAACCAGATGCGGGTGAAGTTCTTGCAGGCGACAGCTAACGTCAAATGAGCAAGCGGGCTTACCACAGCTGCGGTCCTCTGGCAGTCTGAAAGCTTTGCGCACAAGCCGCATGCTACGCCCCTTCCTTGGCCTTTTGGCAGTGCTCCTGCATTGCCAGCACTAGGCGTGAATGGTCACTATCCAGCACACACGTTTCGTTGTGCCCGTTGCCAAGCGCTCTGGAGCACTGTTTATGACGAAAGCGGAACACCTCTTGCCGTTCCATTCTCAGAGCTCCGGACTTAAGCAATCTGCGACTCTTGCTGCGAATGCCAGAGGAAAACATTTCCAATGCGTCTGGCAGATAGAAACTGAACCTGGAGAACACCATTGTCAGGAGCTTGCACCTGCACCTTACACACACACGGGTTTGCAGCACATCTAAATGGCCAAGCTCTTTCTTAGGCAAGTTGAAAGCTGCTGTCAGAAGGTTGTGCTCCTTGTCAGATGGAAGCAGCAGCACGCACATAGCAGTTTGGCAAGCACTAAAGAGCCACAGAAGAGCGTGGCATAGCAAAATGAAACAGGAAAAAGCATTTGCTACATGTGCCCTTGTTGTCGCCTAACAACAGGTAGCAGCATAAACCAGATGCGGGTGAAGTTCTTGCAGGCGACAGCTAACGTCAAATGAGCAAGCGGGCTTACCACAGCTGCGGTCCTCTGGCAGTCTGAAAGCTTTGCGCACAAGCCGCATGCTACGCCCCTTCCTTGGCCTTTTGGCAGTGCTCCTGCATTGCCAGCACTAGGCGTGAATGGTCACTATCCAGCACACACGTTTCGTTGTGCCCGTTGCCAAGCGCTCTGGAGCACTGTTTATGACGAAAGCGGAACACCTCTTGCCGTTCCATTCTCAGAGCTCCGGACTTAAGCAATCTGCGACTCTTGCTGCGAATGCCAGAGGAAAACATTTCCAATGCGTCTGGCAGATAGAAACTGAACCTGGAGAACACCTTTGTCAGGAGCTGGCACCTGCACCTTACACACACACGGGTTTGCAGCACATCTAAATGGCCAAGCTCTTTCTTAGGCAAGTTGAAAGCTGCTGTCAGAAGGTTGTGCTCCTTGTCAGATGGAAGCAGCAGCACGCACATAGCAGTTTGGCAAGCATTAAAGAGCCACAGAAGAGCGTGGCCTAGCAAAATGAAACAGGAAAAAGCATTTGCTACATGTGCCCTTGTTGTCGCCTAACAACAGGTAGCAGCATAAACCAGATGCGGGTGAAGTTCTTGCAGGCGACAGCTAACGTCAAATGAGCAAGCGGGCTTACCACAGCTGCGGTCCTCTGGCAGTCTGAAAGCTTTGCACACAAGCCGGATGCTACGCCCCTTCCTTGGCCTTTTGGCAGTGCTCCTGCATTGCCAGCACTAGGCGTGAATGGTCACTATCCAGCACACACGTTTCGTTGTGCCCGTTGCCAAGCGCTCTGGAGCACTGTTTATGACGAAAGCGGAACACCTCTTGCCGTTCCATTCTCAGAGCTCCGGACTTAAGCAATCTGCGACTCTTGCTGCGAATGCCAGAGGAAAACATTTCCAATGCGTCTGGCAGATAGAAACTGAACCTGGAGAACACCATTGTCAGGAGCTTGCACCTGCACCTTACACACACACGGGTTTGCAGCACATCTAAATGGCCAAGCTCTTTCTTAGGCAAGTTGAAAGCTGCTGTCAGATAGCTGTGCTCCTTGTCAGATGGAAGCAGCAGCACGCACATAGCAGTTTGGCAAGCACTAAAGAGCCACAGAAGAGCGTGGCATAGCAAAATGAAACAGGAAAAAGCATTTGCTACATGTGCCCTTGTTGTCGCCTAACAACAGGTAGCAGCATAAACCAGATGCGGGTGAAGTTCTTGCAGGCGACAGCTAACGTCAAATGAGCAAGCGGGCTTACCACAGCTGCGGTCCTCTGGCAGTCTGAAAGCTTTGCGCACAAGCCGCATGCTACGCCCCTTCCTTGGCCTTTTGGCAGTGCTCCTGCATTGCCAGCACTAGGCGTGAATGGTCACTATCCAGCACACACGTTTCGTTGTGCCCGTTGCCAAGCGCTCTGGAGCACTGTTTATGACGAAAGCGGAACACCTCTTGCCGTTCCATTCTCAGAGCTCCGGACTTAAGCAATCTGCGACTCTTGCTGCGAATGCCAGAGGAAAACATTTCCAATGCGTCTGGCAGATAGAAACTGAACCTGGAGAACACCTTTGTCAGGAGCTGGCACCTGCACCTTACACACACACGGGTTTGCAGCACATCTAAATGGCCAAGCTCTTTCTTAGGCAAGTTGAAAGCTGCTGTCAGAAGGTTGTGCTCCTTGTCAGATGGAAGCAGCAGCACGCACATAGCAGTTTGGCAAGCATTAAAGAGCCACAGAAGAGCGTGGCATAGCAAAATGAAACAGGAAAAAGCATTTGCTACATGTGCCCTTGTTGTCGCCTAACAACAGGTAGCAGCATAAACCAGATGCGGGTGAAGTTCTTGCAGGCGACAGCTAACGTCAAATGAGCAAGCGGGCTTACTACAGCTGCGGTCCTCTGGCAGTCTGAAAGCTTTGCGCACAAGCCGCATGCTACGCCCCTTCCTTGGCCTTTTGGCAGTGCTCGTGCATTGCCAGCACTAGGCGTGAATGGTCACTATCCAGCACACACGTTTCGTTGTGGCCGTTGCCAAGCGCTCTGGAGCACTGTTTATGACGAAAGCGGAACACCTCTTGCCGTTCCATTCTCAGAGCTCCTCAGTTAAGCAATCTGCGACTCTTGCTGCGAATGCCAGAGGAAAACATTTCCAATGCGTCTGGCAGATAGAAACTGAACCTGGAGAACACCATTGTCAGGAGCTTGCACCTGCACCTTACACACACACGGGTTTGCAGCACATCTAAATGGCCAAGCTCTTTCTTAGGCAAGTTGAAAGCTGCTGTCAGAAGGCTGTGCTCCTTGTCAGATGGAAGCAGCAGCACGCACATAGCAGTTTGGCAAGCACTAAAGAGCCACAGAAGAGCGTGGCATAGCAAAATGAAACAGGAAAAAGCATTTGCTACATGTGCCCTTGTTGTCGCCTAACAACAGGTAGCAGCATAAACCAGATGCGGGTGAAGTTCTTGCAGGCGACAGCTAACGTCAAATGAGCAAGCGGGCTTACCACAGCTGCGGTCCTCTGGCAGTCTGAAAGCTTTGCGCACAAGCCGCATGCTACGCCCCTTCCTTGGCCTTTTGGCAGTGCTCGTGCATTGCCAGCACTAGGCGTGAATGGTCACTATCCAGCACACACGTTTCGTTGTGCCCGTTGCCAAGCGCTCTGGAGCACTGTTTATGACGAAAGCGGAACACCTCTTGCCGTTCCATTCTCAGAGCTCCGGACTTAAGCAATCTGCGACTGTTGGTGCGAATGCCAGAGGAAAACATTTCCAATGCGTCTGGCAGATAGAAACTGAACCTGGAGAACACCATTGTCAGGAGCTTGCACCTGCACCTTACACACACACGGGTTTGCAGCACATCTAAATGGCCAAGCTCTTTCTTAGGCAAGTTGAAAGCTGCTGTCAGAAGGTTGTGCTCCTTGTCAGATGGAAGCAGCAGCACGCACATAGCAGTTTGGCAAGCACTAAAGAGCCACAGAAGAGCGTGGCCTAGCAAAATGAAACAGGAAAAAGCATTTGCTACATGTGCCCTTGTTGTCGCCTAACAACAGGTAGCAGCATAAACCAGATGCGGGTGAAGTTCTTGCAGGCGACAGCTAACGTCAAATGAGCAAGCGGGCTTACCACAGCTGCGGTCCTCTGGCAGTCTGAAAGCTTTGCGCACAAGCCGCATGCTACGCCCCTTCCTTGGCCTTTTGGCAGTGCTCGTGCATTGCCAGCACTAGGCGTGAATGGTCACTATCCAGCACACACGTTTCGTTGTGCCCGTTGCCAAGCGCTCTGGAGCACTGTTTATGACGAAAGCGGAACACCTCTTGCCGTTCCATTCTCAGAGCTCCGGACTTAAGCAATCTGCGACTGTTGGTGCGAATGCCAGAGGAAAACATTTCCAATGCGTCTGGCAGATAGAAACTGAACCTGGAGAACACCATTGTCAGGAGCTTGCACCTGCACCTTACACACACACGGGTTTGCAGCACATCTAAATGGCCAAGCTCTTTCTTAGGCAAGTTGAAAGCTGCTGTCAGAAGGTTGTGCTCCTTGTCAGATGGAAGCAGCAGCACGCACATAGCAGTTTGGCAAGCACTAAAGAGCCACAGAAGAGCGTGGCATAGCAAAATGAAACAGGAAAAAGCATTTGCTACATGTGCCCTTGTTGTCGCCTAACAACAGGTAGCAGCATAAACCAGATGCGGGTGAAGTTCTTGCAGGCGACAGCTAACGTCAAATGAGCAAGCGGGCTTACCACAGCTGCGGTCCTCTGGCAGTCTGAAAGCTTTGCGCACAAGCCGCATGCTACGCCCCTTCCTTGGCCTTTTGGCAGTGCTCGTGCATTGCCAGCACTAGGCGTGAATGGTCACTATCCAGCACACACGTTTCGTTGTGCCCGTTGCCAAGCGCTCTGGAGCACTGTTTATGACGAAAGCGGAACACCTCTTGCCGTTCCATTCTCAGAGCTCCGGACTTAAGCAATCTGCGACTCTTGCTGCGAATGCCAGAGGAAAACATTTCCAATGCGTCTGGCAGATAGAAACTGAACCTGGAGAACACCTTTGTCAGGAGCTGGCACCTGCACCTTACACACACACGGGTTTGCAGCACATCTAAATGGCCAAGCTCTTTCTTAGGCAAGTTGAAAGCTGCTGTCAGAAGGTTGTGCTCCTTGTCAGATGGAAGCAGCAGCACGCACATAGCAGTTTGGCAAGCATTAAAGAGCCACAGAAGAGCGTGGCATAGCAAAATGAAACAGGAAAAAGCATTTGCTACATGTGCCCTTGTTGTCGCCTAACAACAGGTAGCAGCATAAACCAGATGCGGGTGAAGTTCTTGCAGGCGACAGCTAACGTCAAATGAGCAAGCGGGCTTACCACAGCTGCGGTCCTCTGGCAGTCTGAAAGCTTTGCACACAAGCCGGATGCTACGCCCCTTCCTTGGCCTTTTGGCAGTGCTCGTGCATTGCCAGCACTAGGCGTGAATGGTCACTATCCAGCACACACGTTTCGTTGTGCCCGTTGCCAAGCGCTCTGGAGCACTGTTTATGACGAAAGCGGAACACCTCTTGCCGTTCCATTCTCAGAGCTCCGGACTTAAGCAATCTGCGACTCTTGCTGCGAATGCCAGAGGAAAACATTTCCAATGCGTCTTGCAGATAGAAACTGAACCTGGAGAACACCTTTGTCAGGAGCTTGCACCTGCACCTTACACACACACGGGTTTGCAGCACATCTATATGGCCAAGCTCTTTCTTAGGCAAGTTGAAAGCTGCTGTCAGATAGCTGTGCTCCTTGTCAGATGGAAGCAGCAGCACGCACATAGCAGTTTGGCAAGCACTAAAGAGCCACAGAAGAGCGTGGCATAGCAAAATGAAACAGGAAAAAGCATTTGCTACATGTGCCCTTGTTGTCGCCTAACAACAGGTAGCAGCATAAACCAGATGCGGGTGAAGTTCTTGCAGGCGACAGCTAACGTCAAATGAGCAAGCGGGCTTACCACAGCTGCGGTCCTCTGGCAGTCTGAAAGCTTTGCGCACAAGCCGCATGCTACGCCCCTTCCTTGGCCTTTTGGCAGTGCTCGTGCATTGCCAGCACTAGGCGTGAATGGTCACTATCCAGCACACACGTTTCGTTGTGCCCGTTGCCAAGCGCTCTGGAGCACTGTTTATGACGAAAGCGGAACACCTCTTGCCGTTCCATTCTCAGAGCTCCGGACTTAAGCAATCTGCGACTGTTGGTGCGAATGCCAGAGGAAAACATTTCCAATGCGTCTGGCAGATAGAAACTGAACCTGGAGAACACCATTGTCAGGAGCTTGCACCTGCACCTTACACACACACGGGTTTGCAGCACATCTAAATGGCCAAGCTCTTTCTTAGGCAAGTTGAAAGCTGCTGTCAGAAGGTTGTGCTCCTTGTCAGATGGAAGCAGCAGCACGCACATAGCAGTTTGGCAAGCACTAAAGAGCCACAGAAGAGCGTGGCCTAGCAAAATGAAACAGGAAAAAGCATTTGCTACATGTGCCCTTGTTGTCGCCTAACAACAGGTAGCAGCATAAACCAGATGCGGGTGAAGTTCTTGCAGGCGACAGCTAACGTCAAATGAGCAAGCGGGCTTACCACAGCTGCGGTCCTCTGGCAGTCTGAAAGCTTTGCGCACAAGCCGGATGCTACGCCCCTTCCTTGGCCTTTTGGCAGTGCTCGTGCATTGCCAGCACTAGGCGTGAATGGTCACTATCCAGCACACACGTTTCGTTGTGCCCGTTGCCAAGCGCTCTGGAGCACTGTTTATGACGAAAGCGGAACACCTCTTGCCGTTCCATTCTCAGAGCTCCGGACTTAAGCAATCTGCGACTCTTGCTGCGAATGCCAGAGGAAAACATTTCCAATGCGTCTGGCAGATAGAAACTGAACCTGGAGAACACCATTGTCAGGAGCTTGCACCTGCACCTTACACACACACGGGTTTGCAGCACATCTAAATGGCCAAGCTCTTTCTTAGGCAAGTTGAAAGCTGCTGTCAGAAGGTTGTGCTCCTTGTCAGATGGAAGCAGCAGCACGCACATAGCAGTTTGGCAAGCACTAAAGAGCCACAGAAGAGCGTGGCATAGCAAAATGAAACAGGAAAAAGCATTTGCTACATGTGCCCTTGTTGTCGCCTAACAACAGGTAGCAGCATAAACCAGATGCGGGTGAAGTTCTTGCAGGCGACAGCTAACGTCAAATGAGCAAGCGGGCTTACCACAGCTGCGGTCCTCTGGCAGTCTGAAAGCTTTGCGCACAAGCCGCATGCTACGCCCCTTCCTTGGCCTTTTGGCAGTGCTCGTGCATTGCCAGCACTAGGCGTGAATGGTCACTATCCAGCACACACGTTTCGTTGTGCCCGTTGCCAAGCGCTCTGGAGCACTGTTTATGACGAAAGCGGAACACCTCTTGCCGTTCCATTCTCAGAGCTCCGGACTTAAGCAATCTGCGACTCTTGCTGCGAATGCCAGAGGAAAACATTTCCAATGCGTCTGGCAGATAGAAACTGAACCTGGAGAACACCTTTGTCAGGAGCTGGCACCTGCACCTTACACACACACGGGTTTGCAGCACATCTAAATGGCCAAGCTCTTTCTTAGGCAAGTTGAAAGCTGCTGTCAGAAGGTTGTGCTCCTTGTCAGATGGAAGCAGCAGCACGCACATAGCAGTTTGGCAAGCATTAAAGAGCCACAGAAGAGCGTGGCATAGCAAAATGGGCCAGGAAAAAGCATTTGCTACATGTGCCCTTGTTGTCGCCTAACAACAGGTAGCAGCATAAACCAGATGCGGGTGAAGTTCTTGCAGGCGACAGCTAACGTCAAATGAGCAAGCGGGCTTACCACAGCTGCGGTCCTCTGGCAGTCTGAAAGCTTTGCACACAAGCCGGATGCTACGCCCCTTCCTTGGCCTTTTGGCAGTGCTCCTGCATTGCCAGCACTAGGCGTGAATGGTCACTATCCAGCACACACGTTTCGTTGTGCCCGTTGCCAAGCGCTCTGGAGCACTGTTTATGACGAAAGCGGAACACCTCTTGCCGTTCCATTCTCAGAGCTCCGGACTTAAGCAATCTGCGACTCTTGCTGCGAATGCCAGAGGAAAACATTTCCAATGCGTCTGGCAGATAGAAACTGAACCTGGAGAACACCATTGTCAGGAGCTTGCACCTGCACCTTACACACAGACGGGTTTTCAGCACATCTAAATGGCCAAGCTCTTTCTTAGGCAAGTTGAAAGCTGCTGTCAGAAGGTTGTGCTCCTTGTCAGATGGAAGCAGCAGCACGCACATAGCAGTTTGGCAAGCATTAAAGAGCCACAGAAGAGCGTGGCATAGCAAAATGAAACAGGAAAAAGCATTTGCTACATGTGCCCTTGTTGTCGCCTAACAACAGGTAGCAGCATAAACCAGATGCGGGTGAAGTTCTTGCAGGCGACAGCTAACGTCAAATGAGCAAGCGGGCTTACCACAGCTGCGGTCCTCTGGCAGTCTGAAAGCTTTGCACACAAGCCGGATGCTACGCCCCTTCCTTGGCCTTTTGGCAGTGCTCCTGCATTGCCAGCACTAGGCGTGAATGGTCACTATCCAGCACACACGTTTCGTTGTGCCCGTTGCCAAGCGCTCTGGAGCACTGTTTATGACGAAAGCGGAACACCTCTTGCCGTTCCATTCTCAGAGCTCCGGACTTAAGCAATCTGCGACTGTTGGTGCGAATGCCAGAGGAAAACATTTCCAATGCGTCTGGCAGATAGAAACTGAACCTGGAGAACACCATTGTCAGGAGCTTGCACCTGCACCTTACACACACACGGGTTTGCAGCACATCTAAATGGCCAAGCTCTTTCTTAGGCAAGTTGAAAGCTGCTGTCAGATAGCTGTGCTCCTTGTCAGATGGAAGCAGCAGCACGCACATAGCAGTTTGGCAAGCACTAAAGAGCCACAGAAGAGCGTGGCATAGCAAAATGAAACAGGAAAAAGCATTTGCTACATGTGCCCTTGTTGTCGCCTAACAACAGGTAGCAGCATAAACCAGATGCGGGTGAAGTTCTTGCAGGCGACAGCTAACGTCAAATGAGCAAGCGGGCTTACCACAGCTGCGGTCCTCTGGCAGTCTGAAAGCTTTGCGCACAAGCCGCATGCTACGCCCCTTCCTTGGCCTTTTGGCAGTGCTCGTGCATTGCCAGCACTAGGCGTGAATGGTCACTATCCAGCACACACGTTTCGTTGTGCCCGTTGCCAAGCGCTCTGGAGCACTGTTTATGACGAAAGCGGAACACCTCTTGCCGTTCCATTCTCAGAGCTCCGGACTTAAGCAATCTGCGACTCTTGCTGCGAATGCCAGAGGAAAACATTTCCAATGCGTCTTGCAGATAGAAACTGACCCTGGAGAACACCTTTTTCAGGAGCTTGCACCTGCACCTTACACACACACGGGTTTGCAGCACATCTAAATGGCCAAGCTCTTTCTTAGGCAAGTTGAAAGCTGCTGTCAGAAGGTTGTGCTCCTTGTCAGATGGAAGCAGCAGCACGCACATAGCAGTTTGGCAAGCATTAAAGAGCCTCAGAAGAGCGTGGCATAGCAAAATGAAACAGGAAAAAGCATTTGCTACATGTGCCCTTGTTGTCGCCTAACAACAGGTAGCAGCATAAACCAGATGCGGGTGAAGTTCTTGCAGGCGACAGCTAACGTCAAATGAGCAAGCGGGCTTACCACAGCTGCGGTCCTCTGGCAGTCTGAAAGCTTTGCACACAAGCCGGATGCTACGCCCCTTCCTTGGCCTTTTGGCAGTGCTCGTGCATTGCCAGCACTAGGCGTGAATGGTCACTATCCCGCACACACGTTTCGTTGTGCCCGTTGCCAAGCGCTCTGGAGCACTGTTTATGACGAAAGCGGAACACCTCTTGCCGTTCCATTCTCAGAGCTCCGGACTTAAGCAATCTACGACTCTTGCTGCGAATGCCAGAGGAAAACATTTCCAATGCGTCTGGCAGATAGAAACTGAACCTGGAGAACACCTTTGTCAGGAGCTGGCACCTGCACCTTACACACACACGGGTTTGCAGCACATCTAAATGGCCAAGCTCTTTCTTAGGCAAGTTGAAAGCTGCTGTCAGAAGGTTGTGCTCCTTGTCAGATGGAAGCAGCAGCACGCACATAGCAGTTTGGCAAGCACTAAAGAGCCACAGAAGAGCGTGGCATAGCAAAATGAAACAGGAAAAAGCATTTGCTACATGTGCCCTTGTTGTCGCCTAACAACTGGTAGCAGCATAAACCAGATGCGGGTGAAGTTCTTGCAGGCGACAGCTAACGTCAAATGAGCAAGCGGGCTTACCACAGCTGCGGTCCTCTGGCAGTCTTAAAGCTTTGCAAACAAGCCGGATGCTACGCCCCTTCCTTGGCCTTTTGGCAGTGCTCCTGCATTGCCAGCATTAGGCGTGAATGGTCACTATCCCGCAAACACGTTTCGTTGTGCCCGTTGCCAAACGCTCTGGAGCACTGCTTATGACGAAAGCGGAACACCTCTTGCCGTTCCATTCTCAGAGCTCCGGACTTAAGCAATCTGCGACTCTTGCTGCGAATGCCAGAGGAAAACATTTCCAATGCGTCTGGCAGATAGAAACTGAACCTGGAGAACACCATTGTCAGGAGCTTGCACCTGCACCTTACACACACACGGGTTTGCAGCACATCTAAATGGCCAAGCTCTTTCTTAGGCAAGTTGAAAGCTGCTGTCAGAAGGTTGTGCTTTTTGTCAGATGGAAGCAGCAGCACGCACATAGCAGTTTGGCAAGCACTAAAGAGCCACAGAAGAGCGTGGCATAGCAAAATGAAACAGGAAAAAGCATTTGCTACATGTGCCCTTGTTGTCGCCTAACAACAGGTAGCAGCATAAACCAGATGCGGGTGAAGTTCTTGCAGGCGACAGCTAACGTCAAATGAGCAAGCGGGCTTACTACAGCTGCGGTCCTCTGGCAGTCTGAAAGCTTTGCGCACAAGCCGCATGCTACGCCCCTTCCTTGGCCTTTTGGCAGTGCTCGTGCATTGCCAGCACTAGGCGTGAATGGTCACTATCCAGCACACACGTTTCGTTGTGCCCGTTGCCAAGCGCTCTGGAGCACTGTTTATGACGAAAGCGGAACACCTCTTGCCGTTCCATTCTCAGAGCTCCTCAGTTAAGCAATCTGCGACTGTTGGTGCGAATGCCAGAGGAAAACATTTCCAATGCGTCTGGCAGATAGAAACTGAACCTGGAGAACACCATTGTCAGGAGCTTGCACCTGCACCTTACACACACACGGGTTTGCAGCACATCTAAATGGCCAAGCTCTTTCTTAGGCAAGTTGAAAGCTGCTGTCAGAAGGCTGTGCTCCTTGTCAGATGGAAGCAGCAGCACGCACATAGCAGTTTGGCAAGCACTAAAGAGCCACAGAAGAGCGTGGCATAGCAAAATGAAACAGGAAAAAGCATTTGCTACATGTGCCCTTGTTGTCGCCTAACAACAGGTAGCAGCATAAACCAGATGCGGGTGAAGTTCTTGCAGGCGACAGCTAACGTCAAATGAGCAAGCGGGCTTACCACAGCTGCGGTCCTCTGGCAGTCTGAAAGCTTTGCGCACAAGCCGCATGCTACGCCCCTTCCTTGGCCTTTTGGCAGTGCTCGTGCATTGCCAGCACTAGGCGTGAATGGTCACTATCCAGCACACACGTTTCGTTGTGCCCGTTGCCAAGCGCTCTGGAGCACTGTTTATGACGAAAGCGGAACACCTCTTGCCGTTCCATTCTCAGAGCTCCGGACTTAAGCAATCTGCGACTGTTGGTGCGAATGCCAGAGGAAAACATTTCCAATGCGTCTGGCAGATAGAAACTGAACCTGGAGAACACCATTGTCAGGAGCTTGCACCTGCACCTTACACACACACGGGTTTGCAGCACATCTAAATGGCCAAGCTCTTTCTTAGGCAAGTTGAAAGCTGCTGTCAGAAGGTTGTGCTCCTTGTCAGATGGAAGCAGCAGCACGCACATAGCAGTTTGGCAAGCACTAAAGAGCCACAGAAGAGCGTGGCCTAGCAAAATGAAACAGGAAAAAGCATTTGCTACATGTGCCCTTGTTGTCGCCTAACAACAGGTAGCAGCATAAACCAGATGCGGGTGAAGTTCTTGCAGGCGACAGCTAACGTCAAATGAGCAAGCGGGCTTACCACAGCTGCGGTCCTCTGGCAGTCTGAAAGCTTTGCGCACAAGCCGCATGCTACGCCCCTTCCTTGGCCTTTTGGCAGTGCTCGTGCATTGCCAGCACTAGGCGTGAATGGTCACTATCCAGCACACACGTTTCGTTGTGCCCGTTGCCAAGCGCTCTGGAGCACTGTTTATGACGAAAGCGGAACACCTCTTGCCGTTCCATTCTCAGAGCTCCGGACTTAAGCAATCTGCGACTGTTGGTGCGAATGCCAGAGGAAAACATTTCCAATGCGTCTGGCAGATAGAAACTGAACCTGGAGAACACCATTGTCAGGAGCTTGCACCTGCACCTTACACACACACGGGTTTGCAGCACATCTAAATGGCCAAGCTCTTTCTTAGGCAAGTTGAAAGCTGCTGTCAGAAGGTTGTGCTCCTTGTCAGATGGAAGCAGCAGCACGCACATAGCAGTTTGGCAAGCACTAAAGAGCCACAGAAGAGCGTGGCATAGCAAAATGAAACAGGAAAAAGCATTTGCTACATGTGCCCTTGTTGTCGCCTAACAACAGGTAGCAGCATAAACCAGATGCGGGTGAAGTTCTTGCAGGCGACAGCTAACGTCAAATGAGCAAGCGGGCTTACCACAGCTGCGGTCCTCTGGCAGTCTGAAAGCTTTGCGCACAAGCCGCATGCTACGCCCCTTCCTTGGCCTTTTGGCAGTGCTCGTGCATTGCCAGCACTAGGCGTGAATGGTCACTATCCAGCACACACGTTTCGTTGTGCCCGTTGCCAAGCGCTCTGGAGCACTGTTTATGACGAAAGCGGAACACCTCTTGCCGTTCCATTCTCAGAGCTCCGGACTTAAGCAATCTGCGACTCTTGCTGCGAATGCCAGAGGAAAACATTTCCAATGCGTCTGGCAGATAGAAACTGAACCTGGAGAACACCTTTGTCAGGAGCTGGCACCTGCACCTTACACACACACGGGTTTGCAGCACATCTAAATGGCCAAGCTCTTTCTTAGGCAAGTTGAAAGCTGCTGTCAGAAGGTTGTGCTCCTTGTCAGATGGAAGCAGCAGCACGCACATAGCAGTTTGGCAAGCATTAAAGAGCCACAGAAGAGCGTGGCCTAGCAAAATGAAACAGGAAAAAGCATTTGCTACATGTGCCCTTGTTGTCGCCTAACAACAGGTAGCAGCATAAACCAGATGCGGGTGAAGTTCTTGCAGGCGACAGCTAACGTCAAATGAGCAAGCGGGCTTACCACAGCTGCGGTCCTCTGGCAGTCTGAAAGCTTTGCACACAAGCCGGATGCTACGCCCCTTCCTTGGCCTTTTGGCAGTGCTCGTGCATTGCCAGCACTAGGCGTGAATGGTCACTATCCAGCACACACGTTTCGTTGTGCCCGTTGCCAAGCGCTCTGGAGCACTGTTTATGACGAAAGCGGAACACCTCTTGCCGTTCCATTCTCAGAGCTCCGGACTTAAGCAATCTGCGACTCTTGCTGCGAATGCCAGAGGAAAACATTTCCAATGCGTCTGGCAGATAGAAACTGAACCTGGAGAACACCATTGTCAGGAGCTTGCACCTGCACCTTACACACACACGGGTTTGCAGCACATCTAAATGGCCAAGCTCTTTCTTAGGCAAGTTGAAAGCTGCTGTCAGATAGCTGTGCTCCTTGTCAGATGGAAGCAGCAGCACGCACATAGCAGTTTGGCAAGCACTAAAGAGCCACAGAAGAGCGTGGCATAGCAAAATGAAACAGGAAAAAGCATTTGCTACATGTGCCCTTGTTGTCGCCTAACAACAGGTAGCAGCATAAACCAGATGCGGGTGAAGTTCTTGCAGGCGACAGCTAACGTCAAATGAGCAAGCGGGCTTACCACAGCTGCGGTCCTCTGGCAGTCTGAAAGCTTTGCGCACAAGCCGCATGCTACGCCCCTTCCTTGGCCTTTTGGCAGTGCTCGTGCATTGCCAGCACTAGGCGTGAATGGTCACTATCCAGCACACACGTTTCGTTGTGCCCGTTGCCAAGCGCTCTGGAGCACTGTTTATGACGAAAGCGGAACACCTCTTGCCGTTCCATTCTCAGAGCTCCGGACTTAAGCAATCTGCGACTCTTGCTGCGAATGCCAGAGGAAAACATTTCCAATGCGTCTGGCAGATAGAAACTGAACCTGGAGAACACCATTGTCAGGAGCTTGCACCTGCACCTTACACACACACGGGTTTGCAGCACATCTAAATGGCCAAGCTCTTTCTTAGGCAAGTTGAAAGCTGCTGTCAGAAGGTTGTGCTCCTTGTCAGATGGAAGCAGCAGCACGCACATAGCAGTTTGGCAAGCACTAAAGAGCCACAGAAGAGCGTGGCATAGCAAAATGAAACAGGAAAAAGCATTTGCTACATGTGCCCTTGTTGTCGCCTAACAACAGGTAGCAGCATAAACCAGATGCGGGTGAAGTTCTTGCAGGCGACAGCTAACGTCAAATGAGCAAGCGGGCTTACCACAGCTGCGGTCCTCTGGCAGTCTGAAAGCTTTGCGCACAAGCCGCATGCTACGCCCCTTCCTTGGCCTTTTGGCAGTGCTCGTGCATTGCCAGCACTAGGCGTGAATGGTCACTATCCAGCACACACGTTTCGTTGTGCCCGTTGCCAAGCGCTCTGGAGCACTGTTTATGACGAAAGCGGAACACCTCTTGCCGTTCCATTCTCAGAGCTCCGGACTTAAGCAATCTGCGACTCTTGCTGCGAATGCCAGAGGAAAACATTTCCAATGCGTCTGGCAGATAGAAACTGAACCTGGAGAACACCTTTGTCAGGAGCTGGCACCTGCACCTTACACACACACGGGTTTGCAGCACATCTAAATGGCCAAGCTCTTTCTTAGGCAAGTTGAAAGCTGCTGTCAGAAGGTTGTGCTCCTTGTCAGATGGAAGCAGCAGCACGCACATAGCAGTTTGGCAAGCATTAAAGAGCCACAGAAGAGCGTGGCATAGCAAAATGAAACAGGAAAAAGCATTTGCTACATGTGCCCTTGTTGTCGCCTAACAACAGGTAGCAGCATAAACCAGATGCGGGTGAAGTTCTTGCAGGCGACAGCTAACGTCAAATGAGCAAGCGGGCTTACTACAGCTGCGGTCCTCTGGCAGTCTGAAAGCTTTGCGCACAAGCCGCATGCTACGCCCCTTCCTTGGCCTTTTGGCAGTGCTCGTGCATTGCCAGCACTAGGCGTGAATGGTCACTATCCAGCACACACGTTTCGTTGTGGCCGTTGCCAAGCGCTCTGGAGCACTGTTTATGACGAAAGCGGAACACCTCTTGCCGTTCCATTCTCAGAGCTCCTCAGTTAAGCAATCTGCGACTCTTGCTGCGAATGCCAGAGGAAAACATTTCCAATGCGTCTGGCAGATAGAAACTGAACCTGGAGAACACCATTGTCAGGAGCTTGCACCTGCACCTTACACACACACGGGTTTGCAGCACATCTAAATGGCCAAGCTCTTTCTTAGGCAAGTTGAAAGCTGCTGTCAGAAGGCTGTGCTCCTTGTCAGATGGAAGCAGCAGCACGCACATAGCAGTTTGGCAAGCACTAAAGAGCCACAGAAGAGCGTGGCATAGCAAAATGAAACAGGAAAAAGCATTTGCTACATGTGCCCTTGTTGTCGCCTAACAACAGGTAGCAGCATAAACCAGATGCGGGTGAAGTTCTTGCAGGCGACAGCTAACGTCAAATGAGCAAGCGGGCTTACCACAGCTGCGGTCCTCTGGCAGTCTGAAAGCTTTGCGCACAAGCCGCATGCTACGCCCCTTCCTTGGCCTTTTGGCAGTGCTCGTGCATTGCCAGCACTAGGCGTGAATGGTCACTATCCAGCACACACGTTTCGTTGTGCCCGTTGCCAAGCGCTCTGGAGCACTGTTTATGACGAAAGCGGAACACCTCTTGCCGTTCCATTCTCAGAGCTCCGGACTTAAGCAATCTGCGACTGTTGGTGCGAATGCCAGAGGAAAACATTTCCAATGCGTCTGGCAGATAGAAACTGAACCTGGAGAACACCATTGTCAGGAGCTTGCACCTGCACCTTACACACACACGGGTTTGCAGCACATCTAAATGGCCAAGCTCTTTCTTAGGCAAGTTGAAAGCTGCTGTCAGAAGGTTGTGCTCCTTGTCAGATGGAAGCAGCAGCACGCACATAGCAGTTTGGCAAGCACTAAAGAGCCACAGAAGAGCGTGGCCTAGCAAAATGAAACAGGAAAAAGCATTTGCTACATGTGCCCTTGTTGTCGCCTAACAACAGGTAGCAGCATAAACCAGATGCGGGTGAAGTTCTTGCAGGCGACAGCTAACGTCAAATGAGCAAGCGGGCTTACCACAGCTGCGGTCCTCTGGCAGTCTGAAAGCTTTGCGCACAAGCCGCATGCTACGCCCCTTCCTTGGCCTTTTGGCAGTGCTCGTGCATTGCCAGCACTAGGCGTGAATGGTCACTATCCAGCACACACGTTTCGTTGTGCCCGTTGCCAAGCGCTCTGGAGCACTGTTTATGACGAAAGCGGAACACCTCTTGCCGTTCCATTCTCAGAGCTCCGGACTTAAGCAATCTGCGACTGTTGGTGCGAATGCCAGAGGAAAACATTTCCAATGCGTCTGGCAGATAGAAACTGAACCTGGAGAACACCATTGTCAGGAGCTTGCACCTGCACCTTACACACACACGGGTTTGCAGCACATCTAAATGGCCAAGCTCTTTCTTAGGCAAGTTGAAAGCTGCTGTCAGAAGGTTGTGCTCCTTGTCAGATGGAAGCAGCAGCACGCACATAGCAGTTTGGCAAGCACTAAAGAGCCACAGAAGAGCGTGGCATAGCAAAATGAAACAGGAAAAAGCATTTGCTACATGTGCCCTTGTTGTCGCCTAACAACAGGTAGCAGCATAAACCAGATGCGGGTGAAGTTCTTGCAGGCGACAGCTAACGTCAAATGAGCAAGCGGGCTTACCACAGCTGCGGTCCTCTGGCAGTCTGAAAGCTTTGCGCACAAGCCGCATGCTACGCCCCTTCCTTGGCCTTTTGGCAGTGCTCGTGCATTGCCAGCACTAGGCGTGAATGGTCACTATCCAGCACACACGTTTCGTTGTGCCCGTTGCCAAGCGCTCTGGAGCACTGTTTATGACGAAAGCGGAACACCTCTTGCCGTTCCATTCTCAGAGCTCCGGACTTAAGCAATCTGCGACTCTTGCTGCGAATGCCAGAGGAAAACATTTCCAATGCGTCTGGCAGATAGAAACTGAACCTGGAGAACACCTTTGTCAGGAGCTGGCACCTGCACCTTACACACACACGGGTTTGCAGCACATCTAAATGGCCAAGCTCTTTCTTAGGCAAGTTGAAAGCTGCTGTCAGAAGGTTGTGCTCCTTGTCAGATGGAAGCAGCAGCACGCACATAGCAGTTTGGCAAGCATTAAAGAGCCACAGAAGAGCGTGGCATAGCAAAATGAAACAGGAAAAAGCATTTGCTACATGTGCCCTTGTTGTCGCCTAACAACAGGTAGCAGCATAAACCAGATGCGGGTGAAGTTCTTGCAGGCGACAGCTAACGTCAAATGAGCAAGCGGGCTTACCACAGCTGCGGTCCTCTGGCAGTCTGAAAGCTTTGCACACAAGCCGGATGCTACGCCCCTTCCTTGGCCTTTTGGCAGTGCTCGTGCATTGCCAGCACTAGGCGTGAATGGTCACTATCCAGCACACACGTTTCGTTGTGCCCGTTGCCAAGCGCTCTGGAGCACTGTTTATGACGAAAGCGGAACACCTCTTGCCGTTCCATTCTCAGAGCTCCGGACTTAAGCAATCTGCGACTCTTGCTGCGAATGCCAGAGGAAAACATTTCCAATGCGTCTGGCAGATAGAAACTGAACCTGGAGAACACCTTTGTCAGGAGCTTGCACCTGCACCTTACACACACACGGGTTTGCAGCACATCTATATGGCCAAGCTCTTTCTTAGGCAAGTTGAAAGCTGCTGTCAGATAGCTGTGCTCCTTGTCAGATGGAAGCAGCAGCACGCACATAGCAGTTTGGCAAGCACTAAAGAGCCACAGAAGAGCGTGGCATAGCAAAATGAAACAGGAAAAAGCATTTGCTACATGTGCCCTTGTTGTCGCCTAACAACAGGTAGCAGCATAAACCAGATGCGGGTGAAGTTCTTGCAGGCGACAGCTAACGTCAAATGAGCAAGCGGGCTTACCACAGCTGCGGTCCTCTGGCAGTCTGAAAGCTTTGCGCACAAGCCGCATGCTACGCCCCTTCCTTGGCCTTTTGGCAGTGCTCGTGCATTGCCAGCACTAGGCGTGAATGGTCACTATCCAGCACACACGTTTCGTTGTGCCCGTTGCCAAGCGCTCTGGAGCACTGTTTATGACGAAAGCGGAACACCTCTTGCCGTTCCATTCTCAGAGCTCCGGACTTAAGCAATCTGCGACTGTTGGTGCGAATGCCAGAGGAAAACATTTCCAATGCGTCTGGCAGATAGAAACTGAACCTGGAGAACACCATTGTCAGGAGCTTGCACCTGCACCTTACACACACACGGGTTTGCAGCACATCTAAATGGCCAAGCTCTTTCTTAGGCAAGTTGAAAGCTGCTGTCAGAAGGTTGTGCTCCTTGTCAGATGGAAGCAGCAGCACGCACATAGCAGTTTGGCAAGCACTAAAGAGCCACAGAAGAGCGTGGCCTAGCAAAATGAAACAGGAAAAAGCATTTGCTACATGTGCCCTTGTTGTCGCCTAACAACAGGTAGCAGCATAAACCAGATGCGGGTGAAGTTCTTGCAGGCGACAGCTAACGTCAAATGAGCAAGCGGGCTTACCACAGCTGCGGTCCTCTGGCAGTCTGAAAGCTTTGCGCACAAGCCGGATGCTACGCCCCTTCCTTGGCCTTTTGGCAGTGCTCGTGCATTGCCAGCACTAGGCGTGAATGGTCACTATCCAGCACACACGTTTCGTTGTGCCCGTTGCCAAGCGCTCTGGAGCACTGTTTATGACGAAAGCGGAACACCTCTTGCCGTTCCATTCTCAGAGCTCCGGACTTAAGCAATCTGCGACTCTTGCTGCGAATGCCAGAGGAAAACATTTCCAATGCGTCTGGCAGATAGAAACTGAACCTGGAGAACACCATTGTCAGGAGCTTGCACCTGCACCTTACACACACACGGGTTTGCAGCACATCTAAATGGCCAAGCTCTTTCTTAGGCAAGTTGAAAGCTGCTGTCAGAAGGTTGTGCTCCTTGTCAGATGGAAGCAGCAGCACGCACATAGCAGTTTGGCAAGCACTAAAGAGCCACAGAAGAGCGTGGCATAGCAAAATGAAACAGGAAAAAGCATTTGCTACATGTGCCCTTGTTGTCGCCTAACAACAGGTAGCAGCATAAACCAGATGCGGGTGAAGTTCTTGCAGGCGACAGCTAACGTCAAATGAGCAAGCGGGCTTACCACAGCTGCGGTCCTCTGGCAGTCTGAAAGCTTTGCGCACAAGCCGCATGCTACGCCCCTTCCTTGGCCTTTTGGCAGTGCTCGTGCATTGCCAGCACTAGGCGTGAATGGTCACTATCCAGCACACACGTTTCGTTGTGCCCGTTGCCAAGCGCTCTGGAGCACTGTTTATGACGAAAGCGGAACACCTCTTGCCGTTCCATTCTCAGAGCTCCGGACTTAAGCAATCTGCGACTCTTGCTGCGAATGCCAGAGGAAAACATTTCCAATGCGTCTGGCAGATAGAAACTGAACCTGGAGAACACCTTTGTCAGGAGCTGGCACCTGCACCTTACACACACACGGGTTTGCAGCACATCTAAATGGCCAAGCTCTTTCTTAGGCAAGTTGAAAGCTGCTGTCAGAAGGTTGTGCTCCTTGTCAGATGGAAGCAGCAGCACGCACATAGCAGTTTGGCAAGCATTAAAGAGCCACAGAAGAGCGTGGCATAGCAAAATGGGCCAGGAAAAAGCATTTGCTACATGTGCCCTTGTTGTCGCCTAACAACAGGTAGCAGCATAAACCAGATGCGGGTGAAGTTCTTGCAGGCGACAGCTAACGTCAAATGAGCAAGCGGGCTTACCACAGCTGCGGTCCTCTGGCAGTCTGAAAGCTTTGCACACAAGCCGGATGCTACGCCCCTTCCTTGGCCTTTTGGCAGTGCTCCTGCATTGCCAGCACTAGGCGTGAATGGTCACTATCCAGCACACACGTTTCGTTGTGCCCGTTGCCAAGCGCTCTGGAGCACTGTTTATGACGAAAGCGGAACACCTCTTGCCGTTCCATTCTCAGAGCTCCGGACTTAAGCAATCTGCGACTCTTGCTGCGAATGCCAGAGGAAAACATTTCCAATGCGTCTGGCAGATAGAAACTGAACCTGGAGAACACCATTGTCAGGAGCTTGCACCTGCACCTTACACACACACGGGTTTGCAGCACATCTAAATGGCCAAGCTCTTTCTTAGGCAATTTGAAAGCTGCTGTCAGAAGGCTGTGCTCCTTGTCAGATGGAAGCAGCAGCACGCACATAGCAGTTTGGCAAGCACTAAAGAGCCACAGAAGAGCGTGGCATAGCAAAATGAAACAGGAAAAAGCATTTGCTACATGTGCCCTTGTTGTCGCCTAACAACAGGTAGCAGCATAAACCAGATGCGGGTGAAGTTCTTGCAGGCGACAGCTAACGTCAAATGAGCAAGCGGGCTTACCACAGCTGCGGTCCTCTGGCAGTCTGAAAGCTTTGCGCACAAGCCGCATGCTACGCCCCTTCCTTGGCCTTTTGGCAGTGCTCGTGCATTGCCAGCACTAGGCGTGAATGGTCACTATCCAGCACACACGTTTCGTTGTGCCCGTTGCCAAGCGCTCTGGAGCACTGTTTATGACGAAAGCGGAACACCTCTTGCCGTTCCATTCTCAGAGCTCCGGACTTAAGCAATCTGCGACTGTTGGTGCGAATGCCAGAGGAAAACATTTCCAATGCGTCTGGCAGATAGAAACTGAACCTGGAGAACACCATTGTCAGGAGCTTGCACCTGCACCTTACACACACACGGGTTTGCAGCACATCTAAATGGCCAAGCTCTTTCTTAGGCAAGTTGAAAGCTGCTGTCAGAAGGTTGTGCTCCTTGTCAGATGGAAGCAGCAGCACGCACATAGCAGTTTGGCAAGCACTAAAGAGCCACAGAAGAGCGTGGCATAGCAAAATGGGACAGGAAAAAGCATTTGCTACATGTGCCCTTGTTGTCGCCTAACAACAGGTAGCAGCATAAACCAGATGCGGGTGAAGTTCTTGCAGGCGACAGCTAACGTCAAATGAGCAAGCGGGCTTACCACAGCTGCGGTCCTCTGGCAGTCTGAAAGCTTTGCGCACAAGCCGGATGCTACGCCCCTTCCTTGGCCTTTTGGCAGTGCTCGTGCATTGCCAGCACTAGGCGTGAATGGTCACTATCCAGCACACACGTTTCGTTGTGCCCGTTGCCAAGCGCTCTGGAGCACTGTTTATGACGAAAGCGGAACACCTCTTGCCGTTCCATTCTCAGAGCTCCTCAGTTAAGCAATCTGCGACTCTTGCTGCGAATGCCAGAGGAAAACATTTCCAATGCGTCTGGCAGATAGAAACTGAACCTGGAGAACACCTTTGTCAGGAGCTGGCACCTGCACCTTACACACACACGGGTTTGCAGCACATCTAAATGGCCAAGCTCTTTCTTAGGCAAGTTGAAAGCTGCTGTCAGAAGGTTGTGCTCCTTGTCAGATGGAAGCAGCAGCACGCACATAGCAGTTTGGCAAGCATTAAAGAGCCACAGAAGAGCGTGGCATAGCAAAATGAAACAGGAAAAAGCATTTGCTACATGTGCCCTTGTTGTCGCCTAACAACAGGTAGCAGCATAAACCAGATGCGGGTGAAGTTCTTGCAGGCGACAGCTAACGTCAAATGAGCAAGCGGGCTTACCACAGCTGCGGTCCTCTGGCAGTCTGAAAGCTTTGCACACAAGCCGGATGCTACGCCCCTTCCTTGGCCTTTTGGCAGTGCTCCTGCATTGCCAGCACTAGGCGTGAATGGTCACTATCCAGCACACACGTTTCGTTGTGCCCGTTGCCAAGCGCTCTGGAGCACTGTTTATGACGAAAGCGGAACACCTCTTGCCGTTCCATTCTCAGAGCTCCGGACTTAAGCAATCTGCGACTCTTGCTGCGAATGCCAGAGGAAAACATTTCCAATGCGTCTGGCAGATAGAAACTGAACCTGGAGAACACCTTTGTCAGGAGCTGGCACCTGCACCTTACACACACACGGGTTTGCAGCACATCTAAATGGCCAAGCTCTTTCTTAGGCAAGTTGAAAGCTGCTGTCAGATAGCTGTGCTCCTTGTCAGATGGAAGCAGCAGCACGCACATAGCAGTTTGGCAAGCACTAAAGAGCCACAGAAGAGCGTGGCATAGCAAAATGAAACAGGAAAAAGCATTTGCTACATGTGCCCTTGTTGTCGCCTAACAACAGGTAGCAGCATAAACCAGATGCGGGTGAAGTTCTTGCAGGCGACAGCTAACGTCAAATGAGCAAGCGGGCTTACCACAGCTGCGGTCCTCTGGCAGTCTGAAAGCTTTGCGCACAAGCCGCATGCTACGCCCCTTCCTTGGCCTTTTGGCAGTGCTCGTGCATTGCCAGCACTAGGCGTGAATGGTCACTATCCAGCACACACGTTTCGTTGTGCCCGTTGCCAAGCGCTCTGGAGCACTGTTTATGACGAAAGCGGAACACCTCTTGCCGTTCCATTCTCAGAGCTCCGGACTTAAGCAATCTGCGACTCTTGCTGCGAATGCCAGAGGAAAACATTTCCAATGCGTCTTGCAGATAGAAACTGACCCTGGAGAACACCTTTGTCAGGAGCTTGCACCTGCACCTTACACACACACGGGTTTGCAGCACATCTAAATGGCCAAGCTCTTTCTTAGGCAAGTTGAAAGCTGCTGTCAGAAGGTTGTGCTCCTTGTCAGATGGAAGCAGCAGCATGCACATAGCAGTTTGGCAAGCATTAAAGAGCCTCAGAAGAGCGTGGCATAGCAAAATGGGCCAGGAAAAAGCATTTGCTACATGTGCCCTTGTTGTCGCCTAACAACAGGTAGCAGCATAAACCAGATGCGGGTGAAGTTCTTGCAGGCGACAGCTAACGTCAAATGAGCAAGCGGGCTTACCACAGCTGCGGTCCTCTGGCAGTCTGAAAGCTTTGCGCACAAGCCGCATGCTACGCCCCTTCCTTGGCCTTTTGGCAGTGCTCGTGCATTGCCAGCACTAGGCGTGAATGGTCACTATCCAGCACACACGTTTCGTTGTGCCCGTTGCCAAGCGCTCTGGAGCACTGTTTATGACGAAAGCGGAACACCTCTTGCCGTTCCATTCTCAGAGCTCCGGACTTAAGCAATCTGCGACTCTTGCTGCGAATGCCAGAGGAAAACATTTCCAATGCGTCTTGCAGATAGAAACTGACCCTGGAGAACACCTTTGTCAGGAGCTTGCACCTGCACCTTACACACACACGGGTTTGCAGCACATCTAAATGGCCAAGCTCTTTCTTAGGCAAGTTGAAAGCTGCTGTCAGAAGGTTGTGCTCCTTGTCAGATGGAAGCAGCAGCACGCACATAGCAGTTTGGAAAGCACTAAAGAGCCTCAGAAGAGCGTGGCATAGCAAAATGAAACAGGAAAAAGCATTTGCTACATGTGCCCTTGTTGTCGCCTAACAACAGGTAGCAGCATAAACCAGATGCGGGTGAAGTTCTTGCAGGCGACAGCTAACGTCAAATGAGCAAGCGGGCTTACCACAGCTGCGGTCCTCTGGCAGTCTGAAAGCTTTGCACACAAGCCGGATGCTACGCCCCTTCCTTGGCCTTTTGGCAGTGCTCGTGCATTGCCAGCACTAGGCGTGAATGGTCACTATCCCGCACACACGTTTCGTTGTGCCCGTTGCCAAGCGCTCTGGAGCACTGTTTATGACGAAAGCGGAACACCTCTTGCCGTTCCATTCTCAGAGCTCCGGACTTAAGCAATCTGCGACTGTTGGTGCGAATGCCAGAGGAAAACATTTCCAATGCGTCTGGCAGATAGAAACTGAACCTGGAGAACACCATTGTCAGGAGCTTGCACCTGCACCTTACACACACACGGGTTTGCAGCACATCTAAATGGCCAAGCTCTTTCTTAGGCAAGTTGAAAGCTGCTGTCAGAAGGCTGTGCTCCTTGTCAGATGGAAGCAGCAGCACGCACATAGCAGTTTGGCAAGCACTAAAGAGCCACAGAAGAGCGTGGCCTAGCAAAATGAAACAGGAAAAAGCATTTGCTACATGTGCCCTTGTTGTTGCCTAACAACAGGTAGCAGCATAAACCAGATGCGGGTGAAGTTCTTGCAGGCGACAGCTAACGTCAAATGAGCAAGCGGGCTTACCACAGCTGCGGTCCTCTGGCAGTCTGAAAGCTTTGCGCACAAGCCGCATGCTACGCCCCTTCCTTGGCCTTTTGGCAGTGCTCCTGCATTGCCAGCACTAGGCGTGAATGGTCACTATCCAGCACACACGTTTCGTTGTGCCCGTTGCCAAGCGCTCTGGAGCACTGTTTATGACGAAAGCGGAACACCTCTTGCCGTTCCATTCTCAGAGCTCCGGACTTAAGCAATCTGCGACTGTTGGTGCGAATGCCAGAGGAAAACATTTCCAATGCGTCTTGCAGATAGAAACTGACCCTGGAGAACACCTTTGTCAGGAGCTTGCACCTGCACCTTACACACACACGGGTTTGCAGCACATCTAAATGGCCAAGCTCTTTCTTAGGCAAGTTGAAAGCTGCTGTCAGAAGGTTGTGCTCCTTGTCAGATGGAAGCAGCAGCACGCACATAGCAGTTTGGCAAGCATTAAAGAGCCTCAGAAGAGCGTGGCATAGCAAAATGGGCCAGGAAAAAGCATTTGCTACATGTGCCCTTGTTGTCGCCTAACAACAGGTAGCAGCATAAACCAGATGCGGGTGAAGTTCTTGCAGGCGACAGCTAACGTCAAATGAGCAAGCGGGCTTACCACAGCTGCGGTCCTCTGGCAGTCTGAAAGCTTTGCACACAAGCCGGATGCTACGCCCCTTCCTTGGCCTTTTGGCAGTGCTCGTGCATTGCCAGCACTAGGCGTGAATGGTCACTATCCCGCACACACGTTTCGTTGTGCCCGTTGCCAAGCGCTCTGGAGCACTGTTTATGACGAAAGCGGAACACCTCTTGCCGTTCCATTCTCAGAGCTCCGGACTTAAGCAATCTACGACTCTTGCTGCGAATGCCAGAGGAAAACATTTCCAATGCGTCTGGCAGATAGAAACTGAACCTGGAGAACACCTTTGTCAGGAGCTGGCACCTGCACCTTACACACACACGGGTTTGCAGCACATCTAAATGGCCAAGCTCTTTCTTAGGCAAGTTGAAAGCTGCTGTCAGAAGGTTGTGCTCCTTGTCAGATGGAAGCAGCAGCACGCACATAGCAGTTTGGAAAGCACTAAAGAGCCACAGAAGAGCGTGGCCTAGCAAAATGAAACAGGAAAAAGCATTTGCTACATGTGCCCTTGTTGTCGCCTAACAACTGGTAGCAGCATAAACCAGATGCGGGTGAAGTTCTTGCAGGCGACAGCTAACGTCAAATGAGCAAGCGGGCTTACCACAGCTGCGGTCCTCTGGCAGTCTGAAAGCTTTGCACACAAGCCGGATGCTACGCCCCTTCCTTGGCCTTTTGGCAGTGCTCGTGCATTGCCAGCACTAGGCGTGAATGGTCACTATCCCGCACACACGTTTCGTTGTGCCCGTTGCCAAGCGCTCTGGAGCACTGTTTATGACGAAAGCGGAACACCTCTTGCCGTTCCATTCTCAGAGCTCCGGACTTAAGCAATCTGCGACTGTTGGTGCGAATGCCAGAGGAAAACATTTCCAATGCGTCTGGCAGATAGAAACTGAACCTGGAGAACACCATTGTCAGGAGCTTGCACCTGCACCTTACACACACACGGGTTTGCAGCACATCTAAATGGCCAAGCTCTTTCTTAGGCAAGTTGAAAGCTGCTGTCAGAAGGCTGTGCTCCTTGTCAGATGGAAGCAGCAGCACGCACATAGCAGTTTGGCAAGCACTAAAGAGCCACAGAAGAGCGTGGCCTAGCAAAATGAAACAGGAAAAAGCATTTGCTACATGTGCCCTTGTTGTTGCCTAACAACAGGTAGCAGCATAAACCAGATGCGGGTGAAGTTCTTGCAGGCGACAGCTAACGTCAAATGAGCAAGCGGGCTTACCACAGCTGCGGTCCTCTGGCAGTCTGAAAGCTTTGCGCACAAGCCGCATGCTACGCCCCTTCCTTGGCCTTTTGGCAGTGCTCCTGCATTGCCAGCACTAGGCGTGAATGGTCACTATCCAGCACACACGTTTCGTTGTGCCCGTTGCCAAGCGCTCTGGAGCACTGTTTATGACGAAAGCGGAACACCTCTTGCCGTTCCATTCTCAGAGCTCCGGACTTAAGCAATCTGCGACTGTTGGTGCGAATGCCAGAGGAAAACATTTCCAATGCGTCTTGCAGATAGAAACTGACCCTGGAGAACACCTTTGTCAGGAGCTTGCACCTGCACCTTACACACACACGGGTTTGCAGCACATCTAAATGGCCAAGCTCTTTCTTAGGCAAGTTGAAAGCTGCTGTCAGAAGGTTGTGCTCCTTGTCAGATGGAAGCAGCAGCACGCACATAGCAGTTTGGCAAGCATTAAAGAGCCTCAGAAGAGCGTGGCATAGCAAAATGGGCCAGGAAAAAGCATTTGCTACATGTGCCCTTGTTGTCGCCTAACAACAGGTAGCAGCATAAACCAGATGCGGGTGAAGTTCTTGCAGGCGACAGCTAACGTCAAATGAGCAAGCGGGCTTACCACAGCTGCGGTCCTCTGGCAGTCTGAAAGCTTTGCACACAAGCCGGATGCTACGCCCCTTCCTTGGCCTTTTGGCAGTGCTCGTGCATTGCCAGCACTAGGCGTGAATGGTCACTATCCCGCACACACGTTTCGTTGTGCCCGTTGCCAAGCGCTCTGGAGCACTGTTTATGACGAAAGCGGAACACCTCTTGCCGTTCCATTCTCAGAGCTCCGGACTTAAGCAATCTACGACTCTTGCTGCGAATGCCAGAGGAAAACATTTCCAATGCGTCTGGCAGATAGAAACTGAACCTGGAGAACACCTTTGTCAGGAGCTGGCACCTGCACCTTACACACACACGGGTTTGCAGCACATCTAAATGGCCAAGCTCTTTCTTAGGCAAGTTGAAAGCTGCTGTCAGAAGGTTGTGCTCCTTGTCAGATGGAAGCAGCAGCACGCACATAGCAGTTTGGAAAGCACTAAAGAGCCACAGAAGAGCGTGGCCTAGCAAAATGAAACAGGAAAAAGCATTTGCTACATGTGCCCTTGTTGTCGCCTAACAACTGGTAGCAGCATAAACCAGATGCGGGTGAAGTTCTTGCAGGCGACAGCTAACGTCAAATGAGCAAGCGGGCTTACCACAGCTGCGGTCCTCTGGCAGTCTTAAAGCTTTGCAAACAAGCCGGATGTTACGCCCCTTCCTTGGCCTTTTGGCAGTGCTCCTGCATTGCCAGCATTAGGCGTGAATGGTCACTATCCCGCACACACGTTTCGTTGTGCCCGTTGCCAAACGCTCTGGAGCACTGTTTATGACGAAAGCGGAACACCTCTTGCCGTTCCGTTCTCAGAGCTCCTCAGTTAAGCAATCTGCGACTGTTGGTGCGAATGCCAGAGGAAAACATTTCCAATGCGTCTGGCAGATAGAAACTGAACCTGGAGAACACCATTGTCAGGAGCTTGCACCTGCACCTTACACACACACGGGTTTGCAGCACATCTAAATGGCCAAGCTCTTTCTTAGGCAAGTTGAAAGCTGCTGTCAGAAGGTTGTGCTTTTTGTCAGATGGAAGCAGCAGCACGCACATAGCAGTTTGGCAAGCACTAAAGAGCCACAGAAGAGCGTGGCATAGCAAAATGAAACAGGAAAAAGCATTTGCTACATGTGCCCTTGTTGTCGCCTAACAACAGGTAGCAGCATAAACCAGATGCGGGTGAAGTTCTTGCAGGCGACAGCTAACGTCAAATGAGCAAGCGGGCTTACCACAGCTGCGGTCCTCTGGCAGTCTGAAAGCTTTGCGCACAAGCCGCATGCTACGCCCCTTCCTTGGCCTTTTGGCAGTGCTCCTGCATTGCCAGCACTAGGCGTGAATGGTCACTATCCAGCACACACGTTTCGTTGTGCCCGTTGCCAAGCGCTCTGGAGCACTGTTTATGACGAAAGCGGAACACCTCTTGCCGTTCCATTCTCAGAGCTCCTCAGTTAAGCAATCTGCGACTCTTGCTGCGAATGCCAGAGGAAAACATTTCCAATGCGTCTGGCAGATAGAAACTGAACCTGGAGAACACCATTGTCAGGAGCTTGCACCTGCACCTTACACACACACGGGTTTGCAGCACATCTAAATGGCCAAGCTCTTTCTTAGGCAAGTTGAAAGCTGCTGTCAGAAGGTTGTGCTCCTTGTCAGATGGAAGCAGCAGCACGCACATAGCAGTTTGGCAAGCACTAAAGAGCCACAGAAGAGCGTGGCATAGCAAAATGAAACAGGAAAAAGCATTTGCTACATGTGCCCTTGTTGTCGCCTAACAACAGGTAGCAGCATAAACCAGATGCGGGTGAAGTTCTTGCAGGCGACAGCTAACGTCAAATGAGCAAGCGGGCTTACCACAGCTGCGGTCCTCTGGCAGTCTGAAAGCTTTGCACACAAGCCGGATGCTACGCCCCTTCCTTGGCCTTTTGGCAGTGCTCCTGCATTGCCAGCACTAGGCGTGAATGGTCACTATCCAGCACACACGTTTCGTTGTGCCCGTTGCCAAGCGCTCTGGAGCACTGTTTATGACGAAAGCGGAACACCTCTTGCCGTTCCATTCTCAGAGCTCCGGACTTAAGCAATCTGCGACTGTTGGTGCGAATGCCAGAGGAAAACATTTCCAATGCGTCTGGCAGATAGAAACTGAACCTGGAGAACACCATTGTCAGGAGCTTGCACCTGCACCTTACACACACACGGGTTTGCAGCACATCTAAATGGCCAAGCTCTTTCTTAGGCAAGTTGAAAGCTGCTGTCAGAAGGTTGTGCTCCTTGTCAGATGGAAGCAGCAGCACGCACATAGCAGTTTGGCAAGCACTAAAGAGCCACAGAAGAGCGTGGCATAGCAAAATGGGACAGGAAAAAGCATTTGCTACATGTGCCCTTGTTGTCGCCTAACAACAGGTAGCAGCATAAACCAGATGCGGGTGAAGTTCTTGCAGGCGACAGCTAACGTCAAATGAGCAAGCGGGCTTACCACAGCTGCGGTCCTCTGGCAGTCTGAAAGCTTTGCGCACAAGCCGGATGCTACGCCCCTTCCTTGGCCTTTTGGCAGTGCTCGTGCATTGCCAGCACTAGGCGTGAATGGTCACTATCCAGCACACACGTTTCGTTGTGCCCGTTGCCAAGCGCTCTGGAGCACTGTTTATGACGAAAGCGGAACACCTCTTGCCGTTCCATTCTCAGAGCTCCTCAGTTAAGCAATCTGCGACTCTTGCTGCGAATGCCAGAGGAAAACATTTCCAATGCGTCTGGCAGATAGAAACTGAACCTGGAGAACACCTTTGTCAGGAGCTGGCACCTGCACCTTACACACACACGGGTTTGCAGCACATCTAAATGGCCAAGCTCTTTCTTAGGCAAGTTGAAAGCTGCTGTCAGAAGGTTGTGCTCCTTGTCAGATGGAAGCAGCAGCACGCACATAGCAGTTTGGCAAGCATTAAAGAGCCACAGAAGAGCGTGGCATAGCAAAATGAAACAGGAAAAAGCATTTGCTACATGTGCCCTTGTTGTCGCCTAACAACAGGTAGCAGCATAAACCAGATGCGGGTGAAGTTCTTGCAGGCGACAGCTAACGTCAAATGAGCAAGCGGGCTTACCACAGCTGCGGTCCTCTGGCAGTCTGAAAGCTTTGCACACAAGCCGGATGCTACGCCCCTTCCTTGGCCTTTTGGCAGTGCTCCTGCATTGCCAGCACTAGGCGTGAATGGTCACTATCCAGCACACACGTTTCGTTGTGCCCGTTGCCAAGCGCTCTGGAGCACTGTTTATGACGAAAGCGGAACACCTCTTGCCGTTCCATTCTCAGAGCTCCGGACTTAAGCAATCTGCGACTGTTGGTGCGAATGCCAGAGGAAAAAATTTCCAATGCGTCTGGCAGATAGAAACTGAACCTGGAGAACACCATTGTCAGGAGCTTGCACCTGCACCTTACACACACACGGGTTTGCAGCACATCTAAATGGCCAAGCTCTTTCTTAGGCAAGTTGAAAGCTGCTGTCAGATAGCTGTGCTCCTTGTCAGATGGAAGCAGCAGCACGCACATAGCAGTTTGGCAAGCACTAAAGAGCCACAGAAGAGCGTGGCATAGCAAAATGAAACAGGAAAAAGCATTTGCTACATGTGCCCTTGTTGTCGCCTAACAACAGGTAGCAGCATAAACCAGATGCGGGTGAAGTTCTTGCAGGCGACAGCTAACGTCAAATGAGCAAGCGGGCTTACCACAGCTGCGGTCCTCTGGCAGTCTGAAAGCTTTGCGCACAAGCCGCATGCTACGCCCCTTCCTTGGCCTTTTGGCAGTGCTCGTGCATTGCCAGCACTAGGCGTGAATGGTCACTATCCAGCACACACGTTTCGTTGTGCCCGTTGCCAAGCGCTCTGGAGCACTGTTTATGACGAAAGCGGAACACCTCTTGCCGTTCCATTCTCAGAGCTCCTCAGTTAAGCAATCTGCGACTCTTGCTGCGAATGCCAGAGGAAAACATTTCCAATGCGTCTGGCAGATAGAAACTGAACCTGGAGAACACCATTGTCAGGAGCTTGCACCTGCACCTTACACACACACGGGTTTGCAGCACATCTAAATGGCCAAGCTCTTTCTTAGGCAAGTTGAAAGCTGCTGTCAGAAGGTTGTGCTCCTTGTCAGATGGAAGCAGCAGCACGCACATAGCAGTTTGGCAAGCACTAAAGAGCCACAGAAGAGCGTGGCATAGCAAAATGGGACAGGAAAAAGCATTTGCTACATGTGCCCTTGTTGTCGCCTAACAACAGGTAGCAGCATAAACCAGATGCGGGTGAAGTTCTTGCAGGCGACAGCTAACGTCAAATGAGCAAGCGGGCTTACCACAGCTGCGGTCCTCTGGCAGTCTGAAAGCTTTGCGCACAAGCCGGATGCTACGCCCCTTCCTTGGCCTTTTGGCAGTGCTCGTGCATTGCCAGCACTAGGCGTGAATGGTCACTATCCAGCACACACGTTTCGTTGTGCCCGTTGCCAAGCGCTCTGGAGCACTGTTTATGACGAAAGCGGAACACCTCTTGCCGTTCCATTCTCAGAGCTCCTCAGTTAAGCAATCTGCGACTCTTGCTGCGAATGCCAGAGGAAAACATTTCCAATGCGTCTGGCAGATAGAAACTGAACCTGGAGAACACCTTTGTCAGGAGCTGGCACCTGCACCTTACACACACACGGGTTTGCAGCACATCTAAATGGCCAAGCTCTTTCTTAGGCAAGTTGAAAGCTGCTGTCAGAAGGTTGTGCTCCTTGTCAGATGGAAGCAGCAGCACGCACATAGCAGTTTGGCAAGCATTAAAGAGCCACAGAAGAGCGTGGCATAGCAAAATGAAACAGGAAAAAGCATTTGCTACATGTGCCCTTGTTGTCGCCTAACAACAGGTAGCAGCATAAACCAGATGCGGGTGAAGTTCTTGCAGGCGACAGCTAACGTCAAATGAGCAAGCGGGCTTACCACAGCTGCGGTCCTCTGGCAGTCTGAAAGCTTTGCACACAAGCCGGATGCTACGCCCCTTCCTTGGCCTTTTGGCAGTGCTCCTGCATTGCCAGCACTAGGCGTGAATGGTCACTATCCAGCACACACGTTTCGTTGTGCCCGTTGCCAAGCGCTCTGGAGCACTGTTTATGACGAAAGCGGAACACCTCTTGCCGTTCCATTCTCAGAGCTCCGGACTTAAGCAATCTGCGACTGTTGGTGCGAATGCCAGAGGAAAACATTTCCAATGCGTCTGGCAGATAGAAACTGAACCTGGAGAACACCTTTGTCAGGAGCTTGCACCTGCACCTTACACACACACGGGTTTGCAGCACATCTAAATGGCCAAGCTCTTTCTTAGGCAAGTTGAAAGCTGCTGTCAGAAGGCTGTGCTCCTTGTCAGATGGAAGCAGCAGCACGCACATAGCAGTTTGGCAAGCACTAAAGAGCCACAGAAGAGCGTGGCCTAGCAAAATGGGCCAGGAAAAAGCATTTGCTACATGTGCCCTTGTTGTCGCCTAACAACAGGTAGCAGCATAAACCAGATGCGGGTGAAGTTCTTGCAGGCGACAGCTAACGTCAAATGAGCAAGCGGGCTTACCACAGCTGCGGTCCTCTGGCAGTCTGAAAGCTTTGCGCACAAGCCGCATGCTACGCCCCTTCCTTGGCCTTTTGGCAGTGCTCGTGCATTGCCAGCACTAGGCGTGAATGGTCACTATCCAGCACACACGTTTCGTTGTGCCCGTTGCCAAGCGCTCTGGAGCACTGTTTATGACGAAAGCGGAACACCTCTTGCCGTTCCATTCTCAGAGCTCCGGACTTAAGCAATCTGCGACTCTTGCTGCGAATGCCAGAGGAAAACATTTCCAATGCGTCTTGCAGATAGAAACTGACCCTGGAGAACACCTTTGTCAGGAGCTTGCACCTGCACCTTACACACACACGGGTTTGCAGCACATCTAAATGGCCAAGCTCTTTCTTAGGCAAGTTGAAAGCTGCTGTCAGAAGGTTGTGCTCCTTGTCAGATGGAAGCAGCAGCACGCACATAGCAGTTTGGCAAGCATTAAAGAGCCTCAGAAGAGCGTGGCATAGCAAAATGGGCCAGGAAAAAGCATTTGCTACATGTGCCCTTGTTGTCGCCTAACAACAGGTAGCAGCATAAACCAGATGCGGGTGAAGTTCTTGCAGGCGACAGCTAACGTCAAATGAGCAAGCGGGCTTACCACAGCTGCGGTCCTCTGGCAGTCTGAAAGCTTTGCGCACAAGCCGCATGCTACGCCCCTTCCTTGGCCTTTTGGCAGTGCTCGTGCATTGCCAGCACTAGGCGTGAATGGTCACTATCCAGCACACACGTTTCGTTGTGCCCGTTGCCAAGCGCTCTGGAGCACTGTTTATGACGAAAGCGGAACACCTCTTGCCGTTCCATTCTCAGAGCTCCGGACTTAAGCAATCTGCGACTCTTGCTGCGAATGCCAGAGGAAAACATTTCCAATGCGTCTTGCAGATAGAAACTGACCCTGGAGAACACCTTTGTCAGGAGCTTGCACCTGCACCTTACACACACACGGGTTTGCAGCACATCTAAATGGCCAAGCTCTTTCTTAGGCAAGTTGAAAGCTGCTGTCAGAAGGTTGTGCTCCTTGTCAGATGGAAGCAGCAGCACGCACATAGCAGTTTGGAAAGCACTAAAGAGCCTCAGAAGAGCGTGGCATAGCAAAATGAAACAGGAAAAAGCATTTGCTACATGTGCCCTTGTTGTCGCCTAACAACAGGTAGCAGCATAAACCAGATGCGGGTGAAGTTCTTGCAGGCGACAGCTAACGTCAAATGAGCAAGCGGGCTTACCACAGCTGCGGTCCTCTGGCAGTCTGAAAGCTTTGCACACAAGCCGGATGCTACGCCCCTTCCTTGGCCTTTTGGCAGTGCTCGTGCATTGCCAGCACTAGGCGTGAATGGTCACTATCCCGCACACACGTTTCGTTGTGCCCGTTGCCAAGCGCTCTGGAGCACTGTTTATGACGAAAGCGGAACACCTCTTGCCGTTCCATTCTCAGAGCTCCTCAGTTAAGCAATCTGCGACTGTTGGTGCGAATGCCAGAGGAAAACATTTCCAATGCGTCTGGCAGATAGAAACTGAACCTGGAGAACACCATTGTCAGGAGCTTGCACCTGCACCTTACACACACACGGGTTTGCAGCACATCTAAATGGCCAAGCTCTTTCTTAGGCAAGTTGAAAGCTGCTGTCAGAAGGTTGTGCTTTTTGTCAGATGGAAGCAGCAGCACGCACATAGCAGTTTGGCAAGCACTAAAGAGCCACAGAAGAGCGTGGCATAGCAAAATGGGACAGGAAAAAGCATTTGCTACATGTGCCCTTGTTGTCGCCTAACAACAGGTAGCAGCATAAACCAGATGCGGGTGAAGTTCTTGCAGGCGACAGCTAACGTCAAATGAGCAAGCGGGCTTACCACAGCTGCGGTCCTCTGGCAGTCTGAAAGCTTTGCACACAAGCCGGATGCTACGCCCCTTCCTTGGCCTTTTGGCAGTGCTCCTGCATTGCCAGCACTAGGCGTGAATGGTCACTATCCAGCACACACGTTTCGTTGTGCCCGTTGCCAAGCGCTCTGGAGCACTGTTTATGACGAAAGCGGAACACCTCTTGCCGTTCCATTCTCAGAGCTCCTCAGTTAAGCAATCTGCGACTCTTGCTGCGAATGCCAGAGGAAAACATTTCCAATGCGTCTGGCAGATAGAAACTGAACCTGGAGAACACCTTTGTCAGGAGCTGGCACCTGCACCTTACACACACACGGGTTTGCAGCACATCTAAATGGCCAAGCTCTTTCTTAGGCAAGTTGAAAGCTGCTGTCAGAAGGTTGTGCTCCTTGTCAGATGGAAGCAGCAGCACGCACATAGCAGTTTGGCAAGCATTAAAGAGCCACAGAAGAGCGTGGCATAGCAAAATGAAACAGGAAAAAGCATTTGCTACATGTGCCCTTGTTGTCGCCTAACAACAGGTAGCAGCATAAACCAGATGCGGGTGAAGTTCTTGCAGGCGACAGCTAACGTCAAATGAACAAGCGGGCTTACCACAGCTGCGGTCCTCTGGCAGTCTGAAAGCTTTGCACACAAGCCGGATGCTACGCCCCTTCCTTGGCCTTTTGGCAGTGCTCGTGCATTGCCAGCACTAGGCGTGAATGGTCACTATCCAGCACACACGTTTCGTTGTGCCCGTTGCCAAGCGCTCTGGAGCACTGTTTATGACGAAAGCGGAACACCTCTTGCCGTTCCATTCTCAGAGCTCCGGACTTAAGCAATCTGCGACTGTTGGTGCGAATGCCAGAGGAAAACATTTCCAATGCGTCTGGCAGATAGAAACTGAACCTGGAGAACACCATTGTCAGGAGCTTGCACCTGCACCTTACACACACACGGGTTTGCAGCACATCTAAATGGCCAAGCTCTTTCTTAGGCAAGTTGAAAGCTGCTGTCAGAAGGCTGTGCTCCTTGTCAGATGGAAGCAGCAGCACGCACATAGCAGTTTGGCAAGCACTAAAGAGCCACAGAAGAGCGTGGCCTAGCAAAATGAAACAGGAAAAAGCATTTGCTACATGTGCCCTTGTTGTTGCCTAACAACAGGTAGCAGCATAAACCAGATGCGGGTGAAGTTCTTGCAGGCGACAGCTAACGTCAAATGAGCAAGTGGGCTTACCACAGCTGCGGTCCTCTGGCAGTCTGAAAGCTTTGCGCACAAGCCGCATGCTACGCCCCTTCCTTGGCCTTTTGGCAGTGCTCCTGCATTGCCAGCACTAGGCGTGAATGGTCACTATCCAGCACACACGTTTCGTTGTGCCCGTTGCCAAGCGCTCTGGAGCACTGTTTATGACGAAAGCGGAACACCTCTTGCCGTTCCATTCTCAGAGCTCCGGACTTAAGCAATCTGCGACTCTTGCTGCGAATGCCAGAGGAAAACATTTCCAATGCGTCTTGCAGATAGAAACTGACCCTGGAGAACACCTTTGTCAGGAGCTTGCACCTGCACCTTACACACACACGGGTTTGCAGCACATCTAAATGGCCAAGCTCTTTCTTAGGCAAGTTGAAAGCTGCTGTCAGATAGCTGTGCTCCTTGTCAGATGGAAGCAGCAGCACGCACATAGCAGTTTGGCAAGCACTAAAGAGCCACAGAAGAGCGTGGCATAGCAAAATGGGACAGGAAAAAGCATTTGCTACATGTGCCCTTGTTGTCGCCTAACAACAGGTAGCAGCATAAACCAGATGCGGGTGAAGTTCTTGCAGGCGACAGCTAACGTCAAATGAGCAAGCGGGCTTACCACAGCTGCGGTCCTCTGGCAGTCTGAAAGCTTTGCGCACAAGCCGCATGCTACGCCCCTTCCTTGGCCTTTTGGCAGTGCTCGTGCATTGCCAGCACTAGGCGTGAATGGTCACTATCCAGCACACACGTTTCGTTGTGCCCGTTGCCAAGCGCTCTGGAGCACTGTTTATGACGAAAGCGGAACACCTCTTGCCGTTCCATTCTCAGAGCTCCGGACTTAAGCAATCTGCGACTCTTGCTGCGAATGCCAGAGGAAAACATTTCCAATGCGTCTGGCAGATAGAAACTGAACCTGGAGAACACCATTGTCAGGAGCTTGCACCTGCACCTTACACACACACGGGTTTGCAGCACATCTAAATGGCCAAGCTCTTTCTTAGGCAAGTTGAAAGCTGCTGTCAGATAGCTGTGCTCCTTGTCAGATGGAAGCAGCAGCACGCACATAGCAGTTTGGCAAGCACTAAAGAGCCACAGAAGAGCGTGGCATAGCAAAATGAAACAGGAAAAAGCATTTGCTACATGTGCCCTTGTTGTCGCCTAACAACAGGTAGCAGCATAAACCAGATGCGGGTGAAGTTCTTGCAGGCGACAGCTAACGTCAAATGAGCAAGCGGGCTTACCACAGCTGCGGTCCTCTGGCAGTCTGAAAGCTTTGCGCACAAGCCGGATGCTACGCCCCTTCCTTGGCCTTTTGGCAGTGCTCGTGCATTGCCAGCACTAGGCGTGAATGGTCACTATCCAGCACACACGTTTCGTTGTGCCCGTTGCCAAGCGCTCTGGAGCACTGTTTATGACGAAAGCGGAACACCTCTTGCCGTTCCATTCTCAGAGCTCCGGACTTAAGCAATCTGCGACTCTTGCTGCGAATGCCAGAGGAAAACATTTCCAATGCGTCTTGCAGATAGAAACTGACCCTGGAGAACACCTTTGTCAGGAGCTTGCACCTGCACCTTACACACACACGGGTTTGCAGCACATCTAAATGGCCAAGCTCTTTCTTAGGCAAGTTGAAAGCTGCTGTCAGAAGGTTGTGCTCCTTGTCAGATGGAAGCAGCAGCACGCACATAGCAGTTTGGCAAGCATTAAAGAGCCTCAGAAGAGCGTGGCATAGCAAAATGGGCCAGGAAAAAGCATTTGCTACATGTGCCCTTGTTGTCGCCTAACAACAGGTAGCAGCATAAACCAGATGCGGGTGAAGTTCTTGCAGGCGACAGCTAACGTCAAATGAGCAAGCGGGCTTACCACAGCTGCGGTCCTCTGGCAGTCTGAAAGCTTTGCGCACAAGCCGCATGCTACGCCCCTTCCTTGGCCTTTTGGCAGTGCTCGTGCATTGCCAGCACTAGGCGTGAATGGTCACTATCCAGCACACACGTTTCGTTGTGCCCGTTGCCAAGCGCTCTGGAGCACTGTTTATGACGAAAGCGGAACACCTCTTGCCGTTCCATTCTCAGAGCTCCGGACTTAAGCAATCTGCGACTGTTGGTGCGAATGCCAGAGGAAAACATTTCCAATGCGTCTTGCAGATAGAAACTGACCCTGGAGAACACCTTTGTCAGGAGCTTGCACCTGCACCTTACACACACACGGGTTTGCAGCACATCTAAATGGCCAAGCTCTTTCTTAGGCAAGTTGAAAGCTGCTGTCAGAAGGTTGTGCTCCTTGTCAGATGGAAGCAGCAGCACGCACATAGCAGTTTGGAAAGCACTAAAGAGCCTCAGAAGAGCGTGGCATAGCAAAATGAAACAGGAAAAAGCATTTGCTACATGTGCCCTTGTTGTCGCCTAACAACAGGTAGCAGCATAAACCAGATGCGGGTGAAGTTATTGCAGGCGACAGCTAACGTCAAATGAGCAAGCGGGCTTACCACAGCTGCGGTCCTCTGGCAGTCTGAAAGCTTTGCACACAAGCCGGATGCTACGCCCCTTCCTTGGCCTTTTGGCAGTGCTCGTGCATTGCCAGCACTAGGCGTGAATGGTCACTATCCCGCACACACGTTTCGTTGTGCCCGTTGCCAAGCGCTCTGGAGCACTGTTTATGACGAAAGCGGAACACCTCTTGCCGTTCCATTCTCAGAGCTCCTCAGTTAAGCAATCTGCGACTGTTGGTGCGAATGCCAGAGGAAAACATTTCCAATGCGTCTGGCAGATAGAAACTGAACCTGGAGAACACCATTGTCAGGAGCTTGCACCTGCACCTTACACACACACGGGTTTGCAGCACATCTAAATGGCCAAGCTCTTTCTTAGGCAAGTTGAAAGCTGCTGTCAGAAGGTTGTGCTTTTTGTCAGATGGAAGCAGCAGCACACACATAGCAGTTTGGCAAGCACTAAAGAGCCACAGAAGAGCGTGGCATAGCAAAATGGGACAGGAAAAAGCATTTGCTACATGTGCCCTTGTTGTCGCCTAACAACAGGTAGCAGCATAAACCAGATGCGGGTGAAGTTCTTGCAGGCGACAGCTAACGTCAAATGAGCAAGCGGGCTTACCACAGCTGCGGTCCTCTGGCAGTCTGAAAGCTTTGCGCACAAGCCGGATGCTACGCCCCTTCCTTGGCCTTTTGGCAGTGCTCGTGCATTGCCAGCACTAGGCGTGAATGGTCACTATCCAGCACACACGTTTCGTTGTGCCCGTTGCCAAGCGCTCTGGAGCACTGTTTATGACGAAAGCGGAACACCTCTTGCCGTTCCATTCTCAGAGCTCCTCAGTTAAGCAATCTGCGACTCTTGCTGCGAATGCCAGAGGAAAACATTTCCAATGCGTCTGGCAGATAGAAACTGAACCTGGAGAACACCTTTGTCAGGAGCTGGCACCTGCACCTTACACACACACGGGTTTGCAGCACATCTAAATGGCCAAGCTCTTTCTTAGGCAAGTTGAAAGCTGCTGTCAGAAGGTTGTGCTCCTTGTCAGATGGAAGCAGCAGCACGCACATAGCAGTTTGGCAAGCATTAAAGAGCCACAGAAGAGCGTGGCATAGCAAAATGAAACAGGAAAAAGCATTTGCTACATGTGCCCTTGTTGTCGCCTAACAACAGGTAGCAGCATAAACCAGATGCGGGTGAAGTTCTTGCAGGCGACAGCTAACGTCAAATGAACAAGCGGGCTTACCACAGCTGCGGTCCTCTGGCAGTCTGAAAGCTTTGCACACAAGCCGGATGCTACGCCCCTTCCTTGGCCTTTTGGCAGTGCTCGTGCATTGCCAGCACTAGGCGTGAATGGTCACTATCCAGCACACACGTTTCGTTGTGCCCGTTGCCAAGCGCTCTGGAGCACTGTTTATGACGAAAGCGGAACACCTCTTGCCGTTCCATTCTCAGAGCTCCGGACTTAAGCAATCTGCGACTGTTGGTGCGAATGCCAGAGGAAAACATTTCCAATGCGTCTGGCAGATAGAAACTGAACCTGGAGAACACCATTGTCAGGAGCTTGCACCTGCACCTTACACACACACGGGTTTGCAGCACATCTAAATGGCCAAGCTCTTTCTTAGGCAAGTTGAAAGCTGCTGTCAGAAGGCTGTGCTCCTTGTCAGATGGAAGCAGCAGCACGCACATAGCAGTTTGGCAAGCACTAAAGAGCCACAGAAGAGCGTGGCATAGCAAAATGAAACAGGAAAAAGCATTTGCTACATGTGCCCTTGTTGTTGCCTAACAACAGGTAGCAGCATAAACCAGATGCGGGTGAAGTTCTTGCAGGCGACAGCTAACGTCAAATGAGCAAGCGGGCTTACCACAGCTGCGGTCCTCTGGCAGTCTGAAAGCTTTGCGCACAAGCCGCATGCTACGCCCCTTCCTTGGCCTTTTGGCAGTGCTCCTGCATTGCCAGCACTAGGCGTGAATGGTCACTATCCAGCACACACGTTTCGTTGTGCCCGTTGCCAAGCGCTCTGGAGCACTGTTTATGACGAAAGCGGAACACCTCTTGCCGTTCCATTCTCAGAGCTCCGGACTTAAGCAATCTGCGACTCTTGCTGCGAATGCCAGAGGAAAACATTTCCAATGCGTCTTGCAGATAGAAACTGACCCTGGAGAACACCTTTGTCAGGAGCTTGCACCTGCACCTTACACACACACGGGTTTGCAGCACATCTAAATGGCCAAGCTCTTTCTTAGGCAAGTTGAAAGCTGCTGTCAGAAGGTTGTGCTCCTTGTCAGATGGAAGCAGCAGCACGCACATAGCAGTTTGGCAAGCATTAAAGAGCCTCAGAAGAGCGTGGCATAGCAAAATGGGCCAGGAAAAAGCATTTGCTACATGTGCCCTTGTTGTCGCCTAACAACAGGTAGCAGCATAAACCAGATGCGGGTGAAGTTCTTGCAGGCGACAGCTAACGTCAAATGAGCAAGCGGGCTTACCACAGCTGCGGTCCTCTGGCAGTCTGAAAGCTTTGCGCACAAGCCGCATGCTACGCCCCTTCCTTGGCCTTTTGGCAGTGCTCGTGCATTGCCAGCACTAGGCGTGAATGGTCACTATCCAGCACACACGTTTCGTTGTGCCCGTTGCCAAGCGCTCTGGAGCACTGTTTATGACGAAAGCGGAACACCTCTTGCCATTCCATTCTCAGAGCTCCGGACTTAAGCAATCTGCGACTGTTGGTGCGAATGCCAGAGGAAAACATTTCCAATGCGTCTGGCAGATAGAAACTGAACCTGGAGAACACCATTGTCAGGAGCTTGCACCTGCACCTTACACACACACGGGTTTGCAGCACATCTAAATGGCCAAGCTCTTTCTTAGGCAAGTTGAAAGCTGCTGTCAGATAGCTGTGCTCCTTGTCAGATGGAAGCAGCAGCACGCACATAGCAGTTTGGCAAGCACTAAAGAGCCACAGAAGAGCGTGGCATAGCAAAATGAAACAGGAAAAAGCATTTGCTACATGTGCCCTTGTTGTCGCCTAACAACAGGTAGCAGCATAAACCAGATGCGGGTGAAGTTCTTGCAGGCGACAGCTAACGTCAAATGAGCAAGCGGGCTTACCACAGCTGCGGTCCTCTGGCAGTCTGAAAGCTTTGCGCACAAGCCGGATGCTACGCCCCTTCCTTGGCCTTTTGGCAGTGCTCGTGCATTGCCAGCACTAGGCGTGAATGGTCACTATCCAGCACACACGTTTCGTTGTGCCCGTTGCCAAGCGCTCTGGAGCACTGTTTATGACGAAAGCGGAACACCTCTTGCCGTTCCATTCTCAGAGCTCCGGACTTAAGCAATCTGCGACTCTTGCTGCGAATGCCAGAGGAAAACATTTCCAATGCGTCTTGCAGATAGAAACTGACCCTGGAGAACACCTTTGTCAGGAGCTTGCACCTGCACCTTACACACACACGGGTTTGCAGCACATCTAAATGGCCAAGCTCTTTCTTAGGCAAGTTGAAAGCTGCTGTCAGAAGGTTGTGCTCCTTGTCAGATGGAAGCAGCAGCACGCACATAGCAGTTTGGCAAGCATTAAAGAGCCTCAGAAGAGCGTGGCATAGCAAAATGGGCCAGGAAAAAGCATTTGCTACATGTGCCCTTGTTGTCGCCTAACAACAGGTAGCAGCATAAACCAGATGCGGGTGAAGTTCTTGCAGGCGACAGCTAACGTCAAATGAGCAAGCGGGCTTACCACAGCTGCGGTCCTCTGGCAGTCTGAAAGCTTTGCGCACAAGCCGCATGCTACGCCCCTTCCTTGGCCTTTTGGCAGTGCTCGTGCATTGCCAGCACTAGGCGTGAATGGTCACTATCCAGCACACACGTTTCGTTGTGCCCGTTGCCAAGCGCTCTGGAGCACTGTTTATGACGAAAGCGGAACACCTCTTGCCGTTCCATTCTCAGAGCTCCGGACTTAAGCAATCTGCGACTCTTGCTGCGAATGCCAGAGGAAAACATTTCCAATGCGTCTTGCAGATAGAAACTGACCCTGGAGAACACCTTTGTCAGGAGCTTGCACCTGCACCTTACACACACACGGGTTTGCAGCACATCTAAATGGCCAAGCTCTTTCTTAGGCAAGTTGAAAGCTGCTGTCAGAAGGTTGTGCTCCTTGTCAGATGGAAGCAGCAGCACGCACATAGCAGTTTGGAAAGCACTAAAGAGCCTCAGAAGAGCGTGGCATAGCAAAATGAAACAGGAAAAAGCATTTGCTACATGTGCCCTTGTTGTCGCCTAACAACAGGTAGCAGCATAAACCAGATGCGGGTGAAGTTCTTGCAGGCGACAGCTAACGTCAAATGAGCAAGCGGGCTTACCACAGCTGCGGTCCTCTGGCAGTCTGAAAGCTTTGCACACAAGCCGGATGCTACGCCCCTTCCTTGGCCTTTTGGCAGTGCTCGTGCATTGCCAGCACTAGGCGTGAATGGTCACTATCCCGCACACACGTTTCGTTGTGCCCGTTGCCAAGCGCTCTGGAGCACTGTTTATGACGAAAGCGGAACACCTCTTGCCGTTCCATTCTCAGAGCTCCTCAGTTAAGCAATCTGCGACTGTTGGTGCGAATGCCAGAGGAAAACATTTCCAATGCGTCTGGCAGATAGAAACTGAACCTGGAGAACACCATTGTCAGGAGCTTGCACCTGCACCTTACACACACACGGGTTTGCAGCACATCTAAATGGCCAAGCTCTTTCTTAGGCAAGTTGAAAGCTGCTGTCAGAAGGTTGTGCTTTTTGTCAGATGGAAGCAGCAGCACGCACATAGCAGTTTGGCAAGCACTAAAGAGCCACAGAAGAGCGTGGCATAGCAAAATGGGACAGGAAAAAGCATTTGCTACATGTGCCCTTGTTGTCGCCTAACAACAGGTAGCAGCATAAACCAGATGCGGGTGAAGTTCTTGCAGGCGACAGCTAACGTCAAATGAGCAAGCGGGCTTACCACAGCTGCGGTCCTCTGGCAGTCTGAAAGCTTTGCGCACAAGCCGCATGCTACGCCCCTTCCTTGGCCTTTTGGCAGTGCTCGTGCATTGCCAGCACTAGGCGTGAATGGTCACTATCCAGCACACACGTTTCGTTGTGCCCGTTGCCAAGCGCTCTGGAGCACTGTTTATGACGAAAGCGGAACACCTCTTGCCGTTCCATTCTCAGAGCTCCTCAGTTAAGCAATCTGCGACTCTTGCTGCGAATGCCAGACGAAAACATTTCCAATGCGTCTGGCAGATAGAAACTGAACCTGGAGAACACCTTTGTCAGGAGCTGGCACCTGCACCTTACACACACACGGGTTTGCAGCACATCTAAATGGCCAAGCTCTTTCTTAGGCAAGTTGAAAGCTGCTGTCAGAAGGTTGTGCTCCTTGTCAGATGGAAGCAGCAGCACGCAAATAGCAGTTTGGCAAGCATTAAAGAGCCACAGAAGAGCGTGGCATAGCAAAATGAAACAGGAAAAAGCATTTGCTACATGTGCCCTTGTTGTCGCCTAACAACAGGTAGCAGCATAAACCAGATGCGGGTGAAGTTCTTGCAGGCGACAGCTAACGTCAAATGAACAAGCGGGCTTACCACAGCTGCGGTCCTCTGGCAGTCTGAAAGCTTTGCACACAAGCCGGATGCTACGCCCCTTCCTTGGCCTTTTGGCAGTGCTCGTGCATTGCCAGCACTAGGCGTGAATGGTCACTATCCAGCACACACGTTTCGTTGTGCCCGTTGCCAAGCGCTCTGGAGCACTGTTTATGACGAAAGCGGAACACCTCTTGCCGTTCCATTCTCAGAGCTCCGGACTTAAGCAATCTGCGACTGTTGGTGCGAATGCCAGAGGAAAACATTTCCAATGCGTCTGGCAGATAGAAACTGAACCTGGAGAACACCATTGTCAGGAGCTTGCACCTGCACCTTACACACACACGGGTTTGCAGCACATCTAAATGGCCAAGCTCTTTCTTAGGCAAGTTGAAAGCTGCTGTCAGAAGGCTGTGCTCCTTGTCAGATGGAAGCAGCAGCACGCACATAGCAGTTTGGCAAGCACTAAAGAGCCACAGAAGAGCGTGGCCTAGCAAAATGAAACAGGAAAAAGCATTTGCTACATGTGCCCTTGTTGTTGCCTAACAACAGGTAGCAGCATAAACCAGATGCGGGTGAAGTTCTTGCAGGCGACAGCTAACGTCAAATGAGCAAGCGGGCTTACCACAGCTGCGGTCCTCTGGCAGTCTGAAAGCTTTGCGCACAAGCCGCATGCTACGCCCCTTCCTTGGCCTTTTGGCAGTGCTCCTGCATTGCCAGCACTAGGCGTGAATGGTCACTATCCAGCACACACGTTTCGTTGTGCCCGTTGCCAAGCGCTCTGGAGCACTGTTTATGACGAAAGCGGAACACCTCTTGCCGTTCCATTCTCAGAGCTCCGGACTTAAGCAATCTGCGACTCTTGCTGCGAATGCCAGAGGAAAACATTTCCAATGCGTCTTGCAGATAGAAACTGACCCTGGAGAACACCTTTGTCAGGAGCTTGCACCTGCACCTTACACACACACGGGTTTGCAGCACATCTAAATGGCCAAGCTCTTTCTTAGGCAAGTTGAAAGCTGCTGTCAGAAGGTTGTGCTCCTTGTCAGATGGAAGCAGCAGCACGCACATAGCAGTTTGGCAAGCATTAAAGAGCCTCAGAAGAGCGTGGCATAGCAAAATGGGCCAGGAAAAAGCATTTGCTACATGTGCCCTTGTTGTCGCCTAACAACAGGTAGCAGCATAAACCAGATGCGGGTGAAGTTCTTGCAGGCGACAGCTAACGTCAAATGAGCAAGCGGGCTTACCACAGCTGCGGTCCTCTGGCAGTCTGAAAGCTTTGCACACAAGCCGGATGCTACGCCCCTTCCTTGGCCTTTTGGCAGTGCTCGTGCATTGCCAGCACTAGGCGTGAATGGTCACTATCCCGCACACACGTTTCGTTGTGCCCGTTGCCAAGCGCTCTGGAGCACTGTTTATGACGAAAGCGGAACACCTCTTGCCGTTCCATTCTCAGAGCTCCGGACTTAAGCAATCTACGACTCTTGCTGCGAATGCCAGAGGAAAACATTTCCAATGCGTCTGGCAGATAGAAACTGAACCTGGAGAACACCTTTGTCAGGAGCTGGCACCTGCACCTTACACACACACGGGTTTGCAGCACATCTAAATGGCCAAGCTCTTTCTTAGGCAAGTTGAAAGCTGCTGTCAGAAGGTTGTGCTCCTTGTCAGATGGAAGCAGCAGCACGCACATAGCAGTTTGGCAAGCACTAAAGAGCCACAGAAGAGCGTGGCCTAGCAAAATGAAACAGGAAAAAGCATTTGCTACATGTGCCCTTGTTGTCGCCTAACAACTGGTAGCAGCATAAACCAGATGCGGGTGAAGTTCTTGCAGGCGACAGCTAACGTCAAATGAGCAAGCGGGCTTACCACAGCTGCGGTCCTCTGGCAGTCTTAAAGCTTTGCAAACAAGCCGGATGTTACGCCCCTTCCTTGGCCTTTTGGCAGTGCTCCTGCATTGCCAGCATTAGGCGTGAATGGTCACTATCCCGCACACACGTTTCGTTGTGCCCGTTGCCAAACGCTCTGGAGCACTGTTTATGACGAAAGCGGAACACCTCTTGCCGTTCCATTCTCAGAGCTCCTCAGTTAAGCAATCTGCGACTGTTGGTGCGAATGCCAGAGGAAAACATTTCCAATGCGTCTGGCAGATAGAAACTGAACCTGGAGAACACCATTGTCAGGAGCTTGCACCTGCACCTTACACACACACGGGTTTGCAGCACATCTAAATGGCCAAGCTCTTTCTTAGGCAAGTTGAAAGCTGCTGTCAGAAGGTTGTGCTTTTTGTCAGATGGAAGCAGCAGCACGCACATAGCAGTTTGGCAAGCACTAAAGAGCCACAGAAGAGCGTGGCATAGCAAAATGAAACAGGAAAAAGCATTTGCTACATGTGCCCTTGTTGTCGCCTAACAACAGGTAGCAGCATAAACCAGATGCGGGTGAAGTTCTTGCAGGCGACAGCTAACGTCAAATGAGCAAGCGGGCTTACCACAGCTGCGGTCCTCTGGCAGTCTGAAAGCTTTGCGCACAAGCCGCATGCTACGCCCCTTCCTTGGCCTTTTGGCAGTGCTCGTGCATTGCCAGCACTAGGCGTGAATGGTCACTATCCAGCACACACGTTTCGTTGTGCCCGTTGCCAAGCGCTCTGGAGCACTGTTTATGACGAAAGCGGAACACCTCTTGCCGTTCCATTCTCAGAGCTCCGGACTTAAGCAATCTGCGACTGTTGGTGCGAATGCCAGAGGAAAACATTTCCAATGCGTCTGGCAGATAGAAACTGAACCTGGAGAACACCATTGTCAGGAGCTTGCACCTGCACCTTACACACACACGGGTTTGCAGCACATCTAAATGGCCAAGCTCTTTCTTAGGCAAGTTGAAAGCTGCTGTCAGAAGGTTGTGCTCCTTGTCAGATGGAAGCAGCAGCACGCACATAGCAGTTTGGCAAGCACTAAAGAGCCACAGAAGAGCGTGGCATAGCAAAATGAAACAGGAAAAAGCATTTGCTACATGTGCCCTTGTTGTCGCCTAACAACAGGTAGCAGCATAAACCAGATGCGGGTGAAGTTCTTGCAGGCGACAGCTAACGTCAAATGAGCAAGCGGGCTTACCACAGCTGCGGTCCTCTGGCAGTCTGAAAGCTTTGCACACAAGCCGGATGCTACGCCCCTTCCTTGGCCTTTTGGCAGTGCTCCTGCATTGCCAGCATTAGGCGTGAATGGTCACTATCCCGCACACACGTTTCGTTGTGCCCGTTGCCAAACGCTCTGGAGCACTGTTTATGACGAAAGCGGAACACCTCTTGCCGTTCCATTCTCAGAGCTCCTCAGTTAAGCAATCTGCGACTGTTGGTGCGAATGCCAGAGGAAAACATTTCCAATGCGTCTGGCAGATAGAAACTGAACCTGGAGAACACCATTGTCAGGAGCTTGCACCTGCACCTTACACACACACGGGTTTGCAGCACATCTAAATGGCCAAGCTCTTTCTTAGGCAAGTTGAAAGCTGCTGTCAGAAGGTTGTGCTTTTTGTCAGATGGAAGCAGCAGCACGCACATAGCAGTTTGGCAAGCACTAAAGAGCCACAGAAGAGCGTGGCATAGCAAAATGGGACAGGAAAAAGCATTTGCTACATGTGCCCTTGTTGTCGCCTAACAACAGGTAGCAGCATAAACCAGATGCGGGTGAAGTTCTTGCAGGCGACAGCTAACGTCAAATGAGCAAGCGGGCTTACCACAGCTGCGGTCCTCTGGCAGTCTGAAAGCTTTGCACACAAGCCGGATGCTACGCCCCTTCCTTGGCCTTTTGGCAGTGCTCCTGCATTGCCAGCACTAGGCGTGAATGGTCACTATCCAGCACACACGTTTCGTTGTGCCCGTTGCCAAGCGCTCTGGAGCACTGTTTATGACGAAAGCGGAACACCTCTTGCCGTTCCATTCTCAGAGCTCCGGACTTAAGCAATCTGCGACTGTTGGTGCGAATGCCAGAGGAAAACATTTCCAATGCGTCTGGCAGATAGAAACTGAACCTGGAGAACACCATTGTCAGGAGCTTGCACCTGCACCTTACACACACACGGGTTTGCAGCACATCTAAATGGCCAAGCTCTTTCTTAGGCAAGTTGAAAGCTGCTGTCAGAAGGCTGTGCTCTTTGTCAGATGGAAGCAGCAGCACGCACATAGCAGTTTGGCAAGCACTAAAGAGCCACAGAAGAGCGTGGCATAGCAAAATGAAACAGGAAAAAGCATTTGCTACATGTGCCCTTGTTGTTGCCTAACAACAGGTAGCAGCATAAACCAGATGCGGGTGAAGTTCTTGCAGGCGACAGCTAACGTCAAATGAGCAAGCGGGCTTACCACAGCTGCGGTCCTCTGGCAGTCTGAAAGCTTTGCGCACAAGCCGCATGCTACGCCCCTTCCTTGGCCTTTTGGCAGTGCTCCTGCATTGCCAGCACTAGGCGTGAATGGTCACTATCCAGCACACACGTTTCGTTGTGCCCGTTGCCAAGCGCTCTGGAGCACTGTTTATGACGAAAGCGGAACACCTCTTGCCGTTCCATTCTCAGAGCTCCTCAGTTAAGCAATCTGCGACTGTTGGTGCGAATGCCAGAGGAAAACATTTCCAATGCGTCTTGCAGATAGAAACTGACCCTGGAGAACACCTTTGTCAGGAGCTTGCACCTGCACCTTACACACACACGGGTTTGCAGCACATCTAAATGGCCAAGCTCTTTCTTAGGCAAGTTGAAAGCTGCTGTCAGAAGGTTGTGCTCCTTGTCAGATGGAAGCAGCAGCACGCACATAGCAGTTTGGCAAGCATTAAAGAGCCTCAGAAGAGCGTGGCATAGCAAAATGGGCCAGGAAAAAGCATTTGCTACATGTGCCCTTGTTGTCGCCTAACAACAGGTAGCAGCATAAACCAGATGCGGGTGAAGTTCTTGCAGGCGACAGCTAACGTCAAATGAGCAAGCGGGCTTACCACAGCTGCGGTCCTCTGGCAGTCTGAAAGCTTTGCACACAAGCCGGATGCTACGCCCCTTCCTTGGCCTTTTGGCAGTGCTCGTGCATTGCCAGCACTAGGCGTGAATGGTCACTATCCCGCACACACGTTTCGTTGTGCCCGTTGCCAAGCGCTCTGGAGCACTGTTTATGACGAAAGCGGAACACCTCTTGCCGTTCCATTCTCAGAGCTCCGGACTTAAGCAATCTACGACTCTTGCTGCGAATGCCAGAGGAAAACATTTCCAATGCGTCTGGCAGATAGAAACTGAACCTGGAGAACACCTTTGTCAGGAGCTGGCACCTGCACCTTACACACACACGGGTTTGCAGCACATCTAAATGGCCAAGCTCTTTCTTAGGCAAGTTGAAAGCTGCTGTCAGAAGGTTGTGCTCCTTGTCAGATGGAAGCAGCAGCACGCACATAGCAGTTTGGAAAGCACTAAAGAGCCACAGAAGAGCGTGGCCTAGCAAAATGAAACAGGAAAAAGCATTTGCTACATGTGCCCTTGTTGTCGCCTAACAACTGGTAGCAGCATAAACCAGATGCGGGTGAAGTTCTTGCAGGCGACAGCTAACGTCAAATGAGCAAGCGGGCTTACCACAGCTGCGGTCCTCTGGCAGTCTTAAAGCTTTGCAAACAAGCCGGATGTTACGCCCCTTCCTTGGCCTTTTGGCAGTGCTCCTGCATTGCCAGCATTAGGCGTGAATGGTCACTATCCCGCACACACGTTTCGTTGTGCCCGTTGCCAAGCGCTCTGGAGCACTGTTTATGACGAAAGCGGAACACCTCTTGCCGTTCCGTTCTCAGAGCTCCTCAGTTAAGCAATCTGCGACTGTTGGTGCGAATGCCAGAGGAAAACATTTCCAATGCGTCTGGCAGATAGAAACTGAACCTGGAGAACACCATTGTCAGGAGCTTGCACCTGCACCTTACACACACACGGGTTTGCAGCACATCTAAATGGCCAAGCTCTTTCTTAGGCAAGTTGAAAGCTGCTGTCAGAAGGTTGTGCTTTTTGTCAGATGGAAGCAGCAGCACGCACATAGCAGTTTGGCAAGCACTAAAGAGCCACAGAAGAGCGTGGCATAGCAAAATGAAACAGGAAAAAGCATTTGCTACATGTGCCCTTGTTGTCGCCTAACAACAGGTAGCAGCATAAACCAGATGCGGGTGAAGTTCTTGCAGGCGACAGCTAACGTCAAATGAGCAAGCGGGCTTACCACAGCTGCGGTCCTCTGGCAGTCTGAAAGCTTTGCGCACAAGCCGCATGCTACGCCCCTTCCTTGGCCTTTTGGCAGTGCTCGTGCATTGCCAGCACTAGGCGTGAATGGTCACTATCCAGCACACACGTTTCGTTGTGCCCGTTGCCAAGCGCTCTGGAGCACTGTTTATGACGAAAGCGGAACACCTCTTGCCGTTCCATTCTCAGAGCTCCGGACTTAAGCAATCTGCGACTCTTGCTGCGAATGCCAGAGGAAAACATTTCCAATGCGTCTGGCAGATAGAAACTGAACCTGGAGAACACCATTGTCAGGAGCTTGCACCTGCACCTTACACACACACGGGTTTGCAGCACATCTAAATGGCCAAGCTCTTTCTTAGGCAAGTTGAAAGCTGCTGTCAGAAGGTTGTGCTCCTTGTCAGATGGAAGCAGCAGCACGCACATAGCAGTTTGGCAAGCACTAAAGAGCCACAGAAGAGCGTGGCATAGCAAAATGAAACAGGAAAAAGCATTTGCTACATGTGCCCTTGTTGTCGCCTAACAACAGGTAGCAGCATAAACCAGATGCGGGTGAAGTTCTTGCAGGCGACAGCTAACGTCAAATGTGCAAGCGGGCTTACCACAGCTGCGGTCCTCTGGCAGTCTGAAAGCTTTGCGCACAAGCCGCATGCTACGCCCCTTCCTTGGCCTTTTGGCAGTGCTCCTGCATTGCCAGCACTAGGCGTGAATGGTCACTATCCAGCACACACGTTTCGTTGTGCCCGTTGCCAAGCGCTCTGGAGCACTGTTTATGACGAAAGCGGAACACCTCTTGCCGTTCCATTCTCAGAGCTCCTCAGTTAAGCAATCTGCGACTCTTGCTGCGAATGCCAGAGGAAAACATTTCCAATGCGTCTGGCAGATAGAAACTGAACCTGGAGAACACCTTTGTCAGGAGCTGGCACCTGCACCTTACACACACACGGGTTTGCAGCACATCTAAATGGCCAAGCTCTTTCTTAGGCAAGTTGAAAGCTGCTGTCAGAAGGTTGTGCTCCTTGTCAGATGGAAGCAGCAGCACGCACATAGCAGTTTGGCAAGCATTAAAGAGCCACAGAAGAGCGTGGCATAGCAAAATGAAACAGGAAAAAGCATTTGCTACATGTGCCCTTGTTGTCGCCTAACAACAGGTAGCAGCATAAACCAGATGCGGGTGAAGTTCTTGCAGGCGACAGCTAACGTCAAATGAGCAAGCGGGCTTACCACAGCTGCGGTCCTCTGGCAGTCTGAAAGCTTTGCGCACAAGCCGCATGCTACGCCCCTTCCTTGGCCTTTTGGCAGTGCTCGTGCATTGCCAGCACTAGGCGTGAATGGTCACTATCCAGCACACACGTTTCGTTGTGCCCGTTGCCAAGCGCTCTGGAGCACTGTTTATGATGAAAGCGGAACACCTCTTGCCGTTCCATTCTCAGAGCTCCGGACTTAAGCAATCTGCGACTCTTGCTGCGAATGCCAGAGGAAAACATTTCCAATGCGTCTGGCAGATAGAAACTGACCCTGAAGAACACCTTTGTCAGGAGCTGGCACCTGCACCTTACACACACACGGGTTTGCAGCACATCTAAATGGCCAAGCTCTTTCTTAGGCAAGTTGAAAGCTGCTGTCAGAAGGTTGTGCTCCTTGTCAGATGGAAGCAGCAGCACGCACATAGCAGTTTGGCAAGCATTAAAGAGCCTCAGAAGAGCGTGGCATAGCAAAATGGGCCAGGAAAAAGCATTTGCTACATGTGCCCTTGTTGTCGCCTAACAACAGGTAGCAGCATAAACCAGATGCGGGTGAAGTTCTTGCAGGCGACAGCTAACGTCAAATGAGCAAGCGGGCTTACCACAGCTGCGGTCCTCTGGCAGTCTTAAAGCTTTGCACACAAGCCGGATGCTACGCCCCTTCCTTGGCCTTTTGGCAGTGCTCCTGCATTGCCAGCACTAGGCGTGAATGGTCACTATCCCGCACACACGTTTCGTTGTGCCCGTTGCCAAACGCTCTGGAGCACTGTTTATGACGAAAGCGGAACACCTCTTGCCGTTCCATTCTCAGAGCTCCTCAGTTAAGCAATCTGCGACTGTTGGTGCGAATGCCAGAGGAAAACATTTCCAATGCGTCTGGCAGATAGAAACTGAACCTGGAGAACACCATTGTCAGGAGCTTGCACCTGCACCTTACACACACACGGGTTTGCAGCACATCTAAATGGCCAAGCTCTTTCTTAGGCAAGTTGAAAGCTGCTGTCAGAAGGTTGTGCTCCTTGTCAGATGGAAGCAGCAGCACGCACATAGCAGTTTGGCAAGCACTAAAGAGCCACAGAAGAGCGTGGCATAGCAAAATGAAACAGGAAAAAGCATTTGCTACATGTGCCCTTGTTGTCGCCTAACAACAGGTAGCAGCATAAACCAGATGCGGGTGAAGTTCTTGCAGGCGACAGCTAACGTCAAATGAGCAAGCGGGCTTACCACAGCTGCGGTCCTCTGGCAGTCTGAAAGCTTTGCGCACAAGCCGCATGCTACGCCCCTTCCTTGGCCTTTTGGCAGTGCTCGTGCATTGCCAGCACTAGGCGTGAATGGTCACTATCCAGCACACACGTTTCGTTGTGCCCGTTGCCAAGCGCTCTGGAGCACTGTTTATGACGAAAGCGGAACACCTCTTGCCGTTCCATTCTCAGAGCTCCTCAGTTAAGCAATCTGCGACTCTTGCTGCGAATGCCAGAGGAAAACATTTCCAATGCGTCTGGCAGATAGAAACTGAACCTGGAGAACACCATTGTCAGGAGCTTGCACCTGCACCTTACACACACACGGGTTTGCAGCACATCTAAATGGCCAAGCTCTTTCTTAGGCAAGTTGAAAGCTGCTGTCAGAAGGCTGTGCTCCTTGTCAGATGGAAGCAGCAGCACGCACATAGCAGTTTGGCAAGCACTAAAGAGCCACAGAAGAGCGTGGCATAGCAAAATGGGCCAGGAAAAAGCATTTGCTACATGTGCCCTTGTTGTCGCCTAACAACAGGTAGCAGCATAAACCAGATGCGGGTGAAGTTCTTGCAGGCGACAGCTAACGTCAAATGAGCAAGCGGGCTTACCACAGCTGCGGTCCTCTGGCAGTCTGAAAGCTTTGCGCACAAGCCGCATGCTACGCCCCTTCCTTGGCCTTTTGGCAGTGCTCGTGCATTGCCAGCACTAGGCGTGAATGGTCACTATCCAGCACACACGTTTCGTTGTGCCCGTTGCCAAGCGCTCTGGAGCACTGTTTATGACGAAAGCGGAACACCTCTTGCCGTTCCATTCTCAGAGCTCCGGACTTAAGCAATCTGCGACTGTTGGTGCGAATGCCAGAGGAAAACATTTCCAATGCGTCTGGCAGATAGAAACTGAACCTGGAGAACACCATTGTCAGGAGCTTGCACCTGCACCTTACACACACACGGGTTTGCAGCACATCTAAATGGCCAAGCTCTTTCTTAGGCAAGTTGAAAGCTGCTGTCAGAAGGTTGTGCTCCTTGTCAGATGGAAGCAGCAGCACGCACATAGCAGTTTGGCAAGCACTAAAGAGCCACAGAAGAGCGTGGCATAGCAAAATGAAACAGGAAAAAGCATTTGCTACATGTGCCCTTGTTGTCGCCTAACAACAGGTAGCAGCATAAACCAGATGCGGGTGAAGTTCTTGCAGGCGACAGCTAACGTCAAATGAGCAAGCGGGCTTACCACAGCTGCGGTCCTCTGGCAGTCTGAAAGCTTTGCGCACAAGCCGCATGCTACGCCCCTTCCTTGGCCTTTTGGCAGTGCTCGTGCATTGCCAGCACTAGGCGTGAATGGTCACTATCCAGCACACACGTTTCGTTGTGCCCGTTGCCAAGCGCTCTGGAGCACTGTTTATGACGAAAGCGGAACACCTCTTGCCGTTCCATTCTCAGAGCTCCGGACTTAAGCAATCTGCGACTGTTGGTGCGAATGCCAGAGGAAAACATTTCCAATGCGTCTGGCAGATAGAAACTGAACCTGGAGAACACCTTTGTCAGGAGCTGGCACCTGCACCTTACACACACACGGGTTTGCAGCACATCTAAATGGCCAAGCTCTTTCTTAGGCAAGTTGAAAGCTGCTGTCAGAAGGTTGTGCTCCTTGTCAGATGGAAGCAGCAGCACGCACATAGCAGTTTGGCAAGCATTAAAGAGCCACAGAAGAGCGTGGCATAGCAAAATGAAACAGGAAAAAGCATTTGCTACATGTGCCCTTGTTGTCGCCTAACAACAGGTAGCAGCATAAACCAGATGCGGGTGAAGTTCTTGCAGGCGACAGCTAACGTCAAATGAGCAAGCGGGCTTACCACAGCTGCGGTCCTCTGGCAGTCTGAAAGCTTTGCACACAAGCCGGATGCTACGCCCCTTCCTTGGCCTTTTGGCAGTGCTCCTGCATTGCCAGCACTAGGCGTGAATGGTCACTATCCAGCACACACGTTTCGTTGTGCCCGTTGCCAAGCGCTCTGGAGCACTGTTTATGACGAAAGCGGAACACCTCTTGCCGTTCCATTCTCAGAGCTCCGGACTTAAGCAATCTGCGACTGTTGGTGCGAATGCCAGAGGAAAACATTTCCAATGCGTCTGGCAGATAGAAACTGAACCTGGAGAACACCATTGTCAGGAGCTTGCACCTGCACCTTACACACACACGGGTTTGCAGCACATCTAAATGGCCAAGCTCTTTCTTAGGCAAGTTGAAAGCTGCTGTCAGAAGGTTGTGCTCCTTGTCAGATGGAAGCAGCAGCACGCACATAGCAGTTTGGCAAGCACTAAAGAGCCACAGAAGAGCGTGGCATAGCAAAATGAAACAGGAAAAAGCATTTGCTACATGTGCCCTTGTTGTCGCCTAACAACAGGTAGCAGCATAAACCAGATGCGGGTGAAGTTCTTGCAGGCGACAGCTAACGTCAAATGAGCAAGCGGGCTTACCACAGCTGCGGTCCTCTGGCAGTCTGAAAGCTTTGCGCACAAGCCGCATGCTACGCCCCTTCCTTGGCCTTTTGGCAGTGCTCGTGCATTGCCAGCACTAGGCGTGAATGGTCACTATCCCGCACACACGTTTCGTTGTGCCCGTTGCCAAGCGCTCTGGAGCACCGTTTATGACGAAAGCGGAACACCTCTTGCCGTTCCATTCTCAGAGCTCCGGACTTAAGCAATCTGCGACTGTTGGTGCGAATGCCAGAGGAAAACATTTCCAATGCGTCTGGCAGATAGAAACTGAACCTGGAGAACACCATTGTCAGGAGCTTGCACCTGCACCTTACACACACACGGGTTTGCAGCACATCTAAATGGCCAAGCTCTTTCTTAGGCAAGTTGAAAGCTGCTGTCAGAAGGTTGTGCTCCTTGTCAGATGGAAGCAGCAGCACGCACATAGCAGTTTGGCAAGCACTAAAGAGCCACAGAAGAGCGTGGCATAGCAAAATGAAACAGGAAAAAGCATTTGCTACATGTGCCCTTGTTGTCGCCTAACAACAGGTAGCAGCATAAACCAGATGCGGGTGAAGTTCTTGCAGGCGACAGCTAACGTCAAATGAGCAAGCGGGCTTACCACAGCTGCGGTCCTCTGGCAGTCTGAAAGCTTTGCGCACAAGCCGCATGCTACGCCCCTTCCTTGGCCTTTTGGCAGTGCTCGTGCATTGCCAGCACTAGGCGTGAATGGTCACTATCCAGCACACACGTTTCGTTGTGCCCGTTGCCAAGCGCTCTGGAGCACTGTTTATGACGAAAGCGGAACACCTCTTGCCGTTCCATTCTCAGAGCTCCTCAGTTAAGCAATCTGCGACTCTTGCTGCGAATGCCAGAGGAAAACATTTCCAATGCGTCTGGCAGATAGAAACTGAACCTGGAGAACACCATTGTCAGGAGCTTGCACCTGCACCTTACACACACACGGGTTTGCAGCACATCTAAATGGCCAAGCTCTTTCTTAGGCAAGTTGAAAGCTGCTGTCAGAAGGCTGTGCTCCTTGTCAGATGGAAGCAGCAGCACGCACATAGCAGTTTGGCAAGCACTAAAGAGCCACAGAAGAGCGTGGCATAGCAAAATGGGCCAGGAAAAAGCATTTGCTACATGTGCCCTTGTTGTCGCCTAACAACAGGTAGCAGCATAAACCAGATGCGGGTGAAGTTCTTGCAGGCGACAGCTAACGTCAAATGAGCAAGCGGGCTTACCATAGCTGCGGTCCTCTGGCAGTCTGAAAGCTTTGCGCACAAGCCGCATGCTACGCCCCTTCCTTGGCCTTTTGGCAGTGCTCCTGCATTGCCAGCACTAGGCGTGAATGGTCACTATCCAGCACACACGTTTCGTTGTGCCCGTTGCCAAGCGCTCTGGAGCACTGTTTATGACGAAAGCGGAACACCTCTTGCCGTTCCATTCTCAGAGCTCCGGACTTAAGCAATCTGCGACTGTTGGTGCGAATGCCAGAGGAAAACATTTCCAATGCGTCTGGCAGATAGAAACTGAACCTGGAGAACACCATTGTCAGGAGCTTGCACCTGCACCTTACACACACACGGGTTTGCAGCACATCTAAATGGCCAAGCTCTTTCTTAGGCAAGTTGAAAGCTGCTGTCAGAAGGTTGTGCTCCTTGTCAGATGGAAGCAGCAGCACGCACATAGCAGTTTGGGAAGCACTAAAGAGCCACAGAAGAGCGTGGCATAGCAAAATGAAACAGGAAAAAGCATTTGCTACATGTGCCCTTGTTGTCGCCTAACAACAGGTAGCAGCATAAACCAGATGCGGGTGAAGTTCTTGCAGGCGACAGCTAACGTCAAATGAGCAAGCGGGCTTACCACAGCTGCGGTCCTCTGGCAGTCTGAAAGCTTTGCGCACAAGCCGCATGCTACGCCCCTTCCTTGGCCTTTTGGCAGTGCTCGTGCATTGCCAGCACTAGGCGTGAATGGTCACTATCCAGCACACACGTTTCGTTGTGCCCGTTGCCAAGCGCTCTGGAGCACTGTTTATGACGAAAGCGGAACACCTCTTGCCGTTCCATTCTCAGAGCTCCGGACTTAAGCAATCTGCGACTGTTGGTGCGAATGCCAGAGGAAAACATTTCCAATGCGTCTGGCAGATAGAAACTGAACCTGGAGAACACCTTTGTCAGGAGCTGGCACCTGCACCTTACACACACACGGGTTTGCAGCACATCTAAATGGCCAAGCTCTTTCTTAGGCAAGTTGAAAGCTGCTGTCAGAAGGTTGTGCTCCTTGTCAGATGGAAGCAGCAGCACGCACATAGCAGTTTGGCAAGCATTAAAGAGCCACAGAAGAGCGTGGCATAGCAAAATGAAACAGGAAAAAGCATTTGCTACATGTGCCCTTGTTGTCGCCTAACAACAGGTAGCAGCATAAACCAGATGCGGGTGAAGTTCTTGCAGGCGACAGCTAACGTCAAATGAGCAAGCGGGCTTACCACAGCTGCGGTCCTCTGGCAGTCTGAAAGCTTTGCACACAAGCCGGATGCTACGCCCCTTCCTTGGCCTTTTGGCAGTGCTCCTGCATTGCCAGCACTAGGTGTGAATGGTCACTATCCAGCACACACGTTTCGTTGTGCCCGTTGCCAAGCGCTCTGGAGCACTGTTTATGACGAAAGCGGAACACCTCTTGCCGTTCCATTCTCAGAGCTCCGGACTTAAGCAATCTGCGACTGTTGGTGCGAATGCCAGAGGAAAACATTTCCAATGCGTCTGGCAGATAGAAACTGAACCTGGAGAACACCATTGTCAGGAGCTTGCACCTGCACCTTACACACACACGGGTTTGCAGCACATCTAAATGGCCAAGCTCTTTCTTAGGCAAGTTGAAAGCTGCTGTCAGAAGGTTGTGCTCCTTGTCAGATGGAAGCAGCAGCACGCACATAGCAGTTTGGCAAGCACTAAAGAGCCACAGAAGAGCGTGGCATAGCAAAATGAAACAGGAAAAAGCATTTGCTACATGTGCCCTTGTTGTCGCCTAACAACAGGTAGCAGCATAAACCAGATGCGGGTGAAGTTCTTGCAGGCGACAGCTAACGTCAAATGAGCAAGCGGGCTTACCACAGCTGCGGTCCTCTGGCAGTCTGAAAGCTTTGCGCACAAGCCGCATGCTACGCCCCTTCCTTGGCCTTTTGGCAGTGCTCGTGCATTGCCAGCACTAGGCGTGAATGGTCACTATCCAGCACACACGTTTCGTTGTGCCCGTTGCCAAGCGCTCTGGAGCACTGTTTATGACGAAAGCGGAACACCTCTTGCCGTTCCATTCTCAGAGCTCCGGACTTAAGCAATCTGCGACTCTTGCTGTGAATGCCAGAGGAAAACATTTCCAATGCGTCTTGCAGATAGAAACTGACCCTGGAGAACACCTTTGTCAGGAGCTTGCACCTGCACCTTACACACACACGGGTTTGCAGCACATCTAAATGGCCAAGCTCTTTCTTAGGCAAGTTGAAAGCTGCTGTCAGAAGGTTGTGCTCCTTGTCAGATGGAAGCAGCAGCACGCACATAGCAGTTTGGCAAGCATTAAAGAGCCTCAGAAGAGCGTGGCATAGCAAAATGGGCCAGGAAAAAGCATTTGCTACATGTGCCCTTGTTGTCGCCTAACAACAGGTAGCAGCATAAACCAGATGCGGGTGAAGTTCTTGCAGGCGACAGCTAACGTCAAATGAGCAAGCGGGCTTACCACAGCTGCGGTCCTCTGGCAGTCTGAAAGCTTTGCACACAAGCCGGATGCTACGCCCCTTCCTTGGCCTTTTGGCAGTGCTCGTGCATTGCCAGCACTAGGCGTGAATGGTCACTATCCCGCACACACGTTTCGTTGTGCCCGTTGCCAAGCGCTCTGGAGCACTGTTTATGACGAAAGCGGAACACCTCTTGCCGTTCCATTCTCAGAGCTCCGGACTTAAGCAATCTACGACTCTTGCTGCGAATGCCAGAGGAAAACATTTCCAATGCGTCTGGCAGATAGAAACTGAACCTGGAGAACACCTTTGTCAGGAGCTTGCACCTGCACCTTACACACACACGGGTTTGCAGCACATCTAAATGGCCAAGCTCTTTCTTAGGCAAGTTGAAAGCTGCTGTCAGAAGGTTGTGCTCCTTGTCAGATGGAAGCAGCAGCACGCACATAGCAGTTTGGAAAGCACTAAAGAGCCACAGAAGAGCGTGGCCTAGCAAAATGAAACAGGAAAAAGCATTTGCTACATGTGCCCTTGTTGTCGCCTAACAACTGGTAGCAGCATAAACCAGATGCGGGTGAAGTTCTTGCAGGCGACAGCTAACGTCAAATGAGCAAGCGGGCTTACCACAGCTGCGGTCCTCTGGCAGTCTTAAAGCTTTGCAAACAAGCCGGATGCTACGCCCCTTCCTTGGCCTTTTGGCAGTGCTCCTGCATTGCCAGCATTAGGCGTGAATGGTCACTATCCCGCACACACGTTTCGTTGTGCCCGTTGCCAAACGCTCTGGAGCACTGTTTATGACGAAAGCGGAACACCTCTTGCCGTTCCATTCTCAGAGCTCCTCAGTTAAGCAATCTGCGACTGTTGGTGCGAATGCCAGAGGAAAACATTTCCAATGCGTCTGGCAGATAGAAACTGAACCTGGAGAACACCATTGTCAGGAGCTTGCACCTGCACCTTACACACACACGGGTTTGCAGCACATCTAAATGGCCAAGCTCTTTCTTAGGCAAGTTGAAAGCTGCTGTCAGAAGGTTGTGCTTTTTGTCAGATGGAAGCAGCAGCACGCACATAGCAGTTTGGCAAGCACTAAAGAGCCACAGAAGAGCGTGGCATAGCAAAATGAAACAGGAAAAAGCATTTGCTACATGTGCCCTTGTTGTCGCCTAACAACAGGTAGCAGCATAAACCAGATGCGGGTGAAGTTCTTGCAGGCGACAGCTAACGTCAAATGAGCAAGCGGGCTTACCACAGCTGCGGTCCTCTGGCAGTCTGAAAGCTTTGCGCACAAGCCGGATGCTACGCCCCTTCCTTGGCCTTTTGGCAGTGCTCGTGCATTGCCAGCACTAGGCGTGAATGGTCACTATCCAGCACACACGTTTCGTTGTGCCCGTTGCCAAGCGCTCTGGAGCACTGTTTATGACGAAAGCGGAACACCTCTTGCCGTTCCATTCTCAGAGCTCCGGACTTAAGCAATCTGCGACTCTTGCTGCGAATGCCAGAGGAAAACATTTCCAATGCGTCTGGCAGATAGAAACTGAACCTGGAGAACACCATTGTCAGGAGCTTGCACCTGCACCTTACACACACACGGGTTTGCAGCACATCTAAATGGCCAAGCTCTTTCTTAGGCAAGTTGAAAGCTGCTGTCAGAAGGTTGTGCTCCTTGTCAGATGGAAGCAGCAGCACGCACATAGCAGTTTGGCAAGCACTAAAGAGCCACAGAAGAGCGTGGCATAGCAAAATGAAACAGGAAAAAGCATTTGCTACATGTGCCCTTGTTGTCGCCTAACAACAGGTAGCAGCATAAACCAGATGCGGGTGAAGTTCTTGCAGGCGACAGCTAACGTCAAATGAGCAAGCGGGCTTACCACAGCTGCGGTCCTCTGGCAGTCTGAAAGCTTTGCGCACAAGCCGGATGCTACGCCCCTTCCTTGGCCTTTTGGCAGTGCTCGTGCATTGCCAGCACTAGGCGGGAATGGTCACTATCCAGCACACACGTTTCGTTGTGCCCGTTGCCAAGCGCTCTGGAGCACTGTTTATGACGAAAGCGGAACACCTCTTGCCGTTCCATTCTCAGAGCTCCGGACTTAAGCAATCTGCGACTCTTGCTGCGAATGCCAGAGGAAAACATTTCCAATGCGTCTGGCAGATAGAAACTGAACCTGGAGAACACCTTTGTCAGGAGCTGGCACCTGCACCTTACACACACACGGGTTTGCAGCACATCTAAATGGCCAAGCTCTTTCTTAGGCAAGTTGAAAGCTGCTGTCAGAAGGTTGTGCTCCTTGTCAGATGGAAGCAGCAGCACGCACATAGCAGTTTGGCAAGCATTAAAGAGCCACAGAAGAGCGTGGCATAGCAAAATGAAACAGGAAAAAGCATTTGCTACATGTGCCCTTGTTGTCGCCTAACAACAGGTAGCAGCATAAACCAGATGCGGGTGAAGTTCTTGCAGGCGACAGCTAACGTCAAATGAGCAAGCGGGCTTACCACAGCTGCGGTCCTCTGGCAGTCTGAAAGCTTTGCACACAAGCCGCATGCTACGCCCCTTCCTTGGCCTTTTGGCAGTGCTCCTGCATTGCCAGCACTAGGCGTGAATGGTCACTATCCAGCACACACGTTTCGTTGTGCCCGTTGCCAAACGCTCTGGAGCACTGTTTATGACGAAAGCGGAACACCTCTTGCCGTTCCATTCTCAGAGCTCCGGACTTAAGCAATCTGCGACTGTTGGTGCGAATGCCAGAGGAAAACATTTCCAATGCGTCTGGCAGATAGAAACTGAACCTGGAGAACACCATTGTCAGGAGCTTGCACCTGCACCTTACACACACACGGGTTTGCAGCACATCTAAATGGCCAAGCTCTTTCTTAGGCAAGTTGAAAGCTGCTGTCAGAAGGTTGTGCTTTTTGTCAGATGGAAGCAGCAGCACGCACATAGCAGTTTGGCAAGCACTAAAGAGCCACAGAAGAGCGTGGCATAGCAAAATGAAACAGGAAAAAGCATTTGCTACATGTGCCCTTGTTGTCGCCTAACAACAGGTAGCAGCATAAACCAGATGCGGGTGAAGTTCTTGCAGGCGACAGCTAACGTCAAATGAGCAAGCGGGCTTACCACAGCTGCGGTCCTCTGGCAGTCTGAAAGCTTTGCGCACAAGCCGCATGCTACGCCCCTTCCTTGGCCTTTTGGCAGTGCTCGTGCATTGCCAGCACTAGGCGTGAATGGTCACTATCCCGCACACACGTTTCGTTGTGCCCGTTGCCAAGCGCTCTGGAGCACTGTTTATGACGAAAGCGGAACACCTCTTGCCGTTCCATTCTCAGAGCTCCGGACTTAAGCAATCTGCGACTCTTGCTGCGAATGCCAGAGGAAAACATTTCCAATGCGTCTGGCAGATAGAAACTGAACCTGGAGAACACCATTGTCAGGAGCTTGCACCTGCACCTTACACACACACGGGTTTGCAGCACATCTAAATGGCCAAGCTCTTTCTTAGGCAAGTTGAAAGCTGCTGTCAGAAGGTTGTGCTCCTTGTCAGATGGAAGCAGCAGCACGCACATAGCAGTTTGGCAAGCACTAAAGAGCCACAGAAGAGCGTGGCATAGCAAAATGAAACAGGAAAAAGCATTTGCTACATGTGCCCTTGTTGTCGCCTAACAACAGGTAGCAGCATAAACCAGATGCGGGTGAAGTTCTTGCAGGCGACAGCTAACGTCAAATGAGCAAGCGGGCTTACCACAGCTGCGGTCCTCTGGCAGTCTGAAAGCTTTGCGCACAAGCCGCATGCTACGCCCCTTCCTTGGCCTTTTGGCAGTGCTCGTGCATTGCCAGCACTAGGCGTGAATGGTCACTATCCAGCACACACGTTTCGTTGTGCCCGTTGCCAAGCGCTCTGGAGCACTGTTTATGACGAAAGCGGAACACCTCTTGCCGTTCCATTCTCAGAGCTCCGGACTTAAGCAATCTGCGACTCTTGCTGCGAATGCCAGAGGAAAACATTTCCAATGCGTCTGGCAGATAGAAACTGAACCTGGAGAACACCTTTGTCAGGAGCTGGCACCTGCACCTTACACACACACGGGTTTGCAGCACATCTAAATGGCCAAGCTCTTTCTTAGGCAAGTTGAAAGCTGCTGTCAGAAGGTTGTGCTCCTTGTCAGATGGAAGCAGCAGCACGCACATAGCAGTTTGGCAAGCATTAAAGAGCCACAGAAGAGCGTGGCATAGCAAAATGAAACAGGAAAAAGCATTTGCTACATGTGCCCTTGTTGTCGCCTAACAACAGGTAGCAGCATAAACCAGATGCGGGTGAAGTTCTTGCAGGCGACAGCTAACGTCAAATGAGCAAGCGGGCTTACCACAGCTGCGGTCCTCTGGCAGTCTGAAAGCTTTGCACACAAGCCGGATGCTACGCCCCTTCCTTGGCCTTTTGGCAGTGCTCCTGCATTGCCAGCACTAGGCGTGAATGGTCACTATCCAGCACACACGTTTCGTTGTGCCCGTTGCCAAGCGCTCTGGAGCACTGTTTATGACGAAAGCGGAACACCTCTTGCCGTTCCATTCTCAGAGCTCCGGACTTAAGCAATCTGCGACTGTTGGTGCGAATGCCAGAGGAAAACATTTCCAATGCGTCTGGCAGATAGAAACTGAACCTGGAGAACACCATTGTCAGGAGCTTGCACCTGCACCTTACACACACACGGGTTTGCAGCACATCTAAATGGCCAAGCTCTTTCTTAGGCAATTTGAAAGCTGCTGTCAGAAGGCTGTGCTCCTTGTCAGATGGAAGCAGCAGCACGCACATAGCAGTTTGGCAAGCACTAAAGAGCCACAGAAGAGCGTGGCATAGCAAAATGAAACAGGAAAAAGCATTTGCTACATGTGCCCTTGTTGTTGCCTAACAACAGGTAGCAGCATAAACCAGATGCGGGTGAAGTTATTGCAGGCGACAGCTAACGTCAAATGAGCAAGCGGGCTTACCACAGCTGCGGTCCTCTGGCAGTCTGAAAGCTTTGCGCACAAGCCGCATGCTACGCCCCTTCCTTGGCCTTTTGGCAGTGCTCCTGCATTGCCAGCACTAGGCGTGAATGGTCACTATCCAGCACACACGTTTCGTTGTGCCCGTTGCCAAGCGCTCTGGAGCACTGTTTATGACGAAAGCGGAACACCTCTTGCCGTTCCATTCTCAGAGCTCCGGACTTAAGCAATCTGCGACTCTTGCTGCGAATGCCAGAGGAAAACATTTCCAATGCGTCTGGCAGATAGAAACTGACCCTGGAGAACACCCTTGTCAGGAGCTTGCACCTGCACCTTACACACACACGGGTTTGCAGCACATCTAAATGGCCAAGCTCTTTCTTAGGCAAGTTGAAAGCTGCTGTCAGAAGGTTGTGCTTTTTGTCAGATGGAAGCAGCAGCACGCACATAGCAGTTTGGCAAGCATTAAAGAGCCTCAGAAGAGCGTGGCATAGCAAAATGGGCCAGGAAAAAGCATTTGCTACATGTGCCCTTGTTGTCGCCTAACAACAGGTAGCAGCATAAACCAGATGCGGGTGAAGTTCTTGCAGGCGACAGCTAACGTCAAATGAGCAAGCGGGCTTACCACAGCTGCGGTCCTCTGGCAGTCTGAAAGCTTTGCACACAAGCCGGATGCTACGCCCCTTCCTTGGCCTTTTGGCAGTGCTCGTGCATTGCCAGCACTAGGCGTGAATGGTCACTATCCCGCACACACGTTTCGTTGTGCCCATTGCCAAGCGCTCTGGAGCACTGTTTATGACGAAAGCGGAACACCTCTTGCCGTTCCATTCTCAGAGCTCCGGACTTAAGCAATCTACGACTCTTGCTGCGAATGCCAGAGGAAAACATTTCCAATGCGTCTGGCAGATAGAAACTGAACCTGGAGAACACCATTGTCAGGAGCTGGCACCTGCACCTTACACACACACGGGTTTTCAGCACATCTAAATGGCCAAGCTCTTTCTTAGGCAAGTTGAAAGCTGCTGTCAGAAGGTTGTGCTCCTTGTCAGATGGAAGCAGCAGCACGCACATAGCAGTTTGGAAAGCACTAAAGAGCCACAGAAGAGCGTGGCCTAGCAAAATGAAACAGGAAAAAGCATTTGCTACATGTGCCCTTGTTGTCGCCTAACAACTGGTAGCAGCATAAACCAGATGCGGGTGAAGTTCTTGCAGGCGACAGCTAACGTCAAATGAGCAAGCGGGCTTACCACAGCTGCGGTCCTCTGGCAGTCTTAAAGCTTTGCAAACAAGCCGGATGCTACGCCCCTTCCTTGGCCTTTTGGCAGTGCTCCTGCATTGCCAGCATTAGGCGTGAATGGTCACTATCCCGCACACACGTTTCGTTGTGCCCGTTGCCAAACGCTCTGGAGCACTGTTTATGACGAAAGCGGAACACCTCTTGCCGTTCCATTCTCAGAGCTCCTCAGTTAAGCAATCTGCGACTGTTGGTGCGAATGCCAGAGGAAAACATTTCCAATGCGTCTGGCAGATAGAAACTGAACCTGGAGAACACCATTGTCAGGAGCTTGCACCTGCACCTTACACACACACGGGTTTGCAGCACATCTAAATGGCCAAGCTCTTTCTTAGGCAAGTTGAAAGCTGCTGTCAGAAGGTTGTGCTTTTTGTCAGATGGAAGCAGCAGCACGCACATAGCAGTTTGGCAAGCACTAAAGAGCCACAGAAGAGCGTGGCATAGCAAAATGAAACAGGAAAAAGCATTTGCTACATGTGCCCTTGTTGTCGCCTAACAACAGGTAGCAGCATAAACCAGATGCGGGTGAAGTTCTTGCAGGCGACAGCTAACGTCAAATGAGCAAGCGGGCTTACCACAGCTGCGGTCCTCTGGCAGTCTGAAAGCTTTGCGCACAAGCCGCATGCTACGCCCCTTCCTTGGCCTTTTGGCAGTGCTCGTGCATTGCCAGCACTAGGCGTGAATGGTCACTATCCAGCACACACGTTTCGTTGTGCCCGTTGCCAAGCGCTCTGGAGCACTGTTTATGATGAAAGCGGAACACCTCTTGCCGTTCCATTCTCAGAGCTCCGGACTTAAGCAATCTGCGACTGTTGGTGCGAATGCCAGAGGAAAACATTTCCAATGCGTCTGGCAGATAGAAACTGACCCTGGAGAACACCCTTGTCAGGAGCTTGCACCTGCACCTTACACACACACGGGTTTGCAGCACATCTAAATGGCCAAGCTCTTTCTTAGGCAAGTTGAAAGCTGCTGTCAGAAGGTTGTTCTCCTTGTCAGATGGAAGCAGCAGCACGCACATAGCAGTTTGGCAAGCACTAAAGAGCCACAGAAGAGCGTGGCATAGCAAAATGAAACAGGAAAAAGCATTTGCTACATGTGCCCTTGTTGTCGCCTAACAACAGGTAGCAGCATAAACCAGATGCGGGTGAAGTTCTTGCAGGCGACAGCTAACGTCAAATGAGCAAGCGGGCTTACCACAGCTGCGGTCCTCTGGCAGTCTGAAAGCTTTGCGCACAAGCCGGATGCTACGCCCCTTCCTTGGCCTTTTGGCAGTGCTCGTGCATTGCCAGCACTAGGCGTGAATGGTCACTATCCAGCACACACGTTTCGTTGTGCCCGTTGCCAAGCGCTCTGGAGCACTGTTTATGACGAAAGCGGAACACCTCTTGCCGTTCCATTCTCAGAGCTCCTCAGTTAAGCAATCTGCGACTCTTGCTGCGAATGCCAGAGGAAAACATTTCCAATGCGTCTGGCAGATAGAAACTGAACCTGGAGAACACCTTTGTCAGGAGCTGGCACCTGCACCTTACACACACACGGGTTTGCAGCACATCTAAATGGCCAAGCTCTTTCTTAGGCAAGTTGAAAGCTGCTGTCAGAAGGTTGTGCTCCTTGTCAGATGGAAGCAGCAGCACGCACATAGCAGTTTGGCAAGCACTAAAGAGCCACAGAAGAGCGTGGCATAGCAAAATGAAACAGGAAAAAGCATTTGCTACATGTGCCCTTGTTGTCGCCTAACAACAGGTAGCAGCATAAACCAGATGCGGGTGAAGTTCTTGCAGGCAACAGCTAACGTCAAATGAGCAAGCGGGCTTACCACAGCTGCGGTCCTCTGGCAGTCTGAAAGCTTTGCGCACAAGCCGCATGCTACGCCCCTTCCTTGGCCTTTTGGCAGTGCTCCTGCATTGCCAGCACTAGGCGTGAATGGTCACTATCCAGCACACACGTTTCGTTGTGCCCGTTGCCAAGCGCTCTGGAGCACTGTTTATGACGAAAGCGGAACACCTCTTGCCGTTCCATTCTCAGAGCTCCGGACTTAAGCAATCTGCGACTCTTGCTGCGAATGCCAGAGGAAAACATTTCCAATGCGTCTTGCAGATAGAAACTGACCCTGAAGAACACCTTTGTCAGGAGCTGGCACCTGCACCTTACACACACACGGGTTTGCAGCACATCTAAATGGCCAAGCTCTTTCTTAGGCAAGTTGAAAGCTGCTGTCAGAAGGTTGTGCTCCTTGTCAGATGGAAGCAGCAGCACGCACATAGCAGTTTGGCAAGCATTAAAGAGCCTCAGAAGAGCGTGGCATAGCAAAATGGGCCAGGAAAAAGCATTTGCTACATGTGCCCTTGTTGTCGCCTAACAACAGGTAGCAGCATAAACCAGATGCGGGTGAAGTTCTTGCAGGCGACAGCTAACGTCAAATGAGCAAGCGGGCTTACCACAGCTGCGGTCCTCTGGCAGTCTTAAAGCTTTGCACACAAGCCGGATGCTACGCCCCTTCCTTGGCCTTTTGGCAGTGCTCCTGCATTGCCAGCACTAGGCGTGAATGGTCACTATCCCGCACACACGTTTCGTTGTGCCCGTTGCCAAACGCTCTGGAGCACTGTTTATGACGAAAGCGGAACACCTCTTGCCGTTCCATTCTCAGAGCTCCTCAGTTAAGCAATCTGCGACTGTTGGTGCGAATGCCAGAGGAAAACATTTCCAATGCGTCTGGCAGATAGAAACTGAACCTGGAGAACACCTTTGTCAGGAGCTTGCACCTGCACCTTACACACACACGGGTTTGCAGCACATCTAAATGGCCAAGCTCTTTCTTAGGCAAGTTGAAAGCTGCTGTCAGAAGGTTGTGCTCCTTGTCAGATGGAAGCAGCAGCACGCACATAGCAGTTTGGCAAGCACTAAAGAGCCACAGAAGAGCGTGGCATAGCAAAATGAAACAGGAAAAAGCATTTGCTACATGTGCCCTTGTTGTCGCCTAACAACAGGTAGCAGCATAAACCAGATGCGGGTGAAGTTCTTGCAGGCGACAGCTAACGTCAAATGAGCAAGCGGGCTTACCACAGCTGCGGTCCTCTGGCAGTCTGAAAGCTTTGCACACAAGCCGGATGCTACGCCCCTTCCTTGGCCTTTTGGCAGTGCTCCTGCATTGCCAGCACTAGGCGTGAATGGTCACTATCCCGCACACACGTTTCGTTGTGCCCGTTGCCAAGCGCTCTGGAGCACCGTTTATGACGAAAGCGGAACACCTCTTGCCGTTCCATTCTCAGAGCTCCGGACTTAAGCAATCTACGACTCTTGCTGCGAATGCCAGAGGAAAACATTTCCAATGCGTCTGGCAGATAGAAACTGAACCTGGAGAACACCATTGTCAGGAGCTGGCACCTGCACCTTACACACACACGGGTTTTCAGCACATCTAAATGGCCAAGCTCTTTCTTAGGCAAGTTGAAAGCTGCTGTCAGAAGGTTGTGCTCCTTGTCAGATGGAAGCAGCAGCACGCACATAGCAGTTTGGAAAGCACTAAAGAGCCACAGAAGAGCGTGGCCTAGCAAAATGAAACAGGAAAAAGCATTTGCTACATGTGCCCTTGTTGTCGCCTAACAACTGGTAGCAGCATAAACCAGATGCGGGTGAAGTTCTTGCAGGCGACAGCTAACGTCAAATGAGCAAGCGGGCTTACCACAGCTGCGGTCCTCTGGCAGTCTTAAAGCTTTGCAAACAAGCCGGATGCTACGCCCCTTCCTTGGCCTTTTGGCAGTGCTCCTGCATTGCCAGCATTAGGCGTGAATGGTCACTATCCCGCACACACGTTTCGTTGTGCCCGTTGCCAAACGCTCTGGAGCACTGTTTATGACGAAAGCGGAACACCTCTTGCCGTTCCATTCTCAGAGCTCCGGACTTAAGCAATCTGCGACTCTTGCTGCGAATGCCAGAGGAAAACATTTCCAATGCGTCTGGCAGATAGAAACTGAACCTGGAGAACACCATTGTCAGGAGCTTGCACCTGCACCTTACACACACACGGGTTTGCAGCACATCTAAATGGCCAAGCTCTTTCTTAGGCAAGTTGAAAGCTGCTGTCAGAAGGTTGTGCTTTTTGTCAGATGGAAGCAGCAGCACGCACATAGCAGTTTGGCAAGCACTAAAGAGCCACAGAAGAGCGTGGCATAGCAAAATGAAACAGGAAAAAGCATTTGCTACATGTGCCCTTGTTGTCGCCTAACAACAGGTAGCAGCATAAACCAGATGCGGGTGAAGTTCTTGCAGGCGACAGCTAACGTCAAATGAGCAAGCGGGCTTACCACAGCTGCGGTCCTCTGGCAGTCTGAAAGCTTTGCGCACAAGCCGCATGCTACGCCCCTTCCTTGGCCTTTTGGCAGTGCTCGTGCATTGCCAGCACTAGGCGTGAATGGTCACTATCCAGCACACACGTTTCGTTGTGCCCGTTGCCAAGCGCTCTGGAGCACTGTTTATGACGAAAGCGGAACACCTCTTGCCGTTCCATTCTCAGAGCTCCGGACTTAAGCAATCTGCGACTGTTGGTGCGAATGCCAGAGGAAAACATTTCCAATGCGTCTGGCAGATAGAAACTGAACCTGGAGAACACCATTGTCAGGAGCTTGCACCTGCACCTTACACACACACGGGTTTGCAGCACATCTAAATGGCCAAGCTCTTTCTTAGGCAAGTTGAAAGCTGCTGTCAGAAGGTTGTGCTCCTTGTCAGATGGAAGCAGCAGCACGCACATAGCAGTTTGGCAAGCACTAAAGAGCCACAGAAGAGCGTGGCATAGCAAAATGAAACAGGAAAAAGCATTTGCTACATGTGCCCTTGTTGTCGCCTAACAACAGGTAGCAGCATAAACCAGATGCGGGTGAAGTTCTTGCAGGCGACAGCTAACGTCAAATGAGCAAGCGGGCTTACCACAGCTGCGGTCCTCTGGCAGTCTGAAAGCTTTGCGCACAAGCCGGATGCTACGCCCCTTCCTTGGCCTTTTGGCAGTGCTCGTGCATTGCCAGCACTAGGCGTGAATGGTCACTATCCAGCACACACGTTTCGTTGTGCCCGTTGCCAAGCGCTCTGGAGCACTGTTTATGACGAAAGCGGAACACCTCTTGCCGTTCCATTCTCAGAGCTCCTCAGTTAAGCAATCTGCGACTCTTGCTGCGAATGCCAGAGGAAAACATTTCCAATGCGTCTGGCAGATAGAAACTGAACCTGGAGAACACCTTTGTCAGGAGCTGGCACCTGCACCTTACACACACACGGGTTTGCAGCACATCTAAATGGCCAAGCTCTTTCTTAGGCAAGTTGAAAGCTGCTGTCAGAAGGTTGTGCTCCTTGTCAGATGGAAGCAGCAGCACGCACATAGCAGTTTGGCAAGCACTAAAGAGCCACAGAAGAGCGTGGCATAGCAAAATGAAACAGGAAAAAGCATTTGCTACATGTGCCCTTGTTGTCGCCTAACAACAGGTAGCAGCATAAACCAGATGCGGGTGAAGTTCTTGCAGGCAACAGCTAACGTCAAATGAGCAAGCGGGCTTACCACAGCTGCGGTCCTCTGGCAGTCTGAAAGCTTTGCGCACAAGCCGCATGCTACGCCCCTTCCTTGGCCTTTTGGCAGTGCTCCTGCATTGCCAGCACTAGGCGTGAATGGTCACTATCCAGCACACACGTTTCGTTGTGCCCGTTGCCAAGCGCTCTGGAGCACTGTTTATGACGAAAGCGGAACACCTCTTGCCGTTCCATTCTCAGAGCTCCGGACTTAAGCAATCTGCGACTCTTGCTGCGAATGCCAGAGGAAAACATTTCCAATGCGTCTTGCAGATAGAAACTGACCCTGAAGAACACCTTTGTCAGGAGCTGGCACCTGCACCTTACACACACACGGGTTTGCAGCACATCTAAATGGCCAAGCTCTTTCTTAGGCAAGTTGAAAGCTGCTGTCAGAAGGTTGTGCTCCTTGTCAGATGGAAGCAGCAGCACGCACATAGCAGTTTGGCAAGCATTAAAGAGCCTCAGAAGAGCGTGGCATAGCAAAATGGGCCAGGAAAAAGCATTTGCTACATGTGCCCTTGTTGTCGCCTAACAACAGGTAGCAGCATAAACCAGATGCGGGTGAAGTTCTTGCAGGCGACAGCTAACGTCAAATGAGCAAGCGGGCTTACCACAGCTGCGGTCCTCTGGCAGTCTTAAAGCTTTGCACACAAGCCGGATGCTACGCCCCTTCCTTGGCCTTTTGGCAGTGCTCCTGCATTGCCAGCACTAGGCGTGAATGGTCACTATCCCGCACACACGTTTCGTTGTGCCCGTTGCCAAACGCTCTGGAGCACTGTTTATGACGAAAGCGGAACACCTCTTGCCGTTCCATTCTCAGAGCTCCTCAGTTAAGCAATCTGCGACTGTTGGTGCGAATGCCAGAGGAAAACATTTCCAATGCGTCTGGCAGATAGAAACTGAACCTGGAGAACACCTTTGTCAGGAGCTTGCACCTGCACCTTACACACACACGGGTTTGCAGCACATCTAAATGGCCAAGCTCTTTCTTAGGCAAGTTGAAAGCTGCTGTCAGAAGGTTGTGCTCCTTGTCAGATGGAAGCAGCAGCACGCACATAGCAGTTTGGCAAGCACTAAAGAGCCACAGAAGAGCGTGGCATAGCAAAATGAAACAGGAAAAAGCATTTGCTACATGTGCCCTTGTTGTCGCCTAACAACAGGTAGCAGCATAAACCAGATGCGGGTGAAGTTCTTGCAGGCGACAGCTAACGTCAAATGAGCAAGCGGGCTTACCACAGCTGCGGTCCTCTGGCAGTCTGAAAGCTTTGCACACAAGCCGGATGCTACGCCCCTTCCTTGGCCTTTTGGCAGTGCTCCTGCATTGCCAGCACTAGGCGTGAATGGTCACTATCCCGCACACACGTTTCGTTGTGCCCGTTGCCAAGCGCTCTGGAGCACCGTTTATGACGAAAGCGGAACACCTCTTGCCGTTCCATTCTCAGAGCTCCTCAGTTAAGCAATCTGCGACTGTTGGTGCGAATGCCAGAGGAAAACATTTCCAATGTGTCTGGCAGGGAGAAACTGAACGTGGAGAAAAGCTTTGTCAGGAGCTGGCACCTGCACCTTACACACACACGGGTTTGCAGCACATCTAAATGGCCAAGTTCTTTCTTAGGCAAGTTGAAAGCTGCTGTCAGAAGGCTGTGCTCCTTGTCAGATGGAAGCAGCAGCACGCACATAGCAGTTTGGCAAGCACTAAAGAGCCACAGAAGAGCGTGGCATAGCAAAATGAAACAGGAAAAAGCATTTGCTACATGTGCCCTTGTTGTCGCCTAACAACAGGTAGCAGCATAAACCAGATGCGGGTGAAGTTCTTGCAGGCGACAGCTAACGTCAAATGAGCAAGCGGGCTTACCACAGCTGCGGTCCTCTGGCAGTCTGAAAGCTTTGCGCACAAGCCGCATGCTACGCCCCTTCCTTGGCCTTTTGGCAGTGCTCCTGCATTGCCAGCACTAGGCGTGAATGGTCACTATCCAGCACACACGTTTCGTTGTGACCGTTGCCAAGCGCTCTGGAGCACTGTTTATGACGAAAGCGGAACACCTCTTGCCGTTCCATTCTCAGAGCTCCGGACTTAAGCAATCTGCGACTGTTGGTGCGAATGCCAGAGGAAAACATTTCCAATGCGTCTGGCAGATAGAAACTGAACCTGGAGAACACCATTGTCAGGAGCTTGCACCTGCACCTTACACACACACGGGTTTTCAGCACATCTAAATGGCCAAGCTCTTTCTTAGGCAAGTTGAAAGCTGCTGTCAGAAGGCTGTGCTCCTTGTCAGATGGAAGCAGCAGCACGCACATAGCAGTTTGGCAAGCACTAAAGAGCTACAGAAGAGCGTGGCATAGCAAAATGAAACAGGAAAAAGCATTTGCTACATGTGCCCTTGTTGTCGCCTAACAACAGGTAGCAGCATAAACCAGATGCGGGTGAAGTTCTTGCAGGCGACAGCTAACGTCAAATGAGCAAGCGGGCTTACCACAGCTGCGGTCCTCTGGCAGTCTGAAAGCTTTGCGCACAAGCCGCATGCTACGCCCCTTCCTTGGCCTTTTGGCAGTGCTCGTGCATTGCCAGCACTAGGCGTGAATGGTCACTATCCAGCACACACGTTTCGTTGTGCCCGTTGCCAAGCGCTCTGGAGCACTGTTTATGACGAAAGCGGAACACCTCTTGCCGTTCCATTCTCAGAGCTCCTCAGTTAAGCAATCTGCGACTGTTGGTGCGAATGCCAGAGGAAAACATTTCCAATGCGTCTGGCAGATAGAAACTGAACCTGGAGAACACCATTGTCAGGAGCTTGCACCTGCACCTTACACACACACGGGTTTGCAGCACATCTAAATGGCCAAGCTCTTTCTTAGGCAAGTTGAAAGCTGCTGTCAGAAGGTTGTGCTCCTTGTCAGATGGAAGCAGCAGCACGCACATAGCAGTTTGGCAAGCACTAAAGAGCCACAGAAGAGCGTGGCATAGCAAAATGAAACAGGAAAAAGCATTTGCTACATGTGCCCTTGTTGTCGCCTAACAACAGGTAGCAGCATAAACCAGATGCGGGTGAAGTTCTTGCAGGCGACAGCTAACGTCAAATGAGCAAGCGGGCTTACCACAGCTGCGGTCCTCTGGCAGTCTGAAAACTTTGCGCACAAGCCGCATGCTACGCCCCTTCCTTGGCCTTTTGGCAGTGCTCGTGCATTGCCAGCACTAGGCGTGAATGGTCACTATCCCGCACACACGTTTCGTTGTGCCCGTTGCCAAGCGCTCTGGAGCACCGTTTATGACGAAAGCGGAACACCTCTTGCCGTTCCATTCTCAGAGCTCCGGACTTAAGCAATCTGCGACTGTTGGTGCGAATGCCAGAGGAAAACATTTCCAATGCGTCTGGCAGATAGAAACTGAACCTGGAGAACACCATTGTCAGGAGCTTGCACCTGCACCTTACACACACACGGGTTTGCAGCACATCTAAATGGCCAAGCTCTTTCTTAGGCAAGTTGAAAGCTGCTGTCAGAAGGTTGTGCTCCTTGTCAGATGGAAGCAGCAGCACGCACATAGCAGTTTGGCAAGCACTAAAGAGCCACAGAAGAGTGTGGCATAGCAAAATGAAACAGGAAAAAGCATTTGCTACATGTGCCCTTGTTGTCGCCTAACAACAGGTAGCAGCATAAACCAGATGCGGGTGAAGTTCTTGCAGGCGACAGCTAACGTCAAATGAGCAAGCGGGCTTACCACAGCTGCGGTCCTCTGGCAGTCTGAAAGCTTTGCGCACAAGCCGGATGCTACGCCCCTTCCTTGGCCTTTTGGCAGTGCTCCTGCATTGCCAGCACTAGGCGTGAATGGTCACTATCCCGCACACACGTTTCGTTGTGCCCGTTGCCAAGCGCTCTGGAGCACCGTTTATGACGAAAGCGGAACACCTCTTGCCGTTCCATTCTCAGAGCTCCTCAGTTAAGCAATCTGCGACTCTTGCTGCGAATGCCAGAGGAAAACATTTCCAATGTGTCTGGCAGGGAGAAACTGAACCTGGAGAAAAGCTTTGTCAGGAGCTGGCACCTGCACCTTACACACACACGGGTTTGCAGCACATCTAAATGGCCAAGCTCTTTCTTAGGCAAGTTGAAAGCTGCTGTCAGAAGGTTGTGCTCCTTGTCAGATGGAAGCAGCAGCACGCACATAGCAGTTTGGCAAGCACTAAAGAGCCACAGAAGAGCGTGGCATAGCAAAATGAAACAGGAAAAAGCATTTGCTACATGTGCCCTTGTTGTCGCCTAACAACAGGTAGCAGCATAAACCAGATGCGGGTGAAGTTCTTGCAGGCGACAGCTAACGTCAAATGAGCAAGCGGGCTTACCACAGCTGCGGTCCTCTGGCAGTCTGAAAGCTTTGCGCACAAGCCGCATGCTACGCCCCTTCCTTGGCCTTTTGGCAGTGCTCCTGCATTGCCAGCACTAGGCGTGAATGGTCACTATCCCGCACACACGTTTCGTTGTGCCCGTTGCCAAGCGCTCTGGAGCACCGTTTATGACGAAAGCGGAACACCTCTTGCCGTTCCATTCTCAGAGCTCCTCAGTTAAGCAATCTGCGACTCTTGCTGCGAATGCCAGAGGAAAACATTTCCAATGTGTCTGGCAGGGAGAAACTGAACCTGGAGAAAAGCTTTGTCAGGAGCTGGCACCTGCACCTTACACACACACGGGTTTGCAGCACATCTAAATGGCCAAGTTCTTTCTTAGGCAAGTTGAAAGCTGCTGTCAGAAGGTTGTGCTCCTTGTCAGATGGAAGCAGCAGCACGCACATAGCAGTTTGGCAAGCACTAAAGAGCCACAGAAGAGCGTGGCATAGCAAAATGAAACAGGAAAAAGCATTTGCTACATGTGCCCTTGTTGTCGCCTAACAACAGGTAGCAGCATAAACCAGATGCGGGTGAAGTTCTTGCAGGCGACAGCTAACGTCAAATGAGCAAGCGGGCTTACCACAGCTGCGGTCCTCTGGCAGTCTGAAAACTTTGCACACAAGCCGGATGCTACGCCCCTTCCTTGCCCTTTTGGCAGTGCTCGTGCATTGCCAGCACTAGGCGTGAATGGTCACTATCCAGCACACACGTTTCGTTGTGCCCGTTGCCAAGCGCTCTGGAGCACTGCTTATGACGAAAGCGGAACACCTCTTGCCGTTCCATTCTCAGAGCTCCGGACATAAGCAATCTGCGACTGTTGGTGCGAATGCCAGAGGAAAACATTTCCAATGCGTCTGGCAGATAGAAACTGAACCTGGAGAACACCTTTGTCAGGAGCTTGCACCTGCACCTTACACACACACGGGTTTGCAGCACATCTAAATGGCCAAGCTCTTTCTTAGGCAAGTTGAAAGCTGCTGTCAGAAGGCTGTGCTCCTTGTCAGATGGAAGCAGCAGCACGCACATAGCAGTTTGGCAAGCACTAAAGAGCCACAGAAGAGCGTGGCATAGCAAAATGAAACAGGAAAAAGCATTTGCTACATGTGCCCTTGTTGTCGCCTAACAACAGGTAGCAGCATAAACCAGATGCGGGTGAAGTTCTTGCAGGCGACAGCTAACGTCAAATGAGCAAGCGGGCTTACCACAGCTGCGGTCCTCTGGCAGTCTGAAAGCTTTGCGCACAAGCCGCATGCTACGCCCCTTCCTTGGCCTTTTGGCAGTGCTCGTGCATTGCCAGCACTAGGCGTGAATGGTCACTATCCAGCACACACGTTTCGTTGTGCCCGTTGCCAAGCGCTCTGGAGCACTGTTTATGATGAAAGCGGAACACCTCTTGCCGTTCCATTCTCAGAGCTCCGGACTTAAGCAATCTGCGACTGTTGGTGCGAATGCCAGAGGAAAACATTTCCAATGCGTCTGGCAGATAGAAACTGAACCTGGAGAACACCATTGTCAGGAGCTTGCACCTGCACCTTACACACACACGGGTTTGCAGCACATCTAAATGGCCAAGCTCTTTCTTAGGCAAGTTGAAAGCTGCTGTCAGAAGGTTGTGCTCCTTGTCAGATGGAAGCAGCAGCACGCACATAGCAGTTTGGCAAGCACTAAAGAGCCACAGAAGAGCGTGGCATAGCAAAATGAAACAGGAAAAAGCATTTGCTACATGTGCCCTTGTTGTCGCCTAACAACAGGTAGCAGCATAAACCAGATGCGGGTGAAGTTCTTGCAGGCGACAGCTAACGTCAAATGAGCAAGCGGGCTTACCACAGCTGCGGTCCTCTGGCAGTCTGAAAGCTTTGCGCACAAGCCGCATGCTACGCCCCTTCCTTGGCCTTTTGGCAGTGCTCCTGCATTGCCAGCACTAGGCGTGAATGGTCACTATCCCGCACACACGTTTCGTTGTGCCCGTTGCCAAGCGCTCTGGAGCACCGTTTATGACGAAAGCGGAACACCTCTTGCCGTTCCATTCTCAGAGCTCCTCAGTTAAGCAATCTGCGACTCTTGCTGCGAATGCCAGAGGAAAACATTTCCAATGTGTCTGGCAGGGAGAAACTGAACCTGGAGAACACCATTGTCAGGAGCTTGCACCTGCACCTTACACACACACGGGTTTGCAGCACATCTAAATGGCCAAGCTCTTTCTTAGGCAAGTTGAAAGCTGCTGTCAGAAGGTTGTGCTCCTTGTCAGATGGAAGCAGCAGCACGCACATAGCAGTTTGGCAAGCACTAAAGAGCCACAGAAGAGCGTGGCATAGCAAAATGAAACAGGAAAAAGCATTTGCTACATGTGCCCTTGTTGTCGCCTAACAACAGGTAGCAGCATAAACCAGATGCGGGTGAAGTTCTTGCAGGCGACAGCTAACGTCAAATGAGCAAGCGGGCTTACCACAGCTGCGGTCCTCTGCAGTCTGAAAGCTTTGCGCACAAGCCGCATGCTACGCCCCTTCCTTGGCCTTTTGGCAGTGCTCCTGCATTGCCAGCACTAGGCGTGAATGGTCACTATCCCGCACACACGTTTCGTTGTGCCCGTTGCCAAGCGCTCTGGAGCACCGTTTATGACGAAAGCGGAACACCTCTTGCCGTTCCATTCTCAGAGCTCCGGACTTAAGCAATCTGCGACTCTTGCTGCGAATGCCAGAGGAAAACATTTCCAATGTGTCTGGCAGGGAGAAACTGAACCTGGAGAAAAGCTTTGTCAGGAGCTGGCACCTGCACCTTACACACACACGGGTTTGCAGCACATCTAAATGGCCAAGCTCTTTCTTAGGCAAGTTGAAAGCTGCTGTCAGAAGGTTGTGCTCCTTGTCAGATGGAAGCAGCAGCACGCACATAGCAGTTTGGCAAGCATTAAAGAGCCACAGAAGAGCGTGGCATAGCAAAATGAAACAGGAAAAAGCATTTGCTACATGTGCCCTTGTTGTCGCCTAACAACTGGTAGCAGCATAAACCAGATGCGGGTGAAGTTCTTGCAGGCGACAGCTAACGTCAAATGAGCAAGCGGGCTTACCACAGCTGCGGTCCTCTGGCAGTCTGAAAACTTTGCACACAAGCCGGATGCTACGCCCCTTCCTTGGCCTTTTGGCAGTGCTCCTGCATTGCCAGCACTAGGCGTGAATGGTCACTATCCAGCACACACGTTTCGTTGTGCCCGTTGTCAAGCGCTCTGGAGCACTGCTTATGACGAAAGCGGAACACCTCTTGCCGTTCCATTCTCAGAGCTCCTCAGTTAAGCAATCTGCGACTGTTGGTGCGAATGCCAGAGGAAAACATTTCCAATGCGTCTGGCAGATAGAAACTGAACCTGGAGAACACCATTGTCAGGAGCTTGCACCTGCACCTTACACACACACGGGTTTGCAGCACATCTAAATGGCCAAGCTCTTTCTTAGGCAAGTTGAAAGCTGCTGTCAGAAGGCTGTGCTTCTTGTCAGATGGAAGCAGCAGCACGCACATAGCAGTTTGGCAAGCACTAAAGAGCCACAGAAGAGCGTGGCATAGCAAAATGAAACAGGAAAAAGCATTTGCTACATGTGCCCTTGTTGTCGCCTAACAACAGGTAGCAGCATAAACCAGATGCGGGTGAAGTTCTTGCAGGCGACAGCTAACGTCAAATGAGCAAGCGGGCTTACCACAGCTGCGGTCCTCTGGCAGTCTGAAAGCTTTGCGCACAAGCCGCATGCTACGCCCCTTCCTTGGCCTTTTGGCAGTGCTCCTGCATTGCCAGCACTAGGCGTGAATGGTCACTATCCCGCACACACGTTTCGTTGTGCCCGTTGCCAAGCGCTCTGGAGCACCGTTTATGACGAAAGCGGAACACCTCTTGCCGTTCCATTCTCAGAGCTCCGGACTTAAGCAATCTGCGACTCTTGCTGCGAATGCCAGAGGAAAACATTTCCAATGCGTCTGGCAGATAGAAACTGAACCTGGAGAACACCATTGTCAGGAGCTTGCACCTGCACCTTACACACACACGGGTTTGCAGCACATCTAAATGGCCAAGCTCTTTCTTAGGCAAGTTGAAAGCTGCTGTCAGAAGGTTGTGCTCCTTGTCAGATGGAAGCAGCAGCACGCACATAGCAGTTTGGCAAGCACTAAAGAGCCACAGAAGAGCGTGGCATAGCAAAATGAAACAGGAAAAAGCATTTGCTACATGTGCCCTTGTTGTCGCCTAACAACAGGTAGCAGCATAAACCAGATGCGGGTGAAGTTCTTGCAGGTGACAGCTAACGTCAAATGAGCAAGCGGGCTTACCACAGCTGCGGTCCTCTGGCAGTCTGAAAGCTTTGCGCACAAGCCGCATGCTACGCCCCTTCCTTGGCCTTTTGGCAGTGCTCCTGCATTGCCAGCACTAGGCGTGAATGGTCACTATCCCGCACACACGTTTCGTTGTGCCCGTTGCCAAGCGCTCTGGAGCACCGTTTATGACGAAAGCGGAACACCTCTTGCTGTTCCATTCTCAGAGCTCCGGACTTAAGCAATCTGCGACTGTTGGTGCGAATGCCAGAGGAAAACATTTCCAATGCGTCTGGCAGATAGAAACTGAACCTGGAGAACACCATTGTCAGGAGCTTGCACCTGCACCTTACACACACACGGGTTTGCAGCACATCTAAATGGCCAAGCTCTTTCTTAGGCAAGTTGAAAGCTGCTGTCAGAAGGTTGTGCTCCTTGTCAGATGGAAGCAGCAGCACGCACATAGCAGTTTGGCAAGCACTAAAGAGCCACAGAAGAGCGTGGCATAGCAAAATGAAACAGGAAAAAGCATTTGCTACATGTGCCCTTGTTGTCGCCTAACAACAGGTAGCAGCATAAACCAGATGCGGGTGAAGTTCTTGCAGGCGACAGCTAACGTCAAATGAGCAAGCGGGCTTACCACAGCTGCGGTCCTCTGGCAGTCTGAAAGCTTTGCGCACAAGCCGCATGCTACGCCCCTTCCTTGGCCTTTTGGCAGTGCTCGTGCATTGCCAGCACTAGGCGTGAATGGTCACTATCCAGCACACACGTTTCGTTGTGCCCGTTGCCAAGCGCTCTGGAGCACTGTTTATGACGAAAGCGGAACACCTCTTGCCGTTCCATTCTCAGAGCTCCGGACTTAAGCAATCTGCGACTGTTGGTGCGAATGCCAGAGGAAAACATTTCCAATGCGTCTGGCAGATAGAAACTGAACCTGGAGAACACCATTGTCAGGAGCTTGCACCTGCACCTTACACACACACGGGTTTGCAGCACATCTAAATGGCCAAGCTCTTTCTTAGGCAAGTTGAAAGCTGCTGTCAGAAGGTTGTGCTCCTTGTCAGATGGAAGCAGCAGCACGCACATAGCAGTTTGGCAAGCACTAAAGAGCCACAGAAGAGCGTGGCATAGCAAAATGAAACAGGAAAAAGCATTTGCTACATGTGCCCTTGTTGTCGCCTAACAACAGGTAGCAGCATAAACCAGATGCGGGTGAAGTTCTTGCAGGTGACAGCTAACGTCAAATGAGCAAGCGGGCTTACCACAGCTGCGGTCCTCTGGCAGTCTGAAAGCTTTGCGCACAAGCCGCATGCTACGCCCCTTCCTTGGCCTTTTGGCAGTGCTCCTGCATTGCCAGCACTAGGCGTGAATGGTCACTATCCCGCACACACGTTTCGTTGTGCCCGTTGCCAAGCGCTCTGGAGCACCGTTTATGACGAAAGCGGAACACCTCTTGCTGTTCCATTCTCAGAGCTCCGGACTTAAGCAATCTGCGACTGTTGGTGCGAATGCCAGAGGAAAACATTTCCAATGCGTCTGGCAGATAGAAACTGAACCTGGAGAACACCATTGTCAGGAGCTTGCACCTGCACCTTACACACACACGGGTTTGCAGCACATCTAAATGGCCAAGCTCTTTCTTAGGCAAGTTGAAAGCTGCTGTCAGAAGGTTGTGCTCCTTGTCAGATGGAAGCAGCAGCATGCACATAGCAGTTTGGCAAGCACTAAAGAGCCACAGAAGAGCGTGGCGTAGCAAAATGAAACAGGAAAAAGCATTTGCTACATGTGCCCTTGTTGTCGCCTAACAACAGGTAGCAGCATAAACCAGATGCGGGTGAAGTTCTTGCAGGCGACAGCTAACGTCAAATGAGCAAGTGGGCTTACCACAGCTGCGGTCCTCTGGCAGTCTGAAAACTTTGCACACAAGCCGGATGCTACGCCCCTTCCTTGGCCTTTTGGCAGTGCTCCTGCATTGCCAGCACTAGGCGTGAATGGTCACTATCCCGCACACACGTTTCGTTGTGCCCGTTGCCAAGCGCTCTGGAGCACTGTTTATGACGAAAGCGGAACACCTCTTGCCGTTCCATTCTCAGAGCTCCTCAGTTAAACAATCTGCGACTGTTGGTGCGAATGCCAGAGGAAAACATTTCCAATGCGTCTGGCAGATAGAAACTGAACCTGGAGAACACCATTGTCAGGAGCTTGCACCTGCACCTTACACACACACGGGTTTGCAGCACATCTAAATGGCCAAGCTCTTTCTTAGGCAAGTTGAAAGCTGCTGTCAGAAGGTTGTGCTCCTTGTCAGATGGAAGCAGCAGCACGCACATAGCAGTTTGGAAAGCACTAAAGAGCCACAGAAGAGCGTGGCCTAGCAAAATGGGACAGGAAAAAGCATTTGCTACATGTGCCCTTGTTGTCGCCTAACAACAGGTAGCAGCATAAACCAGATGCGGGTGAAGTTCTTGCAGGCGACAGCTAACGTCAAATGAGCAAGCGGGCTTACCACAGCTGCGGTCCTCTGGCAGTCTGAAAGCTTTGCGCACAAGCCGGATTCTAAGCGCCTCCCTTGGCCTTTTGGCAGTGCTCGTGCATTGCCAGCACTAGGCGTGAATGGTCACTATCCAGCACACACGTTTCGTTGCGCCCGTTGCCAAGCGCTCTGGAGCACTGTTTATGACGAAAGCGGAACACCTCTTGCCGTTCCATTCTCAGAGCTCCTCAGTTAAGCAATCTGCGACTATTGCTGCGAATGCCAGAGGAAAACATTTCCAATGCGTCTGGCAGATAGAAACTGAACCTGGAGAACACCTTTGTCCGGAGCTGGCACCTGCACCTTACACACACACGGGTTTGCAGCACATCTAAATGGCCAAGCTCTTTCTTAGGCAAGTTGAAAGCTGCTGTCAGAAGGTTGTGCTCCTTGTCAGATGGAAGCAGCAGCACGCACATAGCAGTTTGGCAAGCACTAAAGAGCCACAGAAGAGCGTGGCATAGCAAAATGAAACAGGAAAAAGCATTTGCTACATGTGCCCTTGTTGTCGCCTAACAACAGGTAGCAGCATAAACCAGATGCGGGTGAAGTTCTTGCAGGCGACAGCTAACGTCAAATGAGCAAGCGGGCTTACCACAGCTGCGGTCCTCTGGCAGTCTGAAAGCTTTGCGCTCAAGCCGGATGCTACGCCCCTTCCTTGGCCTTTTGGCAGTGCTCCTGCATTGCCAGAACTAGGCGTGAATGGTCACTATCCCGCACACACGTTTCGTTGTGCCCGTTGCCAAGCGCTCTGGAGCACTGTTTATGACGAAAGCGGAACACCTCTTGCCGTTCCATTCTCAGAGCTCCTCAGTTAAGCAATCTGCGACTCTTGCTGCGAATGCCAGAGGAAAACATTTCCAATGCGTCTGGCAGATAGAAACTGAACCTGGAGAAAAGCTTTGTCAGGAGCTGGCACCTGCACCTTACACACACACGGGTTTGCAGCACATCTAAATGGCCAAGCTCTTTCTTAGGCAAGTTGAAAGCTGCTGTCAGAAGGTTGTGCTCCTTGTCAGATGGAAGCAGCAGCACGCACATAGCAGTTTGGCAAGCATTAAAGAGCCTCAGAAGAGCGTGGCATAGCAAAATGGGACAGGAAAAAGCATTTGCTACATGTGCCCTTGTTGTCGCCTAACAACAGGTAGCAGCATAAACCAGATGCGGGTGAAGTTCTTGCAGGCGACAGCTAACGTCAAATGAGCAAGCCGGCTTACCACAGCTGCGGTCCTCTGGCAGTCTGAAAACTTTGCGCACAAGCCGGATTCTAAGCGCCTCCCTTGGCCTTTTGGCAGTGCTCGTGCATTGCCAGCACTAGGCGTGAATGCTCACTATCCCGCACACACGATTCGTTGTGCCCGTTGCCAAGCGCTCTGGAGCACTGTTTATGACGAAAGCGGAACACCTCTTGCCGTTCCATTCTCAGAGCTCCTCAGTTAAGCAATCTGCGACTCTTGCTGCGAATGCCAGAGGAAAACATTTCCAATGCGTCTGGCAGATAGAAACTGAACCTGGAGAACACCTTTGTCAGGAGCTGGCACCTGCACCTTACACACACACGGGTTTGCAGCACATCTAAATGGCCAAGCTCTTTCTTAAGCAAGTTGAAAGCTGCTGTCAGAAGGCTGTGCTCCTTATCAGATGGAAGCAGCAGCACGCACATAGCAGTTGGGCAAGCACTAAAGAGCCACAGAAGAGTGTGGCCTAGCAAAATGAAACAGGAAAAAGCATTTGCTACATGTGCCCTTGTTGTCGCCTAACAACAGGTAGCAGCACAAACCAGATGCGGGTGAAGTTCTTGCAGGCGACAGCTAACGTCAAATGAGCAAGCGGGCTTACCACAGCTGCGGTCCTCTGGCAGTCTGAAAGCTTTGCGCACAAGCCGGATTCTAAGCGCCTCCCTTGGCCTTTTGGCAGTGCTCCTGCATTGCCAGCACCAGGCGTGAATGGTCACTATCCAGCACACACGTTTCGTTGTGCCCGTTGCCAAGCGCTCTGGAGCACTGTTTATGACGAAAGCGGAACACCTCTTGCCGTTCCATTCTCAGAGCTCCGGACTTAAGCAATCTGCGACTGTTGGTGCGAATGCCAGAGGAAAACATTTCCAATGCGTCTGGCAGGGAGAAACTGAACCTGGAGAACACCTTTGTCAGGAGCTTGCACCTGCACCTTACACACACACGGGTTTGCAGCACATCTAAATGGCCAAGCTCTTTCTTAGGCAAGTTGAAAGCTGCTGTCAAAAAGTCGTGCTCCTTGTCAGATGGAAGCAGCAGCATGCACATAGCAGTTTGGCAAGCATTAAAGAGCCACAGAAGAGCGTGGCCTAGCAAAATGAAACAAGAAAAAGCATTTGCTACATGTGCCCTTGTTGTCGCCTAACAACAGGTAGCAGCATAAACCAGATGCGGGTGAAGTTCTTGCAGGCGACAGCTAACGTCAAATGAGCAAGCGGGCTTACCACAGCTGCGGTCCTCTGGCAGTCTGAAAGCTTTGCGCACAAGCCGGATGCTAAGCGCCTTCCTTTGCCTTTTGGCAGTGCTCGTGCATTGCCAGCATTAGGCGTGAATGGTCACTATCCAGCACACACGTTTCGTTGTGCCCGTTGCCAAGCGCTCTGGAGCACTGTTTATGACGAAAGCGGAACACCTCTTGCCGTTCCATTCTCAGAGCTCCTCAGTTAAGCAATCTGCGACTCTTGCTGCGAATGCCAGAGGAAAACATTTCCAATGCGTCTGGCAGATAGAAACTGAACCTGGAGAACACCTTTGTCAGGAACTGGCACCTGCACCTTACACACACACGGGTTTGCAGCACATCTAAATGGCCAAGCTCTTTCTTAAGCAAGTTGAAAGCTGCTGTCAGAAGGCTGTGCTCCTTATCAGATGGAAGCAGCAGCACGCACATAGCAGTTGGGCAAGCACTAAAGAGCCACAGAAGAGCGTGGCCTAGCAAAATGGGCCAGGAAAAAGCATTTGCTACATGTGCCCTTGTTGTCGCCTAACAACAGGTAGCAGCATAAACCAGATGCGGGTGAAGTTCTTGCAGGCGACAGCTAACGTCAAATGAGCAAGCGGGCTTACCACAGCTGCGGTCCTCTGGCAGTCTGAAAGCTTTGCGCACAAGCCGCATGCTACGCCCCTTCCTTGGCCTTTTGGCAGTGCTCCTGCATTGCCAGAACTAGGCGTGAATGGTCACTATCCCGCACACACGTTTCGTAGTGCCCGTTGCCAAGCGCTCTGGAGCACTGTTTATGACGAAAGCGGAACACCTCTTGCCGTTCCATTCTCAGAGCTCCTGAGTTAAGCAATCTGCGACTCTTGCTGCGAATGCCAGAGGAAAACATTTCCAATGTGTCTGGCAGGGAGAAACTGAACCTGGAGAAAAGCTTTGTCAGGAGCTGGCACCTGCACCTTACACACACACGGGTTTGCAGCACATCTAAATGGCCAAGCTCTTTCTTAGGCAAGTTGAAAGCTGCTGTCAGAAGGTTGTGCTCCTTGTCAGATGGAAGCAGCAGCACTCACATAGCAGTTTGGGAAGCACTAAAGAGCCACAGAAGAGCGTGGCCTAGCAAAATGGGCCAGGAAAAAGCATTTGCTACATGTGCCCTTGTTGTCGCCTAACAACAGGTAGCAGCATAAACCAGATGCGGGTGAAGTTCTTGCAGGTGACAGCTAACGTCAAACGAGCAAGCGGGCTTACCACAGCTCCGGTCCTCTTGCAGTCTGAAAGCTTTGCGCACAAGCCGTATTCTAAGCGCCTCCCTTGGCCTTTTGGCAGTGCTCTTGCCTTGCCAGCATTAGACGTGAATGGTCACTATCCCGCACACACGATTCGTTGTGCCCGTTGCCAAGCGCTCTGGAGCACTGTTTATGACGAAAGCGGAACACCTCTTGCCGTTCCATTCTCAGAGCTCCTCAGTTAAGCAATCTGCAACTCTTGCTGCGAATGCCAGAGGAAAACATTTCCAATGTGTCTGGCAGGGGGAAACTGAACCTGGAGAACACCTTTGTCAGGAGCTGGCACCTGCACCTTACACACACACGGGTTTGCAGCACATCTAAATGGCCAAGCTCTTTCTTAGGCAAGTTGAAAGCTGCTGTCAGAAGGTTGTGCTCCTTGTCAGATGGAAGCAGCAGCATGAACATAGCAGTTTGGCAAGCATTAAAGAGCCACAGAAGAGCGTGGCCTAGCAAAATGAAACAGGAAAAAGCATTTGCTACATGTGCCCTTGTTGTCGCCTAACAACAGGTAGCAGCATAAACCAGATGCGGGTGAAGTTCTTGCAGGCGACAGCTAACGTCAAATGAGCAAGCGGGCTTACCACAGCTGCGGTCCTCTGGCAGTCTGAAAGCTTTGCACACAAGCCGGATGCTACGCCCCTTCCTTGGCCTTTTGGCAGTGCTCCTGCATTGCCAGAACTAGGCGTGAATGGTCACTATCCCGCACACACGTTTCGTTGTGCCCGTTGCCAAGCGCTCTGGAGCACTGTTTATGACGAAAGCGGAACACATCTTGCCGCTCCATTCTCAGAGCTCCTGAGTTAAGCAATCTGCGACTCTTGCTGCGAATGCCAGAGGAAAACATTTCCAATGTGTCTGGCAGGGAGAAACTGAACCTGGAGAACACCTTTGTCAGGAGCTTGCACCTGTACCTTAAACACACACATATTTACAGCACATCTAAATGGCCAAGCTCTTTCTTAGGCAAGTTGAAAGCTGCTGTCAGAAGGTTGTGCTCCTTGTCAGATGGAAGCAGCAGCATGCACATAGCAGTTTGGGAAGCATTAAAGAGCCACAGAAGAGCGTGGCCTAGCAAAATGAAACAAGAAAAAGCATTTGCTACATGTGCCCTTGTTGTCGCCTAACAACAGGTAGCAGCATAAACCAGATGCGGGTGAAGTTCTTGCAGGCGACAGCTAACGTCAAATGAGCAAGCGGGCTTACCACAGCTGCGGTCCTCTGGCAGTCTGAAAGCTTTGCGCACAAGCCGGATTCTAAGCGCCTCCCTTGGCCTTTTGGCAGTGCTCGTGCATTGCCAGCATTAGGCGTGAATGCTCACTATCCCGCACACACGATTCGTTGTGCCCGTTGCCAAGCGCTCTGGAGCACTGTTTATGACGAAAGCGGAACACCTCTTGCCGTTCCATTCTCAGAGCTCCTCAGTTAAGCAATCTGCGACTCTTGCTGCGAATGCCAGAGGAAAATATTTCCAATGCGTCTGGCAGATAGAAACTGAACCTGGAGAACACCTTTGTCAGGAGCTGGCACCTGCACCTTACACACACACGGGTTTGCAGCACATCTAAATGGCCAAGCTCTTTCTTAGGCAAGTTGAAAGCTGCTGTCAGAAGGTTGTGCCCCTTGTCAGATGGAAGCAGCAGCACGCACATAGCAGTTTGGCAAGCACTAAAGAGCCACAGAAGAGCGTGGCATAGCAAAATGAAACAGGAAAAAGCATTTGCTACATGTGCCCTTGTTGTCGCCTAACAACAGGTAGCAGCATAAACCAGATGCGGGTGAAGTTCTTGCAGGCGACAGCTAACATCAAATGAGCAAGCGGGCTTACCACAGCTGCGGTCCTCTGGCAGTCTGAAAGCTTTGCGCACAAGCCGGATTCTAAGCGCCTCCCTTTGCCTTTTGGCAGTGCTCGTGCATTGCCAGAACTAGGCGTGAATGGTCACTATCCAGCACACACGTTTCGTTGTGCCCGTTGCCAAGCGCTCTGGAGCACTGTTTATGACGAAAGCGGAACACCTCTTGCCGTTCCATTCTCAGAGCTCCTCAGTTAAGCAATCTACGACTCTTAGTGCGAATGCCAGAGGAAAACATTTCCAATGTGTCTGGGAAATAGAAATTGAACCTGGAGAATACCATTGTCAGGAGCTTGCACCTGCACCTTACACACACACGGGTTTGCAGCACATCTAAATGGCCAAGCTCTTTCTTAGGCAATTTGAAAGCTGCTGTCAGAAGGTTGTGCTCCTTGTCAGATGGAAGCAGCAGCACGCACATAGCAGTTTGGCAAGCACTAAAGAGCCACAGAAGAGCGTGGCATAGCAAAATGAAACAGGAAAAAGCATTTGCTACATGTGCCCTTGTTGTCGCCTAACAACAGGTAGCAGCATAAACCAGATGCGGGTGAAGTTCTTGCAGGCGACAGCTAACGTCAAATGAGCAAGCGGGCTTACCACAGCTGCGGTCCTCTGGCAGTCTGAAAGCTTTGCACACAAGCCGGATGCTACGCCCCTTCCTTGGCCTTTTGGCAGTGCTCCTGCATTGCCAGAACTAGGCGTGAATGGTCACTATCCCGCACACACGTTTCGTTGTGCCCGTTGCCAAGCGCTCTGGAGCACTGTTTATGACGAAAGCGGAACACCTCTTGCCGTTCCATTCTCAGAGCTCCTCAGTTAAGCAATCTGCGACTGTTGGTGCGAATGCCAGAGGAAAACATTTCCAATGCGTCTGGCAGATAGAAACTGAACCTGGAGAACACCTTTGTCAGGAGCTGGCACCTGCACCTTACACACACACGGGTTTGCAGCACATCTAAATGGCCAAGCTCTTTCTTAAGCAAGTTGAAAGCTGCTGTCAGAAGGCTGTGCTCCTTATCAGATGGAAGCAGCAGCACGCACATAGCAGTTGGGCAAGCACTAAAGAGCCACAGAAGAGCGTGGCCTAGCAAAATGGGCCAGGAAAAAGCATTTGCTACATGTGCCCTTGTTGTCGCCTAACAACAGGTAGCAGCATAAACCAGATGCGGGTGAAGTTCTTGCAGGCGACAGCTAACGTCAAATGAGCAAGCGGGCTTACCACAGCTGCGGTCCTCTGGCAGTCTGAAAGCTTTGCGCACAAGCCGGATTCTAAGCGCCTCCCTTGGCCTTTTGGCAGTGCTCCTGCATTGCCAGCACCAGGCGTGAATGGTCACTATCCAGCACACACGTTTCGTTGTGCCCGTTGCCAAGCGCTCTGGAGCACTGTTTATGACGAAAGCGGAACACCTCTTGCCGTTCCATTCTCAGAGCTCCTCAGTTAAGCAATCTGCGACTCTTGCTGCGAATGCCAGAGGAAAACATTTCCAATGCGTCTGGCAGGGAGAAACTGAACCTGGAGAACACCTTTGTCAGGAGCGTGCACCTGCACCTTACACACACACGGGTTTGCAGCACATCTAAATGGCCAAGCTCTTTCTTAGGCAAGTTGAAAGCTGCTGTCAAAAAGTCGTGCTCCTTGTCAGATGGAAGCAGCAGCATGCACATAGCAGTTTGGCAAGCATTAAAGAGCCACAGAAGAGCGTGGCCTAGCAAAATGAAACAAGAAAAAGCATTTGCTACATGTGCCCTTGTTGTCGCCTAACAACAGGTAGCAGCATAAACCAGATGCGGGTGAAGTTCTTGCAGGCGACAGCTAACGTCAAATGAGCAAGCGGGCTTACCACAGCTGCGGTCCTCTGGCAGTCTGAAAGCTTTGCGCTCAAGCCGGATGCTAAGCGCCTTCCTTGGCCTTTTGGCAGTGCTCCTGCATTGCCAGCACTAGGCGTGAATGGTCACTATCCAGCACACACGTTTCGTTGTGCCCGTTGCCAAGCGCTCTGGAGCACTGTTTATGACGAAAGCGGAACACCTCTTGCCGTTCCATTCTCAGAGCTCCGGACTTAAGCAATCTGCGACTCTTGCTGCGAATGCCAGAGGAAAACATTTCCAATGCGTCTGGCAGATAGAAACTGAACCTGGAGAACACCTTTGTCAGGAGCTTGCACCTGCACCTTACACACACACAGATTTGCAGCACATCTAAATGGCCAAGCTCTTTCTTAGGCAAGTTGAAAGCTGCTGTCAAAAGGCTGTGCTCCTTGCCAGATGGAAGCAGCAGCACGCACATAGCAGTTTGGGAAGCACTAAAGAGCCACAGAAGAGCGTGGCCTAGCAAAATGGGCCAGGAAAAAGCATTTGCTACATGTGCCCTTGTTGTCGCCTAACAACAGGTAGCAGCATAAACCAGATGCGGGTGAAGTTCTTGCAGGCGACAGCTAACGTCAAATGAGCAAGCGGGCTTACCACAGCTGCGGTCCTCTGGCAGTCTGAAAGCTTTGCGCTCAAGCCGGATGCTACGCCCCTTCCTTGGCCTTTTGGCAGTGCTCCTGCATTGCCAGAACTAGGCGTGAATGGTCACTATCCCGCACACACGTTTCGTTGTGCCCGTTGCCAAGCGCTCTGGAGCACTGTTTATGACGAAAGCGGAACACCTCTTGCCGTTCCATTCTCAGAGCTCCTCAGTTAAGCAATCTGCGACTCTTGCTGCGAATGCCAGAGGAAAACATTTCCAATGCGTCTGGCAGATAGAAACTGAACCTGGAGAAAAGCTTTGTCAGGAGCTGGCACCTGCACCTTACACACACACGGGTTTGCAGCACATCTAAATGGCCAAGCTCTTTCTTAGGCAAGTTGAAAGCTGCTGTCAGAAGGTTGTGCTCCTTGTCAGATGGAAGCAGCAGCACGCACATAGCAGTTTGGCAAGCATTAAAGAGCCTCAGAAGAGCGTGGCATAGCAAAATGGGACAGGAAAAAGCATTTGCTACATGTGCCCTTGTTGTCGCCTAACAACAGGTAGCAGCATAAACCAGATGCGGGTGAAGTTCTTGCAGGCGACAGCTAACGTCAAATGAGCAAGCCGGCTTACCACAGCTGCGGTCCTCTGGCAGTCTGAAAACTTTGCGCACAAGCCGGATTCTAAGCGCCTCCCTTGGCCTTTTGGCAGTGCTCGTGCATTGCCAGCACTAGGCGTGAATGCTCACTATCCCGCACACACGATTCGTTGTGCCCGTTGCCAAGCGCTCTGGAGCACTGTTTATGACGAAAGCGGAACACCTCTTGCCGTTCCATTCTCAGAGCTCCTCAGTTAAGCAATCTGCGACTCTTGCTGCGAATGCCAGAGGAAAACATTTCCAATGCGTCTGGCAGATAGAAACTGAACCTGGAGAACACCTTTGTCAGGAGCTGGCACCTGCACCTTACACACACACGGGTTTGCAGCACATCTAAATGGCCAAGCTCTTTCTTAAGCAAGTTGAAAGCTGCTGTCAGAAGGCTGTGCTCCTTATCAGATGGAAGCAGCAGCACGCACATAGCAGTTGGGCAAGCACTAAAGAGCCACAGAAGAGTGTGGCCTAGCAAAATGAAACAGGAAAAAGCATTTGCTACATGTGCCCTTGTTGTCGCCTAACAACAGGTAGCAGCACAAACCAGATGCGGGTGAAGTTCTTGCAGGCGACAGCTAACGTCAAATGAGCAAGCGGGCTTACCACAGCTGCGGTCCTCTGGCAGTCTGAAAGCTTTGCGCACAAGCCGGATTCTAAGCGCCTCCCTTGGCCTTTTGGCAGTGCTCCTGCATTGCCAGCACCAGGCGTGAATGGTCACTATCCAGCACACACGTTTCGTTGTGCCCGTTGCCAAGCGCTCTGGAGCACTGTTTATGACGAAAGCGGAACACCTCTTGCCGTTCCATTCTCAGAGCTCCTCAGTTAAGCAATCTGCGACTCTTGCTGCGAATGCCAGAGGAAAACATTTCCAATGCGTCTGGCAGGGAGAAACTGAACCTGGAGAACACCTTTGTCAGGAGCTTGCACCTGCACCTTACACACACACGGGTTTGCAGCACATCTAAATGGCCAAGCTCTTTCTTAGGCAAGTTGAAAGCTGCTGTCAAAAAGTCGTGCTCCTTGTCAGATGGAAGCAGCAGCATGCACATAGCAGTTTGGCAAGCATTAAAGAGCCACAGAAGAGCGTGGCCTAGCAAAATGAAACAAGAAAAAGCATTTGCTACATGTGCCCTTGTTGTCGCCTAACAACAGGTAGCAGCATAAACCAGATGCGGGTGAAGTTCTTGCAGGCGACAGCTAACGTCAAATGAGCAAGCGGGCTTACCACAGCTGCGGTCCTCTGGCAGTCTGAAAGCTTTGCGCACAAGCCGGATGCTAAGCGCCTTCCTTTGCCTTTTGGCAGTGCTCGTGCATTGCCAGCATTAGGCGTGAATGGTCACTATCCAGCACACACGTTTCGTTGTGCCCGTTGCCAAGCGCTCTGGAGCACTGTTTATGACGAAAGCGGAACACCTCTTGCCGTTCCATTCTCAGAGCTCCGGACTTAAGCAATCTGCGACTCTTGCTGCGAATGCCAGAGGAAAACATTTCCAATGCGTCTGGCAGGGAGAAACTGAACCTGGAGAACACCTTTGTCAGGAGCTTGCACCTGCACCTTACACACACACAGATTTGCAGCACATCTAAATGGCCAAGCTCTTTCTTAGGCAAGTTGAAAGCTGCTGTCAAAAGGCTGTGCTCCTTGCCAGATGGAAGCAGCAGCACGCACATAGCAGTTTGGCAAGCACTAAAGAGCCACAGAAGAGCGTGGCCTAGCAAAATGAAACAGGAAAAAGCATTTGCTACATGTGCCCTTGTTGTCGCCTAACAACAGGTAGCAGCATAAACCAGATGCGGGTGAAGTTCTTGCAGGCGACAGCTAACGTCAAATGAGCAAGCGGGCTTACCACAGCTGCGGTCCTCTGGCAGTCTGAAAGCTTTGCACACAAGCCGGATGCTACGCCCCTTCCTTGGCCTTTTGGCAGTGCTCCTGCATTGCCAGAACTAGGCGTGAATGGTCACTATCCCGCACACACGTTTCGTAGTGCCCGTTGCCAAGCGCTCTGGAGCACTGTTTATGACGAAAGCGGAACACCTCTTGCCGTTCCATTCTCAGAGCTCCTCAGTTAAGCAATCTGCGACTCTTGCTGCGAATGCCAGAGGAAAACATTTCCAATGCGTCTGGCAGATAGAAACTGAACCTGGAGAACACCTTTGTCAGGAACTGGCACCTGCACCTTACACACACACGGGTTTGCAGCACATCTAAATGGCCAAGCTCTTTCTTAAGCAAGTTGAAAGCTGCTGTCAGAAGGCTGTGCTCCTTATCAGATGGAAGCAGCAGCATGCACATAGCAGTTGGGCAAGCACTAAAGAGCCACAGAAGAGCGTGGCCTAGCAAAATGGGCCAGGAAAAAGCATTTGCTACATGTGCCCTTGTTGTCGCCTAACAACAGGTAGCAGCATAAACCAGATGCGGGTGAAGTTCTTGCAGGCGACAGCTAACGTCAAATGAGCAAGCGGGCTTACCACAGCTGCGGTCCTCTGGCAGTCTGAAAGCTTTGCGCACAAGCCGCATGCTACGCCCCTTCCTTGGCCTTTTGGCAGTGCTCCTGCATTGCCAGAACTAGGCGTGAATGGTCACTATCCCGCACACACGTTTCGTAGTGCCCGTTGCCAAGCGCTCTGGAGCACTGTTTATGACGAAAGCGGAACACCTCTTGCCGTTCCATTCTCAGAGCTCCTGAGTTAAGCAATCTGCGACTCTTGCTGCGAATGCCAGAGGAAAACATTTCCAATGTGTCTGGCAGGGAGAAACTGAACCTGGAGAAAAGCTTTGTCAGGAGCTGGCACCTGCACCTTACACACACACGGGTTTGCAGCACATCTAAATGGCCAAGCTCTTTCTTAGGCAAGTTGAAAGCTGCTGTCAGAAGGTTGTGCTCCTTGTCAGATGGAAGCAGCAGCATGAACATAGCAGTTTGGCAAGCATTAAAGAGCCACAGAAGAGCGTGGCCTAGCAAAATGAAACAGGAAAAAGCATTTGCTACATGTGCCCTTGTTGTCGCCTAACAACAGGTAGCAGCATAAACCAGATGCGGGTGAAGTTCTTGCAGGCGACAGCTAACGTCAAATGAGCAAGCGGGCTTACCACAGCTGCGGTCCTCTGGCAGTCTGAAAGCTTTGCACACAAGCCGGATGCTACGCCCCTTCCTTGGCCTTTTGGCAGTGCTCCTGCATTGCCAGAACTAGGCGTGAATGGTCACTATCCCGCACACACGTTTCGTTGTGCCCGTTGCCAAGCGCTCTGGAGCACTGTTTATGACGAAAGCGGAACACATCTTGCCGCTCCATTCTCAGAGCTCCTGAGTTAAGCAATCTGCGACTCTTGCTGCGAATGCCAGAGGAAAACATTTCCAATGTGTCTGGCAGGGAGAAACTGAACCTGGAGAACACCTTTGTCAGGAGCTTGCACCTGTACCTTAAACACACACATATTTACAGCACATCTAAATGGCCAAGCTCTTTCTTAGGCAAGTTGAAAGCTGCTGTCAGAAGGTTGTGCTCCTTGTCAGATGGAAGCAGCAGCATGCACATAGCAGTTTGGGAAGCACTAAAGAGCCACAGAAGAGCGTGGCCTAGCAAAATGGGCCAGGAAAAAGCATTTGCTACATGTGCCCTTGTTGTCGCCTAACAACAGGTAGCAGCATAAACCAGATGCGGGTGAAGTTCTTGCAGGCGACAGCTAACGTCAAATGAGCAAGCGGGCTTACCACAGCTGCGGTCCTCTGGCAGTCTGAAAGCTTTGCGCACAAGCCGGATTCTAAGCGCCTCCCTTGGCCTTTTGGCAGTGCTCGTGCATTGCCAGCATTAGGCGTGAATGCTCACTATCCCGCACACACGATTCGTTGTGCCCGTTGCCAAGCGCTCTGGAGCACTGTTTATGACGAAAGCGGAACACCTCTTGCCGTTCCATTCTCAGAGCTCCTCAGTTAAGCAATCTGCGACTCTTGCTGCGAATGCCAGAGGAAAATATTTCCAATGCGTCTGGCAGATAGAAACTGAACCTGGAGAACACCTTTGTCAGGAGCTGGCACCTGCACCTTACACACACACGGGTTTGCAGCACATCTAAATGGCCAAGCTCTTTCTTAGGCAAGTTGAAAGCTGCTGTCAGAAGGTTGTGCCCCTTGTCAGATGGAAGCAGCAGCACGCACATAGCAGTTTGGCAAGCACTAAAGAGCCACAGAAGAGCGTGGCATAGCAAAATGAAACAGGAAAAAGCATTTGCTACATGTGCCCTTGTTGTCGCCTAACAACAGGTAGCAGCATAAACCAGATGCGGGTGAAGTTCTTGCAGGCGACAGCTAACATCAAATGAGCAAGCGGGCTTACCACAGCTGCGGTCCTCTGGCAGTCTGAAAGCTTTGCGCACAAGCCGGATTCTAAGCGCCTCCCTTTGCCTTTTGGCAGTGCTCGTGCATTGCCAGAACTAGGCGTGAATGGTCACTATCCAGCACACACGTTTCGTTGTGCCCGTTGCCAAGCGCTCTGGAGCACTGTTTATGACGAAAGCGGAACACCTCTTGCCGTTCCATTCTCAGAGCTCCTCAGTTAAGCAATCTGCGACTCTTGCTGCGAATGCCAGAGGAAAACATTTCCAATGCGTCTGGCAGGGAGAAACTGAACCTGTAGAACACCTTTGTCAGGAGCGTGCACCTGCACCTTACACACACACGGGTTTGCAGCACATCTAAATGGCCAAGCTCTTTCTTAGGCAAGTTGAAAGCTGCTGTCAAAAGGCTGTGCTCCTTGCCAGATGGAAGCAGCAGCACGCACATAGCAGTTTGGCAAGCACTAAAGAGCCACAGAAGAGCGTGGCCTAGCAAAATGGGCCAGGAAAAAGCATTTGCTACATGTGCCCTTGTTGTCGCCTAACAACAGGTAGCAGCATAAACCAGATGCGGGTGAAGTTCTTGCAGGCGACAGCTAACGTCAAATGAGCAAGCGGGCTTACCACAGCTGCGGTCCTCTGGCAGTCTGAAAGCTTTGCACACAAGCCGGATGCTACGCCCCTTCCTTGGCCTTTTGGCAGTGCTCCTGCATTGCCAGAACTAGGCGTGAATGGTCACTATCCCGCACACACGTTTCGTAGTGCCCGTTGCCAAGCGCTCTGGAGCACTGTTTATGACGAAAGCGGAACACCTCTTGCCGTTCCATTCTCAGAGCTCCTCAGTTAAGCAATCTGCGACTCTTGCTGCGAATGCCAGAGGAAAACATTTCCAATGCGTCTGGCAGATAGAAACTGAACCTGGAGAACACCTTTGTCAGGAACTGGCACCTGCACCTTACACACACACGGGTTTGCAGCACATCTAAATGGCCAAGCTCTTTCTTAAGCAAGTTGAAAGCTGCTGTCAGAAGGCTGTGCTCCTTATCAGATGGAAGCAGCAGCACGCACATAGCAGTTGGGCAAGCACTAAAGAGCCACAGAAGAGCGTGGCCTAGCAAAATGGGCCAGGAAAAAGCATTTGCTACATGTGCCCTTGTTGTCGCCTAACAACAGGTAGCAGCATAAACCAGATGCGGGTGAAGTTCTTGCAGGCGACAGCTAACGTCAAATGAGCAAGCGGGCTTACCACAGCTGCGGTCCTCTGGCAGTCTGAAAGCTTTGCGCACAAGCCGCATGCTACGCCCCTTCCTTGGCCTTTTGGCAGTGCTCCTGCATTGCCAGAACTAGGCGTGAATGGTCACTATCCCGCACACACGTTTCGTAGTGCCCGTTGCCAAGCGCTCTGGAGCACTGTTTATGACGAAAGCGGAACACCTCTTGCCGTTCCATTCTCAGAGCTCCTCAGTTAAGCAATCTGCGACTCTTGCTGCGAATGCCAGAGGAAAACATTTCCAATGTGTCTGGCAGGGGGAAACTGAACCTGGAGAACACCTTTGTCAGGAGCTGGCACCTGCACCTTACACACACACGGGTTTGCAGCACATCTAAATGGCCAAGCTCTTTCTTAGGCAAGTTGAAAGCTGCTGTCAGAAGGTTGTGCTCCTTGTCAGATGGAAGCAGCAGCATGCACATAGCAGTTTGGCAAGCACTAAAGAGCCACAGAAGAGCGTGGCCTAGCAAAATGGGCCAGGAAAAAGCATTTGCTACATGTGCCCTTGTTGTCGCCTAACAACAGGTAGCAGCATAAACCAGATGCGGGTGAAGTTCTTGCAGGTGACAGCTAACGTCAAACGAGCAAGCGGGCTTACCACAGCTCCGGTCCTCTTGCAGTCTGAAAGCTTTGCGCACAAGCCGTATTCTAAGCGCCTCCCTTGGCCTTTTGGCAGTTCTCGTGCATTGCCAGCATTAGGCGTGAATGGTCACTATCCCGCACACACGATTCGTTGTGCCCGTTGCCAAGCGCTCTGGAGCACTGTTTATGACGAAAGCGGAACACCTCTTGCCGTTCCATTCTCAGAGCTCCTCAGTTAAGCAATCTGCGACTCTTGCTGCGAATGCCAGAGGAAAACATTTCCAATGTGTCTGGCAGGGGGAAACTGAACCTGGAGAACACCTTTGTCAGGAGCTGGCACCTGCACCTTACACACACACGGGTTTGCAGCACATCTAAATGGCCAAGCTCTTTCTTAGGCAAGTTGAAAGCTGCTGTCAGAAGGTTGTGCTCCTTGTCAGATGGAAGCAGCAGCACTCACATAGCAGTTTGGGAAGCACTAAAGAGCCACAGAAGAGTGTGGCATAGCAAAATGAAACAGGAAAAAGCATTTGCTACATGTGCCCTTGTTGTCGCCTAACAACAGGTAGCAGCATAAACCAGATGCGGGTGAAGTTCTTGCAGGCGACAGCTAACGTCAAATGAGCAAGCGGGCTTACCACAGCTGCGGTCCTCTGGCAGTCTGAAAGCTTTGCGCACAAGCCGGATTCTAAGCGCCTCCCTTGGCCTTTTGGCAGTGCTCCTGCATTGCCAGAACTAGGCGTGAATGGTCACTATCCCGCACACACGTTTCGTTGTGCCCGTTGCCAAGCGCTCTGGAGCACTGTTTATGACGAAAGCGGAACACCTCTTGCCGTTCCATTCTCAGAGCTCCTCAGTTAAGCAATCTGCGACTCTTGCTGCGAATGCCAGAGGAAAACATTTCCAATGCGTCTGGCAGATAGAAACTGAACCTGGAGAACACCTTTGTCAGGAGCTGGCACCTGCACCTTACACACACACGGGTTTGCAGCACATCTAAATGGCCAAGCTCTTTCTTAAGCAAGTTGAAAGCTGCTGTCAGAAGGCTGTGCTCCTTATCAGATGGAAGCAGCAGCACGCACATAGCAGTTGGGCAAGCACTAAAGAGCCACAGAAGAGCGTGGCCTAGCAAAATGGGCCAGGAAAAAGCATTTGCTACATGTGCCCTTGTTGTCGCCTAACAACAGGTAGCAGCATAAACCAGATGCGGGTGAAGTTCTTGCAGGCGACAGCTAACGTCAAATGAGCAAGCGGGCTTACCACAGCTGCGGTCCTCTGGCAGTCTGAAAGCTTTGCGCACAAGCCGGATTCTAAGCGCCTCCCTTGGCCTTTTGGCAGTGCTCCTGCATTGCCAGCACCAGGCGTGAATGGTCACTATCCAGCACACACGTTTCGTTGTGCCCGTTGCCAAGCGCTCTGGAGCACTGTTTATGACGAAAGCGGAACACCTCTTGCCGTTCCATTCTCAGAGCTCCTCAGTTAAGCAATCTGCGACTCTTGCTGCGAATGCCAGAGGAAAACATTTCCAATGCGTCTGGCAGGGAGAAACTGAACCTGGAGAACACCTTTGTCAGGAGCTTGCACCTGCACCTTACACACACACGGGTTTGCAGCACATCTAAATGGCCAAGCTCTTTCTTAGGCAAGTTGAAAGCTGCTGTCAAAAAGTCGTGCTCCTTGTCAGATGGAAGCAGCAGCATGCACATAGCAGTTTGGCAAGCATTAAAGAGCCACAGAAGAGCATGGCCTAGCAAAATGAAACAAGAAAAAGCATTTGCTACATGTGCCCTTGTTGTCGCCTAACAACAGGTAGCAGCATAAACCAGATGCGGGTGAAGTTCTTGCAGGCGACAGCTAACGTCAAATGAGCAAGCGGGCTTACCACAGCTGCGGTCCTCTGGCAGTCTGAAAGCTTTGCGCACAAGCCGGATGCTAAGCGCCTTCCTTTGCCTTTTGGCAGTGCTCGTGCATTGCCAGCACTAGGCGTGAATGGTCACTATCCAGCACACACGTTTCGTTGTGCCCGTTGCCAAGCGCTCTGGAGCACTGTTTATGACGAAAGCGGAACACCTCTTGCCGTTCCATTCTCAGAGCTCCTGAGTTAAGCAATCTGCGACTGTTGGTGCGAATGCCAGAGGAAAACATTTCCAATGCGTCTGGCAGGGAGAAACTGAACCTGGAGAACACCTTTGTCAGGAGCTTGCACCTGCACCTTACACACACACAGATTTGCAGCACATCTAAATGGCCAAGCTCTTTCTTAGGCAAGTTGAAAGCTGCTGTCAAAAGGCTGTGCTCCTTGCCAGATGGAAGCAGCAGCACGCACATAGCAGTTTGGGAAGCACTAAAGAGCCACAGAAGAGCGTGGCCTAGCAAAATGAAACAGGAAAAAGCATTTGCTACATGTGCCCTTGTTGTCGCCTAACAACAGGTAGCAGCACAAACCAGATGCGGGTGAAGTTCTTGCAGGCGACAGCTAACGTCAAATGAGCAAGCGGGCTTACCACAGCTGCGGTCCTCTGGCAGTCTGAAAGCTTTGCGCACAAGCTGGATTCTAAGCGCCTTCCTTTGCCTTTTGGCAGTGCTCGTGCATTGCCAGAACTAGGCGTGAATGGTCACTATCCAGCACACACGTTTCGTTGTGCCCGTTGCCAAGCGCTCTGGAGCACTGTTTATGACGAAAGCGGAACACCTCTTGCCGTTCCATTCTCAGAGCTCCTCAGTTAAGCAATCTACGACTCTTGCTGCGAATGCCAGAGGAAAACATTTCCAATGTGTCTGGGAAATAGAAATTGAACCTGGAGAATACCATTGTCAGGAGCTTGCACCTGCACCTTACACACACACGGGTTTGCAGCACATCTAAATGGCCAAGCTCTTTCTTAGGCAATTTGAAAGCTGCTGTCAGAAGGTTGTGCTCCTTGTCAGATGGAAGCAGCAGCATGCGCATAGCAGTTTGGCAAGCACTAAAGAGCCACAGAAGAGCGTGGCATAGCAAAATGAAACAGGAAAAAGCATTTGCTACATGTGCCCTTGTTGTCGCCTAACAACAGGTAGCAGCATAAACCAGATGCGGGTGAAGTTCTTGCAGGCGACAGCTAACGTCAAATGAGCAAGCGGGCTTACCACAGCTGCGGTCCTCTGGCAGTCTGAAAGCTTTGCACACAAGCCGGATGCTACGCCCCTTCCTTGGCCTTTTGGCAGCACTCCTGCATTGCCAGAACTAGGCGTGAATGGTCACTATCCCGCACACACGTTTCGTAGTGCCCGTTGCCAAGCGCTCTGGAGCACTGTTTATGACGAAAGCGGAACACCTCTTGCCGTTCCATTCTCAGAGCTCCTCAGTTAAGCAATCTGCGACTCTTGCTGCGAATGCCAGAGGAAAACATTTCCAATGCGTCTGGCAGATAGAAACTGAACCTGGAGAACACCTTTGTCAGGAGCTGGCACCTGCACCTTACACACACACGGGTTTACAGCACATCTAAATGGCCAAGCTCTTTCTTAAGCAAGTTGAAAGCTGCTGTCAGAAGGTTGTGCTCCTTATCAGATGGAAGCAGCAGCACGCACATAGCAGTTGGGCAAGCACTAAAGAGCCACAGAAGAGCGTGGCATAGCAAAATGGGCCAGGAAAAAGCATTTGCTACATGTGCCCTTGTTGTCGCCTAACAACAGGTAGCAGCATAAACCAGATGCGGGTGAAGTTCTTGCAGGCGACAGCTAACGTCAAATGAGCAAGCGGGCATACCACAGCTGCGGTCCTCTGGCAGTCTGAAAGCTTTGCGCACAAGCCGCATGCTACGCCCCTTCCTTGGCCTTTTGGCAGTGCTCCTGCATTGCCAGCACTAGGCGTGAATGGTCACTATCCAGCACACACGTTTCGTTGTGCCCGTTGCCAAGCGCTCTGGAGCACTGTTTATGACGAAAGCGGAACACCTCTTGCCGTTCCATTCTCAGAGCTCCTCAGTTAAGCAATCTGCGACTCTTGCTGCGAATGCCAGAGGAAAACATTTCCAATGTGTCTGGCAGGGAGAAACTGAACCTGGAGAAAAGCTTTGTCAGGAGCTGGCACCTGCACCTTACACACACACGGGTTTGCAGCACATCTAAATGGCCAAGCTCTTTCTTAGGCAAGTTGAAAGCTGCTGTCAGAAGGTTGTGCTCCTTGTCAGATGGAAGCAGCAGCACTCACATAGCAGTTTGGGAAGCACTAAAGAGCCACAGAAGAGTGTGGCATAGCAAAATGAAACAGGAAAAAGCATTTGCTACATGTGCCCTTGTTGTCGCCTAACAACAGGTAGCAGCATAAACCAGATGCGGGTGAAGTTCTTGCAGGCGACAGCTAACGTCAAATGAGCAAGCGGGCTTACCACAGCTGCGGTCCTCTGGCAGTCTGAAAGCTTTGCGCACAAGCCGGATTCTAAGCGCCTCCCTTGGCCTTTTGGCAGTGCTCCTGCATTGCCAGAACTAGGCGTGAATGGTCACTATCCCGCACACACGTTTCGTAGTGCCCGTTGCCAAGCGCTCTGGAGCACTGTTTATGACGAAAGCGGAACACCTCTTGCCGTTCCATTCTCAGAGCTCCTCAGTTAAGCAATCTGCGACTCTTGCTGCGAATGCCAGAGGAAAACATTTCCAATGCGTCTGGCAGATAGAAACTGAACCTGGAGAACACCTTTGTCAGGAGCTTGCACCTGCACCTTACACACACACGGGTTTGCAGCACATCTAAATGGCCAAGCTCTTTCTTAAGCAAGTTGAAAGCTGCTGTCAGAAGGCTGTGCTCCTTATCAGATGGAAGCAGCAGCACGCACATAGCAGTTTGGCAAGCACTAAAGAGCCACAGAAGAGCGTGGCCTAGCAAAATGGGCCAGGAAAAAGCATTTGCTACATGTGCCCTTGTTGTCGCCTAACAACAGGTAGCAGCATAAACCAGATGCGGGTGAAGTTCTTGCAGGCGACAGCTAACGTCAAATGAGCAAGCGGGCTTACCACAGCTGCGGTCCTCTGGCAGTCTGAAAGCTTTGCGCACAAGCCGGATTCTAAGCGCCTCCCTTGGCCTTTTGGCAGTGCTCCTGCATTGCCAGCACCAGGCGTGAATGGTCACTATCCAGCACACACGTTTCGTTGTGCCCGTTGCCAAGCGCTCTGGAGCACTGTTTATGACGAAAGCGGAACACCTCTTGCCGTTCCATTCTCAGAGCTCCTCAGTTAAGCAATCTGCGACTCTTGCTGCGAATGCCAGAGGAAAACATTTCCAATGCGTCTGGCAGGGAGAAACTGAACCTGGAGAACACCTTTGTCAGGAGCTTGCACCTGCACCTTACACACACACGGGTTTGCAGCACATCTAAATGGCCAAGCTCTTTCTTAGGCAAGTTGAAAGCTGCTGTCAAAAAGTCGTGCTCCTTGTCAGATGGAAGCAGCAGCATGCACATAGCAGTTTGGCAAGCATTAAAGAGCCACAGAAGAGCATGGCCTAGCAAAATGAAACAAGAAAAAGCATTTGCTACATGTGCCCTTGTTGTCGCCTAACAACAGGTAGCAGCATAAACCAGATGCGGGTGAAGTTCTTGCAGGCGACAGCTAACGTCAAATGAGCAAGCGGGCTTACCACAGCTGCGGTCCTCTGGCAGTCTGAAAGCTTTGCGCACAAGCCGGATGCTAAGCGCCTTCCTTTGCCTTTTGGCAGTGCTCGTGCATTGCCAGCACTAGGCGTGAATGGTCACTATCCAGCACACACGTTTCGTTGTGCCCGTTGCCAAGCGCTCTGGAGCACTGTTTATGACGAAAGCGGAACACCTCTTGCCGTTCCATTCTCAGAGCTCCTCAGTTAAGCAATCTGCGACTCTTGCTGCGAATGCCAGAGGAAAACATTTCCAATGTGTCTGGGAAATAGAAATTGAACCTGGAGAATACCATTGTCAGGAGCTTGCACCTGCACCTTACACACACACGGGTTTGCAGCACATCTAAATGGCCAAGCTCTTTCTTAGGCAATTTGAAAGCTGCTGTCAGAAGGTTGTGCTCCTTGTCAGATGGAAGCAGCAGCATGCGCATAGCAGTTTGGCAAGCACTAAAGAGCCACAGAAGAGCGTGGCATAGCAAAATGAAACAGGAAAAAGCATTTGCTACATGTGCCCTTGTTGTCGCCTAACAACAGGTAGCAGCATAAACCAGATGCGGGTGAAGTTCTTGCAGGCGACAGCTAACGTCAAATGAGCAAGCGGGCTTACCACAGCTGCGGTCCTCTGGCAGTCTGAAAGCTTTGCACACAAGCCGGATGCTACGCCCCTTCCTTGGCCTTTTGGCAGTGCTCCTGCATTGCCAGAACTAGGCGTGAATGGTCACTATCCCGCACACACGTTTCGTAGTGCCCGTTGCCAAGCGCTCTGGAGCACTGTTTATGACGAAAGCGGAACACCTCTTGCCGTTCCATTCTCAGAGCTCCTCAGTTAAGCAATCTGCGACTCTTGCTGCGAATGCCAGAGGAAAACATTTCCAATGTGTCTGGCAGATAGAAACTGAACCTGGAGAACACCTTTGTCAGGAGCTGGCACCTGCACCTTACACACACACGGGTTTGCAGCACATCTAAATGGCCAAGCTCTTTCTTAAGCAAGTTGAAAGCTGCTGTCAGAAGGTTGTGCTCCTTATCAGATGGAAGCAGCAGCACGCACATAGCAGTTGGGCAAGCACTAAAGAGCCACAGAAGAGCGTGGCATAGCAAAATGGGCCAGGAAAAAGCATTTGCTACATGTGCCCTTGTTGTCGCCTAACAACAGGTAGCAGCATAAACCAGATGCGGGTGAAGTTCTTGCAGGCGACAGCTAACGTCAAATGAGCAAGCGGGCTTACCACAGCTGCGGTCCTCTGGCAGTCTGAAAGCTTTGCGCACAAGCCGCATGCTACGCCCCTTCCTTGGCCTTTTGGCAGTGCTCCTGCATTGCCAGCACTAGGCGTGAATGGTCACTATCCAGCACACACGTTTCGTTGTGCCCGTTGCCAAGCGCTCTGGAGCACTGTTTATGACGAAAGCGGAACACCTCTTGCCGTTCCATTCTCAGAGCTCCTCAGTTAAGCAATCTGCGACTCTTGCTGCGAATGCCAGAGGAAAACATTTCCAATGTGTCTGGCAGGGAGAAACTGAACCTGGAGAAAAGCTTTGTCAGGAGCTGGCACCTGCACCTTACACACACACGGGTTTGCAGCACATCTAAATGGCCAAGCTCTTTCTTAGGCAAGTTGAAAGCTGCTGTCAGAAGGTTGTGCTCCTTGTCAGATGGAAGCAGCAGCACTCACATAGCAGTTTGGGAAGCACTAAAGAGCCACAGAAGAGCGTGGCCTAGCAAAATGGGCCAGGAAAAAGCATTTGCTACATGTGCCCTTGTTGTCGCCTAACAACAGGTAGCAGCATAAACCAGATGCGGGTGAAGTTCTTGCAGGTGACAGCTAACGTCAAACGAGCAAGCGGGATTACCACAGCTGCGGTCCTCTTGCAGTCTGAAAGCTTTGCGCACAAGCCGTATTCTAAGCGCCTCCCTTGGCCTTTTGGCAGTGCTCGTGCATTGCCAGCATTAGGCGTGAATGGTCACTATCCCGCACACACGATTCGTTGTGCCCGTTGCCAAGCGCTCTGGAGCACTGTTTATGACGAAAGCGGAACACCTCTTGCCGTTCCATTCTCAGAGCTCCTCAGTTAAGCAATCTGCGACTCTTGCTGCGAATGCCAGAGGAAAACATTTCCAATGTGTCTGGCAGGGGGAAACTGAACCTGGAGAACACCTTTGTCAGGAGCTGGCACCTGCACCTTACACACACACGGGTTTGCAGCACATCTAAATGGCCAAGCTCTTTCTTAGGCAAGTTGAAAGCTGCTGTCAGAAGGTTGTGCTCCTTGTCAGATGGAAGCAGCAGCACTCACATAGCAGTTTGGCAAGCACTAAAGAGCCACAGAAGAGTGTGGCATAGCAAAATGGGCCAGGAAAAAGCATTTGCTACATGTGCCCTTGTTGTCGCCTAACAACAGGTAGCAGCATAAACCAGATGCGGGTGAAGTTCTTGCAGGCGACAGCTAACGTCAAATGAGCAAGCGGGCTTACCACAGCTGCGGTCCTCTGGCAGTCTGAAAGCTTTGCGCACAAGCCGGATGCTACGCCCCTTCCTTTGCCTTTTGGCAGTGCTCGTGCATTGCCAGCACTAGGCGTGAATGGTCACTATCCAGCACACACGTTTCGTTGTGCCCGTTGCCAAGCGCTCTGGAGCACTGTTTATGACGAAAGCGGAACACCTCTTGCCGTTCCATTCTCAGAGCTCCTCAGTTAAGCAATCTGTGACTCTTACTGCGAATGCCAGAGGAAAACATTTCCAATGCGTCTGGCAGGGAGAAACTGAACCTGGAGAACACCTTTGTCAGGAGCTTGCACCTGCACCTTACACACACACAGATTTGCAGCACATCTAAATGGCCAAGCTCTTTCTTAGGCAAGTTGAAAGCTGCTGTCAAAAGGCTGTGCTCCTTGTCAGATGGAAGCAGCAGCACGCACATAGCAGTTTGGCAAGCACTAAAGAGCCACAGAAGAGCGTGGCCTAGCAAAATGAAACAGGAAAAAGCATTTGCTACATGTGCCCTTGTTGTCGCCTAACAACAGGTAGCAGCATAAACCAGATGCGGGTGAAGTTCTTGCAGGCGACAGCTAACGTCAAATGAGCAAGCGGGCTTACCACAGCTGCGGTCCTCTGGCAGTCTGAAAGCTTTGCGCACAAGCCGGATTCTAAGCGCCTCCCTTGGCCTTTTGGCAGTGCTCCTGCATTGCCAGCATTAGGCGTGAATGCTCACTATCCCGCACACACGATTCGTTGTGCCCGTTGCCAAGCGCTCTGGAGCACTGTTTATGACGAAAGCGGAACACCTCTTGCCGTTCCATTCTCAGAGCTCCTCAGTTAAGCAATCTGCGACTCTTGCTGCGAATGCCAGAGGAAAACATTTCCAATGTGTCTGGCAGGGAGAAACTGAATCTGGAGAAAAGCTTTGTCAGGAGCTTGCACCTGTACCTTACACACACGCAGATTTACAGCACATCTAAATGGCCAAGCTCTTTCTTAGGCAAGTTGAAAGCTGCTGTCAGAAGGTTGTGCTCCTTGTCAGATGGAAGCAGCAGCATGCACATAGCAGTTTGGGAAGCACTAAAGAGCCACAGAAGAGCGTGGCCTAGCAAAATGGGCCAGGAAAAAGCATTTGCTACATGTGCCCTTGTTGTCGCCTAACAACAGGTAGCAGCATAAACCAGATGCGGGTGAAGTTCTTGCAGGCGACAGCTAACGTCAAATGAGCAAGCGGGCTTACCACAGCTGCGGTCCTCTGGCAGTCTGAAAGCTTTGCGCACAAGCCGGATGCTAAGCGCCTTCCTTTGCCTTTTGGCAGTGCTCGTGCATTGCCAGCACTAGGCGTGAATGGTCACTATCCAGCACACACGTTTCGTTGTGCCCGTTGCCAAGCGCTCTGGAGCACTGTTTATGACGAAAGCGGAACACCTCTTGCCGTTCCATTCTCAGAGCTCCTCAGTTAAGCAATCTGCGACTCTTGCTGCGAATGCCAGAGGAAAACATTTCCAATGTGTCTGGCAGGGAGAAACTGAACCTGGAGAAAAGCTTTGTCAGGAGCTGGCACCTGCACCTTACACACACACGGGTTTGCAGCACATCTAAATGGCCAAGCTCTTTCTTAGGCAAGTTGAAAGCTGCTGTCAGAAGGTTGTGCTCCTTGTCAGATGGAAGCAGCAGCACTCACATAGCAGTTTGGGAAGCACTAAAGAGCCACAGAAGAGCGTGGCCTAGCAAAATGGGCCAGGAAAAAGCATTTGCTACATGTGCCCTTGTTGTCGCCTAACAACAGGTAGCAGCATAAACCAGATGCGGGTGAAGTTCTTGCAGGCGACAGCTAACGTCAAATGAGCAAGCGGGCTTACCACAGCTGCGGTCCTCTGGCAGTCTGAAAGCTTTGCGCACAAGCCGCATTCTAAGCGCCTCCCTTGGCCTTTTGGCAGTGCTCGTGCATTGCCAGCACTAGGCGTGAATGGTCACTATCCAGCACACACGTTTCGTTGTGCCCGTTGCCAAGCGCTCTGGAGCACTGTTTATGACGAAAGCGGAACACCTCTTGCCGTTCCATTCTCAGAGCTCCTCAGTTAAGCAATCTGCGACTCTTGCTGCGAATGCCAGAGGAAAACATTTCCAATGCATCTGGCAGGGAGAAACTGAACCTGGAGAACACCTTTGTCAGGAGCTGGCACCTGCACCTTACACACACACGGGTTTGCAGCACATCTAAATGGCCAAGCTCTTTCTTAGGCAAGTTGAAAGCTGCTGTCAGAAGGTTTTGCTCCTTGTCAGATGGAAGCAGCAGCACGCACATAGCAGTTTGGCAAGCACTAAAGAGCCACAGAAGAGCGTGGCATAGCAAAATGAAACAGGAAAAAGCATTTGCTACATGTGCCCTTGTTGTCGCCTAACAACAGGTAGCAGCATAAACCAGATGCGGGTGAAGTTCTTGCAGGCGACAGCTAACGTCAAATGAGCAAGCGGGCTTACCACAGCTGCGGTCCTCTGGCAGTCTGAAAGCTTTGCACACAAGCCGGATGCTACGCCCCTTCCTTGGCCTTTTGGCAGTGCTCGTGCATTGCCAGCACTAGGCGTGAATGGTCACTATCCCGCACACACGTTTCGTTGTGCCCGTTGCCAAGCGCTCTGGAGCACTGTTTATGACGAAAGCGGAACACCTCTTGCCGTTCCATTCTCAGAGCTCCTCAGTTAAGCCATCTGTGACTCTTGCTGCGAATGCCAGAGGAAAACATTTCCAATGCGTCTGGCAGGGAGAAACTGAACCTGGAGAACACCTTTGTCAGGAGCTTGCACCTGCACCTTACACACACACAGATTTGCAGCACATCTAAATGGCCAAGCTCTTTCTTAGGCAAGTTGAAAGATGCTGTCAAAAGGCTGTGCTCCTTGTCAGATGGAAGCAGCAGCACGCACATAGCAGTTTGGGAAGCACTAAAGAGCCACAGAAGAGCGTGGCCTAGCAAAATGGGCCAGGAAAAAGCATTTGCTACATGTGCCCTTGTTGTCGCCTAACAACAGGTAGCAGCACAAACCAGATGCGGGTGAAGTTCTTGCAGGCGACAGCTAACGTCAAATGAGCAAGCGGGCTTACCACAGCTGCGGTCCTCTGGCAGTCTGAAAGCTTTGCGCACAAGCCGCATGCTACGCCCCTTCCTTGGCCTTTTGGCAGTGCTCGTGCATTGCCAGCACTAGGCGTGAATGGTCACTATCCCGCACACACGATTCGTTGTGCCCGTTGCCAAGCGCTCTGGAGCACTGTTTATGACGAAAGCGGAACACCTCTTGCCGTTCCATTCTCAGAGCTCCTCAGTTAAGCAATCTGCGACTCTTGCTGCGAATGCCAGAGGAAAACATTTCCAATGTGTCTGGCAGGGAGAAACTGAACCTGGAGAAAAGCTTTGTCAGGAGCTTGCACCTGCACCTTACACACACACGGGTTTGCAGCACATCTAAATGGCCAAGCTCTTTCTTAGGCAAGTTGAAAGCTGCTGTCAGAAGGTTGTGCTCCTTGTCAGATGGAAGCAGCAGCACTCACATAGCAGTTTGGGAAGCACTAAAGAGCCACAGAAGAGCGTGGCCTAGCAAAATGGGCCAGGAAAAAGCATTTGCTACATGTGCCCTTGTTGTCGCCTAACAACAGGTAGCAGCATAAACCAGATGCGGGTGAAGTTCTTGCAGGTGACAGCTAACGTCAAACGAGCAAGCGGGCTTACCACAGCTCCGGTCCTCTTGCAGTCTGAAAGCTTTGCGCACAAGCCGTATTCTAAGCGCCTCCCTTGGCCTTTTGGCAGTGCTCGTGCATTGCCAGCATTAGGCGTGAATGCTCACTATCCCGCACACACGATTCGTTGTGCCCATTGCCAAGCGCTCTGGAGCACTGTTTATGACGAAAGCGGAACACCTCTTGCCGTTCCATTCTCAGAGCTCCTCAGTTAAGCAATCTGCGACTCTTGCTGCGAATGCCAGAGGAAAACATTTCCAATGCGTCTGGCAGATAGAAACTGAACCTGGAGAACACCTTTGTCAGGAGCTGGCACCTGCACCTTACACACACACGGGTTTGCAGCACATCTAAATGGCCAAGCTCTTTCTTAGGCAAGTTGAAATCTGCTGTCAGAAGGCTGTGCTCCTTGCTAGATGGATGCAGCAGCATGCATATAGCAGTTTGGCAAGCACTAAAGAGCCACAGAAGAGCGTGGCATAGCAAAATGAAACAGGAAAAAGCATTTGCTACATGTGCCCTTGTTGTCGCCTAACAACAGGTAGCAGCATAAACCAGATGCGGGTGAAGTTCTTGCAGGCGACAGCTAACGTCAAATGAGCAAGCGGGCTTACCACAGCTGCGGTCCTCTGGCAGTCTGAAAGCTTTGCGCACAAGCCGGATTCTAAGCGCCTCCCTTGGCCTTTTGGCAGTGCTCGTGCATTGCCAGCATTAGGCGTGAATGGTCACTATCCCGCACACACGTTTCGTTGTGCCCGTTGCCAAGCGCTCTGGAGCACTGTTTATGACGAAAGCGGAACACCTCTTGCCGTTCCATTCTCAGAGCTCCTCAGTTAAGCAATCTGTGACTCTTGCTGCGAATGCCAGAGGAAAACATTTCCAATGCGTCTGGCAGGGAGAAACTGAACCTGGAGAACACCTTTGTCAGGAGCTTGCACCTGCACCTTACACACACACAGATTTGCAGCACATCTAAATGGCCAAGCTCTTTTTTAGGCAAGTTGAAAGCTGCTGTCAAAAGGCTGTGCTCCTTGTCAGATGGAAGCAGCAGCACGCACATAGCAGTTTGGGAAGCACTAAAGAGCCACAGAAGAGCGTGGCCTAGCAAAATGGGCCAGGAAAAAGCATTTGCTACATGTGCCCTTGTTGTCGCCTAACAACAGGTAGCAGCATAAACCAGATGCGGGTGAAGTTCTTGCAGGTGACAGCTAACGTCAAACGAGCAAGCGGGATTACCACAGCTCCGGTCCTCTTGCAGTCTGAAAGCTTTGCGCACAAGCCGTATTCTAAGCGCCTCCCTTGGCCTTTTGGCAGTGCTCGTGCATTGCCAGCATTAGGCGTGAATGGTCACTATCCCGCACACACGATTCGTTGTGCCCGTTGCCAAGCGCTCTGGAGCACTGTTTATGACGAAAGCGGAACACCTCTTGCCGTTCCATTCTCAGAGCTCCTCAGTTAAGCAATCTGCGACTCTTGCTGCGAATGCCAGAGGAAAACATTTCCAATGTGTCTGGCAGGGGGAAACTGAACCTGGAGAACACCTTTGTCAGGAGCTGGCACCTGCACCTTACACACACACGGGTTTGCAGCACATCTAAATGGCCAAGCTCTTTCTTAGGCAAGTTGAAAGCTGCTGTCAGAAGGTTGTGCTCCTTGTCAGATGGAAGCAGCAGCACTCACATAGCAGTTTGGCAAGCACTAAAGAGCCACAGAAGAGTGTGGCATAGCAAAATGGGCCAGGAAAAAGCATTTGCTACATGTGCCCTTGTTGTCGCCTAACAACAGGTAGCAGCATAAACCAGATGCGGGTGAAGTTCTTGCAGGCGACAGCTAACGTCAAATGAGCAAGCGGGCTTACCACAGCTGCGGTCCTCTGGCAGTCTGAAAGCTTTGCGCACAAGCCGGATGCTACGCCCCTTCCTTTGCCTTTTGGCAGTGCTCGTGCATTGCCAGCACTAGGCGTGAATGGTCACTATCCAGCACACACGTTTCGTTGTGCCCGTTGCCAAGCGCTCTGGAGCACTGTTTATGACGAAAGCGGAACACCTCTTGCCGTTCCATTCTCAGAGCTCCTCAGTTAAGCAATCTGTGACTCTTGCTGCGAATGCCAGAGGAAAACATTTCCAATGCGTCTGGCAGGGAGAAACTGAACCTGGAGAACACCTTTGTCAGGAGCTTGCACCTGCACCTTACACACACACAGATTTGCAGCACATCTAAATGGCCAAGCTCTTTCTTAGGCAAGTTGAAAGCTGCTGTCAAAAGGCTGTGCTCCTTGTCAGATGGAAGCAGCAGCACGCACATAGCAGTTTGGCAAGCACTAAAGAGCCACAGAAGAGCGTGGCCTAGCAAAATGAAACAGGAAAAAGCATTTGCTACATGTGCCCTTGTTGTCGCCTAACAACAGGTAGCAGCATAAACCAGATGCGGGTGAAGTTCTTGCAGGCGACAGCTAACGTCAAATGAGCAAGCGGGCTTACCACAGCTGCGGTCCTCTGGCAGTCTGAAAGCTTTGCGCACAAGCCGGATTCTAAGCGCCTCCCTTGGCCTTTTGGCAGTGCTCCTGCATTGCCAGCACTAGGCGTGAATGCTCACTATCCCGCACACACGATTCGTTGTGCCCGTTGCCAAGCGCTCTGGAGCACTGTTTATGACGAAAGCGGAACACCTCTTGCCGTTCCATTCTCAGAGCTCCTCAGTTAAGCAATCTGCGACTCTTGCTGCGAATGCCAGAGGAAAACATTTCCAATGTGTCTGGCAGGGAGAAACTGAATCTGGAGAAAAGCTTTGTCAGGAGCTTGCACCTGTACCTTACACACACGCAGATTTACAGCACATCTAAATGGCCAAGCTCTTTCTTAGGCAAGTTGAAAGCTGCTGTCAGAAGGTTGTGCTCCTTGTCAGATGGAAGCAGCAGCATGCACATAGCAGTTTGGGAAGCACTAAAGAGCCACAGAAGAGCGTGGCCTAGCAAAATGGGCCAGGAAAAAGCATTTGCTACATGTGCCCTTGTTGTCGCCTAACAACAGGTAGCAGCATAAACCAGATGCGGGTGAAGTTCTTGCAGGCGACAGCTAACGTCAAATGAGCAAGCGGGCTTACCACAGCTGCGGTCCTCTGGCAGTCTGAAAGCTTTGCGCACAAGCCGGATGCTAAGCGCCTTCCTTTGCCTTTTGGCAGTGCTCGTGCATTGCCAGCACTAGGCGTGAATGGTCACTATCCAGCACACACGTTTCGTTGTGCCCGTTGCCAAGCGCTCTGGAGCACTGTTTATGACGAAAGCGGAACACCTCTTGCCGTTCCATTCTCAGAGCTCCTCAGTTAAGCAATCTGCGACTCTTGCTGCGAATGCCAGAGGAAAACATTTCCAATGTGTCTGGCAGGGAGAAACTGAACCTGGAGAAAAGCTTTGTCAGGAGCTGGCACCTGCACCTTACACACACACGGGTTTGCAGCACATCTAAATGGCCAAGCTCTTTCTTAGGCAAGTTGAAAGCTGCTGTCAGAAGGTTGTGCTCCTTGTCAGATGGAAGCAGCAGCACTCACATAGCAGTTTGGGAAGCACTAAAGAGCCACAGAAGAGCGTGGCATAGCAAAATGAAACAGGAAAAAGCATTTGCTACATGTGCCCTTGTTGTCGCCTAACAACAGGTAGCAGCATAAACCAGATGCGGGTGAAGTTCTTGCAGGCGACAGCTAACGTCAAATGAGCAAGCGGGCTTACCACAGCTGCGGTCCTCTGGCAGTCTGAAAGCTTTGCGCACAAGCCGCATTCTAAGCGCCTCCCTTGGCCTTTTGGCAGTGCTCGTGCATTGCCAGCACTAGGCGTGAATGGTCACTATCCAGCACACACGTTTCGTTGTGCCCGTTGCCAAGCGCTCTGGAGCACTGTTTATGACGAAAGCGGAACACCTCTTGCCGTTCCATTCTCAGAGCTCCTCAGTTAAGCAATCTGCGACTCTTGCTGCGAATGCCAGAGGAAAACATTTCCAATGCATCTGGCAGGGAGAAACTGAACCTGGAGAACACCTTTGTCAGGAGCTGGCACCTGCACCTTACACACACACGGGTTTGCAGCACATCTAAATGGCCAAGCTCTTTCTTAGGCAAGTTGAAAGCTGCTGTCAGAAGGTTTTGCTCCTTGTCAGATGGAAGCAGCAGCACGCACATAGCAGTTTGGCAAGCACTAAAGAGCCACAGAAGAGCGTGGCATAGCAAAATGAAACAGGAAAAAGCATTTGCTACATGTGCCCTTGTTGTCGCCTAACAACAGGTAGCAGCATAAACCAGATGCGGGTGAAGTTCTTGCAGGCGACAGCTAACGTCAAATGAGCAAGCGGGCTTACCACAGCTGCGGTCCTCTGGCAGTCTGAAAGCTTTGCACACAAGCCGGATGCTACGCCCCTTCCTTGGCCTTTTGGCAGTGCTCGTGCATTGCCAGCACTAGGCGTGAATGGTCACTATCCCGCACACACGTTTCGTTGTGCCCGTTGCCAAGCGCTCTGGAGCACTGTTTATGACGAAAGCGGAACACCTCTTGCCGTTCCATTCTCAGAGCTCCTCAGTTAAGCCATCTGTGACTCTTGCTGCGAATGCCAGAGGAAAACATTTCCAATGCGTCTGGCAGGGAGAAACTGAACCTGGAGAACACCTTTGTCAGGAGCTTGCACCTGCACCTTACACACACACAGATTTGCAGCACATCTAAATGGCCAAGCTCTTTCTTAGGCAAGTTGAAAGATGCTGTCAAAAGGCTGTGCTCCTTGTCAGATGGAAGCAGCAGCACGCACATAGCAGTTTGGGAAGCACTAAAGAGCCACAGAAGAGCGTGGCCTAGCAAAATGGGCCAGGAAAAAGCATTTGCTACATGTGCCCTTGTTGTCGCCTAACAACAGGTAGCAGCACAAACCAGATGCGGGTGAAGTTCTTGCAGGCGACAGCTAACGTCAAATGAGCAAGCGGGCTTACCACAGCTGCGGTCCTCTGGCAGTCTGAAAGCTTTGCGCACAAGCCGCATGCTACGCCCCTTCCTTGGCCTTTTGGCAGTGCTCGTGCATTGCCAGCACTAGGCGTGAATGGTCACTATCCCGCACACACGATTCGTTGTGCCCGTTGCCAAGCGCTCTGGAGCACTGTTTATGACGAAAGCGGAACACCTCTTGCCGTTCCATTCTCAGAGCTCCTCAGTTAAGCAATCTGCGACTCTTGCTGCGAATGCCAGAGGAAAACATTTCCAATGTGTCTGGCAGGGAGAAACTGAACCTGGAGAAAAGCTTTGTCAGGAGCTTGCACCTGCACCTTACACACACACAGATTTGCAGCACATCTAAATGGCCAAGCTCTTTCTTAGGCAAGTTGAAAGATGCTGTCAAAAGGCTGTGCTCCTTGTCAGATGGAAGCAGCAGCACGCACATAGCAGTTTGGGAAGCACTAAAGAGCCACAGAAGAGCGTGGCCTAGCAAAATGGGCCAGGAAAAAGCATTTGCTACATGTGCCCTTGTTGTCGCCTAACAACAGGTAGCAGCACAAACCAGATGCGGGTGAAGTTCTTGCAGGCGACAGCTAACGTCAAATGAGCAAGCGGGCTTACCACAGCTGCGGTCCTCTGGCAGTCTGAAAGCTTTGCGCACAAGCCGCATGCTACGCCCCTTCCTTGGCCTTTTGGCAGTGCTCGTGCATTGCCAGCACTAGGCGTGAATGGTCACTATCCCGCACACACGATTCGTTGTGCCCGTTGCCAAGCGCTCTGGAGCACTGTTTATGACGAAAGCGGAACACCTCTTGCCGTTCCATTCTCAGAGCTCCTCAGTTAAGCAATCTGCGACTCTTGCTGCGAATGCCAGAGGAAAACATTTCCAATGTGTCTGGCAGGGAGAAACTGAACCTGGAGAAAAGCTTTGTCAGGAGCTTGCACCTGCACCTTACACACACACGGGTTTGCAGCACATCTAAATGGCCAAGCTCTTTCTTAGGCAAGTTGAAAGCTGCTGTCAGAAGGTTGTGCTCCTTGTCAGATGGAAGCAGCAGCACTCACATAGCAGTTTGGGAAGCACTAAAGAGCCACAGAAGAGCGTGGCCTAGCAAAATGGGCCAGGAAAAAGCATTTGCTACATGTGCCCTTGTTGTCGCCTAACAACAGGTAGCAGCATAAACCAGATGCGGGTGAAGTTCTTGCAGGTGACAGCTAACGTCAAACGAGCAAGCGGGCTTACCACAGCTCCGGTCCTCTTGCAGTCTGAAAGCTTTGCGCACAAGCCGTATTCTAAGCGCCTCCCTTGGCCTTTTGGCAGTGCTCGTGCATTGCCAGCATTAGGCGTGAATGCTCACTATCCCGCACACACGATTCGTTGTGCCCATTGCCAAGCGCTCTGGAGCACTGTTTATGACGAAAGCGGAACACCTCTTGCCGTTCCATTCTCAGAGCTCCTCAGTTAAGCAATCTGCGACTCTTGCTGCGAATGCCAGAGGAAAACATTTCCAATGCGTCTGGCAGATAGAAACTGAACCTGGAGAACACCTTTGTCAGGAGCTGGCACCTGCACCTTACACACACACGGGTTTGCAGCACATCTAAATGGCCAAGCTCTTTCTTAGGCAAGTTGAAATCTGCTGTCAGAAGGCTGTGCTCCTTGCTAGATGGATGCAGCAGCATGCATATAGCAGTTTGGCAAGCACTAAAGAGCCACAGAAGAGCGTGGCATAGCAAAATGAAACAGGAAAAAGCATTTGCTACATGTGCCCTTGTTGTCACCTAACAACAGGTAGCAGCATAAACCAGATGCGGGTGAAGTTCTTGCAGGCGACAGCTAACGTCAAATGAGCAAGCGGGCTTACCACAGCTGCGGTCCTCTGGCAGTCTGAAAGCTTTGCGCACAAGCCGGATTCTAAGCGCCTCCCTTGGCCTTTTGGCAGTGCTCGTGCATTGCCAGCATTAGGCGTGAATGGTCACTATCCCGCACACACGTTTCGTTGTGCCCGTTGCCAAGCGCTCTGGAGCACTGTTTATGACGAAAGCGGAACACCTCTTGCCGTTCCATTCTCAGAGCTCCTCAGTTAAGCAATCTGTGACTCTTGCTGCGAATGCCAGAGGAAAACATTTCCAATGCGTCTGGCAGGGAGAAACTGAACCTGGAGAACACCTTTGTCAGGAGCTTGCACCTGCACCTTACACACACACAGATTTGCAGCACATCTAAATGGCCAAGCTCTTTTTTAGGCAAGTTGAAAGCTGCTGTCAAAAGGCTGTGCTCCTTGTCAGATGGAAGCAGCAGCACGCACATAGCAGTTTGGGAAGCACTAAAGAGCCACAGAAGAGCGTGGCCTAGCAAAATGGGCCAGGAAAAAGCATTTGCTACATGTGCCCTTGTTGTCGCCTAACAACAGGTAGCAGCACAAACCAGATGCGGGTGAAGTTCTTGCAGGCGACAGCTAACGTCAAATGAGCAAGCGGGCTTACCACAGCTGCGGTCCTCTTGCAGTCTGAAAGCTTTGCGCACAAGCCGGATTCTAAGCGCCTCCCTTGGCCTTTTGGCAGTGCTCGTGCATTGCCAGCACTAGGCGTGAATGGTCACTATCCCGCACACACGTTTCGTTGTGCCCGTTGCCAAGCGCTCTGGAGCACTGTTTATGACGAAAGCGGAACACCTCTTGCCGTTTCATTCTCAGAGCTCCTCAGTTAAGCAATCTGTGACTGTTGGTGCGAATGCCAGAGGAAAACATTTCTAATGCGTCAGGCACATAGAAACTGAACCTGGAGAACACCTTTGTCAGGAGCTTGCACCTGCACCTTACACACACACGGGTTTGCAGCACATCTAAATGGCCAAGCTCTTTCTTAGGCAAGTTGAAAGCTGCTGTCAGAAGGTTGTGCTCCTTGTCAGATAAAAGCAGCAGCAGTCACATAGCAGTTTGGGAAGCACTAAAGAGCCACAGAAGAGCGTGGCCTAGCAAAATGGGCCAGGAAAAAGCATTTGCTACATGTGCCCTTGTTGTCGCCTAACAACAGGTAGCAGCATAAACCAGATGCGGGTGAAGTTCTTGCAGGTGACAGCTAACGTCAAACGAGCAAGCGGGCTTACCACAGCTCCGGTCCTCTTGCAGTCTGAAAGCTTTGCGCACAAGCCGTATTCTAAGCGCCTCCCTTGGCCTTTTGGCAGTGCTCGTGCATTGCCAGCATTAGGCGTGAATGGTCACTATCCCGCACACACGTTTCGTTGTGCCCGTTGCCAAGCGCTCTGGAGCACTGTTTATGACGAAAGCGGAACACCTCTTGCCGTTCCATTCTCAGAGCTCCTCAGTTAAGCAATCTGCGACTCTTGCTGCGAATGCCAGAGGAAAACATTTCCAATGTGTCTGGCAGGGGGAAACTGAACCTGGAGAACACCTTTGTCAGGAGCTGGCACCTGCACCTTACACACACACGGGTTTGCAGCACATCTAAATGGCCAAGCTCTTTCTTAGGCAAGTTGAAAGCTGCTGTCAGAAGGTTGTGCTCCTTGTCAGATGGAAGCAGCAGCATGCACATAGCAGTTTGGCAAGCACTAAAGAGCCACAGAAGAGTGTGGCCTAGCAAAATGGGCCAGGAAAAAGCATTTGCTACATGTGCCCTTGTTGTCGCCTAACAACAGGTAGCAGCATAAACCAGATGCGGGTGAAGTTCTTGCAGGCGACAGCTAACGTCAAATGAGCAAGCGGGCTTACCACAGCTGCGGTCCTCTGGCAGTCTGAAAGCTTTGCGCACAAGCCGGATTCTAAGCGCCTCCCTTGGCCTTTTGGCAGTGCTCGTGGATTGCCAGCACTAGGCGTGAATGGTCACTATCCAGCACACACGTTTCGTTGTGCCCATTGCCAAGCGCTCTGGAGCACTGTTTATGACGAAAGCGGAACACCTCTTGCCGTTCCATTCTCAGAGCTCCTCAGTTAAGCAATCTGCGACTCTTGCTGCGAATGCCAGAGGAAAACATTTCCAATGCGTCTGGCAGGGAGAAACTGAACCTGGAGAACACCTTTGTCAGGAGCTTGCACCTGCACCTTACACACACACGGGTTTGCAGCACATCTAAATGGCCAAGCTCTTTCTTAGGCAAGTTTAAAGCTGCTGTCAAAAAGTCGTGCTCCTTGTCAGATGGAAGCAGCAGCATGCACATAGCAGTTTGGGAAGCATTAAAGAGCCACAGAAGAGCGTGGCCTAGCAAAATGAAACAAGAAAAAGCATTTGCTACATGTGCCCTTGTTGTCGCCTAACAACAGGTAGCAGCATAAACCAGATGCGGGTGAAGTTCTTGCAGGCGACAGCTAACGTCAAATGAGCAAGCGGGCTTACCACAGCTGCGGTCCTCTGGCAGTCTGAAAGCTTTGCGCACAAGCCGGATGCTAAGCGCCTTCCTTTGCCTTTTGGCAGTGCTCGTGCATTGCCAGCACTAGGCGTGAATGGTCACTATCCAGCACACACGTTTCGTTGTGCCCGTTGCCAAGCGCTCTGGAGCACTGTTTATGACGAAAGCGGAACACCTCTTGCCGTTCCATTCTCAGAGCTCCTCAGTTAAGCAATCTGCGACTGTTGGTGCGAATGCCAGAGGAAAACATTTCCAATGCGTCTGGCAGGGAGAAACTGAACCTGGAGAACACCTTTGTCAGGAGCTTGCACCTGCACCTTACACACACACAGATTTGCAGCACATCTAAATGGCCAAGCTCTTTCTTAGGCAAGTTGAAAGCTGCTGTCAAAAGGCTGTGCTCCTTGCCAGATGGAAGCAGCAGCACGCACATAGCAGTTTGGGAAGCACTAAAGAGCCACAGAAGAGCGTGGCCTAGCAAAATGGGCCAGGAAAAAGCATTTGCTACATGTGCCCTTGTTGTCGCCTAACAACAGGTAGCAGCACAAACCAGATGCGGGTGAAGTTCTTGCAGGCGACAGCTAACGTCAAATGAGCAAGCGGGCTTACCACAGCTCCGGTCCTCTTGCAGTCTGAAAGCTTTGCGCACAAGCCGGATTCTAAGCGCCTTCCTTTGCCTTTTGGCAGTGCTCGTGCATTGCCAGCACTAGGCGTGAATGGTCACTATCCAGCACACACGTTTCGTTGTGCCCGTTGCCAAGCGCTCTGGAGCACTGTTTATGACGAAAGCGGAACACCTCTTGCCGTTCCATTCTCAGAGCTCCTCAGTTAAGCAATCTACGACTCTTGCTGCGAATGCCAGAGGAAAACATTTCCAATGTGTCTGGGAAATAGAAATTGAACCTGGAGAATACCATTGTCAGGAGCTTGCACCTGCACCTTACACACACACGGGTTTGCAGCACATCTAAATGGCCAAGCTCTTTCTTAGGCAAGTTGAAAGCTGCTGTCAGAAGGTTGTGCTCCTTGTCAGATGGAAGCAGCAGCATGCACATAGCAGTTTGGCAAGCACTAAAGAGCCACAGAAGAGCGTGGCATAGCAAAATGAAACAGGAAAAAGCATTTGCTACATGTGCCCTTGTTGTCGCCTAACAACAGGTAGCAGCATAAACCAGATGCGGGTGAAGTTCTTGCAGGCGACAGCTAACGTCAAATGAGCAAGCGGGCTTACCACAGCTGCGGTCCTCTGGCAGTCTGAAAGCTTTGCACACAAGCCGGATGCTACGCCCCTTCCTTGGCCTTTTGGCAGTGCTCCTGCATTGCCAGAACTAGGCGTGAATGGTCACTATCCCGCACACACGTTTCGTAGTGCCCGTTGCCAAGCGCTCTGGAGCACTGTTTATGACGAAAGCGGAACACCTCTTGCCGTTCCATTCTCAGAGCTCCTCAGTTAAGCAATCTGCGACTCTTGCTGCGAATGCCAGAGGAAAATATTTCCAATGTGTCTGGCAGGGAGAAACTGAACCTGGAGAACACCTTTGTCAGGAGCTGGCACCTGCACCTTACACACACACGGGTTTGCAGCACATCTAAATGGCCAAGCTCTTTCTTAAGCCAGTTGAAAGCTGCTGTCAGAAGGCTGTGCTCCTTATCAGATGGAAGCAGCAGCACGCACATAGCAGTTTGGCAAGCACTAAAGAGCCACAGAAGAGCGTGGCCTAGCAAAATGGGCCAGGAAAAAGCATTTGCTACATGTGCCCTTGTTGTCGCCTAACAACAGGTAGCAGCATAAACCAGATGCGGGTGAAGTTCTTGCAGGCGACAGCTAACGTCAAATGAGCAAGCGGGCTTACCACAGCTGCGGTCCTCTGGCAGTCTGAAAGCTTTGCGCACAAGCCGGATGCTAAGCGCCTTCCTTTGCCTTTTGGCAGTGCTCCTGCATTGCCAGCACTAGGCGTGAATGGTCACTATCCAGCACACACGTTTCGTTGTGCCCGTTGCCAAGCGCTCTGGAGCACTGTTTATGACGAAAGCGGAACACCTCTTGCCGTTCCATTCTCAGAGCTCCTCAGTTAAGCAATCTGCGACTCTTGCTGCGAATGCCAGAGGAAAACATTTCCAATGTGTCTGGCAGGGAGAAACTGAACCTGGAGAAAAGCTTTGTCAGGAGCTGGCACCTGCACCTTACACACACACGGGTTTGCAGCACATCTAAATGGCCAAGCTCTTTCTTAGGCAAGTTGAAAGCTGCTGTCAGAAGGTTGTGCTCCTTGTCAGATGGAAGCAGCAGCACTCACATAGCAGTTTGGGAAGCACTAAAGAGCCACAGAAGAGCGTGGCCTAGCAAAATGGGCCAGGAAAAAGCATTTGCTACATGTGCCCTTGTTGTCGCCTAACAACAGGTAGCAGCATAAACCAGATGCGGGTGAAGTTCTTGCAGGTGACAGCTAACGTCAAACGAGCAAGCGGGCTTACCACAGCTCCGGTCCTCTTGCAGTCTGAAAGCTTTGCGCACAAGCCGTATTCTAAGCGCCTCCCTTGGCCTTTTGGCAGTGCTCGTGCATTGCCAGCACTAGGCGTGAATGGTCACTATCCCGCACACACGATTCGTTGTGCCCGTTGCCAAGCGCTCTGGAGCACTGTTTATGACGAAAGCGGAACACCTCTTGCCGTTCCATTCTCAGAGCTCCTCAGTTAAGCAATCTGCGACTCTTGCTGCGAATGCCAGAGGAAAACATTTCCAATGTGTCTGGCAGATAGAAACTGAACCTGGAGAACACCATTGTCAGGAGCTTGCACCTGCACCTTACACACACACGGGTTTGCAGCACATCTAAATGGCCAAGCTCTTTCTTAGGCAAGTTGAAAGCTGCTGTCAGAAGGTTGTGCTCCTTGTCAGATGGAAGCAGCAGCATGCACATAGCAGTTTGGCAAGCACTAAAGAGCCACAGAAGAGTGTGGCATAGCAAAATGAAACAGGAAAAAGCATTTGCTACATGTGCCCTTGTTGTCGCCTAACAACAGGTAGCAGCATAAACCAGATGCGGGTGAAGTTCTTGCAGGCGACAGCTAACGTCAAATGAGCAAGCGGGCTTACCACAGCTGCGGTCCTCTGGCAGTCTGAAAGCTTTGCGCACAAGCCGGATTCTAAGCGCCTCCCTTTGCCTTTTGGCAGTGCTCCTGCATTGCCAGCACCAGGCGTGAATGGTCACTATCCAGCACACACGTTTCGTTGTGCCCGTTGCCAAGCGCTCTGGAGCACTGTTTATGACGAAAGCGGAACACCTCTTGCCGTTCCATTCTCAGAGCTCCTCAGTTAAGCAATCTGCGACTCTTGCTGCGAATGCCAGAGGAAAACATTTCCAATGTGTCTGGGAAATAGAAATTGAACCTGGAGAATACCATTGTCAGGAGATGGCACCTGCACCTTACACACACACGGGTTTGCAGCACATCTAAATGGCCAAGCTCTTTCTTAGGCAATTTGAAAGCTGCTGTCAGAAGGTTGTGCTCCTTGTCAGATGGAAGCAGCAGCATGCACATAGCAGTTTGGCAAGCACTAAAGAGCCACAGAAGAGCGTGGCATAGCGAAATGAAACAGGAAAAAGCATTTGCTACATGTGCCCTTGTTATCGCCTAACAACAGGTAGCAGCATAAACCAGATGCGGGTGAAGTTCTTGCAGGCGACAGCTAACGTCAAATGAGCAAGCGGGCTTACCACAGCTGCGGTCCTCTGGCAGTCTGAAAGCTTTGCACACAAGCCGGATGCTACGCCCCTTCCTTGGCCTTTTGGCAGTGCTCCTGCATTGCCAGAACTAGGCGTGAATGGTCACTATCCCGCACACACGTTTCGTAGTGCCCGTTGCCAAGCGCTCTGGAGCACTGTTTATGACGAAAGCGGAACACCTCTTGCCGTTCCATTCTCAGAGCTCCTCAGTTAAGCAATCTGCGACTCTTGGTGCGAATGCCAGAGGAAAACATTTCCAATGTGTCTGGCAGGGAGAAACTGAACCTGGAGAACACCTTTGTCAGGAGCTGGCACCTGCACCTTACACACACACGGGTTTGCAGCACATCTAAATGGCCAAGCTCTTTCTTAGGCAATTTGAAAGCTGCTGTCAGAAGGTTGTGCTCCTTGTCAGATGGAAGCAGCAGCATGCACATAGCAGTTTGGGAAGCACTAAAGAGCCACAGAAGAGCGTGGCATAGCAAAATGAAACAGGAAAAAGCATTTGCTACATGTGCCCTTGTTGTCGCCTAACAACAGGTAGCAGCATAAACCAGATGCGGGTGAAGTTCTTGCAGGCGACAGCTAACGTCAAATGAGCAAGCGGGCTTACCACAGCTGCGGTCCTCTGGCAGTCTGAAAGCTTTGCACACAAGCCGGATGCTACGCCCCTTCCTTGGTTTTTTGGCAGTGCTCCTGCATTGCCAGAACTAGGCGTGAATGGTCACTATCCCGCACACACGTTTCGTAGTGCCCGTTGCCAAGCGCTCTGGAGCACTGTTTATGACGAAAGCGGAACACCTCTTGCCGTTCCATTCTCAGAGCTCCTCAGTTAAGCAATCTGCGACTCTTGCTGCGAATGCCAGAGGAAAACATTTCCAATGTGTCTGGCAGGGAGAAACTGAACCTGGAGAAAAGCTTTGTCAGGAGCTGGCACCTGCACCTTACACACACACGGGTTTGCAGCACATCTAAATGGCCAAGCTCTTTCTTAAGCAAGTTGAAAGCTGCTGTCAGAAGGCTGTGCTCCTTATCAGATGGAAGCAGCAGCACGCACATAGCAGTTGGGCAAGCACTAAAAAGCCACAGAAGAGCGTGGCATAGCAAAATGAAACAGGAAAAAGCATTTGCTACATGTGCCCTTGTTGTCGCCTAACAACAGGTAGCAGCATAAACCAGATGCGGGTGAAGTTCTTGCAGGCGACAGCTAACGTCAAATGAGCAAGCGGGCTTACCACAGCTGCGGTCCTCTGGCAGTCTGAAAGCTTTGCGCACAAGCCGCATGCTACGCCCCTTCCTTGGCCTTTTGGCAGTGCTCCTGCATTGCCAGCACTAGGCGTGAATGGTCACTATCCCGCACACACGTTTCGTTGTGCCCGTTGCCAAGCGCTCTGGAGCACTGTTTATGACGAAAGCGGAACACCTCTTGCCGTTCCATTCTCAGAGCTCCTCAGTTAAGCAATCTGCGACTCTTGGTGCGAATGCCAGAGGAAAACATTTCCAATGTGTCTGGCAGGGAGAAACTGAACCTGGAGAAAAGCTTTGTCAGGAGCTGGCACCTGCACCTTACACACACACGGGTTTGCAGCACATCTAAATGGCCAAGCTCTTTCTTAAGCAAGTTGAAAGCTGCTGTCAGAAGGCTGTGCTCCTTATCAGATGGAAGCAGCAGCACGCACATAGCAGTTGGGCAAGCACTAAAGAGCCACAGAAGAGCGTGGCATAGCAAAATGAAACAGGAAAAAGCATTTGCTACATGTGCCCTTGTTGTCGCCTAACAACAGGTAGCAGCATAAACCAGATGCGGGTGAAGTTCTTGCAGGCGACAGCTAACGTCAAATGAGCAAGCGGGCTTACCACAGCTGCGGTCCTCTGGCAGTCTGAAAGCTTTGCGCACAAGCCGCATGCTACGCCCCTTCCTTGGCCTTTTGGCAGTGCTCCTGCATTGCCAGCACTAGGCGTGAATGGTCACTATCCCGCACACACGTTTCGTTGTGCCCGTTGCCAAGCGCTCTGGAGCACTGTTTATGACGAAAGCGGAACACCTCTTGCCGTTCCATTCTCAGAGCTCCTCAGTTAAGCAATCTGCGACTCTTGCTGCGAATGCCAGAGGAAAACATTTCCAATGTGTCTGGCAGGGAGAAACTGAACCTGGAGAAAAGCTTTGTCAGGAGCTGGCACCTGCACCTTACACACACACGGGTTTGCAGCACATCTAAATGGCCAAGCTCTTTCTTAGGCAAGTTGAAAGCTGCTGTCAGAAGGTTGTGCTCCTTGTCAGATGGAAGCAGCAGCACTCACATAGCAGTTTGGGAAGCACTAAAGAGCCACAGAAGAGCGTGGCCTAGCAAAATGGGCCAGGAAAAAGCATTTGCTACATGTGCCCTTGTTGTCGCCTAACAACAGGTAGCAGCATAAACCAGATGCGGGTGAAGTTCTTGCAGGTGACAGCTAACGTCAAACGAGCAAGCGGGCTTACCACAGCTGCGGTCCTCTTGCAGTCTGAAAGCTTTGCGCACAAGCCGTATTCTAAGCGCCTCCCTTGGCCTTTTGGCAGTGCTCGTGCATTGCCAGCACTAGGCGTGAATGGTCACTATCCCGCACACACGATTCGTTGTGCCCGTTGCCAAGCGCTCTGGAGCACTGTTTATGACGAAAGCGGAACACCTCTTGCCGTTCCATTCTCAGAGCTCCTCAGTTAAGCAATCTGCGACTCTTGCTGCGAATGCCAGAGGAAAACATTTCCAATGTGTCTGGCAGGGGGAAACTGAACCTGGAGAACACCATTGTCAGGAGCTTGCACCTGTACCTTACACACACACGGGTTTGCAGCACATCTAAATGGCCAAGCTCTTTCTTAGGCAAGTTGAAAGCTGCTGTCAGAAGGTTGTGCTCCTTGTCAGATGGAAGCAGCAGCATGCACATAGCAGTTTGGCAAGCACTAAAGAGCCACAGAAGAGTGTGGCATAGCAAAATGAAACAGGAAAAAGCATTTGCTACATGTGCCCTTGTTGTCGCCTAACAACAGGTAGCAGCATAAACCAGATGCGGGTGAAGTTCTTGCAGGTGACAGCTAACGTCAAACGAGCAAGCGGGCTTACCACAGCTCCGGTCCTCTTGCAGTCTGAAAGCTTTGCGCACAAGCCGGATTCTAAGCGCCTCCCTTGGCCTTTTGGCAGTGCTCGTGCATTTCCAGCATTAGGCGTGAATGCTCACTATCCCGCACACACGATTCGTTGTGCCCGTTGCCAAGCGCTCTGGAGCACTGTTTATGACGAAAGCGGAACACCTCTTGCCGTTCCATTCTCAGAGCTCCTCAGTTAAGCAATCTGCGACTCTTGCTGCGAATGCCAGAGGAAAACATTTCCAATGCGTCTGGCAGATAGAAACTGAACCTGGAGAACACCTTTGTCAGGAGCTGGCACCTGCACCTTACACACACACGGGTTTGCAGCACATCTAAATGGCCAAGCTCTTTCTTAGGCAAGTTGAAATCTGCTGTCAGAAGGCTGTGCTCCTTGTCAGATGGAAGCAGCAGCATGCACATAGCAGTTTGGCAAGCACTAAAGAGCCACAGAAGAGCGTGGCATAGCAAAATGAAACAGGAAAAAGCATTTGCTACATGTGCCCTTGTTGTCGCCTAACAACAGGTAGCAGCATAAACCAGATGCGGGTGAAGTTCTTGCAGGCGACAGCTAACGTCAAATGAGCAAGCGGGCTTACCACAGCTGCGGTCCTCTGGCAGTCTGAAAGCTTTGCGCACAAGCCGGATGCTAAGCGCCTTCCTTTGCCTTTTGGCAGTGCTCGTGCATTGCCAGCACTAGGCGTGAATGGTCACTATCCCGCACACACGTTTCGTTGTGCCCGTTGCCAAGCGCTCTGGAGCACTGTTTATGACGAAAGCGGAACACCTCTTGCCGTTCCATTCTCAGAGCTCCTCAGTTAAGCAATCTGTGACTCTTGCTGCGAATGCCAGAGGAAAACATTTCCAATGCGTCTGGCAGGGAGAAACTGAACCTGGAGAACACCTTTGTCAGGAGCTTGCACCTGCACCTTACACACACACAGATTTGCAGCACATCTAAATGGCCAAGCTCTTTCTTAGGCAAGTTGAAAGCTGCTGTCAAAAGGCTGTGCTCCTTGTCAGATGGAAGCAGCAGCACGCACATAGCAGTTTGGCAAGCACTAAAGAGCCACAGAAGAGCGTGGCCTAGCAAAATGGGCCAGGAAAAAGCATTTGCTACATGTGCCCTTGTTGTCGCCTAACAACAGGTAGCAGCACAAACCAGATGCGGGTGAAGTTCTTGCAGGCGACAGCTAACGTCAAATGAGCAAGCGGGCTTACCACAGCTGCGGTCCTCTGGCAGTCTGAAAGCTTTGCACACAAGCCGGATTCTAAGCGCCTCCCTTGGCCTTTTGGCAGTGCTCGTGCATTGCCAGCACTAGGCGTGAATGGTCACTATCCCGCACACACGTTTCGTTGTGCCCGTTGCCAAGCGCTCTGGAGCACTGTTTATGACGAAAGCGGAACACCTCTTGCCGTTCCATTCTCAGAGCTCCTCAGTTAAGCAATCTGCGACTCTTGCTGCGAATGCCAGAGGAAAACATTTCCAATGCGTCTGGCAGATAGAAACTGAACCTGGAGAACACCTTTGTCAGGAGCTTGCACCTGCACCTTACACACACACGGGTTTGCAGCACATCTAAATGGCCAAGCTCTTTCTTAGGCAATTTGAAAGCTGCTGTCAGAAGGCTGTGCTCCTTGTCAGATGGAAGCAGCAGCACGCACATAGCAGTTTGGCAAGCACTAAAGAGCCACAGAAGAGCGTGGCATAGCAAAATGAAACAGGAAAAAGCATTTGCTACATGTGCCCTTGTTGTCGCCTAACAACAGGTAGCAGCATAAACCAGATGCGGGTGAAGTTCTTGCAGGCGACAGCTAACGTCAAATGAGCAAGCGGGCTTACCACAGCTGCGGTCCTCTGGCAGTCTGAAAGCTTTGCGCACAAGCCGTATTCTAAGCGCCTCCCTTGGCCTTTTGGCAGTGCTCCTGCATTGCCAGCACTAGGCGTGAATGCTCACTATCCCGCACACACGATTCGTTGTGCCCGTTGCCAAGCGCTCTGGAGCACTGTTTATGACGAAAGCGGAACACATCTTGCCGCTCCATTCTCAGAGCTCCTGAGTTAAGCAATCTGCGACTCTTGCTGCGAATGCCAGAGGAAAACATTTCCAATGTGTCTGGCAGGGAGAAACTGAACCTGGAGAACACCTTTGTCAGGAGCTTGCACCTGTACCTTACACACACACAGATTTACAGCACAACTAAATGGCCAAGCTCTTTCTTAGGCAAGTTGAAAGCTGCTGTCAGAAGGTTGTGCTCCTTGTCAGATGGAAGCAGCAGCATGCACATAGCAGTTTGGCAAGCACTAAAGAGCCACAGAAGAGCGTGGCCTAGCAAAATGGGCCAGGAAAAAGCATTTGCTACATGTGCCCTTGTTGTCGCCTAACAACAGGTAGCAGCATAAACCAGATGCGGGTGAAGTTCTTGCAGGTGACAGCTAACGTCAAACGAGCAAGCGGGCTTACCACAGCTGCGGTCCTCTTGCAGTCTGAAAGCTTTGCGCACAAGCCGGATTCTAAGCGCCTCCCTTGGCCTTTTGGCAGTGCTCGTGCATTTCCAGCATTAGGCGTGAATGCTCACTATCCCGCACACACGATTCGTTGTGCCCGTTGCCAAGCGCTCTGGAGCACTGTTTATGACGAAAGCGGAACACCTCTTGCCGTTCCATTCTCAGAGCTCCTCAGTTAAGCAATCTGCGACTCTTGCTGCGAATGCCAGAGGAAAACATTTCCAATGCGTCTGGCAGATAGAAACTGAACCTGGAGAACACCTTTGTCAGGAGCTGGCACCTGCACCTTACACACACACGGGTTTGCAGCACATCTAAATGGCCAAGCTCTTTCTTAGGCAAGTTGAAATCTGCTGTCAGAAGGCTGTGCTCCTTGTCAGATGGAAGCAGCAGCATGCACATAGCAGTTTGGCAAGCACTAAAGAGCCACAGAAGAGCGTGGCATAACAAAATGAAACAGGAAAAAGCATTTGCTACATGTGCCCTTGTTGTCGCCTAACAACAGGTAGCAGCATAAACCAGATGCGGGTGAAGTTCTTGCAGGCGACAGCTAACGTCAAATGAGCAAGCGGGCTTACCACAGCTGCGGTCCTCTGGCAGTCTGAAAGCTTTGCGCACAAGCCGGATGCTAAGCGCCTTCCTTTGCCTTTTGGCAGTGCTCGTGCATTGCCAGCACTAGGCGTGAATGGTCACTATCCCGCACACACGTTTCGTTGTGCCCGTTGCCAAGCGCTCTGGAGCACTGTTTATGACGAAAGCGGAACACCTCTTGCCGTTCCATTCTCAGAGCTCCTCAGTTAAGCAATCTGTGACTCTTGCTGCGAATGCCAGAGGAAAACATTTCCAATGCGTCTGGCAGGGAGAAACTGAACCTGGAGAACACCTTTGTCAGGAGCTTGCACCTGCACCTTACACACACACAGATTTGCAGCACATCTAAATGGCCAAGCTCTTTCTTAGGCAAGTTGAAAGCTGCTGTCAAAAGGCTGTGCTCCTTGTCAGATGGAAGCAGCAGCACGCACATAGCAGTTTGGCAAGCACTAAAGAGCCACAGAAGAGCGTGGCCTAGCAAAATGGGCCAGGAAAAAGCATTTGCTACATGTGCCCTTGTTGTCGCCTAACAACAGGTAGCAGCACAAACCAGATGCGGGTGAAGTTCTTGCAGGCGACAGCTAACGTCAAATGAGCAAGCGGGCTTACCACAGCTGCGGTCCTCTGGCAGTCTGAAAGCTTTGCGCACAAGCCGGATTCTAAGCGCCTCCCTTGGCCTTTTGGCAGTGCTCGTGCATTGCCAGCACTAGGCGTGAATGGTCACTATCCCGCACACACGTTTCGTTGTGCCCGTTGCCAAGCGCTCTGGAGCACTGTTTATGACGAAAGCGGAACACCTCTTGCCGTTCCATTCTCAGAGCTCCTCAGTTAAGCAATCTGCGACTCTTGCTGCGAATGCCAGAGGAAAACATTTCCAATGCGTCTGGCAGATAGAAACTGAACCTGGAGAACACCTTTGTCAGGAGCTTGCACCTGCACCTTACACACACACGGGTTTGCAGCACATCTAAATGGCCAAGCTCTTTCTTAGGCAAGTTGAAAGCTGCTGTCAGAAGGTTGTGCTCCTTGTCAGATGGAAGCAGCAGCATGCACATAGCAGTTTGGCAAGCACTAAAGAGCCACAGAAGAGCGTGGCCTAGCAAAATGGGCCAGGAAAAAGCATTTGCTACATGTGCCCTTGTTGTCGCCTAACAACAGGTAGCAGCATAAACCAGATGCGGGTGAAGTTCTTGCAGGTGACAGCTAACGTCAAACGAGCAAGCGGGCTTACCACAGCTCCGGTCCTCTTGCAGTCTGAAAGCTTTGCGCACAAGCCGGATTCTAAGCGCCTCCCTTGGCCTTTTGGCAGTGCTCGTGCATTTCCAGCATTAGGCGTGAATGCTCACTATCCCGCACACACGATTCGTTGTGCCCGTTGCCAAGCGCTCTGGAGCACTGTTTATGACGAAAGCGGAACACCTCTTGCCGTTCCATTCTCAGAGCTCCTCAGTTAAGCAATCTGCGACTCTTGCTGCGAATGCCAGAGGAAAACATTTCCAATGCGTCTGGCAGATAGAAACTGAACCTGGAGAACACCTTTGTCAGGAGCTGGCACCTGCACCTTACACACACACGGGTTTGCAGCACATCTAAATGGCCAAGCTCTTTCTTAGGCAAGTTGAAATCTGCTGTCAGAAGGCTGTGCTCCTTGTCAGATGGAAGCAGCAGCATGCACATAGCAGTTTGGCAAGCACTAAAGAGCCACAGAAGAGCGTGGCATAGCAAAATGAAACAGGAAAAAGCATTTGCTACATGTGCCCTTGTTGTCGCCTAACAACAGGTAGCAGCATAAACCAGATGCGGGTGAAGTTCTTGCAGGCGACAGCTAACGTCAAATGAGCAAGCGGGCTTACCACAGCTGCGGTCCTCTGGCAGTCTGAAAGCTTTGCGCACAAGCCGGATGCTAAGCGCCTTCCTTTGCCTTTTGGCAGTGCTCGTGCATTGCCAGCACTAGGCGTGAATGGTCACTATCCCGCACACACGTTTCGTTGTGCCCGTTGCCAAGCGCTCTGGAGCACTGTTTATGACGAAAGCGGAACACCTCTTGCCGTTCCATTCTCAGAGCTCCTCAGTTAAGCAATCTGTGACTCTTGCTGCGAATGCCAGAGGAAAACATTTCCAATGCGTCTGGCAGGGAGAAACTGAACCTGGAGAACACCTTTGTCAGGAGCTTGCACCTGCACCTTACACACACACAGATTTGCAGCACATCTAAATGGCCAAGCTCTTTCTTAGGCAAGTTGAAAGCTGCTGTCAAAAGGCTGTGCTCCTTGTCAGATGGAAGCAGCAGCACGCACATAGCAGTTTGGCAAGCACTAAAGAGCCACAGAAGAGCGTGGCCTAGCAAAATGGGCCAGGAAAAAGCATTTGCTACATGTGCCCTTGTTGTCGCCTAACAACAGGTAGCAGCACAAACCAGATGCGGGTGAAGTTCTTGCAGGCGACAGCTAACGTCAAATGAGCAAGCGGGCTTACCACAGCTGCGGTCCTCTGGCAGTCTGAAAGCTTTGCGCACAAGCCGGATGCCACGCCCCTTCCTTGGCCTTTTGGCAGTGCTCCTGCATTGCCAGCACTAGGCGTGAATGGTCACTATCCCGCACACACGATTCGTTGTGACCGTTGCCAAGCGCTCTGGAGCACTGTTTATGACGAAAGCGGAACACCTCTTGCCGTTCCATTCTCAGAGCTCCTCAGTTAAGCAATCTGCGACTCTTGCTGCGAATGCCAGAGGAAAACATTTCCAATGTGTCTGGCAGGGAGAAACTGAACCTGGAGAAAAGCTTTGTCAGGAGCTGGCACCTGCACCTTACACACACACGGGTTTGCAGCACATCTAAATGGCCAAGCTCTTTCTTAGGCAAGTTGAAAGCTGCTGTCAGAAGGTTGTGCTCCTTGTCAGATGGAAGCAGCAGCACTCACATAGCAGTTTGGGAAGCACTAAAGAGCCACAGAAGAGCGTGGCCTAGCAAAATGGGCCAGGAAAAAGCATTTGCTACATGTGCCCTTGTTGTCGCCTAACAACAGGTAGCAGCATAAACCAGATGCGGGTGAAGTTCTTGCAGGTGACAGCTAACGTCAAACGAGCAAGCGGGCTTACCACAGCTCCGGTCCTCTTGCAGTCTGAAAGCTTTGCGCACAAGCCGTATTCTAAGCGCCTCCCTTGGCCTTTTGGCAGTGCTCGTGCATTGCCAGCATTAGGCGTGAATGCTCACTATCCCGCACACACGATTCGTTGTGCCCGTTGCCAAGCGCTCTGGAGCACTGTTTATGACGAAAGCGGAACACCTCTTGCCGTTCCATTCTCAGAGCTCCTCAGTTAAGCAATCTGCGACTCTTGCTGCGAATGCCAGAGGAAAACATTTCCAATGCGTCTGGCAGATAGAAACTGAACCTGGAGAACACCTTTGTCAGGAGCTGGCACCTGCACCTTACACACACACGGGTTTGCAGCACATCTAAATGGCCAAGCTCTTTCTTAGGCAAGTTGAAATCTGCTGTCAGAAGGCTGTGCTCCTTGTCAGATGGAAGCAGCAGCATGCACATAGCAGTTTGGCAAGCACTAAAGAGCCACAGAAGAGCGTGGCCTAGCAAAATGGGCCAGGAAAAAGCATTTGCTACATGTGCCCTTGTTGTCGCCTAACAACAGGTAGCAGCACAAACCAGATGCGGGTGAAGTTCTTGCAGGCGACAGCTAACGTCAAATGAGCAAGCGGGCTTACCACAGCTGCGGTCCTCTGGCAGTCTGAAAGCTTTGCGCACAAGCCGGATTCTAAGCGCCTCCCTTGGCCTTTTGGCAGTGCTCGTGCATTGCCAGCACTAGGCGTGAATGGTCACTATCCCGCACACACGTTTCGTTGTGCCCGTTGCCAAGCGCTCTGGAGCACTGTTTATGACGAAAGCGGAACACCTCTTGCCGTTCCATTCTCAGAGCTCCTCAGTTAAGCAATCTGCGACTCTTGCTGCGAATGCCAGAGGAAAACATTTCCAATGCGTCTGGCAGGGAGAAACTGAACCTGGAGAACACCTTTGTCAGGAGCTTGCACCTGCACCTTACACACACACGGGTTTGCAGCACATCTAAATGGCCAAGCTCTTTCTTAGGCAATTTGAAAGCTGCTGTCAGAAGGCTGTGCTCCTTGTCAGATGGAAGCAGCAGCACGCACATAGCAGTTTGGCAAGCACTAAAGAGCCACAGAAGAGCGTGGCATAGCAAAATGAAACAGGAAAAAGCATTTGCTACATGTGCCCTTGTTGTCGCCTAACAACAGGTAGCAGCATAAACCAGATGCGGGTGAAGTTCTTGCAGGCGACAGCTAACGTCAAATGAGCAAGCGGGCTTACCACAGCTGCGGTCCTCTGGCAGTCTGAAAGCTTTGCGCACAAGCCGGATGCTACGCCCCTTCCTTGGCCTTTTGGCAGTGCTCGTGCATTGCCAGCACTAGGCGTGAATGGTCACTATCCCGCACACACGTTTCGTTGTGCCCGTTGCCAAGCGCTCTGGAGCACTGTTTATGACGAAAGCAGAACACCTCTTGCCGTTCCATTCTCAGAGCTCCTCAGTTAAGCAATCTGCGACTCTTGCTGCGAATGCCAGAGGAAAACATTTCCAATGCGTCTGGCAGGGAGAAACTGAACCTGGAGAACACCTTTGTCAGGAGCTTGCACCTGCACCTTACACACACACAGATTTGCAGCACATCTAAATGGCCAAGCTCTTTCTTAGGCAAGTTGAAAGATGCTGTCAAAAGGCTGTGCTCCTTGTCAGATGGAAGCAGCAGCACGCACATAGCAGTTTGGGAAGCACTAAAGAGCCACAGAAGAGTGTGGCCTAGCAAAATGGGCCAGGAAAAAGCATTTGCTACATGTGCCCTTGTTGTCGCCTAACAACAGGTAGCAGCATAAACCAGATGCGGGTGAAGTTCTTGCAGGCGACAGCTAACGTCAAATGAGCAAGCGGGCTTACCACAGCTGCGGTCCTCTGGCAGTCTGAAAGCTTTGCGCACAAGCCGGATTCTAAGCGCCTCCCTTGGCCTTTTGGCAGTGCTCCTGCATTGCCAGCATTAGGCGTGAATGCTCACTATCCCGCACACACGTTTCGTTGTGCCCGTTGCCAAGCGCTCTGGAGCACTGTTTATGACGAAAGCGGAACACCTCTTGCCGTTCCATTCTCAGAGCTCCTCAGTTAAGCAATCTGTGACTGTTGGTGCGAATGCCAGAGGAAAACATTTCCAATGTGTCTGGCAGATAGAAACTGAACCTGGAGAACACCTTTGTCAGGAGCTTGCACCTGCACCTTACACACACACGGGTTTGCAGCACATCTAAATGGCCAAGCTCTTTCTTAGGCAATTTGAAAGCTGCTGTCAGAAGGCTGTGCTCCTTGTCAGATGGAAGCAGCAGCACGCACATAGCAGTTTGGCAAGCACTAAAGAGCCACAGAAGAGCGTGGCATAGCAAAATGAAACAGGAAAAAGCATTTGCTACATGTGCCCTTGTTGTCGCCTAACAACAGGTAGCAGCATAAACCAGATGCGGGTGAAGTTCTTGCAGGCGACAGCTAACGTCAAATGAGCAAGCGGGCTTACCACAGCTCCGGTCCTCTGGCAGTCTGAAAGCTTTGCGCACAAGCCGGATTCTAAGCGCCTCCCTTGGCCTTTTGGCAGTGCTCCTGCATTGCCAGCATTAGGTGTGAATGCTCACTATCCCGCACACACGATTCGTTGTGCCCGTTGCCAAGCGCTCTGGAGCACTGTTTATGACGAAAGCGGAACACATCTTGCCGCTCCATTCTCAGAGCTCCTGAGTTAAGCAATCTGCGACTCTTGCTGCGAATGCCAGAGGAAAACATTTCCAATGTGTCTGGCAGGGAGAAACTGAACCTGGAGAACACCTTTGTCAGGAGCTTGCACCTGTACCTTACACACACACAGATTTACAGCACATCTAAATGGCCAAGCTCTTTCTTAGGCAAGTTGAAAGCTGCTGTCAGAAGGCTGTGCTCCTTGTCAGATGGAAGTAGCAGCACGCACATAGCAGTTTGGCAAGCACTAAAGAGCCACAGAAGAGCGTGGCATAGCAAAATGGGCCAGGAAAAAGCATTTGCTACATGTGCCCTTGTTGTCGCCTAACAACAGGTAGCAGCATAAACCAGATGCGGGTGAAGTTCTTGCAGGCGACAGCTAACGTCAAATGAGCAAGCGGGCTTACCACAGCTGCGGTCCTCTGGCAGTCTGAAAGCTTTGCGCACAAGCCGGATTCTAAGCGCCTCCCTTGGCCTTTTGGCAGTGCTCGTGCATTGCCAGCACTAGGCGTGAATGGTCACTATCCAGCACACACGTTTCGTTGTGCCCGTTGCCAAGCGCTCTGGAGCACTGTTTATGACGAAAGCGGAACACCTCTTGCCGTTCCATTCTCAGAGCTCCTCAGTTAAGCAATCTGCGACTCTTGCTGCGAATGCCAGAGGAAAACATTTCCAATGTGTCTGGCAGGGAGAAACTGAACCTGGAGAAAAGCTTTGTCAGGAGCTGGCACCTGCACCTTACACACACACGGGTTTTCAGCACATCTAAATGGCCAAGCTCTTTCTTAGGCAAGTTGAAAGCTGCTGTCAGAAGGTTGTGCTCCTTGTCAGATGGAAGCAGCAGCACTCACATAGCAGTTTGGGAAGCACTAAAGAGCCACAGAAGAGCGTGGCCTAGCAAAATGGGCCAGGAAAAAGCATTTGCTACATGTGCCCTTGTTGTCGCCTAACAACAGGTAGCAGCATAAACCAGATGCGGGTGAAGTTCTTGCAGGCGACAGCTAACGTCAAATGAGCAAGCGGGCTTACCACAGCTGCGGTCCTCTGGCAGTCTGAAAGCTTTGCACACAAGCCGGATGCTACTCCCCTTCCTTGGCCTTTTGGCAGTGCTCGTGCATTGCCAGCACTAGGCGTGAATGGTCACTATCCCGCACACACGTTTCGTTGTGCCCGTTGCCAAGCGCTCTGGAGCACTGTTTATGACGAAAGCGGAACACCTCTTGCCGTTCCAATCTCAGAGCTCCTCAGTTAAGCCATCTGTGACTCTTGCTGCGAATGCCAGAGGAAAACATTTCCAATGCGTCTGGCAGGGAGAAACTGAACCTGGAGAACACCTTTGTCAGGAGCTTGCACCTGCACCTTACACACACACAGATTTGCAGCACATCTAAATGGCCAAGCTCTTTCTTAGGCAAGTTGAAAGCTGCTGTCAAAAGCCTGTGCTCCTTGTCAGATGGAAGCAGCAGCACGCACATAGCAGTTTGGCAAGCACTAAAGAGCCACAGAAGAGCGTGGCCTAGCAAAATGGGCCAGGAAAAAGCATTTGCTACATGTGCCCTTGTTGTCGCCTAACAACAGGTAGCAGCACAAACCAGATGCGGGTGAAGTTCTTGCAGGCGACAGCTAACGTCAAATGAGCAAGCGGGCTTACCACAGCTGCGGTCCTCTGGCAGTCTGAAAGCTTTGCGCACAAGCCGGATGCTACGCCCCTTCCTTGGCCTTTTGGCAGTGCTCGTGCATTGCCAGCACTAGGCGTGAATGCTCACTATCCCGCACACACGTTTCGTTGTGCCCGTTGCCAAGCGCTCTGGAGCACTGTTTATGACGAAAGCAGAACACCTCTTGCCGTTCCATTCTCAGAGCTCCTCAGTTAAGCAATCTGCGACTCTTGCTGCGAATGCCAGAGGAAAACATTTCCAATGCGTCTGGCAGGGAGAAACTGAACCTGGAGAACACCTTTGTCAGGAGCTTGCACCTGCACCTTACACACACACAGATTTGCAGCACATCTAAATGGCCAAGCTCTTTCTTAGGCAAGTTGAAAGATGCTGTCAAAAGGCTGTGCTCCTTGTCAGATGGAAGCAGCAGCACGCACATAGCAGTTTGGGAAGCACTAAAGAGCCACAGAAGAGTGTGGCCTAGCAAAATGGGCCAGGAAAAAGCATTTGCTACATGTGCCCTTGTTGTCGCCTAACAACAGGTAGCAGCATAAACCAGATGCGGGTGAAGTTCTTGCAGGCGACAGCTAACGTCAAATGAGCAAGCGGGCTTACCACAGCTGCGGTCCTCTGGCAGTCTGAAAGCTTTGCGCACAAGCCGGATTCTAAGCGCCTCCCTTGGCCTTTTGGCAGTGCTCCTGCATTGCCAGCATTAGGCGTGAATGCTCACTATCCCGCACACACGTTTCGTTGTGCCCGTTGCCAAGCGCTCTGGAGCACTGTTTATGACGAAAGCGGAACACCTCTTGCCGTTCCATTCTCAGAGCTCCTCAGTTAAGCAATCTGTGACTGTTGGTGCGAATGCCAGAGGAAAACATTTCCAATGTGTCTGGCAGGGAGAAACTGAACCTGGAGAACACCTTTGTCAGGAGCTTGCACCTGCACCTTACACACACACGGGTTTGCAGCACATCTAAATGGCCAAGCTCTTTCTTAGGCAATTTGAAAGCTGCTGTCAGAAGGCTGTGCTCCTTGTCAGATGGAAGCAGCAGCACGCACATAGCAGTTTGGCAAGCACTAAAGAGCCACAGAAGAGCGTGGCATAGCAAAATGAAACAGGAAAAAGCATTTGCTACATGTGCCCTTGTTGTCGCCTAACAACAGGTAGCAGCATAAACCAGATGCGGGTGAAGTTCTTGCAGGCGACAGCTAACGTCAAATGAGCAAGCGGGCTTACCACAGCTCCGGTCCTCTGGCAGTCTGAAAGCTTTGCGCACAAGCCGGATTCTAAGCGCCTCCCTTGGCCTTTTGGCAGTGCTCCTGCATTGCCAGCATTAGGTGTGAATGCTCACTATCCCGCACACACGATTCGTTGTGCCCGTTGCCAAGCGCTCTGGAGCACTGTTTATGACGAAAGCGGAACACATCTTGCCGCTCCATTCTCAGAGCTCCTGAGTTAAGCAATCTGCGACTCTTGCTGCGAATGCCAGAGGAAAACATTTCCAATGTGTCTGGCAGGGAGAAACTGAACCTGGAGAACACCTTTGTCAGGAGCTTGCACCTGTACCTTACACACACACAGATTTACAGCACATCTAAATGGCCAAGCTCTTTCTTAGGCAAGTTGAAAGCTGCTGTCAGAAGGTTTTGCTCCTTGTCAGATGGAAGCAGCAGCACGCACATAGCAGTTTGGGAAGCACTAAAGAGCCACAGAAGAGTGTGGCCTAGCAAAATGGGCCAGGAAAAAGCATTTGCTACATGTGCCCTTGTTGTCGCCTAACAACAGGTAGCAGCACAAACCAGATGCGGGTGAAGTTCTTGCAGGCGACAGCTAACGTCAAATGAGCAAGCGGGCTTACCACAGCTGCGGTCCTCTGGCAGTCTGAAAGCTTTGCGCACAAGCCGTATTCTAAGCGCCTCCCTTGGCCTTTTGGCAGTGCTCCTGCATTGCCAGCATTAGGCGTGAATGCTCACTATCCCGCACACACGTTTCGTTGTGCCCGTTGCCAAGCGCTCTGGAGCACTGTTTATGACGAAAGCGGAACACCTCTTGCCGTTCCATTCTCAGAGCTCCTGAGTTAAGCAATCTGTGACTGTTGGTGCGAATGCCAGAGGAAAACATTTCCAATGTGTCTGGCAGATAGAAACTGAACCTGGAGAACACCTTTGTCAGGAGCTTGCACCTGCACCTTACACACACACGGGTTTGCAGCACATCTAAATGGCCAAGCTCTTTCTTAGGCAATTTGAAAGCTGCTGTCAGAAGGCTGTGCTCCTTGTCAGATGGAAGCAGCAGCACGCACATAGCAGTTTGGCAAGCACTAAAGAGCCACAGAAGAGCGTGGCATAGCAAAATGGGCCAGGAAAAAGCATTTGCTACATGTGCCCTTGTTGTCGCCTAACAACAGGTAGCAGCATAAACCAGATGCGGGTGAAGTTCTTGCAGGCGACAGCTAACGTCAAATGAGCAAGCGGGCTTACCACAGCTGCGGTCCTCTGGCAGTCTGAAAGCTTTGCGCACAAGCCGGATTCTAAGCGCCTCCCTTGGCCTTTTGGCAGTGCTCGTGCATTGCCAGCACTAGGCGTGAATGGTCACTATCCAGCACACACGTTTCGTTGTGCCCGTTGCCAAGCGCTCTGGAGCACTGTTTATGACGAAAGCGGAACACCTCTTGCCGTTCCATTCTCAGAGCTCCTCAGTTAAGCAATCTGCGACTCTTGCTGCGAATGCCAGAGGAAAACATTTCCAATGTGTCTGGCAGGGAGAAACTGAACCTGGAGAAAAGCTTTGTCAGGAGCTGGCACCTGCACCTTACACACACACGGGTTTTCAGCACATCTAAATGGCCAAGCTCTTTCTTAGGCAAGTTGAAAGCTGCTGTCAGAAGGTTGTGCTCCTTGTCAGATGGAAGCAGCAGCACTCACATAGCAGTTTGGGAAGCACTAAAGAGCCACAGAAGAGCGTGGCCTAGCAAAATGGGCCAGGAAAAAGCATTTGCTACATGTGCCCTTGTTGTCGCCTAACAACAGGTAGCAGCATAAACCAGATGCGGGTGAAGTTCTTGCAGGCGACAGCTAACGTCAAATGAGCAAGCGGGCTTACCACAGCTGCGGTCCTCTGGCAGTCTGAAAGCTTTGCACACAAGCCGGATGCTACGCCCCTTCCTTGGCCTTTTGGCAGTGCTCGTGCATTGCCAGCACTAGGCGTGAATGGTCACTATCCCGCACACACGTTTCGTTGTGCCCGTTGCCAAGCGCTCTGGAGCACTGTTTATGACGAAAGCGGAACACCTCTTGCCGTTCCAATCTCAGAGCTCCTCAGTTAAGCCATCTGTGACTCTTGCTGCGAATGCCAGAGGAAAACATTTCCAATGCGTCTGGCAGGGAGAAACTGAACCTGGAGAACACCTTTGTCAGGAGCTTGCACCTGCACCTTACACACACACAGATTTGCAGCACATCTAAATGGCCAAGCTCTTTCTTAGGCAAGTTGAAAGCTGCTGTCAAAAGGCTGTGCTCCTTGTCAGATGGAAGCAGCAGCACGCACATAGCAGTTTGGCAAGCACTAAAGAGCCACAGAAGAGCGTGGCATAGCAAAATGAAACAGGAAAAAGCATTTGCTACATGTGCCCTTGTTGTCGCCTAACAACAGGTAGCAGCATAAACCAGATGCGGGTGAAGTTCTTGCAGGCGACAGCTAACGTCAAATGAGCAAGCGGGCTTACCACAGCTCCGGTCCTCTGGCAGTCTGAAAGCTTTGCGCACAAGCCGGATTCTAAGCGCCTCCCTTGGCCTTTTGGCAGTGCTCCTGCATTGCCAGCATTAGGCGTGAATGCTCACTATCCCGCACACACGATTCGTTGTGCCCGTTGCCAAGCGCTCTGGAGCACTGTTTATGACGAAAGCGGAACACATCTTGCCGCTCCATTCTCAGAGCTCCTGAGTTAAGCAATCTGCGACTCTTGCTGCGAATGCCAGAGGAAAACATTTCCAATGTGTCTGGCAGGGAGAAACTGAACCTGGAGAACACCTTTGTCAGGAGCTTGCACCTGTACCTTACACACACACAGATTTACAGCACATCTAAATGGCCAAGCTCTTTCTTAGGCAAGTTGAAAGCTGCTGTCAGAAGGTTGTGCTCCTTGTCAGATGGAAGCAGCAGCATGCACATAGCAGTTTGGCAAGCACTAAAGAGCCACAGAAGAGCGTGGCCTAGCAAAATGGGCCAGGAAAAAGCATTTGCTACATGTGCCCTTGTTGTCGCCTAACAACAGGTAGCAGCATAAACCAGATGCGGGTGAAGTTCTTGCAGGCGACAGCTAACGTCAAATGAGCAAGCGGGCTTACCACAGCTGCGGTCCTCTGGCAGTCTGAAAGCTTTGCGCACAAGCCGGATTCTAAGCGCCTCCCTTGGCCTTTTGGCAGTGCTCCTGCATTGCCAGCATTAGGCGTGAATGGTCACTATCCCGCACACACGTTTCGTTGTGCCCGTTGCCAAGCGCTCTGGAGCACTGTTTATGACGAAAGCGGAACACCTCTTGCCGTTCCATTCTCAGAGCTCCTCAGTTAAGCAATCTGTGACTGTTGGTGCGAATGCCAGAGGAAAACATTTCCAATGTGTCTGGCAGATAGAAACTGAACCTGGAGAACACCTTTGTCAGGAGCTTGCACCTGCACCTTACACACACACGGGTTTGCAGCACATCTAAATGGCCAAGCTCTTTCTTAGGCAATTTGAAAGCTGCTGTCAGAAGGCTGTGCTCCTTGTCAGATGGAAGCAGCAGCACGCACATAGCAGTTTGGCAAGCACTAAAGAGCCACAGAAGAGCGTGGCATAGCAAAATGAAACAGGAAAAAGCATTTGCTACATGTGCCCTTGTTGTCGCCTAACAACAGGTAGCAGCATAAACCAGATGCGGGTGAAGTTCTTGCAGGCGACAGCTAACGTCAAATGAGCAAGCGGGCTTACCACAGCTCCGGTCCTCTGGCAGTCTGAAAGCTTTGCGCACAAGCCGGATTCTAAGCGCCTCCCTTGGCCTTTTGGCAGTGCCTCTGCATTGCCAGCATTAGGTGTGAATGCTCACTATCCCGCACACACGATTCGTTGTGCCCGTTGCCAAGCGCTCTGGAGCACTGTTTATGACGAAAGCGGAACACATCTTGCCGCTCCATTCTCAGAGCTCCTGAGTTAAGCAATCTGCGACTCTTGCTGCGAATGCCAGAGGAAAACATTTCCAATGTGTCTGGCAGGGAGAAACTGAACCTGGAGAACACCTTTGTCAGGAGCTTGCACCTGTACCTTACACACACACAGATTTACAGCACATCTAAATGGCCAAGCTCTTTCTTAGGCAAGTTGAAAGCTGCTGTCAGAAGGTTTTGCTCCTTGTCAGATGGAAGCAGCAGCACGCACATAGCAGTTTGGGAAGCACTAAAGAGCCACAGAAGAGTGTGGCCTAGCAAAATGGGCCAGGAAAAAGCATTTGCTACATGTGCCCTTGTTGTCGCCTAACAACAGGTAGCAGCACAAACCAGATGCGGGTGAAGTTCTTGCAGGCGACAGCTAACGTCAAATGAGCAAGCGGGCTTACCACAGCTGCGGTCCTCTGGCAGTCTGAAAGCTTTGCGCACAAGCCGGATTCTAAGCGCCTCCCTTGGCCTTTTGGCAGTGCTCGTGCATTGCCAGCATTAGGCGTGAATGCTCACTATCCCGCACACACGTTTCGTTGTGCCCGTTGCCAAGCGCTCTGGAGCACTGTTTATGACGAAAGCGGAACACCTCTTGCCGTTCCATTCTCAGAGCTCCTCAGTTAAGCAATCTGTGACTGTTGGTGCGAATGCCAGAGGAAAACATTTCCAATGCGTCTGGCAGATAGAAACTGAACCTGGAGAACACCTTTGTCAGGAGCTTGCACCTGCACCTTACACACACACGGGTTTGCAGCACATCTAAATGGCCAAGCTCTTTCTTAGGCAAGTTGAAATCTGCTGTCAGAAGGCTGTGCTCCTTGTCAGATGGAAGCAGCAGCACGCACATAGCAGTTTGGCAAGCACTAAAGAGCCACAGAAGAGCGTGGCATAGCAAAATGAAACAGGAAAAAGCATTTGCTACATGTGCCCTTGTTGTCGCCTAACAACAGGTAGCAGCATAAACCAGATGCGGGTGAAGTTCTTGCAGGCGACAGCTAACGTCAAATGAGCAAGCGGGCTTACCACAGCTGCGGTCCTCTGGCAGTCTGAAAGCTTTGCGCACAAGCCGGATTCTAAGCGCCTCCCTTGGCCTTTTGGCAGTGCTCCTGCATTGCCAGCACTAGGCGTGAATGGTCACTATCCAGCACACACGTTTCATTGTGCCCGTTGCCAAGCGCTCTGGAGCACTGTTTATGACGAAAGCGGAACACCTCTTGCCGTTCCATTCTCAGAGCTCCTCAGTTAAGCAATCTGCGACTCTTGCTGCGAATGCCAGAGGAAAACATTTCCAATGTGTCTGGCAGGGAGAAACTGAACCTGGAGAAAAGCTTTGTCAGGAGCTGGCACCTGCACCTTACACACACACGGGTTTGCAGCACATCTAAATGGCCAAGCTCTTTCTTAGGCAAGTTGAAAGCTGCTGTCAGAAGGTTGTGCTCCTTGTCAGATGGAAGCAGCAGCACTCACATAGCAGTTGGGCAAGCACTAAAGAGCCACAGAAGAGCGTGGCCTAGCAAAATGGGCCAGGAAAAAGCATTTGCTACATGTGCCCTTGTTGTCGCCTAACAACAGGTAGCAGCATAAACCAGATGCGGGTGAAGTTCTTGCAGGCGACAGCTAACGTCAAATGAGCAAGCGGGCTTACCACAGCTGCGGTCCTCTGGCAGTCTGAAAGCTTTGCGCACAAGCCGGATTCTAAGCGCCTCCCTTGGCCTTTTGGCAGTGCTCCTGCATTGCCAGCATTAGGCGTGAATGCTCACTATCCCGCACACACGATTCGTTGTGCCCGTTGCCAAGCGCTCTGGAGCACTGTTTATGACGAAAGCGGAACACCTCTTGCCGTTCCATTCTCAGAGCTCCTGAGTTAAGCAATCTGCGACTCTTGCTGCGAATGCCAGAGGAAAACATTTCCAATGTGTCTGGCAGGGAGAAACTGAACCTGGAGAACACCTTTGTCAGGAGCTTGCACCTGTACCTTACACACACACAGATTTACAGCACATCTAAATGGCCAAGCTCTTTCTTAGGCAAGTTGAAAGCTGCTGTCAGAAGGTTGTGCTCCTTGTCAGATGGAAGCAGCAGCATGCACATAGCAGTTTGGGAAGCACTAAAGAGCCACAGAAGAGCGTGGCCTAGCAAAATGGGCCAGGAAAAAGCATTTGCTACATGTGCCCTTGTTGTCGCCTAACAACAGGTAGCAGCATAAACCAGATGCGGGTGAAGTTCTTGCAGGCGACAGCTAACGTCAAATGAGCAAGCGGGCTTACCACAGCTGCGGTCCTCTGGCAGTCTGAAAGCTTTGCGCACAAGCCGGATGCTAAGCGCCTCCCTTTGCCTTTTGGCAGTGCTCGTGCATTGCCAGCACTAGGCGTGAATGGTCACTATCCAGCACACACGTTTCGTTGTGCCCGTTGCCAAGCGCTCTGGAGCACTGTTTATGACGAAAGCGGAACACCTCTTGCCGTTCCATTCTCAGAGCTCCTCAGTTAAGCAATCTGCGACTCTTGCTGCAAATGCCAGAGGAAAACATTTCCAATGCGTCTGGCAGATAGAAACTGAACCTGGAGAACACCTTTGTCAGGAGCTGGCACCTGCACCTTACACACACACGGGTTTGCAGCACATCTAAATGGCCAAGCTCTTTCTTAGGCAAGTTGAAAGCTGCTGTCAGAAGGTTGTGCTCCTTGTCAGATGGAAGCAGCAGCACTCACATAGCAGTTGGGCAAGCACTAAAGAGCCACAGAAGAGCGTGGCCTAGCAAAATGGGCCAGGAAAAAGCATTTGCTACATGTGCCCTTGTTGTCGCCTAACAACAGGTAGCAGCATAAACCAGATGCGGGTGAAGTTCTTGCAGGCGACAGCTAACGTCAAATGAGCAAGCGGGCTTACCACAGCTGCGGTCCTCTGGCAGTCTGAAAGCTTTGCGCACAAGCCGGATTCTAAGCGCCTTTTTTTGCCTTTTGGCAGTGCTCCTGCATTGCCAGCACTAGGCGTGAATGCTCACTATCCCGCACACACGATTCGTTGTGCCCGTTGCCAAGCGCTCTGGAGCACTGTTTATGACGAAAGCGGAACACCTCTTGCCGTTCCATTCTCAGAGCTCCTCAGTTAAGCCATCTGTGACTCTTGCTGCGAATGCCAGAGGAAAACATTTCCAATGTGTCTGGCAGGGAGAAACTGAACCTGGAGAAAAGCTTTGTCAGGAGCTGGCACCTGCACCTTACACACACACGGGTTTGCAGCACATCTAAATGGCCAAGCTCTTTCTTAGGCAAGTTGAAAGCTGCTGTCAGAAGGTTGTGCTCCTTGTCAGATGGAAGCAGCAGCACTCACATAGCAGTTGGGCAAGCACTAAAGAGCCACAGAAGAGCGTGGCCTAGCAAAATGGGCCAGGAAAAAGCATTTGCTACATGTGCCCTTGTTGTCGCCTAACAACAGGTAGCAGCATAAACCAGATGCGGGTGAAGTTCTTGCAGGCGACAGCTAACGTCAAATGAGCAAGCGGGCTTACCACAGCTGCGGTCCTCTGGCAGTCTGAAAGCTTTGCGCACAAGCCGGATGCTAAGCGCCTCCCTTGGCCTTTTGGCAGTGCTCCTACATTGCCAGCATTAGGCGTGAATGCTCACTATCCCGCACACACGTTTCGTTGTGCCCGTTGCCAAACGCTCTGGAGCACTGTTTATGACGAAAGCGGAACACCTCTTGCCGTTCCATTCTCAGAGCTCCTCAGTTAAGCAATCTGTGACTGTTGGTGCGAATGCCAGAGGAAAACATTTCCAATGCGTCTGGCAGATAGAAACTGAACCTGGAGAACACCTTTGTCAGGAGCTTGCACCTGCACCTTACACACACACGGGTTTGCAGCACATCTAAATGGCCAAGCTCTTTCTTAGGCAATTTGAAAGCTGCTGTCAGAAGGCTGTGCTCCTTGTCAGATGGAAGCAGCAGCACGCACATAGCAGTTTGGCAAGCACTAAAGAGCCACAGAAGAGCGTGGCATAGCAAAATGGGCCAGGAAAAAGCATTTGCTACATGTGCCCTTGTTGTCGCCTAACAACAGGTAGCAGCATAAACCAGATGCGGGTGAAGTTCTTGCAGGCGACAGCTAACGTCAAATGAGCAAGCGGGCTTACCACAGCTCCGGTCCTCTGGCAGTCTGAAAGCTTTGCGCACAAGCCGGATTCTAAGCGCCTCCCTTGGCCTTTTGGCAGTGCTCCTGCATTGCCAGCATTAGGCGTGAATGCTCACTATCCCGCACACACGTTTCGTTGTGCCCGTTGCCAAGCGCTCTGGAGCACTGTTTATGACGAAAGCGGAACACCTCTTGCCGTTCCATTCTCAGAGCTCCTGAGTTAAGCAATCTGCGACTCTTGCTGCGAATGCCAGAGGAAAACATTTCCAATGTGTCTGGCAGGGAGAAACTGAACCTGGAGAACACCTTTGTCAGGAGCTTGCACCTGTACCTTACACACACACAGATTTACAGCACATCTAAATGGCCAAGCTCTTTCTTAGGCAAGTTGAAAGCTGCTGTCAGAAGGTTGTGCTCCTTGTCAGATGGAAGCAGCAGCATGCACATAGCAGTTTGGGAAGCACTAAAGAGCCACAGAAGAGCGTGGCCTAGCAAAATGGGCCAGGAAAAAGCATTTGCTACATGTGCCCTTGTTGTCGCCTAACAACAGGTAGCAGCATAAACCAGATGCGGGTGAAGTTCTTGCAGGCGACAGCTAACGTCAAATGAGCAAGCGGGCTTACCACAGCTGCGGTCCTCTGGCAGTCTGAAAGCTTTGCGCACAAGCCGGATGCTAAGCGCCTCCCTTTGCCTTTTGGCAGTGCTCGTGCATTGCCAGCACTAGGCGTGAATGGTCACTATCCAGCACACACGTTTCGTTGTGCCCGTTGCCAAGCGCTCTGGAGCACTGTTTATGACGAAAGCGGAACACCTCTTGCCGTTCCATTCTCAGAGCTCCTCAGTTAAGCAATCTGCGACTCTTGCTGCAAATGCCAGAGGAAAACATTTCCAATGCGTCTGGCAGATAGAAACTGAACCTGGAGAACACCTTTGTCAGGAGCTGGCACCTGCACCTTACACACACACGGGTTTGCAGCACATCTAAATGGCCAAGCTCTTTCTTAGGCAAGTTGAAAGCTGCTGTCAGAAGGTTGTGCTCCTTGTCAGATGGAAGCAGCAGCACTCACATAGCAGTTGGGCAAGCACTAAAGAGCCACAGAAGAGCGTGGCCTAGCAAAATGGGCCAGGAAAAAGCATTTGCTACATGTGCCCTTGTTGTCGCCTAACAACAGGTAGCAGCATAAACCAGATGCGGGTGAAGTTCTTGCAGGCGACAGCTAACGTCAAATGAGCAAGCGGGCTTACCACAGCTGCGGTCCTCTGGCAGTCTGAAAGCTTTGCGCACAAGCCGGATTCTAAGCGCCTTCCTTTGCCTTTTGGCAGTGCTCCTGCATTGCCAGCACTAGGCGTGAATGCTCACTATCCCGCACACACGATTCGTTGTGCCCGTTGCCAAGCGCTCTGGAGCACTGTTTATGACGAAAGCGGAACACCTCTTGCCGTTCCATTCTCAGAGCTCCTCAGTTAAGCCATCTGTGACTCTTGCTGCGAATGCCAGAGGAAAACATTTCCAATGCGTCTGGCAGGGAGAAACTGAACCTGGAGAACACCTTTGTCAGGAGCTTGCACCTGCACCTTACACACACACAGATTTGCAGCACATCTAAATGGCCAAGCTCTTTCTTAGGCAAGTTGAAAGATGCTGTCAAAAGGCTGTGCTCCTTGTCAGATGGAAGCAGCAGCACGCACATAGCAGTTTGGGAAGCACTAAAGAGCCACAGAAGAGCGTGGCCTAGCAAAATGGGCCAGGAAAAAGCATTTGCTACATGTGCCCTTGTTGTCGCCTAACAACAGGTAGCAGCACAAACCAGATGCGGGTGAAGTTCTTGCAGGCGACAGCTAACGTCAAATGAGCAAGCGGGCTTACCACAGCTGCGGTCCTCTGGCAGTCTGAAAGCTTTGCGCACAAGCCGGATGCTAAGCGCCTCCCTTGGCCTTTTGGCAGTGCTCCTGCATTGCCAGCATTAGGCGTGAATGCTCACTATCCCGCACACACGATTCGTTGTGCCCGTTGCCAAGCGCTCTGGAGCACTGTTTATGACGAAAGCGGAACACATCTTGCCGCTCCATTCTCAGAGCTCCTGAGTTAAGCAATCTGCGACTCTTGCTGCGAATGCCAGAGGAAAACATTTCCAATGTGTCTGGCAGGGAGAAACTGAACCTGGAGAACACCTTTGTCAGGAGCTTGCACCTGTACCTTACACACACACAGATTTACAGCACATCTAAATGGCCAAGCTCTTTCTTAGGCAAGTTGAAAGCTGCTGTCAGAAGGTTGTGCTCCTTGTCAGATGGAAGCAGCAGCACTCACATAGCAGTTTGGGAAGCACTAAAGAGCCACAGAAGAGCGTGGCCTAGCAAAATGGGCCAGGAAAAAGCATTTGCTACATGTGCCCTTGTTGTCGCCTAACAACAGGTAGCAGCATAAACCAGATGCGGGTGAAGTTCTTGCAGGCGACAGCTAACGTCAAATGAGCAAGCGGGCTTACCACAGCTGCGGTCCTCTGGCAGTCTGAAAGCTTTGCGCACAAGCCGGATTCTAAGCGCCTCCCTTGGCCTTTTGGCAGTGCTCCTGCATTGCCAGCACTAGGCGTGAATGGTCACTATCCAGCACACACGTTTCGTTGTGCCCGTTGCCAAGCGCTCTGGAGCACTGTTTATGACGAAAGCGGAACACCTCTTGCCGTTCCATTCTCAGAGCTCCTCAGTTAAGTAATCTGCGACTCTTGCTGCGAATGCCAGAGGAAAACATTTCCAATGTGTCTGGCAGGGAGAAACTGAACCTGGAGAAAAGCTTTGTCAGGAGCTGGCACCTGCACCTTACACACACATGGGTTTGCAGCACATCTAAATGGCCAAGCTCTTTCTTAGGCAAGTTGAAAGCTGCTGTCAGAAGGTTGTGCTCCTTGTCAGATGGAAGCAGCAGCACTCACATAGCAGTTTGGGAAGCACTAAAGAGCCACAGAAGAGCGTGGCCTAGCAAAATGGGCCAGGAAAAAGCATTTGCTACATGTGCCCTTGTTGTCGCCTAACAACAGGTAGCAGCATAAACCAGATGCGGGTGAAGTTCTTGCAGGCGACAGCTAACGTCAAATGAGCAAGCGGGCTTACCACAGCTGCGGTCCTCTGGCAGTCTGAAAGCTTTGCGCACAAGCCGGATTCTAAGCGCCTCCCTTGGCCTTTTGGCAGTGCTCCTGCATTGCCAGCACTAGGCGTGAATGGTCACTATCCAGCACACACGTTTCGTTGTGCCCGTTGCCAAGCGCTCTGGAGCACTGTTTATGACGAAAGCGGAACACCTCTTGCCGTTCCATTCTCAGAGCTCCTCAGTTAAGCAATCTGCGACTCTTGCTGCGAATGCCAGAGGAAAACATTTCCAATGTGTCTGGCAGGAGGAAACTGAACCTGGAGAAAAGCTTTGTCAGGAGCTGGCACCTGCACCTTACACACACACGGGTTTGCAGCACATCTAAATGGCCAAGCTCTTTCTTAGGCAATTTGAAAGCTGCTGTCAGAAGGCTGTGCTCCTTGTCAGATGGAAGCAGCAGCACGCACATAGCAGTTTGGCAAGCACTAAAGAGCCACAGAAGAGCGTGGCATAGCAAAATGGGCCAGGAAAAAGCATTTGCTACATGTGCCCTTGTTGTCGCCTAACAACAGGTAGCAGCATAAACCAGATGCGGGTGAAGTTCTTGCAGGCGACAGCTAACGTCAAATGAGCAAGCGGGCTTACCACAGCTGCGGTCCTCTGGCAGTCTGAAAGCTTTGCGCACAAGCCGGATGCTAAGCGCCTCCCTTTGCCTTTTGGCAGTGCTCCTGCATTGCCAGCACTAGGCGTGAATGGTCACTATCCAGCACACACGTTTCGTTGTGCCCGTTGCCAAGCGCTCTGGAGCACTGTTTATGACGAAAGCGGAACACCTCTTGCCGTTCCATTCTCAGAGCTCCTCAGTTAAGTAATCTGCGACTCTTGCTGCGAATGCCAGAGGAAAACATTTCCAATGTGTCTGGCAGGGAGAAACTGAACCTGGAGAAAAGCTTTGTCAGGAGCTGGCACCTGCACCTTACACACACACGGGTTTGCAGCACATCTAAATGGCCAAGCTCTTTCTTAGGCAAGTTGAAAGCTGCTGTCAGAAGGTTGTGCTCCTTGTCAGATGGAAGCAGCAGCACTCACATAGCAGTTTGGGAAGCACTAAAGAGCCACAGAAGAGCGTGGCCTAGCAAAATGGGCCAGGAAAAAGCATTTGCTACATGTGCCCTTGTTGTCGCCTAACAACAGGTAGCAGCATAAACCAGATGCGGGTGAAGTTCTTGCAGGCGACAGCTAACGTCAAATGAGCAAGCGGGCTTACCACAGCTGCGGTCCTCTGGCAGTCTGAAAGCTTTGCGCACAAGCCGGATTCTAAGCGCCTTCCTTTGCCTTTTGGCAGTGCTCGTGCATTGCCAGCACTAGGCGTGAATGGTCACTATCCAGCACACACGTTTCGTTGTGCCCGTTGCCAAGCGCTCTGGAGCACTGTTTATGACGAAAGCGGAACACCTCTTGCCGTTCCATTCTCAGAGCTCCTCAGTTAAGCAATCTGCGACTCTTGCTGCGAATGCCAGAGGAAAACATTTCCAATGTGTCTGGCAGGAGGAAACTGAACCTGGAGAAAAGCTTTGTCAGGAGCTGGCACCTGCACCTTACACACACACGGGTTTGCAGCACATCTAAATGGCCAAGCTCTTTCTTAGGCAAGTTGAAAGCTGCTGTCAGAAGGTTGTGCTCCTTGTCAGATGGAAGCAGCAGCATGCACATAGCAGTTTGGCAAGCACTAAAGAGCCACAGAAGAGTGTGGCATAGCAAAATGAAACAAGAAAAAGCATTTGCTACATGTACCCTTGTTGTCGCCTAACAACAGGTAGCAGCATAAACCAGATGCGGGTGAAGTTCTTGCAGGCGACAGCTAACGTCAAATGAGCAAGCGGGCTTACCACAGCTGCGGTCCTCTGGCAGTCTGAAAGCTTTGCGCACAAGCCGGATTCTAAGCGCCTCCCTTGGCCTTTTGGCAGTGCTCCTGCATTGCCAGCACTAGGCGTGAATGGTCACTATCCCGCACACACGTTTCGTTGTGCCCGTTGCCAAGCGCTCTGGAGCACTGTTTATGACGAAAGCGGAACACCTCTTGCCGTTCCATTCTCAGAGCTCCTCAGTTAAGCAATCTGCGACTCTTGCTGCGAATGCCAGAGGAAAACATTTCCAATGTGTCTGGCAGGAGGAAACTGAACCTGGAGAAAAGCTTTGTCAGGAGCTGGCACCTGCACCTTACACACACACGGGTTTGCAGCACATCTAAATGGCCAAGCTCTTTCTTAGGCAATTTGAAAGCTGCTGTCAGAAGGCTGTGCTCCTTGTCAGATGGAAGCAGCAGCACGCACATAGCAGTTTGGCAAGCACTAAAGAGCCACAGAAGAGCGTGGCATAGCAAAATGGGCCAGGAAAAAGCATTTGCTACATGTGCCCTTGTTGTCGCCTAACAACAGGTAGCAGCATAAACCAGATGCGGGTGAAGTTCTTGCAGGCGACAGCTAACGTCAAATGAGCAAGCGGGCTTACCACAGCTGCGGTCCTCTGGCAGTCTGAAAGCTTTGCGCACAAGCCGGATGCTAAGCGCCTCCCTTTGCCTTTTGGCAGTGCTCCTGCATTGCCAGCACTAGGCGTGAATGGTCACTATCCAGCACACACGTTTCGTTGTGCCCGTTGCCAAGCGCTCTGGAGCACTGTTTATGACGAAAGCGGAACACCTCTTGCCGTTCCATTCTCAGAGCTCCTCAGTTAAGTAATCTGCGACTCTTGCTGCGAATGCCAGAGGAAAACATTTCCAATGTGTCTGGCAGGGAGAAACTGAACCTGGAGAAAAGCTTTGTCAGGAGCTGGCACCTGCACCTTACACACACACGGGTTTGCAGCACATCTAAATGGCCAAGCTCTTTCTTAGGCAAGTTGAAAGCTGCTGTCAGAAGGTTGTGCTCCTTGTCAGATGGAAGCAGCAGCACTCACATAGCAGTTTGGGAAGCACTAAAGAGCCACAGAAGAGCGTGGCCTAGCAAAATGGGCCAGGAAAAAGCATTTGCTACATGTGCCCTTGTTGTCGCCTAACAACAGGTAGCAGCATAAACCAGATGCGGGTGAAGTTCTTGCAGGCGACAGCTAACGTCAAATGAGCAAGCGGGCTTACCACAGCTGCGGTCCTCTGGCAGTCTGAAAGCTTTGCGCACAAGCCGGATTCTAAGCGCCTTCCTTTGCCTTTTGGCAGTGCTCGTGCATTGCCAGCACTAGGCGTGAATGGTCACTATCCAGCACACACGTTTCGTTGTGCCCGTTGCCAAGCGCTCTGGAGCACTGTTTATGACGAAAGCGGAACACCTCTTGCCGTTCCATTCTCAGAGCTCCTCAGTTAAGCAATCTGCGACTCTTGCTGCGAATGCCAGAGGAAAACATTTCCAATGTGTCTGGCAGGAGGAAACTGAACCTGGAGAAAAGCTTTGTCAGGAGCTGGCACCTGCACCTTACACACACACGGGTTTGCAGCACATCTAAATGGCCAAGCTCTTTCTTAGGCAAGTTGAAAGCTGCTGTCAGAAGGTTGTGCTCCTTGTCAGATGGAAGCAGCAGCATGCACATAGCAGTTTGGCAAGCACTAAAGAGCCACAGAAGAGTGTGGCATAGCAAAATGAAACAAGAAAAAGCATTTGCTACATGTACCCTTGTTGTCGCCTAACAACAGGTAGCAGCATAAACCAGATGCGGGTGAAGTTCTTGCAGGCGACAGCTAACGTCAAATGAGCAAGCGGGCTTACCACAGCTGCGGTCCTCTGGCAGTCTGAAAGCTTTGCGCACAAGCCGGATTCTAAGCGCCTCCCTTGGCCTTTTGGCAGTGCTCCTGCATTGCCAGCACTAGGCGTGAATGGTCACTATCCCGCACACACGTTTCGTTGTGCCCGTTGCCAAGCGCTCTGGAGCACTGTTTATGACGAAAGCGGAACACCTCTTGCCGTTCCATTCTCAGAGCTCCTCAGTTAAGCAATCTGCGACTCTTGCTGCGAATGCCAGAGGAAAACATTTCCAATGCGTCTGGCAGGGAGAAACTGAACCTGGAGAACACCTTTGTCAGGAGCTTGCACCTGCACCTTACACACACACAGATTTGCAGCACATCTAAATGGCCAAGCTCTTTCTTAGGCAAGTTGAAAGCTGCTGTCAAAAAGTTGTGCTCCTTGTCAGATGGAAGCAGCAGCATGCACATAGCAGTTTGGCAAGCATTAAAGAGCCACAGAAGAGCGTGGCATAGCAAAATGAAACAAGAAAAAGCATTTGCTACATGTGCCCTTGTTGTCGCCTAACAACAGGTAGCAGCATAAACCAGATGCGGGTGAAGTTCTTGCAGGCGACAGCTAACGTCAAACGAGCAAGCGGGCTTACCACAGCTCCGGTCCTCTTGCAGTCTGAAAGCTTTGCGCACAAGCCGTATTCTAAGCGCCTCCCTTGGCCTTTTGGCAGTGCTCGTGCATTGCCAGCATTAGGCGTGAATGGTCACTATCCCGCACACACGATTCGTTGTGCCCGTTGCCAAGCGCTCTGGAGCACTGTTTATGACGAAAGCGGAACACCTCTTGCCGTTCCATTCTCAGAGCTCCTCAGTTAAGCAATCTGCGACTCTTGCTGCGAATGCCAGAGGAAAACATTTCCAATGTGTCTGGCAGGAGGAAACTGAACCTGGAGAAAAGCTTTGTCAGGAGCTGGCACCTGCACCTTACACACACACGGGTTTGCAGCACATCTAAATGGCCAAGCTCTTTCTTAGGCAAGTTGAAAGCTGCTGTCAGAAGGTTGTGCTCCTTGTCAGATGGAAGCAGCAGCATGCACATAGCAGTTTGGCAAGCACTAAAGAGCCACAGAAGAGCGTGGCATAGCAAAATGAAACAGGAAAAAGCATTTGCTACATGTGCCCTTGTTGTCGCCTAACAACAGGTAGCAGCATAAACCAGATGCGGGTGAAGTTCTTGCAGGCGACAGCTAACGTCAAATGAGCAAGCGGGCTTACCACAGCTGCGGTCCTCTGGCAGTCTGAAAGCTTTGCGCACAAGCCGGATTCTAAGCGCCTCCCTTGGCCTTTTGGCAGTGCTCGTGCATTGCCAGCACTAGGCGTGAATGGTCACTATCCCGCACACACGTTTTGTTGTGCCCGTTGCCAAGCGCTCTGGAGCACTGTTTATGACGAAAGCGGAACACCTCTTGCCGTTCCATTCTCAGAGCTCCTCAGTTAAGCAATCTGCGACTCTTGATGCAAATGCCAGAGGAAAACATTTCCAATGCGTCTGGCAGATAGAAACTGAACCTGGAGAACACCTTTGTCAGGAGCTGGCACCTGCACCTTACACACACACGGGTTTGCAGCACATCTAAATGGCCAAGCTCTTTCTTAGGCAAGTTGAAAGCTGCTGTCAGAAGGTTGTGCTCCTTGTCAGATGGAAGCAGCAGCATGCACATAGCAGTTTGGCAAGCACTAAAGAGCCACAGAAGAGTGTGGCATAGCAAAATGAAACAAGAAAAAGCATTTGCTACATGTGCCTTTGTTGTCGCCTAACAACAGGTAGCAGCATAAACCAGATGCGGGTGAAGTTCTTGCAGGCGACAGCTAACGTCAAATGAGCAAGCGGGCTTACCACAGCTGCGGTCCTCTGGCAGTCTGAAAGCTTTGCGCACAAGCCGGATGCTAAGCGCCTTCCTTTGCCTTTTGGCAGTGCTCGTGCATTGCCAGCACTAGGCGTGAATGGTCACTATCCAGCACACACGTTTCGTTGTGCCCGTTGCCAAGCGCTCTGGAGCACTGTTTATGACGAAAGCGGAACACCTCTTGCCGTTCCATTCTCAGAGCTCCTCAGTTAAGCAATCTGCGACTCTTGCTGCGAATGCCAGAGGAAAACATTTCCAATGTGTCTGGCAGGGAGAAACTGAACCTGGAGAAAAGCTTTGTCAGGAGCTGGCACCTGCACCTTACACACACACGGGTTTGCAGCACATCTAAATGGCCAAGCTCTTTCTTAGGCAAGTTGAAAGCTGCTGTCAGAAGGTTGTGCTCCTTGTCAGATGGAAGCAGCAGCACTCACATAGCAGTTTGGCAAGCACTAAAGAGCCACAGAAGAGCGTGGCATAGCAAAATGAAACAGGAAAAAGCATTTGCTACATGTGCCCTTGTTGTCGCCTAACAACAGGTAGCAGCATAAACCAGATGCGGGTGAAGTTCTTGCAGGCGACAGCTAACGTCAAATGAGCAAGCGGGCTTACCACAGCTGCGGTCCTCTGGCAGTCTGAAAGCTTTGCGCACAAGCCGTATTCTAAGCGCCTCCCTTGGCCTTTTGGCAGTGCTCCTGCATTGCCAGCACTAGGCGTGAATGGTCACTATCCCGCACACACGTTTCGTTGTGCCCGTTGCCAAGCGCTCTGGAGCACTGTTTATGACGAAAGCGGAACACCTCTTGCCGTTCCATTCTCAGAGCTCCTCAGTTAAGCAATCTGCGACTCTTGCTGCGAATGCCAGAGGAAAACATTTCCAATGTGTCTGGCAGGAGGAAACTGAACCTGGAGAACACCTTTGTCAGGAGCTGGCACCTGCACCTTACACACACACGGGTTTGCAGCACATCTAAATGGCCAAGCTCTTTCTTAAGCAAGTTGAAAGCTGCTGTCAGAAGGTTGTGCTCCTTGTCAGATGGAAGCAGCAGCATGCACATAGCAGTTTGGCAAGCACTAAAGAGCCACAGAAGAGCGTGGCATAGCAAAATGAAACAGGAAAAAGCATTTGCTACATGTGCCCTTGTTGTCGCCTAACAACAGGTAGCAGCATAAACCAGATGCGGGTGAAGTTCTTGCAGGCGACAGCTAACGTCAAATGAGCAAGCGGGCTTACCACAGCTGCGGTCCTCTGGCAGTCTGAAAGCTTTGCGCACAAGCCGGATTCTAAGCGCCTCCCTTGGCCTTTTGGCAGTGCTCGTGCATTGCCAGCACTAGGCGTGAATGGTCACTATCCCGCACACACGTTTCGTTGTGCCCGTTGCCAAGCGCTCTGGAGCACTGTTTATGACGAAAGCGGAACACCTCTTGCCGTTCCATTCTCAGAGCTCCTCAGTTAAGCAATCTGCGACTCTTGCTGCGAATGCCAGAGGAAAACATTTCCAATGCGTCTGGCAGGGAGAAACTGAACCTGGAGAACACCTTTGTCAGGAGCTTGCACCTGCACCTTACACACACACAGATTTGCAGCACATCTAAATGGCCAAGCTCTTTCTTAGGCAAGTTGAAAGCTGCTGTCAAAAAGTTGTGCTCCTTGTCAGATGGAAGCAGCAGCATGCACATAGCAGTTTGGCAAGCATTAAAGAGCCACAGAAGAGCGTGGCATAGCAAAATAAAACAAGAAAAAGCATTTGCTACATGTGCCCTTGTTGTCGCCTAACAACAGGTAGCAGCATAAACCAGATGCGGGTGAAGTTCTTGCAGGCGACAGCTAACGTCAAACGAGCAAGCGGGCTTACCACAGCTCCGGTCCTCTTGCAGTCTGAAAGCTTTGCGCACAAGCCGTATTCTAAGCGCCTCCCTTGGCCTTTTGGCAGTGCTCGTGCATTGCCAGCATTAGGCGTGAATGGTCACTATCCCGCACACACGATTCGTTGTGCCCGTTGCCAAGCGCTCTGGAGCACTGTTTATGACGAAAGCGGAACACCTCTTGCCGTTCCATTCTCAGAGCTCCTCAGTTAAGCAATCTGCGACTCTTGCTGCGAATGCCAGAGGAAAACATTTCCAATGTGTCTGGCAGGAGGAAACTGAACCTGGAGAAAAGCTTTGTCAGGAGCTGGCACCTGCACCTTACACACACACGGGTTTGCAGCACATCTAAATGGCCAAGCTCTTTCTTAGGCAAGTTGAAAGCTGCTGTCAGAAGGTTGTGCTCCTTGTCAGATGGAAGCAGCAGCATGCACATAGCAGTTTGGCAAGCACTAAAGAGCCACAGAAGAGCGTGGCCTAGCAAAATGGGCCAGGAAAAAGCATTTGCTACATGTGCCCTTGTTGTCGCCTAACAACAGGTAGCAGCATAAACCAGATGCGGGTGAAGTTCTTGCAGGCGACAGCTAACGTCAAATGAGCAAGCGGGCTTACCACAGCTGCGGTCCTCTGGCAGTCTGAAAGCTTTGCGCACAAGCCGGATTCTAAGCGCCTCCCTTGGCCTTTTGGCAGTGCTCCTGCATTGCCAGCACTAGGCGTGAATGGTCACTATCCCGCACACACGTTTCGTTGTGCCCGTTGCCAAGCGCTCTGGAGCACTGTTTATGACGAAAGCGGAACACCTCTTGCCGTTCCATTCTCAGAGCTCCTCAGTTAAGCAATCTGCGACTCTTGCTGCAAATGCCAGAGGAAAACATTTCCAATGCGTCTGGCAGATAGAAACTGAACCTGGAGAACACCTTTGTCAGGAGCTGGCACCTGCACCTTACACACACACGGGTTTGCAGCACATCTAAATGGCCAAGCTCTTTCTTAGGCAAGTTGAAAGCTGCTGTCAGAAGGTTGTGCTCCTTGTCAGATGGAAGCAGCAGCATGCACATAGCAGTTTGGCAAGCACTAAAGAGCCACAGAAGAGTGTGGCATAGCAAAATGAAACAAGAAAAAGCATTTGCTACATGTGCCTTTGTTGTCGCCTAACAACAGGTAGCAGCATAAACCAGATGCGGGTGAAGTTCTTGCAGGCGACAGCTAACGTCAAATGAGCAAGCGGGCTTACCACAGCTGCGGTCCTCTGGCAGTCTGAAAGCTTTGCGCACAAGCCGGATGCTAAGCGCCTTCCTTTGCCTTTTGGCAGTGCTCGTGCATTGCCAGCACTAGGCGTGAATGGTCACTATCCAGCACACACGTTTCGTTGTGCCCGTTGCCAAGCGCTCTGGAGCACTGTTTATGACGAAAGCGGAACACCTCTTGCCGTTCCATTCTCAGAGCTCCTCAGTTAAGCAATCTGTGACTCTTGCTGCGAATGCCAGAGGAAAACATTTCCAATGTGTCTGGCAGGGAGAAACTGAACCTGGAGAAAAGCTTTGTCAGGAGCTGGCACCTGCACCTTACACACACACGGGTTTGCAGCACATCTAAATGGCCAAGCTCTTTCTTAGGCAAGTTGAAAGCTGCTGTCAGAAGGTTGTGCTCCTTGTCAGATGGAAGCAGCAGCACTCACATAGCAGTTTGGCAAGCACTAAAGAGCCACAGAAGAGCGTGGCATAGCAAAATGGGCCAGGAAAAAGCATTTGCTACATGTGCCCTTGTTGTCGCCTAACAACAGGTAGCAGCATAAACCAGATGCGGGTGAAGTTCTTGCAGGTGACAGCTAATGTCAAACGAGCAAGCGGGCTTACCACAGCTCCGGTCTTCTTGCAGTCTGAAAGCTTTGCGCACAAGCCGTATTCTAAGCGCCTCCCTTGGCCTTTTGGCAGTGCTCGTGCATTGCCAGCATTGGGCGTGAATGGTCACTATCCCGCACACACGATTCGTTGTGCCCGTTGCCAAGCGCTCTGGAGCACTGTTTATGACGAAAGCGGAACACCTCTTGCCGTTCCATTCTCAGAGCTCCTCAGTTAAGCAATCTGCGACTCTTGCTGCGAATGCCAGAGGAAAACATTTCCAATGTGTCTGGCAGGGGGAAACTGAACCTGGAGAAAAGCTTTGTCAGGAGCTGGCACCTGCACCTTACACACACACGGGTTTGCAGCACATCTAAATGGCCAAGCTCTTTCTTAGGCAAGTTGAAAGCTGCTGTCAGAAGGTTGTGCTCCTTGTCAGATGGAAGCAGCAGCATGCACATAGCAGTTTGGCAAGCACTAAAGAGCCACAGAAGAGCGTGGCCTAGCAAAATGGGCCAGGAAAAAGCATTTGCTACATGTGCCCTTGTTGTCGCCTAACAACAGGTAGCAGCATAAACCAGATGCGGGTGAAGTTCTTGCAGGCGACAGCTAACGTCAAACGAGCAAGCGGGCTTACCACAGCTCCGGTCCTCTTGCAGTCTGAAAGCTTTGCGCACAAGCCGTATTCTAAGCGCCTCCCTTGGCCTTTTGGCAGTGCTCGTGCATTGCCAGCATTAGGCGTGAATGGTCACTATCCCGCACACACGATTCGTTGTGCCCGTTGCCAAGCGCTCTGGAGCACTGTTTATGACGAAAGCGGAACACCTCTTGCCGTTCCATTCTCAGAGCTCCTCAGTTAAGCAATCTGCGACTCTTGCTGCGAATGCCAGAGGAAAACATTTCCAATGTGTCTGGCAGGAGGAAACTGAACCTGGAGAAAAGCTTTGTCAGGAGCTGGCACCTGCACCTTACACACACACGGGTTTGCAGCACATCTAAATGGCCAAGCTCTTTCTTAGGCAAGTTGAAAGCTGCTGTCAGAAGGTTGTGCTCCTTGTCAGATGGAAGCAGCAGCATGCACATAGCAGTTTGGCAAGCACTAAAGAGCCACAGAAGAGTGTGGCATAGCAAAATGGGCCAGGAAAAAGCATTTGCTACATGTGCCCTTGTTGTCGCCTAACAACAGGTAGCAGCATAAACCAGATGCGGGTGAAGTTCTTGCAGGCGACAGCTAACGTCAAATGAGCAAGCGGGCTTACCACAGCTGCGGTCCTCTGGCAGTCTGAAAGCTTTGCGCACAAGCCGTATTCTAAGCGCCTCCCTTGGCCTTTTGGCAGTGCTCCTGCATTGCCAGCACTAGGCGTGAATGGTCACTATCCCGCACACACGTTTCGTTGTGCCCGTTGCCAAGCGCTCTGGAGCACTGTTTATGACGAAAGCGGAACACCTCTTGCCGTTCCATTCTCAGAGCTCCTCAGTTAAGCAATCTGCGACTCTTGCTGCGAATGCCAGAGGAAAACATTTCCAATGCGTCTGGCAGATAGAAACTGAACCTGGAGAACACCTTTGTCAGGAGCTGGCACCTGCACCTTACACACACACGGGTTTGCAGCACATCTAAATGGCCAAGCTCTTTCTTAAGCAAGTTGAAAGCTGCTGTCAGAAGGTTGTGCTCCTTGTCAGATGGAAGCAGCAGCATGCACATAGCAGTTTGGCAAGCACTAAAGAGCCACAGAAGAGCGTGGCCTAGCAAAATGGGCCAGGAAAAAGCATTTGCTACATGTGCCCTTGTTGTCGCCTAACAACAGGTAGCAGCATAAACCAGATGCGGGTGAAGTTCTTGCAGGCGACAGCTAACGTCAAATGAGCAAGCGGGCTTACCACAGCTGCGGTCCTCTGGCAGTCTGAAAGCTTTGCGCACAAGCCGGATTCTAAGCGCCTCCCTTGGCCTTTTGGCAGTGCTCCTGCATTGCCAGCACTAGGCGTGAATGGTCACTATCCCGCACACACGTTTCGTTGTGCCCGTTGCCAAGCGCTCTGGAGCACTGTTTATGACGAAAGCGGAACACCTCTTGCCGTTCCATTCTCAGAGCTCCTCAGTTAAGCAATCTGCGACTCTTGCTGCAAATGCCAGAGGAAAACATTTCCAATGCGTCTGGCAGATAGAAACTGAACCTGGAGAACACCATTGTCAGGAGCTTGCACCTGCACCTTACACACACACGGGTTTGCAGCACATCTAAATGGCCAAGCTCTTTCTTAGGCAAGTTGAAAGCTGCTGTCAGAAGGTTGTGCTCCTTGTCAGATGGAAGCAGCAGCACTCACATAGCAGTTTGGCAAGCACTAAAGAGCCACAGAAGAGCGTGGCATAGCAAAATGGGCCAGGAAAAAGCATTTGCTACATGTGCCCTTGTTGTCGCCTAACAACAGGTAGCAGCATAAACCAGATGCGGGTGAAGTTCTTGCAGGTGACAGCTAATGTCAAACGAGCAAGCGGGCTTACCACAGCTCCGGTCTTCTTGCAGTCTGAAAGCTTTGCGCACAAGCCGTATTCTAAGCGCCTCCCTTGGCCTTTTGGCAGTGCTCGTGCATTGCCAGCATTGGGCGTGAATGGTCACTATCCCGCACACACGATTCGTTGTGCCCGTTGCCAAGCGCTCTGGAGCACTGTTTATGACGAAAGCGGAACACCTCTTGCCGTTCCATTCTCAGAGCTCCTCAGTTAAGCAATCTGCGACTCTTGCTGCGAATGCCAGAGGAAAACATTTCCAATGTGTCTGGCAGGGGGAAACTGAACCTGGAGAAAAGCTTTGTCAGGAGCTGGCACCTGCACCTTACACACACACGGGTTTGCAGCACATCTAAATGGCCAAGCTCTTTCTTAGGCAAGTTGAAAGCTGCTGTCAGAAGGTTGTGCTCCTTGTCAGATGGAAGCAGCAGCATGCACATAGCAGTTTGGCAAGCACTAAAGAGCCACAGAAGAGCGTGGCCTAGCAAAATGGGCCAGGAAAAAGCATTTGCTACATGTGCCCTTGTTGTCGCCTAACAACAGGTAGCAGCACAAACCAGATGCGGGTGAAGTTCTTGCAGGCGACAGCTAACGTCAAATGAGCAAGCGGGCTTACCACAGCTGCGGTCCTCTGGCAGTCTGAAAGCTTTGCGCACAAGCCGGATGCTAAGCGCCTTCCTTTGCCTTTTGGCAGTGCTCGTGCATTGCCAGCATTAGGCGTGAATGGTCACTATCCAGCACACACGTTTCGTTGTGCCCGTTGCCAAGCGCTCTGGAGCACTGTTTATGACGAAAGCGGAACACCTCTTGCCGTTCCATTCTCAGAGCTCCTCAGTTAAGCAATCTGCGACTCTTAGTGCGAATGCCAGAGGAAAACATTTCCAATGTGTCTGGGAAATAGAAATTGAACCTGGAGAATACCATTGTCAGGAGCTTGCACCTGCACCTTACACACACACGGGTTTGCAGCACATCTAAATGGCCAAGCTCTTTCTTAGGCAATTTGAAAGCTGCTGTCAGAAGGTTGTGCTCCTTGTCAGATGGAAGCAGCAGCATGCACATAGCAGTTTGGGAAGCACTAAAGAGCCACAGAAGAGCGTGGCATAGCAAAATGAAACAGGAAAAAGCATTTGCTACATGTGCCCTTGTTGTCGCCTAACAACAGGTAGCAGCATAAACCAGATGCGGGTGAAGTTCTTGCAGGCGACAGCTAACGTCAAATGAGCAAGCGGGCTTACCACAGCTGTGGTCCTCTGGCAGTCTGAAAGCTTTGCACACAAGCCGGATGCTACGCCCCTTCCTTGGCCTTTTGGCAGTGCTCCTGCATTGCCAGCACTAGGCGTGAATGGTCACTATCCCGCACACACGTTTCGTTGTGCCCGTTGCCAAGCGCTCTGGAGCACTGTTTATGACGAAAGCGGAACACCTCTTGCCGTTCCATTCTCAGAGCTCCTCAGTTAAGCAATCTGCGACTCTTGCTGCGAATGCCAGAGGAAAACATTTCCAATGCGTCTGGCAGATAGAAACTGAACCTGGAGAACACCTTTGTCAGGAGCTGGCACCTGCACCTTACACACACACGGGTTTGCAGCACATCTAAATGGCCAAGCTCTTTCTTTGGCAAGTTGAAAGCTGCTGTCAGAAGGTTGTGCTCCTTGTCAGATGGAAGCAGCAGCATGCACATAGCAGTTTGGCAAGCACTAAAGAGCCACAGAAGAGCGTGGCATAGCAAAATGAAACAGGAAAAAGCATTTGCTACATGTGCCCTTGTTGTCGCCTAACAACAGGTAGCAGCATAAACCAGATGCGGGTGAAGTTCTTGCAGGCGACAGCTAACGTCAAATGAGCAAGCGGGCTTACCACAGCTGCGGTCCTCTGGCAGTCTGAAAGCTTTGCGCACAAGCCGGATTCTAAGCGCCTCCCTTGGCCTTTTGGCAGTGCTCGTGCATTGCCAGCACTAGGCGTGAATGGTCACTATCCCGCACACACGTTTCGTTGTGCCCGTTGCCAAGCGCTCTGGAGCACTGTTTATGACGAAAGCGGAACACCTCTTGCCGTTCCATTCTCAGAGCTCCTCAGTTAAGCAATCTGCGACTCTTGCTGCAAATGCCAGAGGAAAACATTTCCAATGCGTCTGGCAGATAGAAACTGAACCTGGAGAACACCTTTGTCAGGAGCTGGCACCTGCACCTTACACACACACGGGTTTGCAGCACATCTAAATGGCCAAGCTCTTTCTTAGGCAAGTTGAAAGCTGCTGTCAGAAGGTTGTGCTCCTTGTCAGATGGAAGCAGCAGCATGCACATAGCAGTTTGGCAAGCACTAAAGAGCCACAGAAGAGTGTGGCATAGCAAAATGAAACAAGAAAAAGCATTTGCTACATGTGCCCTTGTTGTCGCCTAACAACAGGTAGCAGCATAAACCAGATGCGGGTGAAGTTCTTGCAGGCGACAGCTAACGTCAAATGAGCAAGCGGGCTTACCACAGCTGCGGTCCTCTGGCAGTCTGAAAGCTTTGCGCACAAGCCGGATGCTAAGCGCCTTCCTTTGCCTTTTGGCAGTGCTCCTGCATTGCCAGCACTAGGCGTGAATGGTCACTATCCAGCACACACGTTTCGTTGTGCCCGTTGCCAAGCGCTCTGGAGCACTGTTTATGACGAAAGCGGAACACCTCTTGCCGTTCCATTCTCAGAGCTCCTCAGTTAAGCAATCTGTGACTCTTGCTGCGAATGCCAGAGGAAAACATTTCCGATGCGTCTGGCAGGGAGAAACTGAACCTGGAGAACACCTTTGTCAGGAGCTTGCACCTGCACCTTACACACACACAGATTTGCAGCACATCTAAATGGCCAAGCTCTTTCTTAGGCAAGTTGAAAGCTGCTGTCAAAAGGCTGTGCTCCTTGTCAGATGGAAGCAGCAGCACGCACATAGCAGTTTGGGAAGCACTAAAGAGCCACAGAAGAGCGTGGCCTAGCAAAATGGGCCAGGAAAAAGCATTTGCTACATGTGCCCTTGTTGTCGCCTAACAACAGGTAGCAGCACAAACCAGATGCGGGTGAAGTTCTTGCAGGCGACAGCTAACGTCAAATGAGCAAGCGGGCTTACCACAGCTGCGGTCCTCTGGCAGTCTGAAAGCTTTGCGCACAAGCCGGATGCTAAGCGCCTTCCTTTGCCTTTTGGCAGTGCTCGTGCATTGCCAGCACTAGGCGTGAATGGTCACTATCCAGCACACACGTTTCGTTGTGCCCGTTGCCAAGCGCTCTGGAGCACTGTTTATGACGAAAGCGGAACACCTCTTGCCGTTCCATTCTCAGAGCTCCTCAGTTAAGCAATCTGTGACTCTTGCTGCGAATGCCAGAGGAAAACATTTCCAATGTGTCTGGGAAATAGAAATTGAACCTGGAGAATACCATTGTCAGGAGCTTGCACCTGCACCTTACACACACACGGGTTTGCAGCACATCTAAATGGCCAAGCTCTTTCTTAGGCAATTTGAAAGCTGCTGTCAGAAGGTTGTGCTCCTTGTCAGATGGAAGCAGCAGCACTCACATAGCAGTTTGGGAAGCACTAAAGAGCCACAGAAGAGCGTGGCCTACCAAAATGGGCCAGGAAAAAGCATTTGCTACATGTGCCCTTGTTGTCGCCTAACAACAGGTAGCAGCATAAACCAGATGCGGGTGAAGTTCTTGCAGGTGACAGCTAACGTCAAACGAGCAAGTGGGCTTACCACAGCTCCGGTCCTCTTGCAGTCTGAAAGCTTTGCGCACAAGCCGTATTCTAAGCGCCTCCCTTGGCCTTTTGGCAGTGCTCGTGCATTGCCAGCACTAGGCGTGAATGGTCACTATCCCGCACACACGATTCGTTGTGCCCGTTGCCAAGCGCTCTGGAGCACTGTTTATGACGAAAGCGGAACACCTCTTGCCGTTCCATTCTCAGAGCTCCTCAGTTAAGCAATCTGCGACTCTTGCTGCGAATGCCAGAGGAAAACATTTCCAATGTGTCTGGCAGGAGGAAACTGAACCTGGAGAAAAGCTTTGTCAGGAGCTGGCACCTGCACCTTACACACACACGGGTTTGCAGCACATCTAAATGGCCAAGCTCTTTCTTAGGCAAGTTGAAAGCTGCTGTCAGAAGGTTGTGCTCCTTGTCAGATGGAAGCAGCAGCATGCACATAGCAGTTTGGCAAGCACTAAAGAGCCACAGAAGAGTGTGGCATAGCAAAATGAAACAGGAAAAAGCATTTGCTACATGTGCCCTTGTTGTCGCCTAACAACAGGTAGCAGCATAAACCAGATGCGGGTGAAGTTCTTGCAGGCGACAGCTAACGTCAAATGAGCAAGCGGGCTTACCACAGCTGCGGTCCTCTGGCAGTCTGAAAGCTTTGCGCACAAGCCGGATTCTAAGCGCCTCCCTTGGCCTTTTGGCAGTGCTCCTGCATTGCTAGCACCAGGCGTGAATGGTCACTATCCAGCACACACGTTTCGTTGTGCCCGTTGCCAAGCGCTCTGGAGCACTGTTTATGACGAAAGCGGAACACCTCTTGCCGTTCCATTCTCAGAGCTCCTCAGTTAAGCAATCTGCGACTCTTGCTGCGAATGCCAGAGGAAAACATTTCCAATGCGTCTGGCAGGGAGAAACTGAACCTGGAGAACACCTTTGTCAGGAGCTTGCACCTGCACCTTACACACACACAGATTTGCAGCACATCTAAATGGCCAAGCTCTTTCTTAGGCAAGTTGAAAGCTGCTGTCAAAAAGTTGTGCTCCTTGTCAGATGGAAGCAGCAGCATGCACATAGCAGTTTGGCAAGCATTAAAGAGCCACAGAAGAGCGTGGCATAGCAAAATGAAACAAGAAAAAGCATTTGCTACATGTGCCCTTGTTGTCGCCTAACAACAGGTAGCAGCATAAACCAGATGCGGGTGAAGTTCTTGCAGGCGACAGCTAACGTCAAACGAGCAAGCGGGCTTACCACAGCTCCGGTCCTCTTGCAGTCTGAAAGCTTTGCGCACAAGCCGTATTCTAAGCGCCTCCCTTGGCCTTTTGGCAGTGCTCCTGCATTGCCAGCATTAGGCGTGAATGCTCACTATCCCGCACACACGATTCGTTGTGCCCGTTGCCAAGCGCTCTGCAGCACTGTTTATGACGAAAGCGGAACACCTCTTGCCGTTCCATTCTCAGAGCTCCTCAGTTAAGCAATCTGCGACTCTTGCTGCGAATGCCAGAGGAAAACATTTCCAATGCGTCTGGCAGGAGGAAACTGAACCTGGAGAAAAGCTTTGTCAGGAGCTGGCACCTGCACCTTACACACACACGGGTTTGCAGCACATCTAAATGGCCAAGCTCTTTCTTAGGCAAGTTGAAAGCTGCTGTCAGAAGGTTGTGCTCCTTGTCAGATGGAAGCAGCAGCACTCACATAGCAGTTTGGGAAGCACTAAAGAGCCACAGAAGAGCGTGGCCTAGCAAAATGGGCCAGGAAAAAGCATTTGCTACATGTGCCCTTGTTGTCGCCTAACAACAGGTAGCAGCATAAACCAGATGCGGGTGAAGTTCTTGCAGGTGACAGCTAACGTCAAACGAGCAAGCGGGCTTACCACAGCTGCGGTCCTCTTGCAGTCTGAAAGCTTTGCGCACAAGCCGGATGCTAAGCGCCTTCCTTTGCCTTTTGGCAGTGCTCGTGCATTGCCAGCACTAGGCGTGAATGGTCACTATCCAGCACACACGTTTCGTTGTGCCCGTTGCCAAGCGCTCTGGAGCACTGTTTATGACGAAAGCGGAACACCTCTTGCCGTTCCATTCTCAGAGCTCCTCAGTTAAGCAATCTGCGACTCTTGCTGCGAATGCCAGAGGAAAACATTTCCAATGTGTCTGGCAGGGAGAAACTGAACCTGGAGAAAAGCTTTGTCAGGAGCTGGCACCTGCACCTTACACACACACGGGTTTGCAGCACATCTAAATGGCCAAGCTCTTTCTTAGGCAAGTTGAAAGCTGCTGTCAGAAGGTTGTGCTCCTTGTCAGATGGAAGCAGCAGCACTCACATAGCAGTTTGGGAAGCACTAAAGAGCCACAGAAGAGCGTGGCCTAGCAAAATGGGCCAGGAAAAAGCATTTGCTACATGTGCCCTTGTTGTCGCCTAACAACAGGTAGCAGCATAAACCAGATGCGGGTGAAGTTCTTGCAGGTGACAGCTAACGTCAAACGAGCAAGCGGGCTTACCACAGCTCCGGTCCTCTTGCAGTCTGAAAGCTTTGCGCACAAGCCGGATACTAAGCGCCTCCCTTGGCCTTTTGGCAGTGCTCCTGCATTGCCAGCATTAGGCGTGAATGGTCACTATCCCGCACACACGATTCGTTGTGCCCGTTGCCAAGCGCTCTGGAGCACTGTTTATGACGAAAGCGGAACACCTCTTGCCGTTCCATTCTCAGAGCTCCTCAGTTAAGCAATCTGCGACTCTTGCTGCGAATGCCAGAGGAAAACATTTCCAATGTGTCTGGCAGGGGGAAACTGAACCTGGAGAAAAGCTTTGTCAGGAGCTGGCACCTGCACCTTACACACACACGGGTTTGCAGCACATCTAAATGGCCAAGCTCTTTCTTAGGCAAGTTGAAAGCTGCTGTCAGAAGGTTGTGCTCCTTGTCAGATGGAAGCAGCAGCATGCACATAGCAGTTTGGCAAGCACTAAAGAGCCACAGAAGAGCGTGGCCTAGCAAAATGGGCCAGGAAAAAGCATTTGCTACATGTGCCCTTGTTGTCGCCTAACAACAGGTAGCAGCATAAACCAGATGCGGGTGAAGTTCTTGCAGGCGACAGCTAACGTCAAATGAGCAAGCGGGCTTACCACAGCTGCGGTCCTCTGGCAGTCTGAAAGCTTTGCGCACAAGCCGGATTCTAAGCGCCTTCCTTTGCCTTTTGGCAGTGCTCGTGCATTGCCAGCACTAGGCGTGAATGCTCACTATCCAGCACACACGTTTCGTTGTGCCCGTTGCCAAGCGCTCTGGAGCACTGTTTATGACGAAAGCGGAACACCTCTTGCCGTTCCATTCTCAGAGCTCCTCAGTTAAGCAATCTGCGACTATTAGTGCGAATGCCAGAGGAAAACATTTCCAATGTGTCTGGGAAATAGAAATTGAACCTGGAGAATACCATTGTCAGGAGCTTGCACCTGCACCTTACACACACACGGGTTTGCAGCACATCTAAATGGCCAAGCTCTTTCTTAGGCAATTTGAAAGCTGCTGTCAGAAGGTTGTGCTCCTTGTCAGATGGAAGCAGCAGCATGCACATAGCAGTTTGGGAAGCACTAAAGAGCCACAGAAGAGCGTGGCATAGCAAAATGAAACAGGAAAAAGCATTTGCTACATGTGCCCTTGTTGTCGCTTAACAACATGTAGCAGCATAAACCAGATGCGGGTGAAGTTCTTGCAGGCGACAGCTAACGTCAAATGAGCAAGCGGGCTTACCACAGCTGCGGTCCTCTGGCAGTCTGAAAGCTTTGCACACAAGCCGGATGCTACGCCCCTTCCTTGGCCTTTTGGCAGTGCTCCTGCATTGCCAGAACTAGGCGTGAATGGTCACTATCCCGCACACACGTTTCGTTGTGCCCGTTGCCAAGCGCTCTGGAGCACTGTTTATGACGAAAGCGGAACACCTCTTGCCGTTCCATTCTCAGAGCTCCTCAGTTAAGCAATCTGCGACTCTTGCTGCGAATGCCAGAGGAAAACATTTCCAATGCGTCTGGCAGATAGAAACTGAACCTGGAGATCACCTTTGTCAGGAGCTGGCACCTGCACCTTACACACTCACGGGTTTGCAGCACATCTAAATGGCCAAGCTCTTTCTTAAGCAAGTTGAAAGCTGCTGTCAGTAGGCTGTGCTCCTTATCAGATGGAAGCAGCAGCACGCACATAGCAGTTGGGCAAGCACTAAAGAGCCACAGAAGAGCGTGGCATAGCAAAATGAAACAGGAAAAAGCATTTGCTACATGTGCCCTTGTTGTCGCCTAACAACAGGTAGCAGCATAAACCAGATGCGGGTGAAGTTCTTGCAGGCGACAGCTAACGTCAAATGAGCAAGCGGGCTTACCACAGCTGCGGTCCTCTGGCAGTCTGAAAGCTTTGCGCACAAGCCGGATTCTAAGCGCCTCCCTTGGCCTTTTGGCAGTGCTCCTGCATTGCCAGCACCAGGCGTGAATGGTCACTATCCAGCACACACGTTTCGTTGTGCCCGTTGCCAAGCGCTCTGGAGCACTGTTTATGACGAAAGTGGAACACCTCTTGCCGTTCCATTCTCAGAGCTCCTCAGTTAAGCAATCTGCGACTCTTGCTGCGAATGCCAGAGGAAAACATTTCCAATGTGTCTGGCAGGGAGAAACTGAACCTGGAGAACACCTTTGTCAGGAGCTTGCACCTGCACCTTACACACACACAGATTTGCAGCACATCTAAATGGCCAAGCTCTTTCTTAGGCAAGTTGAAAGCTGCTGTCAAAAAGATGTGCTCCTTGTCAGATGGAAGCAGCAGCATGCACATAGCAGTTTGGCAAGCATTAAAGAGCCACAGAAGAGCGTGGCATAGCAAAATGAAACAAGAAAAAGCATTTGCTACATGTGCCCTTGTTGTCGCCTAACAACAGGTAGCAGCATAAACCAGATGCGGGTGAAGTTCTTGCAGGCGACAGCTAACGTCAAATGAGCAAGCGGGCTTACCACAGCTGCGGTCCTCTGGCAGTCTGAAAGCTTTGCACACAAGCCGGATGCTACGCCCCTTCCTTGGCCTTTTGGCAGTGCTCCTGCATTGCCAGCACCAGGCGTGAATGGTCACTATCCAGCACACACGTTTCGTTGTGCCCGTTGCCAAGCGCTCTGGAGCACTGTTTATGACGAAAGCGGAACACCTCTTGCTGTTCCATTCTCAGAGCTCCTCAGTTAAGCAATCTGCGACTCTTGCTGCGAATGCCAGAGGAAAACATTTCCAATGTGTCTGGCAGGGAGAAACTGAACCTGGAGAAAAGCTTTGTCAGGAGCTGGCACCTGCACCTTACACACACACGGGTTTGCAGCACATCTAAATGGCCAAGCTCTTTCTTAGGCAAGTTGAAAGCTGCTGTCAGAAGGTTGTGCTCCTTGTCAGATGGAAGCAGCAGCACTCACATAGCAGTTTGGGAAGCACTAAAGAGCCACAGAAGAGCGTGGCCTAGCAAAATGGGCCAGGAAAAAGCATTTGCTACATGTGCCCTTGTTGTCGCCTAACAACAGGTAGCAGCATAAACCAGATGCGGGTGAAGTTCTTGCAGGTGACAGCTAACGTCAAACGAGCAAGCGGGCTTACCACAGCTCCGGTCCTCTTGCAGTCTGAAAGCTTTGCGCACAAGCCGCATGCTACGCCCCTTCCTTGGCCTTTTGGCAGTGCTCCTGCATTGCCAGCACTAGGCGTGAATGGTCACTATCCAGCACACACGTTTCGTTGTGCCCGTTGCCAAGCGCTCTGGAGCACTGTTTATGACGAAAGCGGAACACCTCTTGCCGTTCCATTCTCAGAGCTCCTCAGTTAAGCAATCTGCGACTCTTGCTGCGAATGCCAGAGGAAAACATTTCCAATGTGTCTGGCAGGGAGAAACTGAACCTGGAGAAAAGCTTTGTCAGGAGCTGGCACCTGCACCTTACACACACACGGGTTTGCAGCACATCTAAATGGCCAAGCTCTTTCTTAGGCAAGTTGAAAGCTGCTGTCAGAAGGTTGTGCTCCTTGTCAGATGGAAGCAGCAGCACTCACATAGCAGTTTGGGAAGCACTAAAGAGCCACAGAAGAGCGTGGCCTAGCAAAATGGGCCAGGAAAAAGCATTTGCTACATGTGCCCTTGTTGTCGCCTAACAACAGGTAGCAGCATAAACCAGATGCGGGTGAAGTTCTTGCAGGTGACAGCTAACGTCAAACGAGCAAGCGGGCTTACCACAGCTCCGGTCCTCTTGCAGTCTGAAAGCTTTGCGCACAAGCCGGATACCAAGCGCCTCCCTTGGCCTTTTGGCAGTGCTCCTGCATTGCCAGCATTAGGCGTGAATGGTCACTATCCCGCACACACGATTCGTTGTGCCCGTTGCCAAGCGCTCTGGAGCACTGTTTATGACGAAAGCGGAACACCTCTTGCCGTTCCATTCTCAGAGCTCCTCAGTTAAGCAATCTGCGACTCTTGCTGCGAATGCCAGAGGAAAACATTTCCAATGTGTCTGGCAGGGGGAAACTGAACCTGGAGAAAAGCTTTGTCAGGAGCTGGCACCTGCACCTTACACACACACGGGTTTGCAGCACATCTAAATGGCCAAGCTCTTTCTTAGGCAAGTTGAAAGCTGCTGTCAGAAGGTTGTGCTCCTTGTCAGATGGAAGCAGCAGCATGCACATAGCAGTTTGGCAAGCACTAAAGAGCCACAGAAGAGCGTGGCCTAGCAAAATGGGCCAGGAAAAAGCATTTGCTACATGTGCCCTTGTTGTCGCCTAACAACAGGTAGCAGCATAAACCAGATGCGGGTGAAGTTCTTGCAGGCGACAGCTAACGTCAAATGAGCAAGCGGGCTTACCACAGCTGCGGTCCTCTGGCAGTCTGAAAGCTTTGCGCACAAGCCGGATTCTAAGCGCCTCCCTTTGCCTTTTGGCAGTGCTCGTGCATTGCCAGCACTAGGCGTGAATGCTCACTATCCAGCACACACGTTTCGTTGTGCCCGTTGCCAAGCGCTCTGGAGCACTGTTTATGACGAAAGCGGAACACCTCTTGCCGTTCCATTCTCAGAGCTCCTCAGTTAAGCAATCTGCGACTCTTAGTGCGAATGCCAGAGGAAAACATTTCCAATGTGTCTGGCAGGAGGAAACTGAACCTGGAGAAAAGCTTTGTCAGGAGCTGGCACCTGCACCTTACACACACACGGGTTTGCAGCACATCTAAATGGCCAAGCTCTTTCTTAGGCAAGTTGAAAGCTGCTGTCAGAAGGTTGTGCTCCTTGTCAGATGGAAGCAGCAGCATGCACATAGCAGTTTGGCAAGCACTAAAGAGCCACAGAAGAGTGTGGCATAGCAAAATGAAACAGGAAAAAGCATTTGCTACATGTGCCCTTGTTGTCGCCTAACAACAGGTAGCAGCATAAACCAGATGCGGGTGAAGTTCTTGCAGGCGACAGCTAACGTCAAATGAGCAAGCGGGCTTACCACAGCTGCGGTCCTCTGGCAGTCTGAAAGCTTTGCGCACAAGCCGGATTCTAAGCGCCTCCCTTGGCCTTTTGGCAGTGCTCCTGCATTGCCAGCACTAGGCGTGAATGGTCACTATCCCGCACACACGTTTCGTTGTGCCCGTTGCCAAGCGCTCTGGAGCACTGTTTATGACGAAAGCGGAACACCTCTTGCCGTTCCATTCTCAGAGCTCCTCAGTTAAGCAATCTGCGACTCTTGCTGCGAATGCCAGAGGAAAACATTTCCAATGCGTCTGGCAGGGAGAAACTGAACCTGGAGAACACCTTTGTCAGGAGCTTGCACCTGCACCTTACACACACACAGATTTGCAGCACATCTAAATGGCCAAGCTCTTTCTTAGGCAAGTTGAAAGCTGCTGTCAAAAAGTTGTGCTCCTTGTCAGATGGAAGCAGCAGCATGCACATAGCAGTTTGGCAAGCATTAAAGAGCCACAGAAGAGCGTGGCATAGCAAAATGAAACAAGAAAAAGCATTTGCTACATGTGCCCTTGTTGTCGCCTAACAACAGGTAGCAGCATAAACCAGATGCGGGTGAAGTTCTTGCAGGCGACAGCTAACGTCAAACGAGCAAGCGGGCTTACCACAGCTCCGGTCCTCTTGCAGTCTGAAAGCTTTGCGCACAAGCCGTATTCTAAGCGCCTCCCTTGGCCTTTTGGCAGTGCTCCTGCATTGCCAGCATTAGGCGTGAATGCTCACTATCCCGCACACACGATTCGTTGTGCCCGTTGCCAAGCGCTCTGGAGCACTGTTTATGACGAAAGCGGAACACCTCTTGCCGTTCCATTCTCAGAGCTCCTCAGTTAAGCAATCTGCGACTCTTGCTGCGAATGCCAGAGGAAAACATTTCCAATGTGTCTGGCAGGAGGAAACTGAACCTGGAGAAAAGCTTTGTCAGGAGCTGGCACCTGCACCTTACACACACACAGATTTGCAGCACATCTAAATGGCCAAGCTCTTTCTTAGGCAAGTTGAAAGCTGCTGTCAGAAGGTTGTGCTCCTTGTCAGATGGAAGCAGCAGCATGCACATAGCAGTTTGGCAAGCACTAAAGAGCCACAGAAGAGTGTGGCATAGCAAAATGAAACAGGAAAAAGCATTTGCTACATGTGCCCTTGTTGTCGCCTAACAACAGGTAGCAGCATAAACCAGATGCGGGTGAAGTTCTTGCAGGCGACAGCTAACGTCAAATGAGCAAGCGGGCTTACCACAGCTGCGGTCCTCTGGCAGTCTGAAAGCTTTGCGCACAAGCCGTATTCTAAGCGCCTCCCTTGGCCTTTTGGCAGTGCTCCTGCATTGCCAGCACTAGGCGTGAATGCTCACTATCCCGCACACACGTTTCGTTGTGCCCGTTGCCAAGCGCTCTGGAGCACTGTTTATGACGAAAGCGGAACACCTCTTGCCGTTCCATTCTCAGAGCTCCTCAGTTAAGCAATCTGCGACTCTTGCTGCGAATGCCAGAGGAAAACATTTCCAATGCGTCTGGCAGATAGAAACTGAACCTGGAGAACACCTTTGTCAGGAGCTGGCACCTGCACCTTACACACACACGGGTTTGCAGCACATCTAAATGGCCAAGCTCTTTCTTTGGCAAGTTGAAATCTGCTGTCAGAAGGTTGTGCTCCTTGTCAGATGGAAGCAGCAGCATGCACATAGCAGTTTGGCAAGCACTAAAGAGCCACAGAAGAGCGTGGCATAGCAAAATGAAACAGGAAAAAGCATTTGCTACATGTGCCCTTGTTGTCGCCTAACAACAGGTAGCAGCATAAACCAGATGCGGGTGAAGTTCTTGCAGGCGACAGCTAACGTCAAATGAGCAAGCGGGCTTACCACAGCTGCGGTCCTCTGGCAGTCTGAAAGCTTTGCGCACAAGCCGGATTCTAAGCGCCTCCCTTGGCCTTTTGGCAGTGCTCGTGCATTGCCAGCACTAGGCGTGAATGGTCACTATCCCGCACACACGTTTCGTTGTGCCCGTTGCCAAGCGCTCTGGAGCACTGTTTATGACGAAAGCGGAACACCTCTTGCTGTTCCATTCTCAGAGCTCCTCAGTTAAGCAATCTGCGACTCTTGCTGCGAATGCCAGAGGAAAACATTTCCAATGCGTCTGGCAGGGAGAAACTGAACCTGGAGAACACCTTTGTCAGGAGCTTGCACCTGCACCTTACACACACACAGATTTGCAGCACATCTAAATGGCCAAGCTCTTTCTTAGGCAAGTTGAAAGCTGCTGTCAAAAAGTTGTGCTCCTTGTCAGATGGAAGCAGCAGCATGCACATAGCAGTTTGGCAAGCATTAAAGAGCCACAGAAGAGCGTGGCATAGCAAAATGAAACAAGAAAAAGCATTTGCTACATGTGCCCTTGTTGTCGCCTAACAACAGGTAGCAGCATAAACCAGATGCGGGTGAAGTTCTTGCAGGCGACAGCTAACGTCAAACGAGCAAGCGGGCTTACCACAGCTCCGGTCCTCTTGCAGTCTGAAAGCTTTGCGCACAAGCCGTATTCTAAGCGCCTCCCTTGGCCTTTTGGCAGTGCTCCTGCATTGCCAGCATTAGGCGTGAATGCTCACTATCCCGCACACACGATTCGTTGTGCCCGTTGCCAAGCGCTCTGGAGCACTGTTTATGACGAAAGCGGAACACCTCTTGCCGTTCCATTCTCAGAGCTCCTCAGTTAAGCAATCTGCGACTCTTGCTGCGAATGCCAGAGGAAAACATTTCCAATGTGTCTGGCAGGAGGAAACTGAACCTGGAGAAAAGCTTTGTCAGGAGCTGGCACCTGCACCTTACACACACACGGGTTTGCAGCACATCTAAATGGCCAAGCTCTTTCTTAGGCAAGTTGAAAGCTGCTGTCAGAAGGTTGTGCTCCTTGTCAGATGGAAGCAGCAGCATGCACATAGCAGTTTGGCAAGCACTAAAGAGCCACAGAAGAGTGTGGCATAGCAAAATGAAACAGGAAAAAGCATTTGCTACATGTGCCCTTGTTGTCGCCTAACAACAGGTAGCAGCATAAACCAGATGCGGGTGAAGTTCTTGCAGGCGACAGCTAACGTCAAATGAGCAAGCGGGCTTACCACAGCTGCGGTCCTCTGGCAGTCTGAAAGCTTTGCGCACAAGCCGGATTCTAAGCGCCTCCCTTGGCCTTTTGGCAGTGCTCCTGCATTGCCAGCACTAGGCGTGAATGGTCACTATCCCGCACACACGTTTCGTTGTGCCCGTTGCCAAGCGCTCTGGAGCACTGTTTATGACGAAAGCGGAACACCTCTTGCCGTTCCATTCTCAGAGCTCCTCAGTTAAGCAATCTGCGACTCTTGCTGCGAATGCCAGAGGAAAACATTTCCAATGCGTCTGGCAGATAGAAACTGAACCTGGAGAACACCTTTGTCAGGAGCTGGCACCTGCACCTTACACACACACGGGTTTGCAGCACATCTAAATGGCCAAGCTCTTTCTTTGGCAAGTTGAAATCTGCTGTCAGAAGGTTGTGCTCCTTGTCAGATGGAAGCAGCAGCATGCACATAGCAGTTTGGCAAGCACTAAAGAGCCACAGAAGAGCGTGGCCTAGCAAAATGGGCCAGGAAAAAGCATTTGCTACATGTGCCCTTGTTGTCGCCTAACAACAGGTAGCAGCATAAACCAGATGCGGGTGAAGTTCTTGCAGGCGACAGCTAACGTCAAATGAGCAAGCAGGCTTACCACAGCTGCGGTCCTCTGGCAGTCTGAAAGCTTTGCGCACAAGCCGGATTCTAAGCGCCTCCCTTGGCCTTTTGGCAGTGCTCGTGCATTGCCAGCACTAGGCGTGAATGGTCACTATCCCGCACACACGTTTCGTTGTGCCCGTTGCCAAGCGCTCTGGAGCACTGTTTATGACGAAAGCGGAACACCTCTTGCCGTTCCATTCTCAGAGCTCCTCAGTTAAGCAATCTGCGACTCTTGCTGCGAATGCCAGAGGAAAACATTTCCAATGCGTCTGGCAGATAGAAACTGAACCTGGAGAACACCTTTGTCAGGAGCTGGCACCTGCACCTTACACACACACGGGTTTGCAGCACATCTAAATGGCCAAGCTCTTTCTTAGGCAAGTTGAAAGCTGCTGTCAGAAGGTTGTGCTCCTTGTCAGATGGAAGCAGCAGCATGCACATAGCAGTTTGGCAAGCACTAAAGAGCCACAGAAGAGCGTGGCCTAGCAAAATGGGCCAGGAAAAAGCATTTGCTACATGTGCCCTTGTTGTCGCCTAACAACAGGTAGCAGCATAAACCAGATGCGGGTGAAGTTCTTGCAGGTGACAGCTAACGTCAAACGAGCAAGCGGGCTTACCACAGCTCCGGTCCTCTTGCAGTCTGAAAGCTTTGCGCACAAGCCGGATTCTAAGCGCCTCCCTTGGCCTTTTGGCAGTGCTCGTGCATTGCCAGCATTAGGCGTGAATGGTCACTATCCCGCACACACGATTCGTTGTGCCCGTTGCCAAGCGCTCTGGAGCACTGTTTATGACGAAAGCGGAACACCTCTTGCCGTTCCATTCTCAGAGCTCCTCAGTTAAGCAATCTGCGACTCTTGCTGCGAATGCCAGAGGAAAACATTTCCAATGTGTCTGGCAGGAGGAAACTGAACCTGGAGAAAAGCTTTGTCAGGAGCTGGCACCTGCACCTTACACACACACGGGTTTGCAGCACATCTAAATGGCCAAGCTCTTTCTTAGGCAAGTTGAAAGCTGCTGTCAGAAGGTTGTGCTCCTTGTCAGATGGAAGCAGCAGCATGCACATAGCAGTTTGGCAAGCACTAAAGAGCCACAGAAGAGCGTGGCCTAGCAAAATGGGCCAGGAAAAAGCATTTGCTACATGTGCCCTTGTTGTCGCCTAACAACAGGTAGCAGCACAAACCAGATGCGGGTGAAGTTCTTGCAGGCGACAGCTAACGTCAAATGAGCAAGCGGGCTTACCACAGCTGCGGTCCTCTGGCAGTCTGAAAGCTTTGCGCACAAGCCGGATGCTAAGCGCCTTCCTTTGCCTTTTGGCAGTGCTCGTGCATTGCCAGCACTAGGCGTGAATGGTCACTATCCAGCACACACGTTTCGTTGTGCCCGTTGCCAAGCGCTCTGGAGCACTGTTTATGACGAAAGCGGAACACCTCTTGCCGTTCCATTCTCAGAGCTCCTCAGTTAAGCAATCTGCGACTCTTAGTGCGAATGACAGAGGAAAACATTTCCAATGTGTCTGGGAAATACAAATTGAACCTGGAGAATACCATTGTCAGGAGCTTGCACCTGCACCTTACACACACAGGGGTTTGCAGCACATCTAAATGGCCAAGCTCTTTCTTAGGCAATTTGAAAGCTGCTGTCAGAAGGCTGTGCTCCTTATCAGATGGAAGCAGCAGCACGCACATAGCAGTTGGGCAAGCACTAAAGAGCCACAGAAGAGCGTGGCATAGCAAAATGAAACAGGAAAAAGCATTTGCTACATGTGCCCTTGTTGTCGCCTAACAACAGGGAGCAGCATAAACCAGATGCGGGTGAAGTTCTTGCAGGCGACAGCTAACGTCAAACGAGCAAGCGGGCTTACCACAGCTCCGGTCCTCTTGCAGTCTGAAAGCTTTGCGCACAAGCCGGATTCTAAGCGCCTCCCTTGGCCTTTTGGCAGTGCTCGTGCATTGCCAGCATTAGGCGTGAATGGTCACTATCCCGCACACACGATTCGTTGTGCCCGTTGCCAAGCGCTCTGGAGCACTGTTTATGACGAAAGCGGAACACCTCTTGCCGTTCCATTCTCAGAGCTCCTCAGTTAAGCAATCTGCGACTCTTGCTGCGAATGCCAGAGGAAAACATTTCCAATGTGTCTGGCAGGAGGAAACTGAACCTGGAGAAAAGCTTTGTCAGGAGCTGGCACCTGCACCTTACACACACACGGGTTTGCAGCACATCTAAATGGCCAAGCTCTTTCTTAGGCAAGTTGAAAGCTGCTGTCAGAAGGTTGTGCTCCTTGTCAGATGGAAGCAGCAGCATGCACATAGCAGTTTGGCAAGCACTAAAGAGCCACAGAAGAGTGTGGCATAGCAAAATGGGCCAGGAAAAAGCATTTGCTACATGTGCCCTTGTTGTCGCCTAACAACAGGTAGCAGCATAAACCAGATGCGGGTGAAGTTCTTGCAGGCGACAGCTAACGTCAAATGAGCAAGCGGGCTTACCACAGCTGCGGTCCTCTGGCAGTCTGAAAGCTTTGCGCACAAGCCGTATTCTAAGCGCCTCCCTTGGCCTTTTGGCAGTGCTCGTGCATTGCCAGCACTAGGCGTGAATGGTCACTATCCAGCACACACGTTTCGTTGTGCCCGTTGCCAAGCGCTCTGGAGCACTGTTTATGACGAAAGCGGAACACCTCTTGCCGTTCCATTCTCAGAGCTCCTCAGTTAAGCAATCTGCGACTCTTGCTGCGAATGCCAGAGGAAAACATTTCCAATGCGTCTGGCAGGGAGAAACTGAACCTGGAGAACACCTTTGTCAGGAGCTTGCACCTGCACCTTACACACACACAGATTTGCAGCACATCTAAATGGTCAAGCTCTTTCTTAGGCAAGTTGAAAGCTGCTGTCAAAAAGTTGTGCTCCTTGTCAGATGGAAGCAGCAGCATGCACATAGCAGTTTGGCAAGCATTAAAGAGCCACAGAAGAGCGTGGCATAGCAAAATGAAACAAGAAAAAGCATTTGCTACATGTGCCCTTGTTGTCGCCTAACAACAGGTAGCAGCATAAACCAGATGCGGGTGAAGTTCTTGCAGGCGACAGCTAACGTCAAATGAGCAAGCGGGCTTACCACAGCTGCGGTCCTCTGGCAGTCTGAAAGCTTTGCGCACAAGCCGGATTCTAAGCGCCTTCCTTTGCCTTTTGGCAGTGCTCGTGCATTGCCAGCATTAGGCGTGAATGGTCACTATCCAGCACACACGTTTCGTTGTGCCCGTTGCCAAGCGCTCTGGAGCACTGTTTATGACGAAAGCGGAACACCTCTTGCCGTTCCATTCTCAGAGCTCCTCAGTTAAGCAATCTGCGACTCTTGCTGCGAATGCCAGAGGAAAACATTTCCAATGCGTCTGGCAGGGAGAAACTGAACCTGGAGAACACCTTTGTCAGGAGCTTGCACCTGCACCTTACACACACACAGATTTGCAGCACATCTAAATGGCCAAGCTCTTTCTTAGGCAAGTTGAAAGCTGCTGTCAAAAAGTTGTGCTCCTTGTCAGATGGAAGCAGCAGCATGCACATAGCAGTTTGGCAAGCATTAAAGAGCCACAGAAGAGCGTGGCATAGCAAAATGAAACAAGAAAAAGCATTTGCTACATGTGCCCTTGTTGTCGCCTAACAACAGGTAGCAGCATAAACCAGATGCGGGTGAAGTTCTTGCAGGCGACAGCTAACGTCAAACGAGCAAGCGGGCTTACCACAGCTCCGGTCCTCTTGCAGTCTGAAAGCTTTGCGCACAAGCCGTATTCTAAGCGCCTCCCTTGGCCTTTTGGCAGTGCTCCTGCATTGCCAGCATTAGGCGTGAATGGTCACTATCCCGCACACACGATTCGTTGTGCCCGTTGCCAAGCGCTCTGGAGCACTGTTTATGACGAAAGCGGAACACCTCTTGCCGTTCCATTCTCAGAGCTCCTCAGTTAAGCAATCTGCGACTCTTGCTGCGAATGCCAGAGGAAAACATTTCCAATGTGTCTGGCAGGAGGAAACTGAACCTGGAGAAAAGCTTTGTCAGGAGCTGGCACCTGCACCTTACACACACACGGGTTTGCAGCACATCTAAATGGCCAAGCTCTTTCTTAGGCAAGTTGAAAGCTGCTGTCAGAAGGTTGTGCTCCTTGTCAGATGGAAGCAGCAGCATGCACATAGCAGTTTGGCAAGCACTAAAGAGCCACAGAAGAGTGTGGCATAGCAAAATGAAACAGGAAAAAGCATTTGCTACATGTGCCCTTGTTGTCGCCTAACAACAGGTAGCAGCATAAACCAGATGCGGGTGAAGTTCTTGCAGGCGACAGCTAACGTCAAATGAGCAAGCGGGCTTACCACAGCTGCGGTCCTCTGGCAGTCTGAAAGCTTTGCGCACAAGCCGGATTCTAAGCGCCTCCCTTGGCCTTTTGGCAGTGCTCCTGCATTGCCAGCACTAGGCGTGAATGGTCACTATCCCGCACACACGTTTCGTTGTGCCCGTTGCCAAGCGCTCTGGAGCACTGTTTATGACGAAAGCGGAACACCTCTTGCCGTTCCATTCTCAGAGCTCCTCAGTTAAGCAATCTGCGACTCTTGCTGCGAATGCCAGAGGAAAACATTTCCAATGCGTCTGGCAGATAGAAACTGAACCTGGAGAACACCTTTGTCAGGAGCTGGCACCTGCACCTTACACACACACGGGTTTGCAGCACATCTAAATGGCCAAGCTCTTTCTTTGGCAAGTTGAAATCTGCTGTCAGAAGGTTGTGCTCCTTGTCAGATGGAAGCAGCAGCATGCACATAGCAGTTTGGCAAGCACTAAAGAGCCACAGAAGAGCGTGGCCTAGCAAAATGGGCCAGGAAAAAGCATTTGCTACATGTGCCCTTGTTGTCGCCTAACAACAGGTAGCAGCATAAACCAGATGCGGGTGAAGTTCTTGCAGGCGACAGCTAACGTCAAATGAGCAAGCGGGCTTACCACAGCTGCGGTCCTCTGGCAGTCTGAAAGCTTTGCGCACAAGCCGGATTCTAAGCGCCTCCCTTGGCCTTTTGGCAGTGCTCGTGCATTGCCAGCACTAGGCGTGAATGGTCACTATCCCGCACACACGTTTCGTTGTGCCCGTTGCCAAGCGCTCTGGAGCACTGTTTATGACGAAAGCGGAACACCTCTTGCCGTTCCATTCTCAGAGCTCCTCAGTTAAGCAATCTGCGACTCTTGCTGCGAATGCCAGAGGAAAACATTTCCAATGCGTCTGGCAGATAGAAACTGAACCTGGAGAACACCTTTGTCAGGAGCTGGCACCTGCACCTTACACACACACGGGTTTGCAGCACATCTAAATGGCCAAGCTCTTTCTTAGGCAAGTTGAAAGCTGCTGTCAGAAGGTTGTGCTCCTTGTCAGATGGAAGCAGCAGCATGCACATAGCAGTTTGGCAAGCATTAAAGAGCCACAGAAGAGCGTGGCCTAGCAAAATGGGCCAGGAAAAAGCATTTGCTACATGTGCCCTTGTTGTCGCCTAACAACAGGTAGCAGCACAAACCAGATGCGGGTGAAGTTCTTGCAGGCGACAGCTAACGTCAAATGAGCAAGCGGGCTTACCACAGCTGCGGTCCTCTGGCAGTCTGAAAGCTTTGCGCACAAGCCGGATGCTAAGCGCCTTCCTTTGCCTTTTGGCAGTGCTCGTGCATTGCCAGCACTAGGCGTGAATGGTCACTATCCAGCACACACGTTTCGTTGTGCCCGTTGCCAAGCGCTCTGGAGCACTGTTTATGACGAAAGCGGAACACCTCTTGCCGTTCCATTCTCAGAGCTCCTCAGTTAAGCAATCTGCGACTCTTAGTGCGAATGACAGAGGAAAACATTTCCAATGTGTCTGGGAAATACAAATTGAACCTGGAGAATACCATTGTCAGGAGCTTGCACCTGCACCTTACACACACAGGGGTTTGCAGCACATCTAAATGGCCAAGCTCTTTCTTAGGCAATTTGAAAGCTGCTGTCAGAAGGCTGTGCTCCTTATCAGATGGAAGCAGCAGCACGCACATAGCAGTTGGGCAAGCACTAAAGAGCCACAGAAGAGCGTGGCATAGCAAAATGAAACAGGAAAAAGCATTTGCTACATGTGCCCTTGTTGTCGCCTAACAACAGGGAGCAGCATAAACCAGATGCGGGTGAAGTTCTTGCAGGCGACAGCTAACGTCAAACGAGCAAGCGGGCTTACCACAGCTCCGGTCCTCTTGCAGTCTGAAAGCTTTGCGCACAAGCCGGATTCTAAGCGCCTCCCTTGGCCTTTTGGCAGTGCTCGTGCATTGCCAGCATTAGGCGTGAATGGTCACTATCCCGCACACACGATTCGTTGTGCCCGTTGCCAAGCGCTCTGGAGCACTGTTTATGACGAAAGCGGAACACCTCTTGCCGTTCCATTCTCAGAGCTCCTCAGTTAAGCAATCTGCGACTCTTGCTGCGAATGCCAGAGGAAAACATTTCCAATGTGTCTGGCAGGAGGAAACTGAACCTGGAGAAAAGCTTTGTCAGGAGCTGGCACCTGCACCTTACACACACACGGGTTTGCAGCACATCTAAATGGCCAAGCTCTTTCTTAGGCAAGTTGAAAGCTGCTGTCAGAAGGTTGTGCTCCTTGTCAGATGGAAGCAGCAGCATGCACATAGCAGTTTGGCAAGCACTAAAGAGCCACAGAAGAGTGTGGCATAGCAAAATGGGCCAGGAAAAAGCATTTGCTACATGTGCCCTTGTTGTCGCCTAACAACAGGTAGCAGCATAAACCAGATGCGGGTGAAGTTCTTGCAGGCGACAGCTAACGTCAAATGAGCAAGCGGGCTTACCACAGCTGCGGTCCTCTGGCAGTCTGAAAGCTTTGCGCACAAGCCGTATTCTAAGCGCCTCCCTTGGCCTTTTGGCAGTGCTCGTGCATTGCCAGCACTAGGCGTGAATGGTCACTATCCAGCACACACGTTTCGTTGTGCCCGTTGCCAAGCGCTCTGGAGCACTGTTTATGACGAAAGCGGAACACCTCTTGCCGTTCCATTCTCAGAGCTCCTCAGTTAAGCAATCTGCGACTCTTGCTGCGAATGCCAGAGGAAAACATTTCCAATGCGTCTGGCAGGGAGAAACTGAACCTGGAGAACACCTTTGTCAGGAGCTTGCACCTGCACCTTACACACACACAGATTTGCAGCACATCTAAATGGTCAAGCTCTTTCTTAGGCAAGTTGAAAGCTGCTGTCAAAAAGTTGTGCTCCTTGTCAGATGGAAGCAGCAGCATGCACATAGCAGTTTGGCAAGCATTAAAGAGCCACAGAAGAGCGTGGCATAGCAAAATGAAACAAGAAAAAGCATTTGCTACATGTGCCCTTGTTGTCGCCTAACAACAGGTAGCAGCATAAACCAGATGCGGGTGAAGTTCTTGCAGGCGACAGCTAACGTCAAATGAGCAAGCGGGCTTACCACAGCTGCGGTCCTCTGGCAGTCTGAAAGCTTTGCGCACAAGCCGGATTCTAAGCGCCTTCCTTTGCCTTTTGGCAGTGCTCGTGCATTGCCAGCATTAGGCGTGAATGGTCACTATCCAGCACACACGTTTCGTTGTGCCCGTTGCCAAGCGCTCTGGAGCACTGTTTATGACGAAAGCGGAACACCTCTTGCCGTTCCATTCTCAGAGCTCCTCAGTTAAGCAATCTGTGACTCTTGCTGCGAATGCCAGAGGAAAACATTTCCAATGCGTCTGGCAGGGAGAAACTGAACCTGGAGAACACCTTTGTCAGGAGCTTGCACCTGCACCTTACACACACACAGATTTGCAGCACATCTAAATGGCCAAGCTCTTTCTTAGGCAAGTTGAAAGCTGCTGTCAAAAGGCTGTGCTCCTTGCCAGATGGAAGCAGCAGCACGCACATAGCAGTTTGGCAAGCACTAAAGAGCCACAGAAGAGCGTGGCCTAGCAAAATGGGCCAGGAAAAAGCATTTGCTACATGTGCCCTTGTTGTCGCCTAACAACAGGTAGCAGCATAAACCAGATGCGGGTGAAGTTCTTGCAGGTGACAGCTAACGTCAAACGAGCAAGCGGGCTTACCACAGCTCTGGTCCTCTTGCAGTCTGAAAGCTTTGCGCACAAGCCGGATTCTAAGCGCCTCCCTTGGCCTTTTGGCAGTGCTCGTGCATTGCCAGCATTAGGCGTGAATGCTCACTATCCCGCACACACGATTCGTTGTGCCCGTTGCCAAGCGCTCTGGAGCACTGTTTATGACGAAAGCGGAACACCTCTTGCCGTTCCATTCTCAGAGCTCCTCAGTTAAGCAATCTGCGACTCTTGCTGCGAATGCCAGAGGAAAACATTTCCAATGTGTCTGGCAGGGGGAAACTGAACCTGGAGAAAAGCTTTGTCAGGAGCTGGCACCTGCACCTTACACACACACGGGTTTGCAGCACATCTAAATGGCCAAGCTCTTTCTTAGGCAAGTTGAAAGCTGCTGTCAGAAGGTTGTGCTCCTTGTCAGATGGAAGCAGCAGCATGCACATAGCAGTTTGGCAAGCACTAAAGAGCCACAGAAGAGCGTGGCCTAGCAAAATGGGCCAGGAAAAAGCATTTGCTACATGTGCCCTTGTTGTCGCCTAACAACAGGTAGCAGCATAAACCAGATGCGGGTGAAGTTCTTGCAGGCGACAGCTAACGTCAAATGAGCAAGCGGGCTTACCACAGCTGCGGTCCTCTGGCAGTCTGAAAGCTTTGCGCACAAGCCGGATTCTAAGCGCCTTCCTTTGCCTTTTGGCAGTGCTCGTGCATTGCCAGCACTAGGCGTGAATGGTCACTATCCAGCACACACGTTTCGTTGTGCCCGTTGCCAAGCGCTCTGGAGCACTGTTTATGACGAAAGCGGAACACCTCTTGCCGTTCCATTCTCAGAGCTCCTCAGTTAAGCAATCTGCGACTCTTAGTGCGAATGCCAGAGGAAAACATTTCCAATGTGTCTGGGAAATAGAAATTGAACCTGGAGAATACCATTGTCAGGAGCTTGCACCTGCACCTTACACACACACGGGTTTGCAGCACATCTAAATGGCCAAGCTCTTTCTTAGGCAATTTGAAAGCTGCTGTCAGAAGGTTGTGCTCCTTGTCAGATGGAAGCAGCAGCATGCACATAGCAGTTTGGGAAGCACTAAAGAGCCACAGAAGAGCGTGGCATAGCAAAATGAAACAGGAAAAAGCATTTGCTACATGTGCCCTTGTTGTCGCCTAACAACAGGTAGCAGCATAAACCAGATGCGGGTGAAGTTCTTGCAGGCGACAGCTAACGTCAAACGAGCAAGCGGGCTTACCACAGCTCCGGTCCTCTTGCAGTCTGAAAGCTTTGCGCACAAGCCGGATTCTAAGCGCCTCCCTTGGCCTTTTGGCAGTGCTCGTGCATTGCCAGCATTAAGCGTGAATGGTCACTATCCCGCACACACGATTCGTTGTGCCCGTTGCCAAGCGCTCTGGAGCACTGTTTATGACGAAAGCGGAACACCTCTTGCCGTTCCATTCTCAGAGCTCCTCAGTTAAGCAATCTGCGACTCTTGCTGCGAATGCCAGAGGAAAACATTTCCAATGTGTCTGGCAGGAGGAAACTGAACCTGGAGAAAAGCTTTGTCAGGAGCTGGCACCTGCACCTTACACACACACGGGTTTGCAGCACATCTAAATGGCCAAGCTCTTTCTTAGGCAAGTTGAAAGCTGCTGTCAGAAGGTTGTGCTCCTTGTCAGATGGAAGCAGCAGCATGCACATAGCAGTTTGGCAAGCACTAAAGAGCCACAGAAGAGTGTGGCATAGCAAAATGGGCCAGGAAAAAGCATTTGCTACATGTGCCCTTGTTGTCGCCTAACAACAGGTAGCAGCATAAACCAGATGCGGGTGAAGTTCTTGCAGGCGACAGCTAACGTCAAATGAGCAAGCGGGCTTACCACAGCTGCGGTCCTCTGGCAGTCTGAAAGCTTTGCGCACAAGCCGGATTCTAAGCGCCTTCCTTTGCCTTTTGGCAGTGCTCGTGCATTGCCAGCACTAGGCGTGAATGGTCACTATCCAGCACACACGTTTCGTTGTGCCCGTTGCCAAGCGCTCTGGAGCACTGTTTATGACGAAAGCGGAACACCTCTTGCCGTTCCATTCTCAGAGCTCCTCAGTTAAGCAATCTGCGACTCTTAGTGCGAATGCCAGAGGAAAACATTTCCAATGTGTCTGGGAAATAGAAATTGAACCTGGAGAATACCATTGTCAGGAGCTTGCACCTGCACCTTACACACACACGGGTTTGCAGCACATCTAAATGGCCAAGCTCTTTCTTAGGCAATTTGAAAGCTGCTGTCAGAAGGTTGTGCTCCTTGTCAGATGGAAGCAGCAGCATGCACATAGCAGTTTGGGAAGCACTAAAGAGCCACAGAAGAGCGTGGCATAGCAAAATGAAACAGGAAAAAGCATTTGCTACATGTGCCCTTGTTGTCGCCTAACAACAGGTAGCAGCATAAACCAGATGCGGGTGAAGTTCTTGCAGGCGACAGCTAACGTCAAACGAGCAAGCGGGCTTACCACAGCTCCGGTCCTCTTGCAGTCTGAAAGCTTTGCGCACAAGCCGGATTCTAAGCGCCTCCCTTGGCCTTTTGGCAGTGCTCGTGCATTGCCAGCATTAGGCGTGAATGGTCACTATCCCGCACACACGATTCGTTGTGCCCGTTGCCAAGCGCTCTGGAGCACTGTTTATGACGAAAGCGGAACACCTCTTGCCGTTCCATTCTCAGAGCTCCTCAGTTAAGCAATCTGCGACTCTTGCTGCGAATGCCAGAGGAAAACATTTCCAATGTGTCTGGCAGGAGGAAACTGAACCTGGAGAAAAGCTTTGTCAGGAGCTGGCACCTGCACCTTACACACACACGGGTTTGCAGCACATCTAAATGGCCAAGCTCTTTCTTAGGCAAGTTGAAAGCTGCTGTCAAAAAGTTGTGCTCCTTGTCAGATGGAAGCAGCAGCATGCACATAGCAGTTTGGCAAGCATTAAAGAGCCACAGAAGAGCGTGGCATAGCAAAATGAAACAAGAAAAAGCATTTGCTACATGTGCCCTTGTTGTCGCCTAACAACAGGTAGCAGCATAAACCAGATGCGGGTGAAGTTCTTGCAGGCGACAGCTAACGTCAAATGAGCAAGCGGGCTTACCACAGCTGCGGTCCTCTGGCAGTCTGAAAGCTTTGCGCACAAGCCGGATGCTAAGCGCCTTCCTTTGCCTTTTGGCAGTGCTCGTGCATTGCCAGCACTAGGCGTGAATGGTCACTATCCAGCACACACGTTTCGTTGTGCCCGTTGCCAAGCGCTCTGGAGCACTGTTTATGACGAAAGCGGAACACCTCTTGCCGTTCCATTCTCAGAGCTCCTCAGTTAAGCAATCTGTGACTCTTGCTGCGAATGCCAGAGGAAAACATTTCCAATGCGTCTGGCAGGGAGAAACTGAACCTGGAGAAAAGCTTTGTCAGGAGCTTGCACCTGCACCTTACACACACACAGATTTGCAGCACATCTAAATGGCCAAGCTCTTTCTTAGGCAAGTTGAAAGCTGCTGTCAAAAGGCTGTGCTCCTTGCCAGATGGAAGCAGCAGCACGCACATAGCAGTTTGGGAAGCACTAAAGAGCCACAGAAGAGCGTGGCCTAGCAAAATGGGCCAGGAAAAAGCATTTGCTACATGTGCCCTTGTTGTCGCCTAACAACAGGTAGCAGCACAAACCAGATGCGGGTGAAGTTCTTGCAGGCGACAGCTAACGTCAAATGAGCAAGCGGGCTTACCACAGCTGCGGTCCTCTGGCAGTCTGAAAGCTTTGCGCACAAGCCGGATTCTAAGCGCCTTCCTTTGCCTTTTGGCAGTGCTCGTGCATTGCCAGCACTAGGCGTGAATGGTCACTATCCAGCACACACGTTTCGTTGTGCCCGTTGCCAAGCGCTCTGGAGCACTGTTTATGACGAAAGCGGAACACCTCTTGCCGTTCCATTCTCAGAGCTCCTCAGTTAAGCAATCTGCGACTCTTAGTGCGAATGCCAGAGGAAAACATTTCCAATGTGTCTGGGAAATAGAAATTGAACCTGGAGAATACCATTGTCAGGAGCTTGCACCTGCACCTTACACACACACGGGTTTGCAGCACATCTAAATGGCCAAGCTCTTTCTTAGGCAATTTGAAAGCTGCTGTCAGAAGGTTGTGCTCCTTGTCAGATGGAAGCAGCAGCATGCACATAGCAGTTTGGGAAGCACTAAAGAGCCACAGAAGAGCGTGGCATAGCAAAATGAAACAGGAAAAAGCATTTGCTACATGTGCCCTTGTTGTCGCCTAACAACAGGTAGCAGCATAAACCAGATGCGGGTGAAGTTCTTGCAGGCGACAGCTAACGTCAAACGAGCAAGCGGGCTTACCACAGCTCCGGTCCTCTTGCAGTCTGAAAGCTTTGCGCACAAGCCGGATTCTAAGCGCCTCCCTTGGCCTTTTGGCAGTGCTCGTGCATTGCCAGCATTAGGCGTGAATGGTCACTATCCCGCACACACGATTCGTTGTGCCCGTTGCCAAGCGCTCTGGAGCACTGTTTATGACGAAAGCGGAACACCTCTTGCCGTTCCATTCTCAGAGCTCCTCAGTTAAGCAATCTGCGACTCTTGCTGCGAATGCCAGAGGAAAACATTTCCAATGTGTCTGGCAGGAGGAAACTGAACCTGGAGAAAAGCTTTGTCAGGAGCTGGCACCTGCACCTTACACACACACGGGTTTGCAGCACATCTAAATGGCCAAGCTCTTTCTTAGGCAAGTTGAAAGCTGCTGTCAGAAGGTTGTGCTCCTTGTCAGATGGAAGCAGCAGCATGCACATAGCAGTTTGGCAAGCACTAAAGAGCCACAGAAGAGTGTGGCATAGCAAAATGGGCCAGGAAAAAGCATTTGCTACATGTGCCCTTGTTGTCGCCTAACAACAGGTAGCAGCATAAACCAGATGCGGGTGAAGTTCTTGCAGGCGACAGCTAACGTCAAATGAGCAAGCGGGCTTACCACAGCTGCGGTCCTCTGGCAGTCTGAAAGCTTTGCGCACAAGCCGGATTCTAAGCGCCTTCCTTTGCCTTTTGGCAGTGCTCGTGCATTGCCAGCACTAGGCGTGAATGGTCACTATCCAGCACACACGTTTCGTTGTGCCCGTTGCCAAGCGCTCTGGAGCACTGTTTATGACGAAAGCGGAACACCTCTTGCCGTTCCATTCTCAGAGCTCCTCAGTTAAGCAATCTGCGACTCTTAGTGCGAATGCCAGAGGAAAACATTTCCAATGTGTCTGGGAAATAGAAATTGAACCTGGAGAATACCATTGTCAGGAGCTTGCACCTGCACCTTACACACACACGGGTTTGCAGCACATCTAAATGGCCAAGCTCTTTCTTAGGCAATTTGAAAGCTGCTGTCAGAAGGTTGTGCTCCTTGTCAGATGGAAGCAGCAGCATGCACATAGCAGTTTGGGAAGCACTAAAGAGCCACAGAAGAGCGTGGCATAGCAAAATGAAACAGGAAAAAGCATTTGCTACATGTGCCCTTGTTGTCGCCTAACAACAGGTAGCAGCATAAACCAGATGCGGGTGAAGTTCTTGCAGGCGACAGCTAACGTCAAACGAGCAAGCGGGCTTACCACAGCTCCGGTCCTCTTGCAGTCTGAAAGCTTTGCGCACAAGCCGGATTCTAAGCGCCTCCCTTGGCCTTTTGGCAGTGCTCGTGCATTGCCAGCATTAGGCGTGAATGGTCACTATCCCGCACACACGATTCGTTGTGCCCGTTGCCAAGCGCTCTGGAGCACTGTTTATGACGAAAGCGGAACACCTCTTGCCGTTCCATTCTCAGAGCTCCTCAGTTAAGCAATCTGCGACTCTTGCTGCGAATGCCAGAGGAAAACATTTCCAATGTGTCTGGCAGGAGGAAACTGAACCTGGAGAAAAGCTTTGTCAGGAGCTGGCACCTGCACCTTACACACACACGGGTTTGCAGCACATCTAAATGGCCAAGCTCTTTCTTAGGCAAGTTGAAAGCTGCTGTCAAAAAGTTGTGCTCCTTGTCAGATGGAAGCAGCAGCATGCACATAGCAGTTTGGCAAGCATTAAAGAGCCACAGAAGAGCGTGGCATAGCAAAATGAAACAAGAAAAAGCATTTGCTACATGTGCCCTTGTTGTCGCCTAACAACAGGTAGCAGCATAAACCAGATGCGGGTGAAGTTCTTGCAGGCGACAGCTAACGTCAAATGAGCAAGCGGGCTTACCACAGCTGCGGTCCTCTGGCAGTCTGAAAGCTTTGCGCACAAGCCGGATGCTAAGCGCCTTCCTTTGCCTTTTGGCAGTGCTCGTGCATTGCCAGCACTAGGCGTGAATGGTCACTATCCAGCACACACGTTTCGTTGTGCCCGTTGCCAAGCGCTCTGGAGCACTGTTTATGACGAAAGCGGAACACCTCTTGCCGTTCCATTCTCAGAGCTCCTCAGTTAAGCAATCTGTGACTCTTGCTGCGAATGCCAGAGGAAAACATTTCCAATGCGTCTGGCAGGGAGAAACTGAACCTGGAGAAAAGCTTTGTCAGGAGCTTGCACCTTCACCTTACACACACACAGATTTGCAGCACATCTAAATGGCCAAGCTCTTTCTTAGGCAAGTTGAAAGCTGCTGTCAAAAGGCTGTGCTCCTTGCCAGATGGAAGCAGCAGCACGCACATAGCAGTTTGGGAAGCACTAAAGAGCCACAGAAGAGCGTGGCCTAGCAAAATGGGCCAGGAAAAAGCATTTGCTACATGTGCCCTTGTTGTCGCCTAACAACAGGTAGCAGCACAAACCAGATGCGGGTGAAGTTCTTGCAGGCGACAGCTAACGTCAAATGAGCAAGCGGGCTTACCACAGCTGCGGTCCTCTGGCAGTCTGAAAGCTTTGCGCACAAGCCGGATGCTACGCCCCTTCCTTGGCCTTTTGGCAGTGCTCCTGCATTGCCAGCACTAGGCGTGAATGGTCACTATCCCGCACACACGATTCGTTGTGCCCGTTGCCAAGCGCTCTGGAGCACTGTTTATGACGAAAGCGGAACACCTCTTGCCGTTCCATTCTCAGAGCTCCTCAGTTAAGCAATCTGTGACTTGCTGCGAATGCCAGAGGAAAACATTTCCAATGTGTCTGGCAGGGGGAAACTGAACCTGGAGAAAAGCTTTGTCAGAAGCTGGCACCTGCACCTTACACACACACGGGTTTGCAGCACATCTAAATGGCCAAGCTCTTTCTTAGGCAAGTTGAAAGCTGCTATCAGAAGGTTGTGCTCCTTGTCAGATGGAAGCAGCAGCATGCACATAGCAGTTTGGCAAGCATTAAAGAGCCACAGAAGAGCGTGGCATAGCAAAATGAAACAAGAAAAAGCATTTGCTACATGTGCCCTTGTTGTCGCCTAACAACAGGTAGCAGCATAAACCAGATGCGGGTGAAGTTCTTGCAGGCAACAGCTAACGTCAAATGAGCAAGCGGGCTTACCACAGCTGCGGTCCTCTGGCAGTCTGAAAGCTTTGCGCACAAGCCGGATGCTAAGCGCCTCCCTTGGCCTTTTGGCAGTGCTCCTGCATTGCCAGAACTAGGCGTGAATGGTCACTATCCCGCACACACGTTTCGTTGTGCCCGTTGCCAAGCGCTCTGGAGCACTGTTTATGACGAAAGCGGAACACCTCTTGCCGTTCCATTCTCAGAGCTCCTCAGTTAAGCAATCTGCGACTCTTGCTGCGAATGCCAGAGGAAAACATTTCCAATGCGTGTGGCAGGGAGAAACTGAACCTGGAGATCACCTTTGTCAGGAGCTGGCACCTGCACCTTACACACACACGGGTTTGCAGCACATCTAAATGGCCAAGCTCTTTCTTAGGCAAGTTGAAAGCTGCTGTCAGAAGGCTGTGCTCCTTATCAGATGGAAGCAGCAGCACGCACATAGCAGTTGGGCAAGCACTAAAGAGCCACAGAAGAGCGTGGCATAGCAAAATGAAACAGGAAAAAGCATTTGCTACATGTGCCCTTGTTGTCGCCTAACAACAGGGAGCAGCATAAACCAGATGCGGGTGAAGTTCTTGCAGGCGACAGCTAACGTCAAACGAGCAAGCGGGCTTACCACAGCTCCGGTCCTCTTGCAGTCTGAAAGCTTTGCGCACAAGCCGGATTCTAAGCGCCTCCCTTGGCCTTTTGGCAGTGCTCGTGCATTGCCAGCATTAGGCGTGAATGGTCACTATCCCGCACACACGATTCGTTGTGCCCGTTGCCAAGCGCTCTGGAGCACTGTTTATGACGAAAGCGGAACACCTCTTGCCGTTCCATTCTCAGAGCTCCTCAGTTAAGCAATCTGCGACTCTTGCTGCGAATGCCAGAGGAAAACATTTCCAATGTGTCTGGCAGGAGGAAACTGAACCTGGAGAAAAGCTTTGTCAGGAGCTGGCACCTGCACCTTACACACACACGGGTTTGCAGCACATCTAAATGGCCAAGCTCTTTCTTAGGCAAGTTGAAAGCTGCTGTCAGAAGGTTGTGCTCCTTGTCAGATGGAAGCAGCAGCATGCACATAGCAGTTTGGCAAGCACTAAAGAGCCACAGAAGAGTGTGGCATAGCAAAATGAAACAGGAAAAAGCATTTGCTACATGTGCCCTTGTTGTCGCCTAACAACAGGTAGCAGCATAAACCAGATGCGGGTGAAGTTCTTGCAGGCGACAGCTAACGTCAAATGAGCAAGCGGGCTTACCACAGCTGCGGTCCTCTGGCAGTCTGAAAGCTTTGCGCACAAGCCGTATTCTAAGCGCCTCCCTTGGCCTTTTGGCAGTGCTCGTGCATTGCCAGCACTAGGCGTGAATGGTCACTATCCAGCACACACGTTTCGTTGTGCCCGTTGCCAAGCGCTCTGGAGCACTGTTTATGACGAAAGCGGAACACCTCTTGCCGTTCCATTCTCAGAGCTCCTCAGTTAAGCAATCTGCGACTCTTGCTGCGAATGCCAGAGGAAAACATTTCCAATGCGTCTGGCAGGGAGAAACTGAACCTGGAGAACACCTTTGTCAGGAGCTTGCACCTGCACCTTACACACACACAGATTTGCAGCACATCTAAATGGCCAAGCTCTTTCTTAGGCAAGTTGAAAGCTGCTGTCAAAAGGCTGTGCTCCTTGCCAGATGGAAGCAGCAGCACGCACATAGCAGTTTGGCAAGCACTAAAGAGCCACAGAAGAGCGTGGCCTAGCAAAATGGGCCAGGAAAAAGCATTTGCTACATGTGCCCTTGTTGTCGCCTAACAACAGGTAGCAGCATAAACCAGATGCGGGTGAAGTTCTTGCAGGTGACAGCTAACGTCAAACGAGCAAGCGGGCTTACCACAGCTCCGGTCCTCTTGCAGTCTGAAAGCTTTGCGCACAAGCCGGATTCTAAGCGCCTCCCTTGGCCTTTTGGCAGTGCTCGTGCATTGCCAGCATTAGGCGTGAATGGTCACTATCCCGCACACACGATTCGTTGTGCCCGTTGCCAAGCGCTCTGGAGCACTGTTTATGACGAAAGCGGAACACCTCTTGCCGTTCCATTCTCAGAGCTCCTCAGTTAAGCAATCTGCGACTCTTGCTGCGAATGCCAGAGGAAAACATTTCCAATGTGTCTGGCAGGGGGAAACTGAACCTGGAGAAAAGCTTTGTCAGGAGCTGGCACCTGCACCTTACACACACACGGGTTTGCAGCACATCTAAATGGCCAAGCTCTTTCTTAGGCAAGTTGAAAGCTGCTGTCAGAAGGTTGTGCTCCTTGTCAGATGGAAGCAGCAGCATGCACATAGCAGTTTGGCAAGCACTAAAGAGCCACAGAAGAGCGTGGCATAGCAAAATGAAACAGGAAAAAGCATTTGCTACATGTGCCCTTGTTGTCGCCTAACAACAGGTAGCAGCATAAACCAGATGCGGGTGAAGTTCTTGCAGGCGACAGCTAACGTCAAACGAGCAAGCGGGCTTACCACAGCTCCGGTCCTCTTGCAGTCTGAAAGCTTTGCGCACAAGCCGGATTCTAAGCGCCTCCCTTGGCCTTTTGGCAGTGCTCGTGCATTGCCAGCATTAGGCGTGAATGGTCACTATCCCGCACACACGATTCGTTGTGCCCATTGCCAAGCGCTCTGGAGCACTGTTTATGACGAAAGCGGAACACCTCTTGCCGTTCCATTCTCAGAGCTCCTCAGTTAAGCAATCTGCGACTCTTGCTGCGAATGCCAGAGGAAAACATTTCCAATGTGTCTGGCAGGAGGAAACTGAACCTGGAGAAAAGCTTTGTCAGGAGCTGGCACCTGCACCTTACACACACACGGGTTTGCAGCACATCTAAATGGCCAAGCTCTTTCTTAGGCAAGTTGAAAGCTGCTGTCAGAAGGTTGTGCTCCTTGTCAGATGGAAGCAGCAGCATGCACATAGCAGTTTGGCAAGCACTAAAGAGCCACAGAAGAGTGTGGCATAGCAAAATGAAACAGGAAAAAGCATTTGCTACATGTGCCCTTGTTGTCGCCTAACAACAGGTAGCAGCATAAACCAGATGCGGGTGAAGTTCTTGCAGGCGACAGCTAACGTCAAATGAGCAAGCGGGCTTACCACAGCTGCGGTCCTCTGGCAGTCTGAAAGCTTTGCGCACAAGCCGTATTCTAAGCGCCTCCCTTGGCCTTTTGGCAGTGCTCGTGCATTGCCAGCACTAGGCGTGAATGGTCACTATCCAGCACACACGATTCGTTGTGCCCGTTGCCAAGCGCTCTGGAGCACTGTTTATGACGAAAGCGGAACACCTCTTGCCGTTCCATTCTCAGAGCTCCTCAGTTAAGCAATCTGCGACTCTTGCTGCGAATGCCAGAGGAAAACATTTCCAATGCGTCTGGCAGGGAGAAACTGAACCTGGAGAACACCTTTGTCAGGAGCTTGCACCTGCACCTTACACACACACAGATTTGCAGCACATCTAAATGGCCAAGCTCTTTCTTAGGCAAGTTGAAAGCTGCTGTCAAAAGGCTGTGCTCCTTGCCAGATGGTAGCAGCAGCACGCACATAGCAGTTTGGGAAGCACTAAAGAGCCACAGAAGAGCGTGGCCTAGCAAAATGGGCCAGGAAAAAGCATTTGCTACATGTGCCCTTGTTGTCGCCTAACAACAGGTAGCAGCACAAACCAGATGCGGGTGAAGTTCTTGCAGGCGACAGCTAACGTCAAATGAGCAAGCGGGCTTACCACAGCTGCGGTCCTCTGGCAGTCTGAAAGCTTTGCGCACAAGCCGGATGCTACGCCCCTTCCTTGGCCTTTTGGCAGTGCTCCTGCATTGCCAGCACTAGGCGTGAATGCTCACTATCCCGCACACACGTTTCGTTGTGCCCGTTGCCAAGCGCTCTGGAGCACTGTTTATGACGAAAGCGGAACACCTCTTGCCGTTCCATTCTCAGAGCTCCTCAGTTAAGCAATCTGTGACTTGCTGCGAATGCCAGAGGAAAACATTTCCAATGTGTCTGGCAGGAGGAAACTGAACCTGGAGAAAAGCTTTGTCAGAAGCTGGCACCTGCACCTTACACACACACGGGTTTGCAGCACATCTAAATGGCCAAGCTCTTTCTTAGGCAAGTTGAAAGCTGCTATCAGAAGGTTGTGCTCCTTGTCAGATGGAAGCAGCAGCATGCACATAGCAGTTTGGCAAGCATTAAAGAGCCACAGAAGAGCGTGGCATAGCAAAATGAAACAAGAAAAAGCATTTGCTACATGTGCCCTTGTTGTCGCCTAACAACAGGTAGCAGCATAAACCAGATGCGGGTGAAGTTCTTGCAGGCGACAGCTAACGTCAAATGAGCAAGCGGGCTTACCACAGCTGCGGTCCTCTGGCAGTCTGAAAGCTTTGCGCACAAGCCGGATGCTAAGCGCCTTCCTTTGCCTTTTGGCAGTGCTCGTGCATTGCCAGCACTAGGCGTGAATGGTCACTATCCAGCACACACGTTTCGTTGTGCCCGTTGCCAAGCGCTCTGGAGCACTGTTTATGACGAAAGCGGAACACCTCTTGCCGTTCCATTCTCAGAGCTCCTCAGTTAAGCAATCTGCGACTCTTGCTGCGAATGCCAGAGGAAAACATTTCCAATGTGTCTGGCAGGGAGAAACTGAACCTGGAGAACACCTTTGTCAGGAGCTTGCACCTGCACCTTACACACACACAGATTTGCAGCACATCTAAATGGCCAAGCTCTTTCTTAGGCAAGTTGAAAGCTGCTGTCAAAAAGTTGTGCTCCTTGTCAGATGGAAGCAGCAGCATGCACATAGCAGTTTGGCAAGCATTAAAGAGCCACAGAAGAGCGTGGCCTAGCAAAATGAAACAAGAAAAAGCATTTGCTACATGTGCCCTTGTTGTCGCCTAACAACAGGTAGCAGCATAAACCAGATGCGGGTGAAGTTCTTGCAGGTGACAGCTAACGTCAAACGAGCAAGCGGGCTTACCACAGCTCCGGTCCTCTTGCAGTCTGAAAGCTTTGCGCACAAGCCGGATTCTAAGCGCCTCCCTTGGCCTTTTGGCAGTGCTCGTGCATTGCCAGCATTAGGCGTGAATGGTCACTATCCCGCACACACGATTCGTTGTGCCCGTTGCCAAGCGCTCTGGAGCACTGTTTATGACGAAAGCGGAACACCTCTTGCCGTTCCATTCTCAGAGCTCCTCAGTTAAGCAATCTGCGACTCTTGCTGCGAATGCCAGAGGAAAACATTTCCAATGTGTCTGGCAGGGGGAAACTGAACCTGGAGAAAAGCTTTGTCAGGAGCTGGCACCTGCACCTTACACACACACGGGTTTGCAGCACATCTAAATGGCCAAGCTCTTTCTTAGGCAAGTTGAAAGCTGCTGTCAGAAGGTTGTGCTCCTTGTCAGATGGAAGCAGCAGCATGCACATAGCAGTTTGGCAAGCACTAAAGAGCCACAGAAGAGCGTGGCCTAGCAAAATGGGCCAGGAAAAAGCATTTGCTACATGTGCCCTTGTTGTCGCCTAACAACAGGTAGCAGCATAAACCAGATGCGGGTGAAGTTCTTGCAGGCGACAGCTAACGTCAAATGAGCAAGCGGGCTTACCACAGCTGCGGTCCTCTGGCAGTCTGAAAGCTTTGCGCACAAGCCGGATTCTAAGCGCCTTCCTTTGCCTTTTGGCAGTGCTCGTGCATTGCCAGCACTAGGCGTGAATGGTCACTATCCAGCACACACGTTTCGTTGTGCCCGTTGCCAAGCGCTCTGGAGCACTGTTTATGACGAAAGCGGAACACCTCTTGCCGTTCCATTCTCAGAGCTCCTCAGTTAAGCAATCTGCGACTCTTAGTGCGAATGCCAGAGGAAAACATTTCCAATGTGTCTGGGAAATAGAAATTGAACCTGGAGAATACCATTGTCAGGAGCTTGCACCTGCACCTTACACACACACGGGTTTGCAGCACATCTAAATGGCCAAGCTCTTTCTTAGGCAATTTGAAAGCTGCTGTCAGAAGGTTGTGCTCCTTGTCAGATGGAAGCAGCAGCATGCACATAGCAGTTTGGCAAGCACTAAAGAGCCACAGAAGAGTGTGGCATAGCAAAATGGGCCAGGAAAAAGCATTTGCTACATGTGCCCTTGTTGTCGCCTAACAACAGGTAGCAGCATAAACCAGATGCGGGTGAAGTTCTTGCAGGCGACAGCTAACGTCAAATGAGCAAGCGGGCTTACCACAGCTGCGGTCCTCTGGCAGTCTGAAAGCTTTGCGCACAAGCCGGATTCTAAGCGCCTCCCTTGGCCTTTTGGCAGTGCTCCTGCATTGCCAGCACCAGGCGTGAATGGTCACTATCCAGCACACACGTTTCGTTGTGCCCGTTGCCAAGCGCTCTGGAGCACTGTTTATGACGAAAGCGGAACACCTCTTGCCGTTCCATTCTCAGAGCTCCTCAGTTAAGCAATCTGCGACTCTTGCTGCGAATGCCAGAGGAAAACATTTCCAATGTGTCTGGCAGGGAGAAACTGAACCTGGAGAACACCTTTGTCAGGAGCTTGCACCTGCACCTTACACACACACAGATTTGCAGCACATCTAAATGGCCAAGCTCTTTCTTAGGCAAGTTGAAAGCTGCTGTCAAAAAGTTGTGCTCCTTGTCAGATGGAAGCAGCAGCATGCACATAGCAGTTTGGCAAGCATTAAAGAGCCACAGAAGAGCGTGGCATAGCAAAATGAAACAAGAAAAAGCATTTGCTACATGTGCCCTTGTTGTCGCCTAACAACAGGTAGCAGCATAAACCAGATGCGGGTGAAGTTCTTGCAGGCGACAGCTAACGTCAAATGAGCAAGCGGGCTTACCACAGCTGCGGTCCTCTGGCAGTCTGAAAGCTTTGCGCACAAGCCGGATGCTAAGCGCCTTCCTTTGCCTTTTGGCAGTGCTCGTGCATTGCCAGCACTAGGCGTGAATGGTCACTATCCAGCACACACGTTTCGTTGTGCCCGTTGCCAAGCGCTCTGGAGCACTGTTTATGACGAAAGCGGAACACCTCTTGCCGTTCCATTCTCAGAGCTCCTCAGTTAAGCAATCTGTGACTCTTGCTGCGAATGCCAGAGGAAAACATTTCCAATGCGTCTGGCAGGGAGAAACTGAACCTGGAGAACACCTTTGTCAGGAGCTTGCACCTGCACCTTACACACACACGGGTTTGCAGCACATCTAAATGGCCAAGCTCTTTCTTAGGCAAGTTGAAAGCTGCTATCAGAAGGTTGTGCTCCTTGTCAGATGGAAGCAGCAGCATGCACATAGCAGTTTGGCAAGCATTAAAGAGCCACAGAAGAGCGTGGCATAGCAAAATGAAACAAGAAAAAGCATTTGCTACATGTGCCCTTGTTGTCGCCTAACAACAGGTAGCAGCATAAACCAGATGCGGGTGAAGTTCTTGCAGGCGACAGCTAACGTCAAATGAGCAAGCGGGCTTACCACAGCTGCGGTCCTCTGGCAGTCTGAAAGCTTTGCGCACAAGCCGGATGCTAAGCGCCTTCCTTTGCCTTTTGGCAGTGCTCGTGCATTGCCAGCACTAGGCGTGAATGGTCACTATCCAGCACACACGTTTCGTTGTGCCCGTTGCCAAGCGCTCTGGAGCACTGTTTATGACGAAAGCGGAACACCTCTTGCCGTTCCATTCTCAGAGCTCCTCAGTTAAGCAATCTGTGACTCTTGCTGCGAATGCCAGAGGAAAACATTTCCAATGCGTCTGGCAGGGAGAAACTGAACCTGGAGAACACCTTTGTCAGGAGCTTGCACCTGCACCTTACACACACACAGATTTGCAGCACATCTAAATGGCCAAGCTCTTTCTTAGGCAAGTTGAAAGCTGCTGTCAAAAGGCTGTGCTCCTTGTCAGATGGAAGCAGCAGCACGCACATAGCAGTTTGGGAAGCACTAAAGAGCCACAGAAGAGCGTGGCCTAGCAAAATGGGCCAGGAAAAAGCATTTGCTACATGTGCCCTTGTTGTCGCCTAACAACAGGTAGCAGCACAAACCAGATGCGGGTGAAGTTCTTGCAGGCGACAGCTAACGTCAAATGAGCAAGCGGGCTTACCACAGCTGCGGTCCTCTGGCAGTCTGAAAGCTTTGCGCACAAGCCGGATTCTAAGCGCCTTCCTTTGCCTTTTGGCAGTGCTCGTGCATTGCCAGCACTAGGCGTGAATGGTCACTATCCCGCACACACGATTCGTTGTGCCCGTTGCCAAGCGCTCTGGAGCACTGTTTATGACGAAAGCGGAACACCTCTTGCCGTTCCATTCTCAGAGCTCCTCAGTTAAGCAATCTGCGACTCTTGCTGCGAATGCCAGAGGAAAACATTTCCAATGTGTCTGGCAGGGAGAAACTGAACCTGGAGAACACCTTTGTCAGGAGCTTGCACCTGCACCTTACACACACACAGATTTGCAGCACATCTAAATGGCCAAGCTCTTTCTTAGGCAAGTTGAAAGCTGCTGTCAAAAAGTTGTGCTCCTTGTCAGATGGAAGCAGCAGCATGCACATAGCAGTTTGGCAAGCATTAAAGAGCCACAGAAGAGCGTGGCATAGCAAAATGAAACAAGAAAAAGCATTTGCTACATGTGCCCTTGTTGTCGCCTAACAACAGGTAGCAGCATAAACCAGATGCGGGTGAAGTTCTTGCAGGCGACAGCTAACGTCAAATGAGCAAGCGGGCTTACCACAGCTGCGGTCCTCTGGCAGTCTGAAAGCTTTGCACACAAGCCGGATGCTACGCCCCTTCCTTGGCCTTTTGGCAGTGCTCATGCATTGCCAGCACTAGGCGTGAATGGTCACTATCCCGCACACACGTTTTCGTTGTGCCCGTTGCCAAGCGCTCTGGAGCACTGTTTATGACGAAAGCGGAACACCTCTTGCCGTTCCATTCTCAGAGCTCCTCAGTTAAGCAATCTGCGACTCTTGCTGCGAATGCCAGAGGAAAACATTTCCAATGCGTCTGGCAGATAGAAACTGAACCTGGAGAACACCTTTGTCAGGAGCTGGCACCTGCACCTTACACACACACGGGTTTGCAGCACATCTAAATGGCCAAGCTCTTTCTTAGGCAAGTTGAAATCTGCTGTCAGAAGGCTGTGCTCCTTGTCAGATGGAAGCAGCAGCATGCACATAGCAGTTTGGCAAGCACTAAAGAGCCACAGAAGAGCGTGGCATAGCAAAATGAAACAGGAAAAAGCATTTGCTACATGTGCCCTTGTTGTCGCCTAACAACAGGTAGCAGCATAAACCAGATGCGGGTGAAGTTCTTGCAGGCGACAGCTAACGTCAAATGAGCAAGCGGGCTTACCACAGCTCCGGTCCTCTTGCAGTCTGAAAGCTTTGCGCACAAGCCGTATTCTAAGCGCCTCCCTTGGCCTTTTGGCAGTGCTCGTGCATTGCCAGCATTAGGCGTGAATGGTCACTATCCGGCACACACGATTCGTTGTGCCCGTTGCCAAGCGCTCTGGAGCACTGTTTATGACGAAAGCGGAACACCTCTTGCCGTTCCATTCTCAGAGCTCCTCAGTTAAGCAATCTGCGACTCTTGCTGCGAATGCCAGAGGAAAACATTTCCAATGCGTCTGGCAGATAGAAACTGAACCTGGAGAACACCTTTGTCAGGAGCTGGCACCTGCACCTTACACACACACGGGTTTGCAGCACATCTAAATGGCCAAGCTCTTTCTTTGGCAAGTTGAAATCTGCTGTCAGAAGGTTGTGCTCCTTGTCAGATGGAAGCAGCAGCATGCACATAGCAGTTTGGCAAGCACTAAAGAGCCACAGAAGAGCGTGGCATAGCAAAATGAAACAGGAAAAAGCATTTGCTACATGTGCCCTTGTTGTCGTTTAACAACAGGTAGCAGCATAAACCAGATGCGGGTGAAGTTCTTGCAGGCGACAGCTAACGTCAAATGAGCAAGCGGGCTTACCACAGCTGCGGTCCTCTGGCAGTCTGAAAGCTTTGCGCACAAGCCGGATTCTAAGCGCCTCCCTTGGCCTTTTGGCAGTGCTCGTGCATTGCCAGCACTAGGCGTGAATGGTCACTATCCCGCACACACGTTTCGTTGTGCCCGTTGCCAAGCGCTCTGGAGCACTGTTTATGACGAAAGCGGAACACCTCTTGCCGTTCCATTCTCAGAGCTCCTCAGTTAAGCAATCTGCGACTCTTGCTGCGAATGCCAGAGGAAAACATTTCCAATGCGTCTGGCAGATAGAAACTGAACCTGGAGAACACCTTTGTCAGGAGCTGGCACCTGCACCTTACACACACACGGGTTTGCAGCACATCTAAATGGCCAAGCTCTTTCTTAGGCAAGTTGAAAGCTGCTGTCAGAAGGTTGTGCTCCTTGTCAGATGGAAGCAGCAGCAGTCACATAGCAGTTTGGGAAGCACTAAAGAGCCACAGAAGAGCGTGGCCTAGCAAAATGGGCCAGGAAAAAGCATTTGCTACATGTGCCCTTGTTGTCGCCTAACAACAGGTAGCAGCACAAACCAGATGCGGGTGAAGTTCTTGCAGGCGACAGCTAACGTCAAATGAGCAAGCGGGCTTACCACAGCTGCGGTCCTCTGGCAGTCTGAAAGCTTTGCGCACAAGCCGGATGCTAAGCGCCTTCCTTGGCCTTTTGGCAGTGCTCGTGCATTGCCAGCACTAGGCGTGAATGGTCACTATCCAGCACACACGTTTCGTTGTGCCCGTTGCCAAGCGCTCTGGAGCACTGTTTATGACGAAAGCGGAACACCTCTTGCCGTTCCATTCTCAGAGCTCCTCAGTTAAGCAATCTGCGACTCTTGCTGCGAATGCCAGAGGAAAACATTTCCAATGTGTCTGGCAGGGAGAAACTGAACCTGGAGAAAAGCTTTGTCAGGAGCTGGCACCTGCACCTTACACACACACGGGTTTGCAGCACATCTAAATGGCCAAGCTCTTTCTTAGGCAAGTTGAAAGCTGCTGTCAGAAGGTTGTGCTCCTTGTCAGATGGAAGCAGCAGCACTCACATAGCAGTTTGGCAAGCACTAAAGAGCCACAGAAGAGCGTGGCCTAGCAAAATGGGCCAGGAAAAAGCATTTGCTACATGTGCCCTTGTTGTCGCCTAACAACAGGTAGCAGCATAAACCAGATGCGGGTGAAGTTCTTGCAGGTGACAGCTAACGTCAAACGAGCAAGCGGGCTTACCACAGCTCCGGTCCTCTTGCAGTCTGAAAGCTTTGCGCACAAGCCGGATTCTAAGCGCCTCCCTTGGCCTTTTGGCAGTGCTCGTGCATTGCCAGCATTAGGCGTGAATGGTCACTATCCCGCACACACGATTCGTTGTGCCCGTTGCCAAGCGCTCTGGAGCACTGTTTATGACGAAAGCGGAACACCTCTTGCCGTTCCATTCTCAGAGCTCCTCAGTTAAGCAATCTGCGACTCTTGCTGCGAATGCCAGAGGAAAACATTTCCAATGTGTCTGGCAGGGGGAAACTGAACCTGGAGAAAAGCTTTGTCAGGAGCTGGCACCTGCACCTTACACACACACGGGTTTGCAGCACATCTAAATGGCCAAGCTCTTTCTTAGGCAAGTTGAAAGCTGCTGTCAGAAGGTTGTGCTCCTTGTCAGATGGAAGCAGCAGCATGCACATAGCAGTTTGGCAAGCACTAAAGAGCCACAGAAGAGCGTGGCCTAGCAAAATGGGCCAGGAAAAAGCATTTGCTACATGTGCCCTTGTTGTCGCCTAACAACAGGTAGCAGCATAAACCAGATGCGGGTGAAGTTCTTGCAGGCGACAGCTAACGTCAAATGAGCAAGCGGGCTTACCACAGCTGCGGTCCTCTGGCAGTCTGAAAGCTTTGCGCACAAGCCGGATTCTAAGCGCCTTCCTTTGCCTTTTGGCAGTGCTCGTGCATTGCCAGCACTAGGCGTGAATGGTCACTATCCAGCACACACGTTTCGTTGTGCCCGTTGCCAAGCGCTCTGGAGCACTGTTTATGACGAAAGCGGAACACCTCTTGCCGATCCATTCTCAGAGCTCCTCAGTTAAGCAATCTGCGACTCTTAGTGCGAATGCCAGAGGAAAACATTTCCAATGTGTCTGGGAAATAGAAATTGAACCTGGAGAATACCATTGTCAGGAGCTTGCACCTGCACCTTACACACACACGGGTTTGCAGCACATCTAAATGGCCAAGCTCTTTCTTAGGCAATTTGAAAGCTGCTGTCAGAAGGTTGTGCTCCTTGTCAGATGGAAGCAGCAGCATGCACATAGCAGTTTGGGAAGCACTAAAGAGCCACAGAAGAGCGTGGCATAGCAAAATGAAACAGGAAAAAGCATTTGCTACATGTGCCCTTGTTGTCGCCTAACAACAGGTAGCAGCATAAACCAGATGCGGGTGAAGTTCTTGCAGGCGACAGCTAACGTCAAATGAGCAAGCGGGCTTACCACAGCTGTGGTCCTCTGGCAGTCTGAAAGCTTTGCACACAAGCCGGATGCTACGCCCCTTCCTTGGCCTTTTGGCAGTGCTCCTGCATTGCCAGAACTAGGCGTGAATGGTCACTATCCCGCACACACGTTTCGTTGTGCCCGTTGCCAAGCGCTCTGGAGCACTGTTTATGACGAAAGCGGAACACCTCTTGCCGTTCCATTCTCAGAGCTCCTCAGTTAAGCAATCTGCGACTCTTGCTGCGAATGCCAGAGGAAAACATTTCCAATGCGTCTGGCAGGGAGAAACTGAACCTTAAGATCACCTTTGTCAGGAGCTGGCACCTGCACCTTACACACACACGGGTTTGCAGCACATCTAAATGGCCAAGCTCTTTCTTAGGCAAGTTGAAAGCTGCTGTCAGAAGGCTGTGCTCCTTATCAGATGGAAGCAGCAGCACGCACATAGTAGTTGGGCAAGCACTAAAGAGCCACAGAAGAGCGTGGCATAGCAAAATGAAACAGGAAAAAGCATTTGCTACATGTGCCCTTGTTGTCGCCTAACAACAGGGAGCAGCATAAACCAGATGCGGGTGAAGTTCTTGCAGGCGACAGCTAACGTCAAACGAGCAAGCGGGCTTACCACAGCTCCGGTCCTCTGGCAGTCTGAAAGCTTTGCGCACAAGCCGGATTCTAAGCGCCTCCCTTGGCCTTTTGGCAGTGCTCGTGCATTGCCAGCATTAGGCGTGAATGGTCACTATCCCGCACACACGATTCGTTGTGCCCGTTGCCAAGCGCTCTGGAGCACTGTTTATGACGAAAGCGGAACACCTCTTGCCGTTCCATTCTCAGAGCTCCTCAGTTAAGCAATCTGCGACTCTTGCTGCGAATGCCAGAGGAAAACATTTCCAATGTGTCTGGCAGGAGGAAACTGAACCTGGAGAAAAGCTTTGTCAGGAGCTGGCACCTGCACCTTACACACACACGGGTTTGCAGCACATCTAAATGGCCAAGCTCTTTCTTAGGCAAGTTGAAAGCTGCTGTCAGAAGGTTGTGCTCCTTGTCAGATGGAAGCAGCAGCATGCACATAGCAGTTTGGCAAGCACTAAAGAGCCACAGAAGAGTGTGGCATAGCAAAATGAAACAGGAAAAAGCATTTGCTACATGTGCCCTTGTTGTTGCCTAACAACAGGTAGCAGCATAAACCAGATGCGGGTGAAGTTCTTGCAGGCGACAGCTAACGTCAAATGAGCAAGCGGGCTTACCACAGCTGCGGTCCTCTGGCAGTCTGAAAGCTTTGCGCACAAGCCGGATGCTAAGCGCCTTCCTTTGCCTTTTGGCAGTGCTCGTGCATTGCCAGCACTAGGCGTGAATGGTCACTATCCAGCACACACGTTTCGTTGTGCCCGTTGCCAAGCGCTCTGGAGCACTGTTTATGACGAAAGCGGAACACCTCTTGCCGTTCCATTCTCAGAGCTCCTCAGTTAAGCAATCTGTGACTCTTGCTGCGAATGCCAGAGGAAAACATTTCCAATGCGTCTGGCAGGGAGAAACTGAACCTGGAGAACACCTTTGTCAGGAGCTTGCACCTGCACCTTACACACACACAGATTTGCAGCACATCTAAATGGCCAAGCTCTTTCTTAGGCAAGTTGAAAGCTGCTGTCAAAAGGCTGTGCTCCTTGCCAGATGGAAGCAGCAGCACGCACATAGCAGTTTGGGAAGCACTAAAGAGCCACAGAAGAGCGTGGCATAGCAAAATGAAACAGGAAAAAGCATTTGCTACATGTGCCCTTGTTGTCGCCTAACAACAGGTAGCAGCACAAACCAGATGCGGGTGAAGTTCTTGCAGGCGACAGCTAACGTCAAATGAGCAAGCGGGCTTACCACAGCTGCGGTCCTCTGGCAGTCTGAAAGCTTTGCGCACAAGCCGGATTCTAAGCGCCTCCCTTGGCCTTTTGGCAGTGCTCCTGCATTGCCAGCACCAGGCGTGAATGGTCACTATCCAGCACACACGTTTCGTTGTGCCCGTTGCCAAGCGCTCTGGAGCACTGTTTATGACGAAAGCGGAACACCTCTTGCCGTTCCATTCTCAGAGCTCCTCAGTTAAGCAATCTGCGACTCTTGCTGCGAATGCCAGAGGAAAACATTTCCAATGTGTCTGGCAGGGAGAAACTGAACCTGGAGAACACCTTTGTCAGGAGCTTGCACCTGCACCTTACACACACACAGATTTGCAGCACATCTAAATGGCCAAGCTCTTTCTTAGGCAAGTTGAAAGCTGCTGTCAAAAAGTTGTGCTCCTTGTCAGATGGAAGCAGCAGCATGCACATAGCAGTTTGGCAAGCATTAAAGAGCCACAGAAGAGCGTGGCATAGCAAAATGAAACAAGAAAAAGCATTTGCTACATGTGCCCTTGTTGTCGCCTAACAACAGGTAGCAGCATAAACCAGATGCGGGTGAAGTTCTTGCAGGCGACAGCTAACGTCAAATGAGCAAGCGGGCTTACCACAGCTGCGGTCCTCTGGCAGTCTGAAAGCTTTGCACACAAGCCGGATGCTACGCCCCTTCCTTGGCCTTTTGGCAGTGCTCATGCATTGCCAGCACTAGGCGTGAATGGTCACTATCCCGCACACACGTTTTCGTTGTGCCCGTTGCCAAGCGCTCTGGAGCACTGTTTATGACGAAAGCGGAACACCTCTTGCCGTTCCATTCTCAGAGCTCCTCAGTTAAGCAATCTGCGACTCTTGCTGCGAATGCCAGAGGAAAACATTTCCAATGCGTCTGGCAGATAGAAACTGAACCTGGAGAACACCTTTGTCAGGAGCTGGCACCTGCACCTTACACACACACGGGTTTGCAGCACATCTAAATGGCCAAGCTCTTTCTTAGGCAAGTTGAAATCTGCTGTCAGAAGGCTGTGCTCCTTGTCAGATGGAAGCAGCAGCATGCACATAGCAGTTTGGCAAGCACTAAAGAGCCACAGAAGAGCGTGGCATAGCAAAATGAAACAGGAAAAAGCATTTGCTACATGTGCCCTTGTTGTCGCCTAACAACAGGTAGCAGCATAAACCAGATGCGGGTGAAGTTCTTGCAGGCGACAGCTAACGTCAAACGAGCAAGCGGGCTTACCACAGCTCCGGTCCTCTTGCAGTCTGAAAGCTTTGCGCACAAGCCGGATTCTAAGCGCCTCCCTTGGCCTTTTGGCAGTGCTCGTGCATTGCCAGCACTAGGCGTGAATGGTCACTATCCAGCACACACGTTTCGTTGTGCCCGTTGCCAAGCGCTCTGGAGCACTGTTTATGACGAAAGCGGAACACCTCTTGCCGTTCCATTCTCAGAGCTCCTCAGTTAAGCAATCTGCGACTCTTGCTGCGAATGCCAGAGGAAAACATTTCCAATGTGTCTGGCAGGGAGAAACTGAACCTGGAGAAAAGCTTTGTCAGGAGCTGGCACCTGCACCTTACACACACACGGGTTTGCAGCACATCTAAATGGCCAAGCTCTTTCTTAGGCAAGTTGAAAGCTGCTGTCAGAAGGTTGTGCTCCTTGTCAGATGGAAGCAGCAGCACGCACATAGCAGTTTGGGAAGCACTAAAGAGCCACAGAAGAGCGTGGCCTAGCAAAATGGGCCAGGAAAAAGCATTTGCTACATGTGCCCTTGTTGTCGCCTAACAACAGGTAGCAGCACAAACCAGATGCGGGTGAAGTTCTTGCAGGCGACAGCTAACGTCAAATGAGCAAGCGGGCTTACCACAGCTGCGGTCCTCTGGCAGTCTGAAAGCTTTGCGCACAAGCCGGATTCTAAGCGCCTTCCTTTGCCTTTTGGCAGTGCTCGTGCATTGCCAGCACTAGGCGTGAATGGTCACTATCCCGCACACACGATTCGTTGTGCCCGTTGCCAAGCGCTCTGGAGCACTGTTTATGACGAAAGCGGAACACCTCTTGCCGTTCCATTCTCAGAGCTCCTCAGTTAAGCAATCTGCGACTTGCTGCGAATGCCAGAGGAAAACATTTCCAATGTGTCTGGCAGGAGGAAACTGAACCTGGAGAAAAGCTTTGTCAGGAGCTGGCACCTGCACCTTACACACACACGGGTTTGCAGCACATCTAAATGGCCAAGCTCTTTCTTAGGCAAGTTGAAAGCTGCTGTCAGAAGGTTGTGCTCCTTGTCAGATGGAAGCAGCAGCATGCACATAGCAGTTTGGCAAGCACTAAAGAGCCACAGAAGAGTGTGGCATAGCAAAATGGGCCAGGAAAAAGCATTTGCTACATGTGCCCTTGTTGTCGCCTAACAACAGGTAGCAGCATAAACCAGATGCGGGTGAAGTTCTTGCAGGCGACAGCTAACGTCAAATGAGCAAGCGGGCTTACCACAGCTGCGGTCCTCTGGCAGTCTGAAAGCTTTGCGCACAAGCCGGATTCTAAGCGCCTCCCTTGGCCTTTTGGCAGTGCTCCTGCATTGCCAGCACCAGGCGTGAATGGTCACTATCCAGCACACACGTTTCGTTGTGCCCGTTGCCAAGCGCTCTGGAGCACTGTTTATGACGAAAGCGGAACACCTCTTGCCGTTCCATTCTCAGAGCTCCTCAGTTAAGCAATCTGCGACTCTTGCTGCGAATGCCAGAGGAAAACATTTCCAATGTGTCTGGCAGGGAGAAACTGAACCTGGAGAACACCTTTGTCAGGAGCTTGCACCTGCACCTTACACACACACAGATTTGCAGCACATCTAAATGGCCAAGCTCTTTCTTAGGCAAGTTGAAAGCTGCTGTCAAAAAGTTGTGCTCCTTGTCAGATGGAAGCAGCAGCATGCACATAGCAGTTTGGCAAGCATTAAAGAGCCACAGAAGAGCGTGGCATAGCAAAATGAAACAAGAAAAAGCATTTGCTACATGTGCCCTTGTTGTCGCCTAACAACAGGTAGCAGCATAAACCAGATGCGGGTGAAGTTCTTGCAGGCGACAGCTAACGTCAAATGAGCAAGCGGGCTTACCACAGCTGCGGTCCTCTGGCAGTCTGAAAGCTTTGCACACAAGCCGGATGCTACGTCCCTTCCTTGGTTTTTTGGCAGTGCTCATGCATTGCCAGCACTAGGCGTGAATGGTCACTATCCCGCACACACGTTTTCGTTGTGCCCGTTGCCAAGCGCTCTGGAGCACTGTTTATGACGAAAGCGGAACACCTCTTGCCGTTCCATTCTCAGAGCTCCTCAGTTAAGCAATCTGCGACTCTTGCTGCGAATGCCAGAGGAAAACATTTCCAATGCGTCTGGCAGATAGAAACTGAACCTGGAGAACACCTTTGTCAGGAGGTGGCACCTGCACCTTACACACACACGGGTTTGCAGCACATCTAAATGGCCAAGCTCTTTCTTAGGCAAGTTGAAATCTGCTGTCAGAAGGCTGTGCTCCTTGTCAGATGGAAGCAGCAGCATGCACATAGCAGTTTGGCAAGCACTAAAGAGCCACAGAAGAGCGTGGCATAGCAAAATGAAACAGGAAAAAGCATTTGCTACATGTGCCCTTGTTGTCGCCTAACAACAGGTAGCAGCATAAACCAGATGCGGGTGAAGTTCTTGCAGGCGACAGCTAACGTCAAACGAGCAAGCGGGCTTACCACAGCTCCGGTCCTCTTGCAGTCTGAAAGCTTTGCGCACAAGCCGTATTCTAAGCGCCTCCCTTGGCCTTTTGGCAGTGCTCGTGCATTGCCAGCATTAGGCGTGAATGGTCACTATCCCGCACACACGATTCGTTGTGCCCGTTGCCAAGGGCTCTGGAGCACTGTTTATGACGAAAGCGGAACACCTCTTGCCGTTCCATTCTCAGAGCTCCTCAGTTAAGCAATCTGCGACTCTTGCTGCGAATGCCAGAGGAAAACATTTCCAATGCGTCTGGCAGATAGAAACTGAACCTGGAGAACACCTTTGTCAGGAGCTGGCACCTGCACCTTACACACACACGGGTTTGCAGCACATCTAAATGGCCAAGCTCTTTCTTTGGCAAGTTGAAATCTGCTGTCAGAAGGTTGTGCTCCTTGTCAGATGGAAGCAGCAGCATGCACATAGCAGTTTGGCAAGCACTAAAGAGCCACAGAAGAGCGTGGCATAGCAAAATGAAACAGGAAAAAGCATTTGCTACATGTGCCCTTGTTGTCGCCTAACAACAGGTAGCAGCATAAACCAGATGCGGGTGAAGTTCTTGCAGGCGACAGCTAACGTCAAATGAGCAAGCGGGCTTACCACAGCTGCGGTCCTCTGGCAGTCTGAAAGCTTTGCGCACAAGCCGTATTCTAAGCGCCTCCCTTGGCCTTTTGGCAGTGCTCGTGCATTGCCAGCACTAGGCGTGAATGGTCACTATCCAGCACACACGTTTCGTTGTGCCCGTTGCCAAGCGCTCTGGAGCACTGTTTATGACGAAAGCGGAACACCTCTTGCCGTTCCATTCTCAGAGCTCCTCAGTTAAGCAATCTGCGACTCTTGCTGCGAATGCCAGAGGAAAACATTTCCAATGCGTCTGGCAGGGAGAAACTGAACCTGGAGAACACCTTTGTCAGGAGCTTGCACCTGCACCTTACACACACACAGATTTGCAGCACATCTAAATGGCCAAGCTCTTTCTTAGGCAAGTTGAAAGCTGCTGTCAAAAAGTTGTGCTCCTTGTCAGATGGAAGCAGCAGCATGCACATAGCAGTTTGGCAAGCATTAAAGAGCCACAGAAGAGCGTGGCATAGCAAAATGAAACAAGAAAAAGCATTTGCTACATGTGCCCTTGTTGTCGCCTAACAACAGGTAGCAGCATAAACCAGATGCGGGTGAAGTTCTTGCAGGCGACAGCTAACGTCAAATGAGCAAGCGGGCTTACCACAGCTGCGGTCCTCTGGCAGTCTGAAAGCTTTGCGCACAAGCCGGATTCTAAGCGCCTTCCTTTGCCTTTTGGCAGTGCTCGTGCATTGCCAGCATTAGGCGTGAATGGTCACTATCCAGCACACACGTTTCGTTGTGCCCGTTGCCAAGCGCTCTGGAGCACTGTTTATGACGAAAGCGGAACACCTCTTGCCGTTCCATTCTCAGAGCTCCTCAGTTAAGCAATCTGTGACTCTTGCTGCGAATGCCAGAGGAAAACATTTCCAATGCGTCTGGCAGGGAGAAACTGAACCTGGAGAACACCTTTGTCAGGAGCTTGCACCTGCACCTTACACACACACAGATTTGCAGCACATCTAAATGGCCAAGCTCTTTCTTAGGCAAGTTGAAAGCTGCTGTCAAAAGGCTGTGCTCCTTGCCAGATGGAAGCAGCAGCACGCACATAGCAGTTTGGCAAGCACTAAAGAGCCACAGAAGAGCGTGGCCTAGCAAAATGGGCCAGGAAAAAGCATTTGCTACATGTGCCCTTGTTGTCGCCTAACAACAGGTAGCAGCATAAACCAGATGCGGGTGAAGTTCTTGCAGGTGACAGCTAACGTCAAACGAGCAAGCGGGCTTACCACAGCTCCGGTCCTCTTGCAGTCTGAAAGCTTTGCGCACAAGCCGGATTCTAAGCGCCTCCCTTGGCCTTTTGGCAGTGCTCGTGCATTGCCAGCATTAGGCGTGAATGGTCACTATCCCGCACACACGATTCGTTGTGCCCGTTGCCAAGCGCTCTGGAGCACTGTTTATGACGAAAGCGGAACACCTCTTGCCGTTCCATTCTCAGAGCTCCTCAGTTAAGCAATCTGCGACTCTTGCTGCGAATGCCAGAGGAAAACATTTCCAATGTGTCTGGCAGGGGGAAACTGAACCTGGAGAAAAGCTTTGTCAGGAGCTGGCACCTGCACCTTACACACACACGGGTTTGCAGCACATCTAAATGGCCAAGCTCTTTCTTAGGCAAGTTGAAAGCTGCTGTCAGAAGGTTGTGCTCCTTGTCAGATGGAAGCAGCAGCATGCACATAGCAGTTTGGCAAGCACTAAAGAGCCACAGAAGAGCGTGGCATAGCAAAATGAAACAGGAAAAAGCATTTGCTACATGTGCCCTTGTTGTCGCCTAACAACAGGTAGCAGCATAAACCAGATGCGGGTGAAGTTCTTGCAGGCGACAGCTAACGTCAAACGAGCAAGCGGGCTTACCACAGCTCCGGTCCTCTTGCAGTCTGAAAGCTTTGCGCACAAGCCGGATTCTAAGCGCCTCCCTTGGCCTTTTGGCAGTGCTCGTGCATTGCCAGCATTAGGCGTGAATGGTCACTATCCCGCACACACGATTCGTTGTGCCCATTGCCAAGCGCTCTGGAGCACTGTTTATGACGAAAGCGGAACACCTCTTGCCGTTCCATTCTCAGAGCTCCTCAGTTAAGCAATCTGCGACTCTTGCTGCGAATGCCAGAGGAAAACATTTCCAATGTGTCTGGCAGGAGGAAACTGAACCTGGAGAAAAGCTTTGTCAGGAGCTGGCACCTGCACCTTACACACACACGGGTTTGCAGCACATCTAAATGGCCAAGCTCTTTCTTAGGCAAGTTGAAAGCTGCTGTCAGAAGGTTGTGCTCCTTGTCAGATGGAAGCAGCAGCATGCACATAGCAGTTTGGCAAGCACTAAAGAGCCACAGAAGAGTGTGGCATAGCAAAATGAAACAGGAAAAAGCATTTGCTACATGTGCCCTTGTTGTCGCCTAACAACAGGTAGCAGCATAAACCAGATGCGGGTGAAGTTCTTGCAGGCGACAGCTAACGTCAAATGAGCAAGCGGGCTTACCACAGCTGCGGTCCTCTGGCAGTCTGAAAGCTTTGCGCACAAGCCGTATTCTAAGCGCCTCCCTTGGCCTTTTGGCAGTGCTCGTGCATTGCCAGCACTAGGCGTGAATGGTCACTATCCAGCACACACGTTTCGTTGTGCCCGTTGCCAAGCGCTCTGGAGCACTGTTTATGACGAAAGCGGAACACCTCTTGCCGTTCCATTCTCAGAGCTCCTCAGTTAAGCAATCTGCGACTCTTGCTGCGAATGCCAGAGGAAAACATTTCCAATGCGTCTGGCAGGGAGAAACTGAACCTGGAGAACACCTTTGTCAGGAGCTTGCACCTGCACCTTACACACACACAGATTTGCAGCACATCTAAATGGCCAAGCTCTTTCTTAGGCAAGTTGAAAGCTGCTGTCAAAAGGCTGTGCTCCTTGCCAGATGGTAGCAGCAGCACGCACATAGCAGTTTGGGAAGCACTAAAGAGCCACAGAAGAGCGTGGCCTAGCAAAATGGGCCAGGAAAAAGCATTTGCTACATGTGCCCTTGTTGTCGCCTAACAACAGGTAGCAGCACAAACCAGATGCGGGTGAAGTTCTTGCAGGCGACAGCTAACGTCAAATGAGCAAGCGGGCTTACCACAGCTGCGGTCCTCTGGCAGTCTGAAAGCTTTGCGCACAAGCCGGATGCTACGCCCCTTCCTTGGCCTTTTGGCAGTGCTCCTGCATTGCCAGCACTAGGCGTGAATGCTCACTATCCCGCACACACGATTCGTTGTGCCCGTTGCCAAGCGCTCTGGAGCACTGTTTATGACGAAAGCGGAACACCTCTTGCCGTTCCATTCTCAGAGCTCCTCAGTTAAGCAATCTGTGACTTGCTGCGAATGCCAGAGGAAAACATTTCCAATGTGTCTGGCAGGAGGAAACTGAACCTGGAGAAAAGCTTTGTCAGAAGCTGGCACCTGCACCTTACACACACACGGGTTTGCAGCACATCTAAATGGCCAAGCTCTTTCTTAGGCAAGTTGAAAGCTGCTATCAGAAGGTTGTGCTCCTTGTCAGATGGAAGCAGCAGCATGCACATAGCAGTTTGGCAAGCATTAAAGAGCCACAGAAGAGCGTGGCATAGCAAAATGAAACAAGAAAAAGCATTTGCTACATGTGCCCTTGTTGTCGCCTAACAACAGGTAGCAGCATAAACCAGATGCGGGTGAAGTTCTTGCAGGCGACAGCTAACGTCAAATGAGCAAGCGGGCTTACCACAGCTCCGGTCCTCTGGCAGTCTGAAAGCTTTGCGCACAAGCCGGATGCTAAGCGCCTTCCTTTGCCTTTTGGCAGTGCTCGTGCATTGCCAGCACTAGGCGTGAATGGTCACTATCCAGCACACACGTTTCGTTGTGCCCGTTGCCAAGCGCTCTGGAGCACTGTTTATGACGAAAGCGGAACACCTCTTGCCGTTCCATTCTCAGAGCTCCTCAGTTAAGCAATCTGCGACTCTTGCTGCGAATGCCAGAGGAAAACATTTCCAATGTGTCTGGCAGGGAGAAACTGAACCTGGAGAACACCTTTGTCAGGAGCTTGCACCTGCACCTTACACACACACAGATTTGCAGCACATCTAAATGGCCAAGCTCTTTCTTAGGCAAGTTGAAAGCTGCTGTCAAAAAGTTGTGCTCCTTGTCAGATGGAAGCAGCAGCATGCACATAGCAGTTTGGCAAGCATTAAAGAGCCACAGAAGAGCGTGGCCTAGCAAAATGAAACAAGAAAAAGCATTTGCTACATGTGCCCTTGTTGTCGCCTAACAACAGGTAGCAGCATAAACCAGATGCGGGTGAAGTTCTTGCAGGTGACAGCTAACGTCAAACGAGCAAGCGGGCTTACCACAGCTCCGGTCCTCTTGCAGTCTGAAAGCTTTGCGCACAAGCCGGATTCTAAGCGCCTCCCTTGGCCTTTTGGCAGTGCTCGTGCATTGCCAGCATTAGGCGTGAATGGTCACTATCCCGCACACACGATTCGTTGTGCCCGTTGCCAAGCGCTCTGGAGCACTGTTTATGACGAAAGCGGAACACCTCTTGCCGTTCCATTCTCAGAGCTCCTCAGTTAAGCAATCTGCGACTCTTGCTGCGAATGCCAGAGGAAAACATTTCCAATGTGTCTGGCAGGGGGAAACTGAACCTGGAGAAAAGCTTTGTCAGGAGCTGGCACCTGCACCTTACACACACACGGGTTTGCAGCACATCTAAATGGCCAAGCTCTTTCTTAGGCAAGTTGAAAGCTGCTGTCAGAAGGTTGTGCTCCTTGTCAGATGGAAGCAGCAGCATGCACATAGCAGTTTGGCAAGCACTAAAGAGCCACAGAAGAGCGTGGCCTAGCAAAATGGGCCAGGAAAAAGCATTTGCTACATGTGCCCTTGTTGTCGCCTAACAACAGGTAGCAGCATAAACCAGATGCGGGTGAAGTTCTTGCAGGCGACAGCTAACGTCAAATGAGCAAGCGGGCTTACCACAGCTGCGGTCCTCTGGCAGTCTGAAAGCTTTGCGCACAAGCCGGATTCTAAGCGCCTTCCTTTGCCTTTTGGCAGTGCTCGTGCATTGCCAGCACTAGGCGTGAATGGTCACTATCCAGCACACACGTTTCGTTGTGCCCGTTGCCAAGCGCTCTGGAGCACTGTTTATGACGAAAGCGGAACACCTCTTGCCGTTCCATTCTCAGAGCTCCTCAGTTAAGCAATCTGCGACTCTTAGTGCGAATGCCAGAGGAAAACATTTCCAATGTGTCTGGGAAATAGAAATTGAACCTGGAGAATACCATTGTCAGGAGCTTGCACCTGCACCTTACACACACACGGGTTTGCAGCACATCTAAATGGCCAAGCTCTTTCTTAGGCAATTTGAAAGCTGCTGTCAGAAGGTTGTGCTCCTTGTCAGATGGAAGCAGCAGCATGCACATAGCAGTTTGGCAAGCACTAAAGAGCCACAGAAGAGTGTGGCATAGCAAAATGGGCCAGGAAAAAGCATTTGCTACATGTGCCCTTGTTGTCGCCTAACAACAGGTAGCAGCATAAACCAGATGCGGGTGAAGTTCTTGCAGGCGACAGCTAACGTCAAATGAGCAAGCGGGCTTACCACAGCTGCGGTCCTCTGGCAGTCTGAAAGCTTTGCGCACAAGCCGGATTCTAAGCGCCTCCCTTGGCCTTTTGGCAGTGCTCCTGCATTGCCAGCACCAGGCGTGAATGGTCACTATCCAGCACACACGTTTCGTTGTGCCCGTTGCCAAGCGCTCTGGAGCACTGCTTATGACGAAAGCGGAACACCTCTTGCCGTTCCATTCTCAGAGCTCCTCAGTTAAGCAATCTGCGACTCTTGCTGCGAATGCCAGAGGAAAACATTTCCAATGCGTCTGGCAGGGAGAAACTGAACCTGGAGAACACCTTTGTCAGGAGCTTGCACCTGCACCTTACACACACACAGATTTGCAGCACATCTAAATGGCCAAGCTCTTTCTTAGGCAAGTTGAAAGCTGCTGTCAAAAAGTTGTGCTCCTTGTCAGATGGAAGCAGCAGCATGCACATAGCAGTTTGGCAAGCATTAAAGAGCCACAGAAGAGCGTGGCATAGCAAAATGAAACAAGAAAAAGCATTTGCTACATGTGCCCTTGTTGTCGCCTAACAACAGGTAGCAGCATAAACCAGATGCGGGTGAAGTTCTTGCAGGCGACAGCTAACGTCAAATGAGCAAGCGGGCTTACCACAGCTGCGGTCCTCTGGCAGTCTGAAAGCTTTGCGCACAAGCCGGATGCTAAGCGCCTTCCTTTGCCTTTTGGCAGTGCTCGTGCATTGCCAGCACTAGGCGTGAATGGTCACTATCCAGCACACACGTTTCGTTGTGCCCGTTGCCAAGCGCTCTGGAGCACTGTTTATGACGAAAGCGGAACACCTCTTGCCGTTCCATTCTCAGAGCTCCTCAGTTAAGCAATCTGTGACTCTTGCTGCGAATGCCAGAGGAAAACATTTCCAATGCGTCTGGCAGGGAGAAACTGAACCTGGAGAACACCTTTGTCAGGAGCTTGCACCTGCACCTTACACACACACAGATTTGCAGCACATCTAAATGGCCAAGCTCTTTCTTAGGCAAGTTGAAAGCTGCTGTCAAAAGGCTGTGCTCCTTGTCAGATGGAAGCAGCAGCACGCACATAGCAGTTTGGGAAGCACTAAAGAGCCACAGAAGAGCGTGGCCTAGCAAAATGGGCCAGGAAAAAGCATTTGCTACATGTGCCCTTGTTGTCGCCTAACAACAGGTAGCAGCATAAACCAGATGCGGGTGAAGTTCTTGCAGGCGACAGCTAACGTCAAATGAGCAAGCGGGCTTACCACAGCTGCGGTCCTCTGGCAGTCTGAAAGCTTTGCGCACAAGCCGGATTCTAAGCGCCTTCCTTTGCCTTTTGGCAGTGCTCGTGCATTGCCAGCACTAGGCATGAATGGTCACTATCCCGCACACACGATTCGTTGTGCCCGTTGCCAAGCGCTCTGGAGCACTGTTTATGACGAAAGCGGAACACCTCTTGCCGTTCCATTCTCAGAGCTCCTCAGTTAAGCAATCTGCGACTCTTGCTGCGAATGCCAGAGGAAAACATTTCCAATGTGTCTGGCAGGGAGAAACTGAACCTGGAGAACACCTTTGTCAGGAGCTTGCACCTGCACCTTACACACACACAGATTTGCAGCACATCTAAATGGCCAAGCTCTTTCTTAGGCAAGTTGAAAGCTGCTGTCAAAAAGTTGTGCTCCTTGTCAGATGGAAGCAGCAGCATGCACATAGCAGTTTGGCAAGCATTAAAGAGCCACAGAAGAGCGTGGCATAGCAAAATGAAACAAGAAAAAGCATTTGCTACATGTGCCCTTGTTGTCGCCTAACAACAGGTAGCAGCATAAACCAGATGCGGGTGAAGTTCTTGCAGGCGACAGCTAACGTCAAATGAGCAAGCGGGCTTACCACAGCTGCGGTCCTCTTGCAGTCTGAAAGCTTTGCACACAAGCCGGATGCTACGCCCCTTCCTTGGCCTTTTGGCAGTGCTCATGCATTGCCAGCACTAGGCGTGAATGGTCACTATCCCGCACACACGTTTTCGTTGTGCCCGTTGCCAAGCGCTCTGGAGCACTGTTTATGACGAAAGCGGAACACCTCTTGCCGTTCCATTCTCAGAGCTCCTCAGTTAAGCAATCTGCGACTCTTGCTGCGAATGCCAGAGGAAAACATTTCCAATGCGTCTGGCAGATAGAAACTGAACCTGGAGAACACCTTTGTCAGGAGCTGGCACCTGCACCTTACACACACACGGGTTTGCAGCACATCTAAATGGCCAAGCTCTTTCTTAGGCAAGTTGAAATCTGCTGTCAGAAGGCTGTGCTCCTTGTCAGATGGAAGCAGCAGCATGCACATAGCAGTTTGGCAAGCACTAAAGAGCCACAGAAGAGCGTGGCATAGCAAAATGAAACAGGAAAAAGCATTTGCTACATGTGCCCTTGTTGTCGCCTAACAACAGGTAGCAGCATAAACCAGATGCGGGTGAAGTTCTTGCAGGCGACAGCTAACGTCAAATGAGCAAGCGGGCTTACCACAGCTCCGGTCCTCTTGCAGTCTGAAAGCTTTGCGCACAAGCCGGATTCTAAGCGCCTCCCTTGGCCTTTTGGCAGTGCCTCTGCATTGCCAGCATTAGGTGTGAATGCTCACTATCCCGCACACACGATTCGTTGTGCCCGTTGCCAAGCGCTCTGGAGCACTGTTTATGACGAAAGCGGAACACCTCTTGCCGTTCCATTCTCAGAGCTCCTCAGTTAAGCAATCTGCGACTCTTGCTGCGAATGCCAGAGGAAAACATTTCCAATGCGTCTGGCAGATAGAAACTGAACCTGGAGAACACCTTTGTCAGGAGCTGGCACCTGCACCTTACACACACACGGGTTTGCAGCACATCTAAATGGCCAAGCTCTTTCTTTGGCAAGTTGAAATCTGCTGTCAGAAGGTTGTGCTCCTTGTCAGATGGAAGCAGCAGCATGCACATAGCAGTTTGGCAAGCACTAAAGAGCCACAGAAGAGCGTGGCATAGCAAAATGAAACAGGAAAAAGCATTTGCTACATGTGCCCTTGTTGTCGTTTAACAACAGGTAGCAGCATAAACCAGATGCGGGTGAAGTTCTTGCAGGCGACAGCTAACGTCAAATGAGCAAGCGGGCTTACCACAGCTGCGGTCCTCTGGCAGTCTGAAAGCTTTGCGCACAAGCCGGATTCTAAGCGCCTCCCTTGGCCTTTTGGCAGTGCTCGTGCATTGCCAGCACTAGGCGTGAATGGTCACTATCCCGCACACACGTTTCGTTGTGCCCGTTGCCAAGCGCTCTGGAGCACTGTTTATGACGAAAGCGGAACACCTCTTGCCGTTCCATTCTCAGAGCTCCTCAGTTAAGCAATCTGCGACTCTTGCTGCGAATGCCAGAGGAAAACATTTCCAATGCGTCTGGCAGATAGAAACTGAACCTGGAGAACACCTTTGTCAGGAGCTGGCACCTGCACCTTACACACACACGGGTTTGCAGCACATCTAAATGGCCAAGCTCTTTCTTAGGCAAGTTGAAAGCTGCTGTCAGAAGGTTGTGCTCCTTGTCAGATGGAAGCAGCAGCAGTCACATAGCAGTTTGGGAAGCACTAAAGAGCCACAGAAGAGCGTGGCCTAGCAAAATGGGCCAGGAAAAAGCATTTGCTACATGTGCCCTTGTTGTCGCCTAACAACAGGTAGCAGCACAAACCAGATGCGGGTGAAGTTCTTGCAGGCGACAGCTAACGTCAAATGAGCAAGCGGGCTTACCACAGCTCCGGTCCTCTGGCAGTCTGAAAGCTTTGCGCACAAGCCGGATGCTAAGCGCCTTCCTTGGCCTTTTGGCAGTGCTCGTGCATTGCCAGCACTAGGCGTGAATGGTCACTATCCAGCACACACGTTTCGTTGTGCCCGTTGCCAAGCGCTCTGGAGCACTGTTTATGACGAAAGCGGAACACCTCTTGCCGTTCCATTCTCAGAGCTCCTCAGTTAAGCAATCTGCGACTCTTGCTGCGAATGCCAGAGGAAAACATTTCCAATGTGTCTGGCAGGGAGAAACTGAACCTGGAGAAAAGCTTTGTCAGGAGCTGGCACCTGCACCTTACACACACACGGGTTTGCAGCACATCTAAATGGCCAAGCTCTTTCTTAGGCAAGTTGAAAGCTGCTGTCAGAAGGTTGTGCTCCTTGTCAGATGGAAGCAGCAGCACTCACATAGCAGTTTGGCAAGCACTAAAGAGCCACAGAAGAGCGTGGCCTAGCAAAATGGGCCAGGAAAAAGCATTTGCTACATGTGCCCTTGTTGTCGCCTAACAACAGGTAGCAGCATAAACCAGATGCGGGTGAAGTTCTTGCAGGTGACAGCTAACGTCAAACGAGCAAGCGGGCTTACCACAGCTGCGGTCCTCTTGCAGTCTGAAAGCTTTGCGCACAAGCCGGATTCTAAGCGCCTCCCTTGGCCTTTTGGCAGTGCTCGTGCATTGCCAGCATTAGGCGTGAATGGTCACTATCCCGCACACACGATTCGTTGTACCCGTTGCCAAGCGCTCTGGAGCACTGTTTATGACGAAAGCGGAACACCTCTTGCCGTTCCATTCTCAGAGCTCCTCAGTTAAGCAATCTGCGACTCTTGCTGCGAATGCCAGAGGAAAACATTTCCAATGCGTCTGGCAGGGAGAAACTGAACCTGGAGAACACCTTTGTCAGGAGCTTGCACCTGCACCTTACACACACACAGATTTGCAGCACATCTAAATGGCCAAGCTCTTTCTTAGGCAAGTTGAAAGCTGCTGTCAAAAAGTTGTGCTCCTTGTCAGATGGAAGCAGCAGCATGCACATAGCAGTTTGGCAAGCATTAAAGAGCCACAGAAGAGCGTGGCATAGCAAAATGAAACAAGAAAAAGCATTTGCTACATGTGCCCTTGTTGTCGCCTAACAACAGGTAGCAGCATAAACCAGATGCGGGTGAAGTTCTTGCAGGCGACAGCTAACGTCAAATGAGCAAGCGGGCTTACCACAGCTGCGGTCCTCTGGCAGTCTGAAAGCTTTGCGCACAAGCCGGATGCTAAGCGCCTTCCTTTGCCTTTTGGCAGTGCTCGTGCATTGCCAGCACTAGGCGTGAATGGTCACTATCCAGCACACACGTTTCGTTGTGCCCGTTGCCAAGCGCTCTGGAGCACTGTTTATGACGAAAGCGGAACACCTCTTGCCGTTCCATTCTCAGAGCTCCTCAGTTAAGCAATCTGTGACTCTTGCTGCGAATGCCAGAGGAAAACATTTCCAATGCGTCTGGCAGGGAGAAACTGAACCTGGAGAACACCTTTGTCAGGAGCTTGCACCTGCACCTTACACACACACAGATTTGCAGCACATCTAAATGGCCAAGCTCTTTCTTAGGCAAGTTGAAAGCTGCTGTCAAAAGGCTGTGCTCCTTGTCAGATGGAAGCAGCAGCACGCACATAGCAGTTTGGGAAGCACTAAAGAGCCACAGAAGAGCGTGGCCTAGCAAAATGGGCCAGGAAAAAGCATTTGCTACATGTGCCCTTGTTGTCGCCTAACAACAGGTAGCAGCATAAACCAGATGCGGGTGAAGTTCTTGCAGGCGACAGCTAACGTCAAATGAGCAAGCGGGCTTACCACAGCTGCGGTCCTCTGGCAGTCTGAAAGCTTTGCGCACAAGCCGGATTCTAAGCGCCTTCCTTTGCCTTTTGGCAGTGCTCGTGCATTGCCAGCACTAGGCGTGAATGGTCACTATCCCGCACACACGATTCGTTGTGCCCGTTGCCAAGCGCTCTGGAGCACTGTTTATGACGAAAGCGGAACACCTCTTGCCGTTCCATTCTCAGAGCTCCTCAGTTAAGCAATCTGCGACTCTTGCTGCGAATGCCAGAGGAAAACATTTCCAATGTGTCTGGCAGGGAGAAACTGAACCTGGAGAACACCTTTGTCAGGAGCTTGCACCTGCACCTTACACACACACAGATTTGCAGCACATCTAAATGGCCAAGCTCTTTCTTAGGCAAGTTGAAAGCTGCTGTCAAAAAGTTGTGCTCCTTGTCAGATGGAAGCAGCAGCATGCACATAGCAGTTTGGCAAGCATTAAAGAGCCACAGAAGAGCGTGGCATAGCAAAATGAAACAAGAAAAAGCATTTGCTACATGTGCCCTTGTTGTCGCCTAACAACAGGTAGCAGCATAAACCAGATGCGGGTGAAGTTCTTGCAGGCGACAGCTAACGTCAAATGAGCAAGCGGGCTTACCACAGCTGCGGTCCTCTGGCAGTCTGAAAGCTTTGCACACAAGCCGGATGCTACGCCCCTTCCTTGGCCTTTTGGCAGTGCTCATGCATTGCCAGCACTAGGCGTGAATGGTCACTATCCCGCACACACGTTTTCGTTGTGCCCGTTGCCAAGCGCTCTGGAGCACTGTTTATGACGAAAGCGGAACACCTCTTGCCGTTCCATTCTCAGAGCTCCTCAGTTAAGCAATCTGCGACTCTTGCTGCGAATGCCAGAGGAAAACATTTCCAATGCGTCTGGCAGATAGAAACTGAACCTGGAGAACACCTTTGTCAGGAGCTGGCACCTGCACCTTACACACACACGGGTTTGCAGCACATCTAAATGGCCAAGCTCTTTCTTAGGCAAGTTGAAATCTGCTGTCAGAAGGCTGTGCTCCTTGTCAGATGGAAGCAGCAGCATGCACATAGCAGTTTGGCAAGCACTAAAGAGCCACAGAAGAGCGTGGCATAGCAAAATGAAACAGGAAAAAGCATTTGCTACATGTGCCCTTGTTGTCGCCTAACAACAGGTAGCAGCATAAACCAGATGCGGGTGAAGTTCTTGCAGGCGACAGCTAACGTCAAATGAGCAAGCGGGCTTACCACAGCTCCGGTCCTCTTGCAGTCTGAAAGCTTTGCGCACAAGCCGTATTCTAAGCGCCTCCCTTGGCCTTTTGGCAGTGCTCGTGCATTGCCAGCATTAGGCGTGAATGGTCACTATCCCGCACACACGATTCGTTGTGCCCGTTGCCAAGCGCTCTGGAGCACTGTTTATGACGAAAGCGGAACACCTCTTGCCGTTCCATTCTCAGAGCTCCTCAGTTAAGCAATCTGCGACTCTTGCTGCGAATGCCAGAGGAAAACATTTCCAATGCGTCTGGCAGATAGAAACTGAACCTGGAGAACACCTTTGTCAGGAGCTGGCACCTGCACCTTACACACACACGGGTTTGCAGCACATCTAAATGGCCAAGCTCTTTCTTTGGCAAGTTGAAATCTGCTGTCAGAAGGTTGTGCTCCTTGTCAGATGGAAGCAGCAGCATGCACATAGCAGTTTGGCAAGCACTAAAGAGCCACAGAAGAGCGTGGCATAGCAAAATGAAACAGGAAAAAGCATTTGCTACATGTGCCCTTGTTGTCGTTTAACAACAGGTAGCAGCATAAACCAGATGCGGGTGAAGTTCTTGCAGGCGACAGCTAACGTCAAATGAGCAAGCGGGCTTACCACAGCTGCGGTCCTCTGGCAGTCTGAAAGCTTTGCGCACAAGCCGGATGCTAAGCGCCTTCCTTGGCCTTTTGGCAGTGCTCGTGCATTGCCAGCACTAGGCGTGAATGGTCACTATCCAGCACACACGTTTCGTTGTGCCCGTTGCCAAGCGCTCTGGAGCACTGTTTATGACGAAAGCGGAACACCTCTTGCCGTTCCATTCTCAGAGCTCCTCAGTTAAGCAATCTGCGACTCTTGCTGCGAATGCCAGAGGAAAACATTTCCAATGTGTCTGGCAGGGAGAAACTGAACCTGGAGAAAAGCTTTGTCAGGAGCTGGCACCTGCACCTTACACACACACGGGTTTGCAGCACATCTAAATGGCCAAGCTCTTTCTTAGGCAAGTTGAAAGCTGCTGTCAGAAGGTTGTGCTCCTTGTCAGATGGAAGCAGCAGCACTCACATAGCAGTTTGGCAAGCACTAAAGAGCCACAGAAGAGCGTGGCCTAGCAAAATGGGCCAGGAAAAAGCATTTGCTACATGTGCCCTTGTTGTCGCCTAACAACAGGTAGCAGCATAAACCAGATGCGGGTGAAGTTCTTGCAGGTGACAGCTAACGTCAAACGAGCAAGCGGGCTTACCACAGCTGCGGTCCTCTTGCAGTCTGAAAGCTTTGCGCACAAGCCGGATTCTAAGCGCCTCCCTTGGCCTTTTGGCAGTGCTCGTGCATTGCCAGCATTAGGCGTGAATGGTCACTATCCCGCACACACGATTCGTTGTGCCCGTTGCCAAGCGCTCTGGAGCACTGTTTATGACGAAAGCGGAACACCTCTTGCCGTTCCATTCTCAGAGCTCCTCAGTTAAGCAATCTGCGACTCTTGCTGCGAATGCCAGAGGAAAACATTTCCAATGTGTCTGGCAGGGGGAAACTGAACCTGGAGAAAAGCTTTGTCAGGAGCTGGCACCTGCACCTTACACACACACGGGTTTGCAGCACATCTAAATGGCCAAGCTCTTTCTTAGGCAAGTTGAAAGCTGCTGTCAGAAGGTTGTGCTCCTTGTCAGATGGAAGCAGCAGCATGCACATAGCAGTTTGGCAAGCACTAAAGAGCCACAGAAGAGCGTGGCCTAGCAAAATGGGCCAGGAAAAAGCATTTGCTACATGTGCCCTTGTTGTCGCCTAACAACAGGTAGCAGCATAAACCAGATGCGGGTGAAGTTCTTGCAGGCGACAGCTAACGTCAAATGAGCAAGCGGGCTTACCACAGCTGCGGTCCTCTGGCAGTCTGAAAGCTTTGCGCACAAGCCGGATTCTAAGCGCCTTCCTTTGCCTTTTGGCAGTGCTCGTGCATTGCCAGCACTAGGCGTGAATGGTCACTATCCAGCACACACGTTTCGTTGTGCCCGTTGCCAAGCGCTCTGGAGCACTGTTTATGACGAAAGCGGAACACCTCTTGCCGTTCCATTCTCAGAGCTCCTCAGTTAAGCAATCTGCGACTCTTAGTGCGAATGCCAGAGGAAAACATTTCCAATGTGTCTGGGAAATAGAAATTGAACCTGGAGAATACCATTGTCAGGAGCTTGCACCTGCACCTTACACACACACGGGTTTGCAGCACATCTAAATGGCCAAGCTCTTTCTTAGGCAATTTGAAAGCTGCTGTCAGAAGGTTGTGCTCCTTGTCAGATGGAAGCAGCAGCATGCACATAGCAGTTTGGGAAGCACTAAAGAGCCACAGAAGAGCGTGGCATAGCAAAATGAAACAGGAAAAAGCATTTGCTACATGTGCCCTTGTTGTCGCCTAACAACAGGTAGCAGCATAAACCAGATGCGGGTGAAGTTCTTGCAGGCGACAGCTAACGTCAAATGAGCAAGCGGGCTTACCACAGCTGTGGTCCTCTGGCAGTCTGAAAGCTTTGCACACAAGCCGGATGCTACGCCCCTTCCTTGGCCTTTTGGCAGTGCTCCTGCATTGCCAGAACTAGGCGTGAATGGTCACTATCCCGCACACACGTTTCGTTGTGCCCGTTGCCAAGCGCTCTGGAGCACTGTTTATGACGAAAGCGGAACACCTCTTGCCGTTCCATTCTCAGAGCTCCTCAGTTAAGCAATCTGCGACTCTTGCTGCGAATGCCAGAGGAAAACATTTCCAATGCGTCTGGCAGGGAGAAACTGAACCTTAAGATCACCTTTGTCAGGAGCTGGCACCTGCACCTTACACACACACGGGTTTGCAGCACATCTAAATGGCCAAGCTCTTTCTTAGGCAAGTTGAAAGCTGCTGTCAGAAGGCTGTGCTCCTTTTCAGATGGAAGCAGCAGCACGCACATAGTAGTTGGGCAAGCACTAAAGAGCCACAGAAGAGCGTGGCATAGCAAAATGAAACAGGAAAAAGCATTTGCTACATGTGCCCTTGTTGTCGCCTAACAACAGGGAGCAGCATAAACCAGATGCGGGTGAAGTTCTTGCAGGCGACAGCTAACGTCAAACGAGCAAGCGGGCTTACCACAGCTCCGGTCCTCTGGCAGTCTGAAAGCTTTGCGCACAAGCCGGATTCTAAGCGCCTCCCTTGGCCTTTTGGCAGTGCTCGTGCATTGCCAGCATTAGGCGTGAATGGTCACTATCCCGCACACACGATTCGTTGTGCCCATTGCCAAGCGCTCTGGAGCACTGTTTATGACGAAAGCGGAACACCTCTTGCCGTTCCATTCTCAGAGCTCCTCAGTTAAGCAATCTGCGACTCTTGCTGCGAATGCCAGAGGAAAACATTTCCAATGTGTCTGGCAGGAGGAAACTGAACCTGGAGAAAAGCTTTGTCAGGAGCTGGCACCTGCACCTTACACACACACGGGTTTGCAGCACATCTAAATGGCCAAGCTCTTTCTTAGGCAAGTTGAAAGCTGCTGTCAGAAGGTTGTGCTCCTTGTCAGATGGAAGCAGCAGCATGCACATAGCAGTTTGGCAAGCACTAAAGAGCCACAGAAGAGTGTGGCATAGCAAAATGAAACAGGAAAAAGCATTTGCTACATGTGCCCTTGTTGTTGCCTAACAACAGGTAGCAGCATAAACCAGATGCGGGTGAAGTTCTTGCAGGCGACAGCTAACGTCAAATGAGCAAGCGGGCTTACCACAGCTGCGGTCCTCTGGCAGTCTGAAAGCTTTGCGCACAAGCCGGATGCTAAGCGCCTTCCTTTGCCTTTTGGCAGTGCTCGTGCATTGCCAGCACTAGGCGTGAATGGTCACTATCCAGCACACACGTTTCGTTGTGCCCGTTGCCAAGCGCTCTGGAGCACTGTTTATGACGAAAGCGGAACACCTCTTGCCGTTCCATTCTCAGAGCTCCTCAGTTAAGCAATCTGTGACTCTTGCTGCGAATGCCAGAGGAAAACATTTCCAATGCGTCTGGCAGGGAGAAACTGAACCTGGAGAACACCTTTGTCAGGAGCTTGCACCTGCACCTTACACACACACAGATTTGCAGCACATCTAAATGGCCAAGCTCTTTCTTAGGCAAGTTGAAAGCTGCTGTCAAAAAGTTGTGCTCCTTGTCAGATGGAAGCAGCAGCATGCACATAGCAGTTTGGCAAGCATTAAAGAGCCACAGAAGAGCGTGGCATAGCAAAATGAAACAAGAAAAAGCATTTGCTACATGTGCCCTTGTTGTCGCCTAACAACAGGTAGCAGCATAAACCAGATGCGGGTGAAGTTCTTGCAGGCGACAGCTAACGTCAAATGAGCAAGCGGGCTTACCACAGCTGCGGTCCTCTGGCAGTCTGAAAGCTTTGCACACAAGCCGGATGCTACGCCCCTTCCTTGGCCTTTTGGCAGTGCTCATGCATTGCCAGCACTAGGCGTGAATGGTCACTATCCCGCACACACGTTTTCGTTGTGCCCGTTGCCAAGCGCTCTGGAGCACTGTTTATGACGAAAGCGGAACACCTCTTGCCGTTCCATTCTCAGAGCTCCTCAGTTAAGCAATCTGCGACTCTTGCTGCGAATGCCAGAGGAAAACATTTCCAATGCGTCTGGCAGATAGAAACTGAACCTGGAGAACACCTTTGTCAGGAGCTGGCACCTGCACCTTACACACACACGGGTTTGCAGCACATCTAAATGGCCAAGCTCTTTCTTAGGCAAGTTGAAATCTGCTGTCAGAAGGCTGTGCTCCTTGTCAGATGGAAGCAGCAGCATGCACATAGCAGTTTGGCAAGCACTAAAGAGCCACAGAAGAGCGTGGCATAGCAAAATGAAACAGGAAAAAGCATTTGCTACATGTGCCCTTGTTGTCGCCTAACAACAGGTAGCAGCATAAACCAGATGCGGGTGAAGTTCTTGCAGGCGACAGCTAACGTCAAACGAGCAAGCGGGCTTACCACAGCTCCGGTCCTCTTGCAGTCTGAAAGCTTTGCGCACAAGCCGGATTCTAAGCGCCTCCCTTGGCCTTTTGGCAGTGCTCGTGCATTGCCAGCACTAGGCGTGAATGGTCACTATCCAGCACACACGTTTCGTTGTGCCCGTTGCCAAGCGCTCTGGAGCACTGTTTATGACGAAAGCGGAACACCTCTTGCCGTTCCATTCTCAGAGCTCCTCAGTTAAGCAATCTGCGACTCTTGCTGCGAATGCCAGAGGAAAACATTTCCAATGTGTCTGGCAGGGAGAAACTGAACCTGGAGAAAAGCTTTGTCAGGAGCTGGCACCTGCACCTTACACACACACGGGTTTGCAGCACATCTAAATGGCCAAGCTCTTTCTTAGGCAAGTTGAAAGCTGCTGTCAGAAGGTTGTGCTCCTTGTCAGATGGAAGCAGCAGCACTCACATAGCAGTTTGGCAAGCACTAAAGAGCCACAGAAGAGCGTGGCCTAGCAAAATGGGCCAGGAAAAAGCATTTGCTACATGTGCCCTTGTTGTCGCCTAACAACAGGTAGCAGCATAAACCAGATGCGGGTGAAGTTCTTGCAGGTGACAGCTAACGTCAAACGAGCAAGCGGGCTTACCACAGCTCCGGTCCTCTTGCAGTCTGAAAGCTTTGCGCACAAGCCGGATTCTAAGCGCCTCCCTTGGCCTTTTGGCAGTGCTCGTGCATTGCCAGCATTAGGCGTGAATGGTCACTATCCCGCACACACGATTCGTTGTGCCCGTTGCCAAGCGCTCTGGAGCACTGTTTATGACGAAAGCGGAACACCTCTTGCCGTTCCATTCTCAGAGCTCCTCAGTTAAGCAATCTGTGACTCTTGCTGCGAATGCCAGAGGAAAACATTTCCAATGCGTCTGGCAGGGAGAAACTGAACCTGGAGAACACCTTTGTCAGGAGCTTGCACCTGCACCTTACACACACACAGATTTGCAGCACATCTAAATGGCCAAGCTCTTTCTTAGGCAAGTTGAAAGCTGCTGTCAAAAGGCTGTGCTCCTTGCCAGATGGAAGCAGCAGCACGCACATAGCAGTTTGGGAAGCACTAAAGAGCCACAGAAGAGCGTGGCCTAGCAAAATGGGCCAGGAAAAAGCATTTGCTACATGTGCCCTTGTTGTCGCCTAACAACAGGTAGCAGCACAAACCAGATGCGGGTGAAGTTCTTGCAGGCGACAGCTAACGTCAAATGAGCAAGCGGGCTTACCACAGCTGCGGTCCTCTGGCAGTCTGAAAGCTTTGCGCACAAGCCGGATTCTAAGCGCCTTCCTTTGCCTTTTGGCAGTGCTCGTGCATTGCCAGCACTAGGCGTGAATGGTCACTATCCCGCACACACGATTCGTTGTGCCCGTTGCCAAGCGCTCTGGAGCACTGTTTATGACGAAAGCGGAACACCTCTTGCCGTTCCATTCTCAGAGCTCCTCAGTTAAGCAATCTGCGACTTGCTGCGAATGCCAGAGGAAAACATTTCCAATGTGTCTGGCAGGAGGAAACTGAACCTGGAGAAAAGCTTTGTCAGGAGCTGGCACCTGCACCTTACACACACACGGGTTTGCAGCACATCTAAATGGCCAAGCTCTTTCTTAGGCAAGTTGAAAGCTGCTGTCAGAAGGTTGTGCTCCTTGTCAGATGGAAGCAGCAGCATGCACATAGCAGTTTGGGAAGCACTAAAGAGCCACAGAAGAGTGTGGCATAGCAAAATGGGCCAGGAAAAAGCATTTGCTACATGTGCCCTTGTTGTCGCCTAACAACAGGTAGCAGCATAAACCAGATGCGGGTGAAGTTCTTGCAGGCGACAGCTAACGTCAAATGAGCAAGCGGGCTTACCACAGCTGCGGTCCTCTGGCAGTCTGAAAGCTTTGCGCACAAGCCGGATTCTAAGCGCCTCCCTTGGCCTTTTGGCAGTGCTCCTGCATTGCCAGCACCAGGCGTGAATGGTCACTATCCAGCACACACGTTTCGTTGTGCCCGTTGCCAAGCGCTCTGGAGCACTGTTTATGACGAAAGCGGAACACCTCTTGCCGTTCCATTCTCAGAGCTCCTCAGTTAAGCAATCTGCGACTCTTGCTGCGAATGCCAGAGGAAAACATTTCCAATGTGTCTGGCAGGGAGAAACTGAACCTGGAGAACACCTTTGTCAGGAGCTTGCACCTGCACCTTACACACACACAGATTTGCAGCACATCTAAATGGCCAAGCTCTTTCTTAGGCAAGTTGAAAGCTGCTGTCAAAAAGTTGTGCTCCTTGTCAGATGGAAGCAGCAGCATGCACATAGCAGTTTGGCAAGCATTAAAGAGCCACAGAAGAGCGTGGCATAGCAAAATGAAACAAGAAAAAGCATTTGCTACATGTGCCCTTGTTGTCGCCTAACAACAGGTAGCAGCATAAACCAGATGCGGGTGAAGTTCTTGCAGGCGACAGCTAACGTCAAATGAGCAAGCGGGCTTACCACAGCTGCGGTCCTCTGGCAGTCTGAAAGCTTTGCACACAAGCCGGATGCTACGTCCCTTCCTTGGTTTTTTGGCAGTGCTCATGCATTGCCAGCACTAGGCGTGAATGGTCACTATCCCGCACACACGTTTTCGTTGTGCCCGTTGCCAAGCGCTCTGGAGCACTGTTTATGACGAAAGCGGAACACCTCTTGCCGTTCCATTCTCAGAGCTCCTCAGTTAAGCAATCTGCGACTCTTGCTGCGAATGCCAGAGGAAAACATTTCCAATGCGTCTGGCAGATAGAAACTGAACCTGGAGAACACCTTTGTCAGGAGCTGGCACCTGCACCTTACACACACACGGGTTTGCAGCACATCTAAATGGCCAAGCTCTTTCTTAGGCAAGTTGAAATCTGCTGTCAGAAGGCTGTGCTCCTGGTCAGATGGAAGCAGCAGCATGCACATAGCAGTTTGGCAAGCACTAAAGAGCCACAGAAGAGCGTGGCATAGCAAAATGAAACAGGAAAAAGCATTTGCTACATGTGCCCTTGTTGTCGCCTAACAACAGGTAGCAGCATAAACCAGATGCGGGTGAAGTTCTTGCAGGCGACAGCTAACGTCAAACGAGCAAGCGGGCTTACCACAGCTCCGGTCCTCTTGCAGTCTGAAAGCTTTGCGCACAAGCCGTATTCTAAGCGCCTCCCTTGGCCTTTTGGCAGTGCTCGTGCATTGCCAGCATTAGGCGTGAATGGTCACTATCCCGCACACACGATTCGTTGTGCCCGTTGCCAAGCGCTCTGGAGCACTGTTTATGACGAAAGCGGAACACCTCTTGCCGTTCCATTCTCAGAGCTCCTCAGTTAAGCAATCTGCGACTCTTGCTGCGAATGCCAGAGGAAAACATTTCCAATGCGTCTGGCAGATAGAAACTGAACCTGGAGAACACCTTTGTCAGGAGCTGGCACCTGCACCTTACACACACACGGGTTTGCAGCACATCTAAATGGCCAAGCTCTTTCTTTGGCAAGTTGAAATCTGCTGTCAGAAGGTTGTGCTCCTTGTCAGATGGAAGCAGCAGCATGCACATAGCAGTTTGGCAAGCACTAAAGAGCCACAGAAGAGCGTGGCATAGCAAAATGAAACAGGAAAAAGCATTTGCTACATGTGCCCTTGTTGTCGCCTAACAACAGGTAGCAGCATAAACCAGATGCGGGTGAAGTTCTTGCAGGCGACAGCTAACGTCAAATGAGCAAGCGGGCTTACCACAGCTGCGGTCCTCTTGCAGTCTGAAAGCTTTGCGCACAAGCCGGATTCTAAGCGCCTCCCTTGGCCTTTTGGCAGTGCTCGTGCATTGCCAGCACTAGGCGTGAATGGTCACTATCCCGCACACACGTTTCGTTGTGCCCGTTGCCAAGCGCTCTGGAGCACTGTTTATGACGAAAGCGGAACACCTCTTGCCGTTCCATTCTCAGAGCTCCTCAGTTAAGCAATCTGCGACTCTTGCTGCGAATGCCAGAGGAAAACATTTCCAATGCGTCTGGCAGATAGAAACTGAACCTGGAGAACACCTTTGTCAGGAGCTGGCACCTGCACCTTACACACACACGGGTTTGCAGCACATCTAAATGGCCAAGCTCTTTCTTAGGCAAGTTGAAAGCTGCTGTCAGAAGGTTGTGCTCCTTGTCAGATGGAAGCAGCAGCAGTCACATAGCAGTTTGGGAAGCACTAAAGAGCCACAGAAGAGCGTGGCCTAGCAAAATGGGCCAGGAAAAAGCATTTGCTACATGTGCCCTTGTTGTCGCCTAACAACAGGTAGCAGCACAAACCAGATGCGGGTGAAGTTCTTGCAGGCGATAGCTAACGTCAAACGAGCAAGCGGGCTTACCACAGCTGCGGTCCTCTGGCAGTCTGAAAGCTTTGCGCACAAGCCGGATGCTAAGCGCCTTCCTTTGCCTTTTGGCAGTGCTCGTGCATTGCCAGCACTAGGCGTGAATGGTCACTATCCAGCACACACGTTTCGTTGTGCCCGTTGCCAAGCGCTCTGGAGCACTGTTTATGACGAAAGCGGAACACCTCTTGCCGTTCCATTCTCAGAGCTCCTCAGTTAAGCAATCTGTGACTCTTGCTGCGAATGCCAGAGGAAAACATTTCCAATGCGTCTGGCAGGGAGAAACTGAACCTGGAGAACACCTTTGTCAGGAGCTTGCACCTGCACCTTACACACACACAGATTTGCAGCACATCTAAATGGCCAAGCTCTTTCTTAGGCAAGTTGAAAGCTGCTGTCAAAAGGCTGTGCTCCTTGCCAGATGGAAGCAGCAGCACGCACATAGCAGTTTGGGAAGCACTAAAGAGCCACAGAAGAGCGTGGCCTAGCAAAATGGGCCAGGAAAAAGCATTTGCTACATGTGCCCTTGTTGTCGCCTAACAACAGGTAGCAGCACAAACCAGATGCGGGTGAAGTTCTTGCAGGCGACAGCTAACGTCAAATGAGCAAGCGGGCTTACCACAGCTCCGGTCCTCTTGCAGTCTGAAAGCTTTGCGCACAAGCCGGATTCTAAGCGCCTCCCTTGGCCTTTTGGCAGTGCTCGTGCATTGCCAGCACTAGGCGTGAATGGTCACTATCCCGCACACACGTTTCGTTGTGCCCGTTGCCAAGCGCTCTGGAGCACTGTTTATGACGAAAGCGGAACACCTCTTGCCGTTCCATTCTCAGAGCTCCTCAGTTAAGCAATCTGCGACTCTTGCTGCGAATGCCAGAGGAAAACATTTCCAATGCGTCTGGCAGATAGAAACTGAACCTGGAGAACACCTTTGTCAGGAGCTGGCACCTGCACCTTACACACACACGGGTTTGCAGCACATCTAAATGGCCAAGCTCTTTCTTAGGCAAGTTGAAAGCTGCTGTCAGAAGGTTGTGCTCCTTGTCAGATGGAAGCAGCAGCAGTCACATAGCAGTTTGGGAAGCACTAAAGAGCCACAGAAGAGCGTGGCCTAGCAAAATGGGCCAGGAAAAAGCATTTGCTACATGTGCCCTTGTTGTCGCCTAACAACAGGTAGCAGCACAAACCAGATGCGGGTGAAGTTCTTGCAGGCGATAGCTAACGTCAAACGAGCAAGCGGGCTTACCACAGCTGCGGTCCTCTGGCAGTCTGAAAGCTTTGCGCACAAGCCGGATGCTAAGCGCCTTCCTTTGCCTTTTGGCAGTGCTCGTGCATTGCCAGCACTAGGCGTGAATGGTCACTATCCAGCACACACGTTTCGTTGTGCCCGTTGCCAAGCGCTCTGGAGCACTGTTTATGACGAAAGCGGAACACCTCTTGCCGTTCCATTCTCAGAGCTCCTCAGTTAAGCAATCTGAGACTCTTGCTGCGAATGCCAGAGGAAAACATTTCCAATGTGTCTGGCAGGGAGAAACTGAACCTGGAGAACACCTTTGTCAGGAGCTGGCACCTGCACCTTACACACACACGGGTTTGCAGCACATCTAAATGGCCAAGCTCTTTCTTAGGCAAGTTGAAAGCTGCTGTCAGAAGGTTGTGCTCCTTGTCAGATGGAAGCAGCAGCACTCACATAGCAGTTTGGCAAGCACTAAAGAGCCACAGAAGAGCGTGGCCTAGCAAAATGGGCCAGGAAAAAGCATTTGCTACATGTGCCCTTGTTGTCGCCTAACAACAGGTAGCAGCATAAACCAGATGCGGGTGAAGTTCTTGCAGGTGACAGCTAACGTCAAACGAGCAAGCGGGCTTACCACAGCTCCGGTCCTCTTGCAGTCTGAAAGCTTTGCGCACAAGCCGGATTCTAAGCGCCTCCCTTGGCCTTTTGGCAGTGCTCGTGCATTGCCAGCATTAGGCGTGAATGGTCACTATCCCGCACACACGATTCGTTGTGCCCGTTGCCAAGCGCTCTGGAGCACTGTTTATGACGAAAGCGGAACACCTCTTGCCGTTCCATTCTCAGAGCTCCTCAGTTAAGCAATCTGTGACTCTTGCTGCGAATGCCAGAGGAAAACATTTCCAATGCGTCTGGCAGGGAGAAACTGAACCTGGAGAACACCTTTGTCAGGAGCTTGCACCTGCACCTTACACACACACAGATTTGCAGCACATCTAAATGGCCAAGCTCTTTCTTAGGCAAGTTGAAAGCTGCTGTCAAAAGGCTGTGCTCCTTGCCAGATGGAAGCAGCAGCACGCACATAGCAGTTTGGGAAGCACTAAAGAGCCACAGAAGAGCGTGGCCTAGCAAAATGGGCCAGGAAAAAGCATTTGCTACATGTGCCCTTGTTGTCACCTAACAACAGGTAGCAGCACAAACCAGATGCGGGTGAAGTTCTTGCAGGCGACAGCTAACGTCAAATGAGCAAGCGGGCTTACCACAGCTGCGGTCCTCTGGCAGTCTGAAAGCTTTGCGCACAAGCCGGATTCTAAGCGCCTTCCTTTGCCTTTTGGCAGTGCTCGTGCATTGCCAGCACTAGGCGTGAATGGTCACTATCCCGCACACACGATTCGTTGTGCCCGTTGCCAAGCGCTCTGGAGCACTGTTTATGACGAAAGCAGAACACCTCTTGCCGTTCCATTCTCAGAGCTCCTCAGTTAAGCAATCTGCGACTTGCTGCGAATGCCAGAGGAAAACATTTCCAATGTGTCTGGCAGGAGGAAACTGAACCTGGAGAAAAGCTTTGTCAGGAGCTGGCACCTGCACCTTACACACACACGGGTTTGCAGCACATCTAAATGGCCAAGCTCTTTCTTAGGCAAGTTGAAAGCTGCTGTCAGAAGGTTGTGCTCCTTGTCAGATGGAAGCAGCAGCATGCACATAGCAGTTTGGCAAGCACTAAAGAGCCACAGAAGAGTGTGGCATAGCAAAATGAAACAGGAAAAAGCATTTGCTACATGTGCCCTTGTTGTCGCCTAACAACAGGTAGCAGCATAAACCAGATGCGGGTGAAGTTCTTGCAGGCGACAGCTAACGTCAAATGAGCAAGCGGGCTTACCACAGCTGCGGTCCTCTGGCAGTCTGAAAGCTTTGCGCACAAGCCGGATTCTAAGCGCCTCCCTTGGCCTTTTGGCAGTGCTCCTGCATTGCCAGCACCAGGAGTGAATGGTCACTATCCAGCACACACGTTTCGTTGTGCCCGTTGCCAAGCGCTCTGGAGCACTGTTTATGACGAAAGCGGAACACCTCTTGCCGTTCCATTCTCAGAGCTCCTCAGTTAAGCAATCTGCGACTCTTGCTGCGAATGCCAGAGGAAAACATTTCCAATGTGTCTGGCAGGGAGAAACTGAACCTGGAGAACACCTTTGTCAGGAGCTTGCACCTGCACCTTACACACACACAGATTTGCAGCACATCTAAATGGCCAAGCTCTTTCTTAGGCAAGTTGAAAGCTGCTGTCAAAAAGTTGTGCTCCTTGTCAGATGGAAGCAGCAGCATGCACATAGCAGTTTGGCAAGCATTAAAGAGCCACAGAAGAGCGTGGCATAGCAAAATGAAACAAGAAAAAGCATTTGCTACATGTGCCCTTGTTGTCGCCTAACAACAGGTAGCAGCATAAACCAGATGCGGGTGAAGTTCTTGCAGGCGACAGCTAACGTCAAATGAGCAAGCGGGCTTACCACAGCTGCGGTCCTCTGGCAGTCTGAAAGCTTTGCACACAAGCCGCATGCTACGCCCCTTCCTTGGCCTTTTGGCAGTGCTCATGCATTGCCAGCACTAGGCGTGAATGGTCACTATCCCGCACACACGTTTTCGTTGTGCCCGTTGCCAAGCGCTCTGGAGCACTGTTTATGACGAAAGCGGAACACCTCTTGCCGTTCCATTCTCAGAGCTCCTCAGTTAAGCAATCTGCGACTCTTGCTGCGAATGCCAGAGGAAAACATTTCCAATGCGTCTGGCAGATAGAAACTGAACCTGGAGAACACCTTTGTCAGGAGCTGGCACCTGCACCTTACACACACACGGGTTTGCAGCACATCTAAATGGCCAAGCTCTTTCTTAGGCAAGTTGAAATCTGCTGTCAGAAGGCTGTGCTCCTTGTCAGATGGAAGCAGCAGCATGCATATAGCAGTTTGGCAAGCACTAAAGAGCCACAGAAGAGCGTGGCATAGCAAAATGAAACAGGAAAAAGCATTTGCTACATGTGCCCTTGTTGTCGCCTAACAACAGGTAGCAGCATAAACCAGATGCGGGTGAAGTTCTTGCAGGCGACAGCTAACGTCAAATGAGCAAGCGGGCTTACCACAGCTGCGGTCCTCTGGCAGTCTGAAAGCTTTGCGCACAAGCCGGATTCTAAGCGCCTCCCTTGGCCTTTTGGCAGTGCTCGTGCATTGCCAGCACTAGGCGTGAATGGTCACTATCCCGCACACACGTTTCGTTGTGCCCGTTGCCAAGCGCTCTGGAGCACTGTTTATGACGAAAGCGGAACACCTCTTGCCGTTCCATTCTCAGAGCTCCTCAGTTAAGCAATCTGCGACTCTTGCTGCGAATGCCAGAGGAAAACATTTCCAATGCGTCTGGCAGATAGAAACTGAACCTGGAGAACACCTTTGTCAGGAGCTGGCACCTGCACCTTACACACACACGGGTTTGCAGCACATCTAAATGGCCAAGCTCTTTCTTAGGCAAGTTGAAAGCTGCTGTCAGAAGGTTGTGCTCCTTGTCAGATGGAAGCAGCAGCAGTCACATAGCAGTTTGGGAAGCACTAAAGAGCCACAGAAGAGCGTGGCCTAGCAAAATGGGCCAGGAAAAAGCATTTGCTACATGTGCCCTTGTTGTCGCCTAACAACAGGTAGCAGCACAAACCAGATGCGGGTGAAGTTCTTGCAGGCGACAGCTAACGTCAAATGAGCAAGCGGGCTTACCACAGCTGCGGTCCTCTGGCAGTCTGAAAGCTTTGCACACAAGCCGGATGCTACGCCCCTTCCTTGGCCTTTTGGCAGTGCTCCTGCATTGCCAGAACTAGGCGTGAATGGTCACTATCCCGCACACACGTTTCGTTGTGCCCGTTGCCAAGCGCTCTGGAGCACTGTTTATGACGAAAGCGGAACACCTCTTGCCGTTCCATTCTCAGAGCTCCTCAGTTAAGCAATCTGCGACTCTTGCTGCGAATGCCAGAGGAAAACATTTCCAATGCGTCTGGCAGGGAGAAACTGAACCTGGAGATCACCTTTGTCATGAGCTGGCACCTGCACCTTACACACACACGGGTTTGCAGCACATCTAAATGGCCAAGCTCTTTCTTAGGCAAGTTGAAAGCTGCTGTCAGAAGGCTGTGCTCCTTATCAGATAAAAGCAGCAGCACGCACATAGCAGTTGGGCAAGCACTAAAGAGCCACAGAAGAGCGTGGCATAGCAAAATGAAACAGGAAAAAGCATTTGCTACATGTGCCCTTGTTGTCGCCTAACAACAGGGAGCAGCATAAACCAGATGCGGGTGAAGTTCTTGCAGGCGACAGCTAACGTCAAACGAGCAAGCGGGCTTACCACAGCTCCGGTCCTCTTGCAGTCTGAAAGCTTTGCGCACAAGCCGGATGCTAAGCGCCTCCCTTGGCCTTTTGGCAGTGCTCGTGCATTGCCAGCATTAGGCGTGAATGGTCACTATCCCGCACACACGATTCGTTGTGCCCGTTGCCAAGCGCTCTGGAGCACTGTTTATGACGAAAGCGGAACACCTCTTGCCGTTCCATTCTCAGAGCTCCTCAGTTAAGCAATCTGCGACTCTTGCTGCGAATGCCAGAGGAAAACATTTCCAATGTGTCTGGCAGGAGGAAACTGAACCTGGAGAAAAGCTTTGTCAGGAGCTGGCACCTGCACCTTACACACACACGGGTTTGCAGCACATCTAAATGGCCAAGCTCTTTCTTAGGCAAGTTGAAAGCTGCTGTCAGAAGGTTGTGCTCCTTGTCAGATGGAAGCAGCAGCATGCACATAGCAGTTTGGCAAGCACTAAAGAGCCACAGAAGAGTGTGGCATAGCAAAATGAAACAGGAAAAAGCATTTGCTACATGTGCCCTTTTTGTCGCCTAACAACAGGTAGCAGCATAAACCAGATGCGGGTGAAGTTCTTGCAGGCGACAGCTAAAGTCAAATGAGCAAGCGGGCTTACCACAGCTGCGGTCCTCTGGCAGTCTGAAAGCTTTGCGCACAAGCCGGATTCTAAGCGCCTCCCTTGGCCTTTTGGCAGTGCTCCTGCATTGCCAGCACTAGGCGTGAATGGTCACTATCCAGCACACACGTTTCGTTGTGCCCGTTGCCAAGCGCTCTGGAGCACTGTTTATGACGAAAGCGGAACACCTCTTGCCGTTCCATTCTCAGAGCTCCTCAGTTAAGCAATCTGCGACTCTTGCTGCGAATGCCAGAGGAAAACATTTCCAATGCATCTGGCAGGGAGAAACTGAACCTGGAGAACACCTTTGTCAGGAGCTTGCACCTGCACCTTACACACACACAGATTTGCAGCACATCTAAATGGCCAAGCTCTTTCTTAGGCAAGTTGAAAGCTGCTGTCAAAAGGCTGTGCTCCTTGCCAGATGGAAGCAGCAGCACGCACATAGCAGTTTGGGAAGCACTAAAGAGCCACAGAAGAGCATGGCCTAGCAAAATGGGCCAGGAAAAAGCATTTGCTACATGTGCCCTTGTTGTCGCCTAACAACAGGTAGCAGCACAAACCAGATGCGGGTGAAGTTCTTGCAGGCGACAGCTAACGTCAAATGAGCAAGCGGGCTTACCACAGCTGCGGTCCTCTGGCAGTCTGAAAGCTTTGCGCACAAGCCGGATGCTAAGCGCCTTCCTTTGCCTTTTGGCAGTGCTCGTGCATTGCCAGCACTAGGCGTGAATGGTCACTATCCCGCACACACGATTCGTTGTGCCCGTTGCCAAGCGCTCTGGAGCACTGTTTATGACGAAAGCGGAACACCTCTTGCCGTTCCATTCTCAGAGCTCCTCAGTTAAGCAATCTGCGACTTGCTGCGAATGCCAGAGGAAAACATTTCCAATGTGTCTGGCAGGAGGAAACTGAACCTGGAGAAAAGCTTTGTCAGGAGCTGGCACCTGCACCTTACACACACACGGGTTTGCAGCACATCTAAATGGCCAAGCTCTTTCTTAGGCAAGTTGAAATCTGCTGTCAGAAGGCTGTGCTCCTTGTCAGATGGAAGCAGCAGCATGCACATAGCAGTTTGGCAAGCACTAAAGAGCCACAGAAGAGCGTGGCATAGCAAAATGAAACAGGAAAAAGCATTTGCTACATGTGCCCTTGTTGTCGCCTAACAACAGGTAGCAGCATAAACCAGATGCGGGTGAAGTTCTTGCAGGCGACAGCTAACGTCAAACGAGCAAGCGGGCTTACCACAGCTCCGGTCCTCTTGCAGTCTGAAAGCTTTGCGCACAAGCCGTATTCTAAGCGCCTCCCTTGGCCTTTTGGCAGTGCTCGTGCATTGCCAGCATTAGGCGTGAATGGTCACTATCCCGCACACACGATTCGTTGTGCCCGTTGCCAAGCGCTCTGGAGCACTGTTTATGACGAAAGCGGAACACCTCTTGCCGTTCCATTCTCAGAGCTCCTCAGTTAAGCAATCTGCGACTCTTGCTGCGAATGCCAGAGGAAAACATTTCCAATGCGTCTGGCAGATAGAAACTGAACCTGGAGAACACCTTTGTCAGGAGCTGGCACCTGCACCTTACACACACACGGGTTTGCAGCACATCTAAATGGCCAAGCTCTTTCTTTGGCAAGTTGAAATCTGCTGTCAGAAGGTTGTGCTCCTTGTCAGATGGAAGCAGCAGCATGCACATAGCAGTTTGGCAAGCACTAAAGAGCCACAGAAGAGCGTGGCATAGCAAAATGAAACAGGAAAAAGCATTTGCTACATGTGCCCTTGTTGTCGCCTAACAACAGGTAGCAGCATAAACCAGATGCGGGTGAAGTTCTTGCAGGCGACAGCTAACGTCAAATGAGCAAGCGGGCTTACCACAGCTGCGGTCCTCTGGCAGTCTGAAAGCTTTGCGCACAAGCCGGATTCTAAGCGCCTCCCTTGGCCTTTTGGCAGTGCTCGTGCATTGCCAGCACTAGGCGTGAATGGTCACTATCCCGCACACACGTTTCGTTGTGCCCGTTGCCAAGCGCTCTGGAGCACTGTTTATGACGAAAGCGGAACACCTCTTGCCGTTCCATTCTCAGAGCTCCTCAGTTAAGCAATCTGCGACTCTTGCTGCGAATGCCAGAGGAAAACATTTCCAATGTGTCTGGCAGGGAGAAACTGAACCTGGAGAACACCTTTGTCAGGAGCTTGCACCTGCACCTTACACACACACAGATTTGCAGCACATCTAAATGGCCAAGCTCTTTCTTAGGCAAGTTGAAAGCTGCTGTCAAAAAGTTGTGCTCCTTGTCAGATGGAAGCAGCAGCATGCACATAGCAGTTTGGCAAGCATTAAAGAGCCACAGAAGAGCGTGGCATAGCAAAATGAAACAAGAAAAAGCATTTGCTACATGTGCCCTTGTTGTCGCCTAACAACAGGTAGCAGCATAAACCAGATGCGGGTGAAGTTCTTGCAGGCGACAGCTAACGTCAAATGAGCAAGCGGGCTTACCACAGCTGCGGTCCTCTGGCAGTCTGAAAGCTTTGCACACAAGCCGGATGCTACGCCCCTTCCTTGGCCTTTTGGCAGTGCTCATGCATTGCCAGCACTAGGCGTGAATGGTCACTATCCCGCACACACGTTTTCGTTGTGCCCGTTGCCAAGCGCTCTGGAGCACTGTTTATGACGAAAGCGGAACACCTCTTGCCGTTCCATTCTCAGAGCTCCTCAGTTAAGCAATCTGCGACTCTTGCTGCGAATGCCAGAGGAAAACATTTCCAATGCGTCTGGCAGATAGAAACTGAACCTGGAGAACACCTTTGTCAGGAGCTGGCACCTGCACCTTACACACACACGGGTTTGCAGCACATCTAAATGGCCAAGCTCTTTCTTAGGCAAGTTGAAATCTGCTGTCAGAAGGCTGTGCTCCTTGTCAGATGGAAGCAGCAGCATGCATATAGCAGTTTGGCAAGCACTAAAGAGCCACAGAAGAGCGTGGCATAGCAAAATGAAACAGGAAAAAGCATTTGCTACATGTGCCCTTGTTGTCGCCTAACAACAGGTAGCAGCATAAACCAGATGCGGGTGAAGTTCTTGCAGGCGACAGCTAACGTCAAATGAGCAAGCGGGCTTACCACAGCTGCGGTCCTCTGGCAGTCTGAAAGCTTTGCGCACAAGCCGGATTCTAAGCGCCTCCCTTGGCCTTTTGGCAGTGCTCGTGCATTGCCAGCACTAGGCGTGAATGGTCACTATCCCACACACACGTTTCGTTGTGCCCGTTGCCAAGCGCTCTGGAGCACTGTTTATGACGAAAGCGGAACACCTCTTGCCGTTCCATTCTCAGAGCTCCTCAGTTAAGCAATCTGCGACTCTTGCTGCGAATGCCAGAGGAAAACATTTCCAATGCGTCTGGCAGATAGAAACTGAACCTGGAGAACACCTTTGTCAGGAGCTGGCACCTGCACCTTACACACACACGGGTTTGCAGCACATCTAAATGGCCAAGCTCTTTCTTAGGCAAGTTGAAAGCTGCTGTCAGAAGGTTGTGCTCCTTGTCAGATGGAAGCAGCAGCAGTCACATAGCAGTTTGGGAAGCACTAAAGAGCCACAGAAGAGCGTGGCCTAGCAAAATGGGCCAGGAAAAAGCATTTGCTACATGTGCCCTTGTTGTCGCCTAACAACAGGTAGCAGCACAAACCAGATGCGGGTGAAGTTCTTGCAGGCGACAGCTAACGTCAAATGAGCAAGCGGGCTTACCACAGCTGCGGTCCTCTGGCAGTCTGAAAGCTTTGCACACAAGCCGGATGCTACGCCCCTTCCTTGGCCTTTTGGCAGTGCTCCTGCATTGCCAGAACTAGGCGTGAATGGTCACTATCCCGCACACACGTTTCGTTGTGCCCGTTGCCAAGCGCTCTGGAGCACTGTTTATGACGAAAGCGGAACACCTCTTGCCGTTCCATTCTCAGAGCTCCTCAGTTAAGCAATCTGCGACTCTTGCTGCGAATGCCAGAGGAAAACATTTCCAATGCGTCTGGCAGGGAGAAACTGAACCTGGAGATCACCTTTGTCATGAGCTGGCACCTGCACCTTACACACACACGGGTTTGCAGCACATCTAAATGGCCAAGCTCTTTCTTAGGCAAGTTGAAAGCTGCTGTCAGAAGGCTGTGCTCCTTATCAGATAAAAGCAGCAGCACGCACATAGCAGTTGGGCAAGCACTAAAGAGCCACAGAAGAGCGTGGCATAGCAAAATGAAACAGGAAAAAGCATTTGCTACATGTGCCCTTGTTGTCGCCTAACAACAGGGAGCAGCATAAACCAGATGCGGGTGAAGTTCTTGCAGGCGACAGCTAACGTCAAACGAGCAAGCGGGCTTACCACAGCTCCGGTCCTCTTGCAGTCTGAAAGCTTTGCGCACAAGCCGGATGCTAAGCGCCTCCCTTGGCCTTTTGGCAGTGCTCGTGCATTGCCAGCATTAGGCGTGAATGGTCACTATCCCGCACACACGATTCGTTGTGCCCGTTGCCAAGCGCTCTGGAGCACTGTTTATGACGAAAGCGGAACACCTCTTGCCGTTCCATTCTCAGAGCTCCTCAGTTAAGCAATCTGCGACTCTTGCTGCGAATGCCAGAGGAAAACATTTCCAATGTGTCTGGCAGGAGGAAACTGAACCTGGAGAAAAGCTTTGTCAGGAGCTGGCACCTGCACCTTACACACACACGGGTTTGCAGCACATCTAAATGGCCAAGCTCTTTCTTAGGCAAGTTGAAAGCTGCTGTCAGAAGGTTGTGCTCCTTGTCAGATGGAAGCAGCAGCATGCACATAGCAGTTTGGCAAGCACTAAAGAGCCACAGAAGAGCGTGGCATAGCAAAATGAAACAGGAAAAAGCATTTGCTACATGTGCCCTTGTTGTCGCCTAACAACAGGTAGCAGCATAAACCAGATGCGGGTGAAGTTCTTGCAGGCGACAGCTAAAGTCAAATGAGCAAGCGGGCTTACCACAGCTGCGGTCCTCTGGCAGTCTGAAAGCTTTGCGCACAAGCCGGATTCTAAGCGCCTCCCTTGGCCTTTTGGCAGTGCTCCTGCATTGCCAGCACTAGGCGTGAATGGTCACTATCCAGCACACACGTTTCGTTGTGCCCGTTGCCAAGCGCTCTGGAGCACTGTTTATGACGAAAGCGGAACACCTCTTGCCGTTCCATTCTCAGAGCTCCTCAGTTAAGCAATCTGCGACTCTTGCTGCGAATGCCAGAGGAAAACATTTCCAATGCATCTGGCAGGGAGAAACTGAACCTGGAGAACACCTTTGTCAGGAGCTTGCACCTGCACCTTACACACACACAGATTTGCAGCACATCTAAATGGCCAAGCTCTTTCTTAGGCAAGTTGAAAGCTGCTGTCAAAAGGCTGTGCTCCTTGCCAGATGGAAGCAGCAGCACGCACATAGCAGTTTGGGAAGCACTAAAGAGCCACAGAAGAGCATGGCCTAGCAAAATGGGCCAGGAAAAAGCATTTGCTACATGTGCCCTTGTTGTCGCCTAACAACAGGTAGCAGCACAAACCAGATGCGGGTGAAGTTCTTGCAGGCGACAGCTAACGTCAAATGAGCAAGCGGGCTTACCACAGCTGCGGTCCTCTGGCAGTCTGAAAGCTTTGCGCACAAGCCGGATGCTAAGCGCCTTCCTTTGCCTTTTGGCAGTGCTCGTGCATTGCCAGCACTAGGCGTGAATGGTCACTATCCCGCACACACGATTCGTTGTGCCCGTTGCCAAGCGCTCTGGAGCACTGTTTATGACGAAAGCGGAACACCTCTTGCCGTTCCATTCTCAGAGCTCCTCAGTTAAGCAATCTGCGACTTGCTGCGAATGCCAGAGGAAAACATTTCCAATGTGTCTGGCAGGAGGAAACTGAACCTGGAGAAAAGCTTTGTCAGGAGCTGGCACCTGCACCTTACACACACACGGGTTTGCAGCACATCTAAATGGCCAAGCTCTTTCTTAGGCAAGTTGAAATCTGCTGTCAGAAGGCTGTGCTCCTTGTCAGATGGAAGCAGCAGCATGCACATAGCAGTTTGGCAAGCACTAAAGAGCCACAGAAGAGCGTGGCATAGCAAAATGAAACAGGAAAAAGCATTTGCTACATGTGCCCTTGTTGTCGCCTAACAACAGGTAGCAGCATAAACCAGATGCGGGTGAAGTTCTTGCAGGCGACAGCTAACGTCAAACGAGCAAGCGGGCTTACCACAGCTCCGGTCCTCTTGCAGTCTGAAAGCTTTGCGCACAAGCCGTATTCTAAGCGCCTCCCTTGGCCTTTTGGCAGTGCTCGTGCATTGCCAGCATTAGGCGTGAATGGTCACTATCCCGCACACACGATTCGTTGTGCCCGTTGCCAAGCGCTCTGGAGCACTGTTTATGACGAAAGCGGAACACCTCTTGCCGTTCCATTCTCAGAGCTCCTCAGTTAAGCAATCTGCGACTCTTGCTGCGAATGCCAGAGGAAAACATTTCCAATGCGTCTGGCAGATAGAAACTGAACCTGGAGAACACCTTTGTCAGGAGCTGGCACCTGCACCTTACACACACACGGGTTTGCAGCACATCTAAATGGCCAAGCTCTTTCTTTGGCAAGTTGAAATCTGCTGTCAGAAGGTTGTGCTCCTTGTCAGATGGAAGCAGCAGCATGCACATAGCAGTTTGGCAAGCACTAAAGAGCCACAGAAGAGCGTGGCATAGCAAAATGAAACAGGAAAAAGCATTTGCTACATGTGCCCTTGTTGTCGCCTAACAACAGGTAGCAGCATAAACCAGATGCGGGTGAAGTTCTTGCAGGCGACAGCTAACGTCAAATGAGCAAGCGGGCTTACCACAGCTGCGGTCCTCTGGCAGTCTGAAAGCTTTGCGCACAAGCCGGATTCTAAGCGCCTCCCTTGGCCTTTTGGCAGTGCTCGTGCATTGCCAGCACTAGGCGTGAATGGTCACTATCCCGCACACACGTTTCGTTGTGCCCGTTGCCAAGCGCTCTGGAGCACTGTTTATGACGAAAGCGGAACACCTCTTGCCGTTCCATTCTCAGAGCTCCTCAGTTAAGCAATCTGCGACTCTTGCTGCGAATGCCAGAGGAAAACATTTCCAATGTGTCTGGCAGGGGGAAACTGAACCTGGAGAAAAGCTTTGTCAGGAGCTGGCACCTGCACCTTACACACACACGGGTTTACAGCACATCTAAATGGCCAAGCTCTTTCTTAGGCAAGTTGAAAGCTGCTGTCAGAAGGTTGTGCTCCTTGTCAGATGGAAGCAGCAGCATGCACATAGCAGTTTGGCAAGCACTAAAGAGCCACAGAAGAGCGTGGCCTAGCAAAATGGGCCAGGAAAAAGCATTTGCTACATGTGCCCTTGTTGTCGCCTAACAACAGGTAGCAGCACAAACCAGATGCGGGTGAAGTTCTTGCAGGCGACAGCTAACGTCAAATGAGCAAGCGGGCTTACCACAGCTGCGGTCCTCTGGCAGTCTGAAAGCTTTGCGCACAAGCCGGATTCTAAGCGCCTTCCTTTGCCTTTTGGCAGTGCTCGTGCATTGCCAGAACTAGGCGTGAATGGTCACTATCCAGCACACACGTTTCGTTGTGCCCGTTGCCAAGCGCTCTGGAGCACTGTTTATGACGAAAGCGGAACACCTCTTGCCGTTCCATTCTCAGAGCTCCTCAGTTAAGCAATCTGCGACTCTTAGTGCGAATGCCAGAGGAAAACATTTCCAATGTGTCTGGGAAATAGAAAATGAACCTGGAGAATACCATTGTCAGGAGCTGGCACCTGCACCTTACACACACACGGGTTTGCAGCACATCTAAATGGCCAAGCTCTTTCTTAGGCAATTTGAAAGCTGCTGTCAGAAGGTTGTGCTCCTTGTCAGATGGAAGCAGCAGCATGCACATAGCAGTTTGGGAAGCACTAAAGAGCCACAGAAGAGCGTGGCATAGCAAAATGAAACAGGAAAAAGCATTTGCTACATGTGCCCTTGTTGTCGCCTAACAACAGGTAGCAGCATAAACCAGATGCGGGTGAAGTTCTTGCAGGCGACAGCTAACGTCAAATGAGCAAGCGGGCTTACCACAGCTGCGGTCCTCTGGCAGTCTGAAAGCTTTGCACACAAGCCGGATGCTACGCCCCTTCCTTGGCCTTTTGGCAGTGCTCCTGCATTGCCAGAACTAGGCGTGAATGGTCACTATCCCGCACACATGTTTCGTTGTGCCCGTTGCCAAGCGCTCTGGAGCACTGTTTATGACGAAAGCGGAACACCTCTTGCCGTTCCATTCTCAGAGCTCCTCAGTTAAGCAATCTGCGACTTGCTGCGAATGCCAGAGGAAAACATTTCCAATGTGTCTGGCAGGAGGAAACTGAACCTGGAGAAAAGCTTTGTCAGGAGCTGGCACCTGCACCTTACACACACACGGGTTTGCAGCACATCTAAATGGCCAAGCTCTTTCTTAGGCAAGTTGAAAGCTGCTGTCAGAAGGTTGTGCTCCTTGTCAGATGGAAGCAGCAGCATGCACATAGCAGTTTGGCAAGCACTAAAGAGCCACAGAAGAGTGTGGCATAGCAAAATGAAACAGGAAAAAGCATTTGCTACATGTGCCCTTGTTGTCGCCTAACAACAAGTAGCAGCATAAACCAGATGCGGGTGAAGTTCTTGCAGGCGACAGCTAACGTCAAATGAGCAAGCGGGCTTACCACAGCTGCGGTCCTCTGGCAGTCTGAAAGCTTTGCGCACAAGCCGGATTCTAAGCGCCTCCCTTGGCCTTTTGGCAGTGCTCCTGCATTGCCAGCACCAGGCGTGAATGGTCACTATCCAGCACACACGTTTCGTTGTGCCCGTTGCCAAGCGCTCTGGAGCACTGTTTATGACGAAAGCGGAACACCTCTTGCCGTTCCATTCTCAGAGCTCCTCAGTTAAGCAATCTGCGACTCTTGCTGCGAATGCCAGAGGAAAACATTTCCAATGTGTCTGGCAGGGAGAAACTGAACCTGGAGAACACCTTTGTCAGGAGCTTGCACCTGCACCTTACACACACACAGATTTGCAGCACATCTAAATGGCCAAGCTCTTTCTTAGGCAAGTTGAAAGCTGCTGTCAAAAAGTTGTGCTCCTTGTCAGATGGAAGCAGCAGCATGCACATAGCAGTTTGGCAAGCATTAAAGAGCCACAGAAGAGCGTGGCATAGCAAAATGAAACAGGAAAAAGCATTTGCTACATGTGCCCTTGTTGTCGCCTAACAACAGGTAGCAGCATAAAACAGATGCGGGTGAAGTTCTTGCAGGCGACAGCTAACGTCAAACGAGCAAGCGGGCTTACCACAGCTCCGGTCCTCTTGCAGTCTGAAAGCTTTGCGCACAAGCCGTATTCTAAGCGCCTCCCTTGGCCTTTTGGCAGTGCTCGTGCATTGCCAGCATTAGGCGTGAATGGTCACTATCCCGCACACACGATTCGTTGTGCCCGTTGCCAAGCGCTCTGGAGCACTGTTTATGACGAAAGCGGAACACCTCTTGCCGTTCCATTCTCAGAGCTCCTCAGTTAAGCAATCTGCGACTCTTGCTGCGAATGCCAGAGGAAAACATTTCCAATGCGTCTGGCAGATAGAAACTGAACCTGGAGAACACCTTTGTCAGGAGCTGGCACCTGCACCTTACACACACACGGGTTTGCAGCACATCTAAATGGCCAAGCTCTTTCTTTGGCAAGTTGAAATCTGCTGTCAGAAGGTTGTGCTCCTTGTCAGATGGAAGCAGCAGCATGCACATAGCAGTTTGGCAAGCACTAAAGAGCCACAGAAGAGCGTGGCATAGCAAAATGAAACAGGAAAAAGCATTTGCTACATGTGCCCTTGTTGTCGCCTAACAACAGGTAGCAGCATAAACCAGATGCGGGTGAAGTTCTTGCAGGCGACAGCTAAAGTCAAATGAGCAAGCGGGCTTACCACAGCTGCGGTCCTCTGGCAGTCTGAAAGCTTTGCGCACAAGCCGGATTCTAAGCGCCTCCCTTGGCCTTTTGGCAGTGCTCCTGCATTGCCAGCACTAGGCGTGAATGGTCACTATCCCGCACACACGTTTCGTTGTGCCCGTTGCCAAGCGCTCTGGAGCACTGTTTATGACGAAAGCGGAACACCTCTTGCCGTTCCATTCTCAGAGCTCCTCAGTTAAGCAATCTGCGACTCTTGCTGCGAATGCCAGAGGAAAACATTTCCAATGCGTCTGGCAGGGAGAAACTGAACCTGGAGAACACCTTTGTCAGGAGCTTGCACCTGCACCTTACACACACACAGATTTGCAGCACATCTAAATGGCCAAGCTCTTTCTTAGGCAAGTTGAAAGCTGCTGTCAAAAGGCTGTGCTCCTTGCCAGATGGAAGCAGCAGCACGCACATAGCAGTTTGGGAAGCACTAAAGAGCCACAGAAGAGTGTGGCATAGCAAAATGAAACAGGAAAAAGCATTTGCTACATGTGCCCTTGTTGTCGCCTAACAACAGGTAGCAGCATAAACCAGATGCGGGTGAAGTTCTTGCAGGCGACAGCTAACGTCAAATGAGCAAGCGGGCTTACCACAGCTGCGGTCCTCTGGCAGTCTGAAAGCTTTGCGCACAAGCCGGATTCTAAGCGCCTCCCTTGGCCTTTTGGCAGTGCTCCTGCATTGCCAGCACCAGGCGTGAATGGTCACTATCCAGCACACACGTTTCGTTGTGCCCGTTGCCAAGCGCTCTGGAGCACTGTTTATGACGAAAGCGGAACACCTCTTGCCGTTCCATTCTCAGAGCTCCTCAGTTAAGCAATCTGCGACTCTTGCTGCGAATGCCAGAGGAAAACATTTCCAATGTGTCTGGCAGGGAGAAACTGAACCTGGAGAAAAGCTTTGTCAGGAGCTGGCACCTGCACCTTACACACACACGGGTTTGCAGCACATCTAAATGGCCAAGCTCTTTCTTAGGCAAGTTGAAAGCTGCTGTCAGAAGGTTGTGCTCCTTGTCAGATGGAAGCAGCAGCATGCACATAGCAGTTTGGGAAACACTAAAGAGCCACAGAAGAGCGTGGCCTAGCAAAATGGGCCAGGAAAAAGCATTTGCTACATGTGCCCTTGTTGTCGCCTAACAACAGGTAGCAGCACAAACCAGATGCGGGTGAAGTTCTTGCAGGCGACAGCTAACGTCAAATGAGCAAGCGGGCTTACCACAGCTGCGGTCCTCTGGCAGTCTGAAAGCTTTGCGCACAAGCCGGATTCTAAGCGCCTTCCTTTGCCTTTTGGCAGTGCTCGTGCATTGCCAGAACTAGGCGTGAATGGTCACTATCCAGCACACACGTTTCGTTGTGCCCGTTGCCAAGCGCTCTGGAGCACTGTTTATGACGAAAGCGGAACACCTCTTGCCGTTCCATTCTCAGAGCTCCTCAGTTAAGCAATCTGCGACTCTTAGTGCGAATGCCAGAGGAAAACATTTCCAATGTGTCTGGGAAATAGAAATTGAACCTGGAGAATACCATTGTCAGGAGCTTGCACCTGCACCTTACACACACACGGGTTTGCAGCACATCTAAATGGCCAACCTCTTTCTTAGGCAATTTGAAAGCTGCTGTCAGAAGGTTGTGCTCCTTGTCAGATGGAAGCAGCAGCATGCACATAGCAGTTTGGGAAGCACTAAAGAGCCACAGAAGAGCGTGGCATAGCAAAATGAAACAGGAAAAAGCATTTGCTACATGTGCCCTTGTTGTCGCCTAACAACAGGTAGCAGCATAAACCAGATGCGGGTGAAGTTCTTGCAGGCGACAGCTAACGTCAAATGAGCAAGCGGGCTTACCACAGCTGCGGTCCTCTGGCAGTCTGAAAGCTTTGCACACAAGCCGGATGCTACGCCCCTTCCTTGGCCTTTTGGCAGTGCTCCTGCATTGCCAGAACTAGGCGTGAATGGTCACTATCCCGCACACACGTTTCGTTGTGCCCGTTGCCAAGCGCTCTGGAGCACTGTTTATGACGAAAGCGGAACACCTCTTGCCGTTCCATTCTCAGAGCTCCTCAGTTAAGCAATCTGCGACTCTTGCTGCGAATGCCAGAGGAAAACATTTCCAATGCGTCTGGCAGGGAGAAACTGAACCGGGAGATCACCTTTGTCAGGAGCTGGCACCTGCACCTTACACACACACGGGTTTGCAGCACATCTAAATGGCCAAGCTCTTTCTTAGGCAAGTTGAAAGCTGCTGTCAGAAGGCTGTGCTCCTTATCAGATGGAAGCAGCAGCACGCACATAGCAGTTGGGCAAGCACTAAAGAGCCACAGAAGAGCGTGGCATAGCAAAATGAAACAGGAAAAAGCATTTGCTACATGTGCCCTTGTTGTCGCCTAACAACAGGTAGCAGCATAAACCAGATGCGGGTGAAGTTCTTGCAGGCGACAGCTAACGTCAAATGAGCAAGCGGGCTTACCACAGCTGCGGTCCTCTGGCAGTCTGAAAGCTTTGCGCACAAGCCGGATTCTAAGCGCCTCCCTTGGCCTTTTGGCAGTGCTCGTGCATTGCCAGCACTAGGCGTGAATGGTCACTATCCAGCACACACGTTTCGTTGTGCCCGTTGCCAAGCGCTCTGGAGCACTGTTTATGACGAAAGCGGAACACCTCTTGCCGTTCCATTCTCAGAGCTCCTCAGTTAAGCAATCTGCGACTCTTGCTGCGAATGCCAGAGGAAAACATTTCCAATGCGTCTGGCAGGGAGAAACTGAACCTGGAGAACACCTTTGTCAGGAGCTTGCACCTGCACCTTACACACACACAGATTTGCAGCACATCTAAATGGCCAAGCTCTTTCTTAGGCAAGTTGAAAGCTGCTGTCAAAAAGTTGTGCTCCTTGTCAGATGGAAGCAGCAGCATGCACATAGCAGTTTGGCAAGCATTAAAGAGCCACAGAAGAGCGTGGCATAGCAAAATGAAACAAGAAAAAGCATTTGCTACATGTGCCCTTGTTGTCGCCTAACAACAGGTAGCAGCATAAACCAGATGCGGGTGAAGTTCTTGCAGGTGACAGCTAACGTCAAACGAGCAAGCGGGCTTACCACAGCTCCGGTCCTCTTGCAGTCTGAAAGCTTTGCGCACAAGCCGGATTCTAAGCGCCTCCCTTGACCTTTTGGCAGTGCTCGTGCATTGCCAGCATTAGGCGTGAATGGTCACTATCCCGCACACACGATTCGTTGTGCCCGTTGCCAAGCGCTCTGGAGCACTGTTTATGACGAAAGCGGAACACCTCTTGCCGTTCCATTCTCAGAGCTCCTCAGTTAAGCAATCTGCGACTCTTGCTGCGAATGCCAGAGGAAAACATTTCCAATGTGTCTGGCAGGGGGAAACTGAACCTGGAGAAAAGCTTTGTCAGGAGCTGGCACCTGCACCTTACACACACACGGGTTTGCAGCACATCTAAATGGCCAAGCTCTTTCTTAGGCAAGTTGAAAGCTGCTGTCAAAAGGCTGTGCTCCTTGTCAGATGGAAGCAGCAGCATGCACATAGCAGTTTGGCAAGCACTAAAGAGCCACAGAAGAGCGTGGCCTAGCAAAATGGGCCAGGAAAAAGCATTTGCTACATGTGCCCTTGTTGTCGCCTAACAACAGGTAGCAGCATAAACCAGATGCGGGTGAAGTTCTTGCAGGCGACAGCTAACGTCAAATGAGCAAGCGGGCTTACCACAGCTGCGGTCCTCTGGCAGTCTGAAAGCTTTGCGCACAAGCCGGATTCTAAGCGCCTTCCTTTGCCTTTTGGCAGTGCTCGTGCATTGCCAGCACTAGGCGTGAATGGTCACTATCCAGCACACACGTTTCGTTGTGCCCGTTGCCAAGCGCTCTGGAGCACTGTTTATGACGAAAGCGGAACACCTCTTGCCGTTCCATTCTCAGAGCTCCTCAGTTAAGCAATCTGCGACTCTTAGTGCGAATGCCAGAGGAAAACATTTCCAATGTGTCTGGGAAATAGAAATTGAACCTGGAGAATACCATTGTCAGGAGCTTGCACCTGCACCTTACACACACACGGGTTTGCAGCACATCTAAATGGCCAAGCTCTTTCTTAGGCAATTTGAAAGCTGCTGTCAGAAGGTTGTGCTCCTTATCAGATGGAAGCAGCAGCACGCACATAGCAGTTGGGCAAGCACTAAAGAGCCACAGAAGAGCGTGGCATAGCAAAATGAAACAGGAAAAAGCATTTGCTACATGTGCCCTTGTTGTCGCCTAACAACAGGGAGCAGCATAAACCAGATGCGGGTGAAGTTCTTGCAGGCGACAGCTAACGTCAAACGAGCAAGCGGGCTTACCACAGCTCCGGTCCTCTTGCAGTCTGAAAGCTTTGCGCACAAGCCGTATTCTAAGCGCCTCCCTTGGCCTTTTGGCAGTGCTCGTGCATTGCCAGCATTAGGCGTGAATGGTCACTATCCCGCACACACGATTCGTTGTGCCCGTTGCCAAGCGCTCTGGAGCACTGTTTATGACGAAAGCGGAACACCTCTTGCCGTTCCATTCTCAGAGCTCCTCAGTTAAGCAATCTGCGATTCTTGCTGCGAATGCCAGAGGAAAACATTTCCAATGTGTCTGGCAGGAGGAAACTGAACCTGGAGAAAAGCTTTGTCAGGAGCTGGCACCTGCACCTTACACACACACGGGTTTGCAGCACATCTAAATGGCCAAGCTCTTTCTTAGGCAAGTTGAAAGCTGCTGTCAGAAGGTTGTGCTCCTTGTCAGTTGGAAGCAGCAGCATGCACATAGCAGTTTGGCAAGCACTAAAGAGCCACAGAAGAGTGTGGCATAGCAAAATGAAACAGGAAAAAGCATTTGCTACATGTGCCCTTGTTGTCGCCTAACAACAGGTAGCAGCATAAACCAGATGCGGGTGAAGTTCTTGCAGGCGACAGCTAACGTCAAATGAGCAAGCGGGCTTACCACAGCTGCGGTCCTCTGGCAGTCTGAAAGCTTTGCGCACAAGCCGGATTCTAAGCGCCTCCCTTGGCCTTTTGGCAGTGCTCCTGCATTGCCAGCACCAGGCGTGAATGGTCACTATCCAGCACACACGTTTCGTTGTGCCCGTTGCCAAGCGCTCTGGAGCACTGTTTATGACGAAAGCGGAACACCTCTTGCCGTTCCATTCTCAGAGCTCCTCAGTTAAGCAATCTGCGACTCTTGCTGCGAATGCCAGAGGAAAACATTTCCAATGCGTCTGGCAGGGAGAAACTGAACCTGGAGAACACCTTTGTCAGGAGCTTGCACCTGCACCTTACACACACACAGATTTGCAGCACATCTAAATGGCCAAGCTCTTTCTTAGGCAAGTTGAAAGCTGCTGTCAAAAAGTTGTGCTCCTTGTCAGATGGAAGCAGCAGCATGCACATAGCAGTTTGGCAAGCATTAAAGAGCCACAGAAGAGCGTGGCATAGCAAAATGAAACAAGAAAAAGCATTTGCTACATGTGCCCTTGTTGTCGCCTAACAACAGGTAGCAGCATAAACCAGATGCGGGTGAAGTTCTTGCAGGCGACAGCTAACGTCAAATGAGCAAGCGGGCTTACCACAGCTGCGGTCCTCTGGCAGTCTGAAAGCTTTGCGCACAAGCCGGGTGCTAAGCGCCTTCCTTTGCCTTTTGGCAGTGCTCGTGCATTGCCAGCACTAGGCGTGAATGGTCACTATCCAGCACACACGTTTCGTTGTGCCCGTTGCCAAGCGCTCTGGAGCACTGTTTATGACGAAAGCGGAACACCTCTTGCCGTTCCATTCTCAGAGCTCCTCAGTTAAGCAATCTGTGACTCTTGCTGCGAATGCCAGAGGAAAACATTTCCAATGCGTCTGGCAGGGAGAAACTGAACCTGGAGAACACCTTTGTCAGGAGCTTGCACCTGCACCTTACACACACACAGATTTGCAGCACATCTAAATGGCCAAGCTCTTTCTTAGGCAAGTTGAAAGCTGCTGTCAAAAGGCTGTGCTCCTTGCCAGATGGAAGCAGCAGCACGCACATAGCAGTTTGGGAAGCACTAAAGAGCCACAGAAGAGCGTGGCCTAGCAAAATGAAACAGGAAAAAGCATTTGCTACATGTGCCCTTGTTGTCGCCTAACAACAGGTAGCAGCACAAACCAGATGCGGGTGAAGTTCTTGCAGGCGACAGCTAACGTCAAATGAGCAAGCGGGCTTACCACAGCTGCGGTGCTCTGGCAGTCTGAAAGCTTTGCGCACAAGCCGGATTCTAAGCGCCTTCCTTTGCCTTTTGGCAGTGCTCGTGCATTGCCAGCACTAGGCGTGAATGGTCACTATCCCGCACACACGATTCGTTGTGCCCGTTGCCAAGCGCTCTGGAGCACTGTTTATGACGAAAGCGGAACACCTCTTGCCGTTCCATTCTCAGAGCTCCTCAGTTAAGCAATCTGCGACTTGCTGCGAATGCCAGAGGAAAACATTTCCAATGTGTCTGGCAGGAGGAAACTGAACCTGGAGAAAAGCTTTGTCAGAAGCTGGCACCTGCACCTTACACACACACGGGTTTGCAGCACATCTAAATGGCCAAGCTCTTTCTTAGGCAAGTTGAAAGCTGCTGTCAGAAGGTTGTGCTCCTTGTCAGATGGAAGCAGCAGCATGCACATAGCAGTTTGGCAAGCATTAAAGAGCCACAGAAGAGCGTGGCATAGCAAAATGAAACAAGAAAAAGCATTTGCTACATGTGCCCTTGTTGTCGCCTAACAACAGGTAGCAGCATAAACCAGATGCGGGTGAAGTTCTTGCAGGCGACAGCTAACGTCAAATGAGCAAGCGGGCTTACCACAGCTGCGGTCCTCTGGCAGTCTGAAAGCTTTGCGCACAAGCCGGATGCTAAGCGCCTTCCTTTGCCTTTTGGCAGTGCTCGTGCATTGCCAGCACTAGGCGTGAATGGTCACTATCCAGCACACACGTTTCGTTGTGCCCGTTGCCAAGCGCTCTGGAGCACTGTTTATGACGAAAGCGGAACACCTCTTGCCGTTCCATTCTCAGAGCTCCTCAGTTAAGCAATCTGTGACTCTTGCTGCGAATGCCAGAGGAAAACATTTCCAATGCGTCTGGCAGGGAGAAACTGAACCTGGAGAACACCTTTGTCAGGAGCTTGCACCTGCACCTTACACACACACAGATTTGCAGCACATCTAAATGGCCAAGCTCTTTCTTAGGCAAGTTGAAATCTGCTGTCAAAAGGCTGTGCTCCTTGTCAGATGGAAGCAGCAGCACGCACATAGCAGTTTGGGAAGCACTAAAGAGCCACAGAAGAGCGTGGCCTAGCAAAATGGGCCAGGAAAAAGCATTTGCTACATGTGCCCTTGTTGTCGCCTAACAACAGGTAGCAGCACAAACCAGATGCGGGTGAAGTTCTTGCAGGCGACAGCTAACGTCAAATGAGCAAGCGGGCTTACCACAGCTGCGGTCCTCTGGCAGTCTGAAAGCTTTGCGCACAAGCCGGATTCTAAGCGCCTTCCTTTGCCTTTTGGCAGTGCTCGTGCATTGCCAGCACTAGGCGTGAATGGTCACTATCCCGCACACACGATTCGTTGTGCCCGTTGCCAAGCGCTCTGGAGCACTGTTTATGACGAAAGCGGAACACCTCTTGCCGTTCCATTCTCAGAGCTCCTCAGTTAAGCAATCTGCGACTCTTGCTGCGAATGCCAGAGGAAAACATTTCCAATGCGTCTGGCAGATAGAAACTGAACCTGGAGAACACCTTTGTCAGGAGCTGGCACCTGCACCTTACACACACACGGGTTTGCAGCACATCTAAATGGCCAAGCTCTTTCTTAGGCAAGTTGAAATCTGCTGTCAGAAGGCTGTGCTCCTTGTCAGATGGAAGCAGCAGCATGCACATAGCAGTTTGGCAAGCACTAAAGAGCCACAGAAGAGCGTGGCCTAGCAAAATGAAACAGGAAAAAGCATTTGCTACATGTGCCCTTGTTGTCGCCTAACAACAGGTAGCAGCATAAACCAGATGCGGGTGAAGTTCTTGCAGGCGACAGCTAACGTCAAACGAGCAAGCGGGCTTACCACAGCTCCGGTCCTCTTGCAGTCTGAAAGCTTTGCGCACAAGCCGTATTCTAAGCGCCTCCCTTGGCCTTTTGGCAGTGCTCGTGCATTGCCAGCATTAGGCGTGAATGGTCACTATCCCGCACACACGTTTCGTTGTGCCCGTTGCCAAGCGCTCTGGAGCACTGTTTATGACGAAAGCGGAACACCTCTTGCCGTTCCATTCTCAGAGCTCCTCAGTTAAGCAATCTACGACTCTTAGTGCGAATGCCAGAAGAAAACATTTCCAATGTGTCTGGGAAATAGAAATTGAACCTGGAGAATACCATTGTCAGGAGCTTGCACCTGCACCTTACACACACACGGGTTTGCAGCACATCTAAATGGCCAAGCTCTTTCTTAGGCAAGTTGAAAGCTGCTGTCAGAAGGTTGTGCTCCTTGTCAGATGGAAGCAGCAGCATGCACATAGCAGTTTGGCAAGTACTAAAGAGCCACAGAAGAGCGTGGCATAGCAAAATGAAACAGGAAAAAGCATTTGCTACATGTGCCCTTGTTGTCGCCTAACAACAGGTAGCAGCATAAACCAGATGCGGGTGAAGTTCTTGCAGGCGACAGCTAACGTCAAATGAGCAAGCGGGCTTACCACAGCTGCGGTCCTCTGGCAGTCTGAAAGCTTTGCACACAAGCCGGATGCTACGCCCCTTCCTTGGCCTTTTGGCAGTGATCCTGCATTGCCAGAACTAGGCGTGAATGGTCACTATCCCGCACACACGTTTCGTTGTGCCCGTTGCCAAGCGCTCTGGAGCACTGTTTATGACGAAAGCGGAACACCTCTTGCCGTTCCATTCTCAGAGCTCCTCAGTTAAGCAATCTGCGACTCTTGCTGCGAATGCCAGAGGAAAACATTTCCAATGCGTCTGGCAGATAGAAACTGAACCTGGAGAACACCTTTGTCAGGAGCTGGCACCTGCACCTTACACACACACGGGTTTGCAGCACATCTAAATGGCCAAGCTCTTTCTTAGGCAAGTTGAAAGCTGCTGTCAGAAGGCTGTGCTCCTTGTCAGATGGAAGCAGCAGCATGCACATAGCAGTTTGGCAAGCACTAAAGAGCCACAGAAGAGCGTGGCATAGCAAAATGAAACAGGAAAAAGCATTTGCTACATGTGCCCTTGTTGTCGCCTAACAACAGGTAGCAGCATAAACCAGATGCGGGTGAAGTTCTTGCAGGCGACAGCTAACGTCAAATGAGCAAGCGGGCTTACCACAGCTGCGGTCCTCTGGCAGTCTGAAAGCTTTGCGCACAAGCCGGATGCTAAGCGCCTTCCTTTGCCTTTTGGCAGTGCTCGTGCATTGCCAGCACTAGGCGTGAATGGTCACTATCCAGCACACACGTTTCGTTGTGCCCGTTGCCAAGCGCTCTGGAGCACTGTTTATGACGAAAGCGGAACACCTCTTGCCGTTCCATTCTCAGAGCTCCTCAGTTAAGCAATCTGCGACTCTTGCTGCGAATGCCAGAGGAAAACATTTCCAATGTGTCTGGCAGGGAGAAACTGAACCTGGAGAAAAGCTTTGTCAGGAGCTGGCACCTGCACCTTACACACACACGGGTTTGCAGCACATCTAAATGGCCAAGCTCTTTCTTAGGCAAGTTGAAAGCTGCTGTCAGAAGGTTGTGCTCCTTGTCAGATGGAAGCAGCAGCACTCACATAGCAGTTTGGGAAACACTAAAGAGCCACAGAAGAGCGTGGCCTAGCAAAATGGGCCAGGAAAAAGCATTTGCTACATGTGCCCTTGTTGTCGCCTAACAACAGGTAGCAGCATAAACCAGATGCGGGTGAAGTTCTTGCAGGTGACAGCTAACGTCAAACGAGCAAGCGGGCTTACCACAGCTCCGGTCCTCTTGCAGTCTGAAAGCTTTGCGCACAAGCCGGATTCTAAGCGCCTCCCTTGGCCTTTTGGCAGTGCTCCTGCATTGCCAGCATTAGGCGTGAATGCTCACTATCCCGCACACACGATTCGTTGTGCCCGTTGCCAAGCGCTCTGGAGCACTGTTTATGACGAAAGCGGAACACATCTTGCCGCTCCATTCTCAGAGCTCCTGAGTTAAGCAATCTGCGACTCTTGCTGCGAATGCCAGAGGAAAACATTTCCAATGTGTCTGGCAGGGAGAAACTGAACCTGGAGAACACCTTTGTCAGGAGCTTGCACCTGTACCTTACACACACACAGATTTGCAGCACATCTAAATGGCCAAGCTCTTTCTTAGGCAAGTTGAAAGCTGCTGTCAGAAGGCTGTGCTCCTTGTCAGATGGAAGCAGCAGCATGCACATAGCAGTTTGGCAAGCACTAAAGAGCCACAGAAGAGCGTGGCCTAGCAAAATGGGCCAGGAAAAAGCATTTGCTACATGTGCCCTTGTTGTCGCCTAACAACAGGTAGCAGCATAAACCAGATGCGGGTGAAGTTCTTGCAGGCGACAGCTAACGTCAAATGAGCAAGCGGGCTTACCACAGCTGCGGTCCTCTGGCAGTCTGAAAGCTTTGCGCACAAGCCGGATGCTAAGCGCCTTCCTTTGCCTTTTGGCAGTGCTCGTGCATTGCCAGCACTAGGCGTGAATGGTCACTATCCAGCACACACGTTTCGTTGTGCCCGTTGCCAAGCGCTCTGGAGCACTGTTTATGACGAAAGCGGAACACCTCTTGCCGTTCCATTCTCAGAGCTCCTCAGTTAAGCAATCTGCGACTTGCTGCGAATGCCAGAGGAAAACATTTCCAATGTGTCTGGCAGGAGGAAACTGAACCTGGAGAAAAGCTTTGTCAGAAGCTGGCACCTGCACCTTACACACACACGGGTTTGCAGCACATCTAAATGGCCAAGCTCTTTCTTAGGCAAGTTGAAAGCTGCTGTCAGAAGGTTGTGCTCCTTGTCAGATGGAAGCAGCAGCATGCACATAGCAGTTTGGCAAGCATTAAAGAGCCACAGAAGAGCGTGGCATAGCAAAATGAAACAAGAAAAAGCATTTGCTACATGTGCCCTTGTTGTCGCCTAACAACAGGTAGCAGCATAAACCAGATGCGGGTGAAGTTCTTGCAGGCGACAGCTAACGTCAAATGAGCAAGCGGGCTTACCACAGCTGCGGTCCTCTGGCAGTCTGAAAGCTTTGCGCACAAGCCGGATGCTAAGCGCCTTCCTTTGCCTTTTGGCAGTGCTCGTGCATTGCCAGCACTAGGCGTGAATGGTCACTATCCAGCACACACGTTTCGTTGTGCCCGTTGCCAAGCGCTCTGGAGCACTGTTTATGACGAAAGCGGAACACCTCTTGCCGTTCCATTCTCAGAGCTCCTCAGTTAAGCAATCTGTGACTCTTGCTGCGAATGCCAGAGGAAAACATTTCCAATGCGTCTGGCAGGGAGAAACTGAACCTGGAGAACACCTTTGTCAGGAGCTTGCACCTGCACCTTACACACACACAGATTTGCAGCACATCTAAATGGCCAAGCTCTTTCTTAGGCAAGTTGAAATCTGCTGTCAAAAGGCTGTGCTCCTTGTCAGATGGAAGCAGCAGCACGCACATAGCAGTTTGGGAAGCACTAAAGAGCCACAGAAGAGCGTGGCCTAGCAAAATGGGCCAGGAAAAAGCATTTGCTACATGTGCCCTTGTTGTCGCCTAACAACAGGTAGCAGCACAAACCAGATGCGGGTGAAGTTCTTGCAGGCGACAGCTAACGTCAAATGAGCAAGCGGGCTTACCACAGCTGCGGTCCTCTGGCAGTCTGAAAGCTTTGCGCACAAGCCGGATTCTAAGCGCCTTCCTTTGCCTTTTGGCAGTGCTCGTGCATTGCCAGCACTAGGCGTGAATGGTCACTATCCCGCACACACGATTCGTTGTGCCCGTTGCCAAGCGCTCTGGAGCACTGTTTATGACGAAAGCGGAACACCTCTTGCCGTTCCATTCTCAGAGCTCCTCAGTTAAGCAATCTGCGACTCTTGCTGCGAATGCCAGAGGAAAACATTTCCAATGCGTCTGGCAGATAGAAACTGAACCTGGAGAACACCTTTGTCAGGAGCTGGCACCTGCACCTTACACACACACGGGTTTGCAGCACATCTAAATGGCCAAGCTCTTTCTTAGGCAAGTTGAAATCTGCTGTCAGAAGGCTGTGCTCCTTGTCAGATGGAAGCAGCAGCATGCACATAGCAGTTTGGCAAGCACTAAAGAGCCACAGAAGAGCGTGGCCTAGCAAAATGAAACAGGAAAAAGCATTTGCTACATGTGCCCTTGTTGTCGCCTAACAACAGGTAGCAGCATAAACCAGATGCGGGTGAAGTTCTTGCAGGCGACAGCTAACGTCAAACGAGCAAGCGGGCTTACCACAGCTCCGGTCCTCTTGCAGTCTGAAAGCTTTGCGCACAAGCCGTATTCTAAGCGCCTCCCTTGGCCTTTTGGCAGTGCTCGTGCATTGCCAGCATTAGGCGTGAATGGTCACTATCCCGCACACACGTTTCGTTGTGCCCGTTGCCAAGCGCTCTGGAGCACTGTTTATGACGAAAGCGGAACACCTCTTGCCGTTCCATTCTCAGAGCTCCTCAGTTAAGCAATCTACGACTCTTAGTGCGAATGCCAGAAGAAAACATTTCCAATGTGTCTGGGAAATAGAAATTGAACCTGGAGAATACCATTGTCAGGAGCTTGCACCTGCACCTTACACACACACGGGTTTGCAGCACATCTAAATGGCCAAGCTCTTTCTTAGGCAAGTTGAAAGCTGCTGTCAGAAGGTTGTGCTCCTTGTCAGATGGAAGCAGCAGCATGCACATAGCAGTTTGGCAAGTACTAAAGAGCCACAGAAGAGCGTGGCATAGCAAAATGAAACAGGAAAAAGCATTTGCTACATGTGCCCTTGTTGTCGCCTAACAACAGGTAGCAGCATAAACCAGATGCGGGTGAAGTTCTTGCAGGCGACAGCTAACGTCAAATGAGCAAGCGGGCTTACCACAGCTGCGGTCCTCTGGCAGTCTGAAAGCTTTGCACACAAGCCGGATGCTACGCCCCTTCCTTGGCCTTTTGGCAGTGATCCTGCATTGCCAGAACTAGGCGTGAATGGTCACTATCCCGCACACACGTTTCGTTGTGCCCGTTGCCAAGCGCTCTGGAGCACTGTTTATGACGAAAGCGGAACACCTCTTGCCGTTCCATTCTCAGAGCTCCTCAGTTAAGCAATCTGCGACTCTTGCTGCGAATGCCAGAGGAAAACATTTCCAATGCGTCTGGCAGATAGAAACTGAACCTGGAGAACACCTTTGTCAGGAGCTGGCACCTGCACCTTACACACACACGGGTTTGCAGCACATCTAAATGGCCAAGCTCTTTCTTAGGCAAGTTGAAAGCTGCTGTCAGAAGGTTGTGCTCCTTGTCAGATGGAAGCAGCAGCACTCACATAGCAGTTTGGGAAACACTAAAGAGCCACAGAAGAGCGTGGCCTAGCAAAATGGGCCAGGAAAAAGCATTTGCTACATGTGCCCTTGTTGTCGCCTAACAACAGGTAGCAGCATAAACCAGATGCGGGTGAAGTTCTTGCAGGTGACAGCTAACGTCAAACGAGCAAGCGGGCTTACCACAGCTCCGGTCCTCTTGCAGTCTGAAAGCTTTGCGCACAAGCCGGATTCTAAGCGCCTCCCTTGGCCTTTTGGCAGTGCTCCTGCATTGCCAGCATTAGGCGTGAATGCTCACTATCCCGCACACACGATTCGTTGTGCCCGTTGCCAAGCGCTCTGGAGCACTGTTTATGACGAAAGCGGAACACATCTTGCCGCTCCATTCTCAGAGCTCCTGAGTTAAGCAATCTGCGACTCTTGCTGCGAATGCCAGAGGAAAACATTTCCAATGTGTCTGGCAGGGAGAAACTGAACCTGGAGAACACCTTTGTCAGGAGCTTGCACCTGTACCTTACACACACACAGATTTGCAGCACATCTAAATGGCCAAGCTCTTTCTTAGGCAAGTTGAAAGCTGCTGTCAGAAGGCTGTGCTCCTTGTCAGATGGAAGCAGCAGCATGCACATAGCAGTTTGGCAAGCACTAAAGAGCCACAGAAGAGCGTGGCCTAGCAAAATGGGCCAGGAAAAAGCATTTGCTACATGTGCCCTTGTTGTCGCCTAACAACAGGTAGCAGCATAAACCAGATGCGGGTGAAGTTCTTGCAGGCGACAGCTAACGTCAAATGAGCAAGCGGGCTTACCACAGCTGCGGTCCTCTGGCAGTCTGAAAGCTTTGCGCACAAGCCGGATGCTAAGCGCCTTCCTTTGCCTTTTGGCAGTGCTCGTGCATTGCCAGCACTAGGCGTGAATGGTCACTATCCAGCACACACGTTTCGTTGTGCCCGTTGCCAAGCGCTCTGGAGCACTGTTTATGACGAAAGCGGAACACCTCTTGCCGTTCCATTCTCAGAGCTCCTCAGTTAAGCAATCTGCGACTCTTGCTGCGAATGCCAGAGGAAAACATTTCCAATGTGTCTGGCAGGGAGAAACTGAACCTGGAGAAAAGCTTTGTCAGGAGCTGGCACCTGCACCTTACACACACACGGGTTTGCAGCACATCTAAATGGCCAAGCTCTTTCTTAGGCAAGTTGAAAGCTGCTGTCAGAAGGTTGTGCTCCTTGTCAGATGGAAGCAGCAGCACTCACATAGCAGTTTGGGAAACACTAAAGAGCCACAGAAGAGCGTGGCCTAGCAAAATGGGCCAGGAAAAAGCATTTGCTACATGTGCCCTTGTTGTCGCCTAACAACAGGTAGCAGCATAAACCAGATGCGGGTGAAGTTCTTGCAGGTGACAGCTAACGTCAAACGAGCAAGCGGGCTTACCACAGCTGCGGTCCTCTTGCAGTCTGAAAGCTTTGCGCACAAGCCGGATTCTAAGCGCCTCCCTTGGCCTTTTGGCAGTGCTCCTGCATTGCCAGCATTAGGCGTGAATGCTCACTATCCCGCACACACGTTTCGTTGTGCCCGTTGCCAAGCGCTCTGGAGCACTGTTTATAACGAAAGCGGAACACATCTTGCCGCTCCATTCTCAGAGCTCCTGAGTTAAGCAATCTGCGACTCTTGCTGCGAATGCCAGAGGAAAACATTTCCAATGTGTCTGGCAGGGAGAAACTGAACCTGGAGAACACCTTTGTCAGGAGCTTGCACCTGTACCTTACACACACACAGATTTGCAGCACATCTAAATGGCCAAGCTCTTTCTTAGGCAAGTTGAAAGCTGCTGTCAGAAGGTTGTGCTCCTTGTCAGATGGAAGCAGCAGCATGCACATAGCAGTTTGGCAAGCACTAAAGAGCCACAGAAGAGCGTGGCCTAGCAAAATGGGCCAGGAAAAAGCATTTGCTACATGTGCCCTTGTTGTCGCCTAACAACAGGTAGCAGCATAAACCAGATGCGGGTGAAGTTCTTGCAGGCGACAGCTAACGTCAAATGAGCAAGCGGGCTTACCACAGCTGCGGTCCTCTGGCAGTCTGAAAGCTTTGCGCACAAGCCGGATGCTAAGCGCCTTCCTTTGCCTTTTGGCAGTGCTCGTGCATTGCCAGCACTAGGCGTGAATGGTCACTATCCAGCACACACGTTTCGTTGTGCCCGTTGCCAAGCGCTCTGGAGCACTGTTTATGACGAAAGCGGAACACCTCTTGCCGTTCCATTCTCAGAGCTCCTCAGTTAAGCAATCTGCGACTCTTGCTGCGAATGCCAGAGGAAAACATTTCCAATGTGTCTGGCAGGGAGAAACTGAACCTGGAGAAAAGCTTTGTCAGGAGCTGGCACCTGCACCTTACACACACACGGGTTTGCAGCACATCTAAATGGCCAAGCTCTTTCTTAGGCAAGTTGAAAGCTGCTGTCAGAAGGTTGTGCTCCTTGTCAGATGGAAGCAGCAGCACACACATAGCAGTTTGGCAAGCACTAAAGAGCCACAGAAGAGCGTGGCATAGCAAAATGAAACAGGAAAAAGCATTTGCTACATGTGCCCTTGTTGTCGCCTAACAACAGGTAGCAGCATAAACCAGATGCGGGTGAAGTTCTTGCAGGCGACAGCTAACGTCAAATGAGCAAGCGGGCTTATCACAGCTGCGGTCCTCTGGCAGTCTGAAAGCTTTGCGCACAAGCCGGATTCTAAGCGCCTTCCTTTGCCTTTTGGCAGTGCTCGTGCATTGCCAGCACTAGGCGTGAATGGTCACTATCCAGCACACACGTTTCGTTGTGCCCGTTGCCAAGCGCTCTGGAGCACTGTTTATGACGAAAGCGGAACACCTCTTGCCGTTCCATTCTCAGAGCTCCTCAGTTAAGCAATCTACGACTCTTAGTGCGAATGCCAGAGGAAAACATTTCCAATGTGTCTGGGAAATACAAATTGAACCTGGAGAATACCATTGTCAGGAGCTTGCACCTGCACCTTACACACACACGGGTTTGCAGCACATCTAAATGGCCAAGCTCTTTCTTAGGCAATTTGAAAGCTGCTGTCAGAAGGTTGTGCTCCTTGTCAGATGGAAGCAGCAGCATGCACATAGCAGTTTGGCAAGCACTAAAGAGCCACAGAAGAGCGTGGCCTAGCAAAATGAAACAGGAAAAAGCATTTGCTACATGTGCCCTTGTTGTCGCCTAACAACAGGTAGCAGCATAAACCAGATGCGGGTGAAGTTCTTGCAGGTGACAGCTAACGTCAAACGAGCAAGCGGGCTTACCACAGCTCCGGTCCTCTTGCAGTCTGAAAGCTTTGTGCACAAGCCGTATTCTAAGCGCCTCCCTTGGCCTTTTGGCAGTGCTCGTGCATTGCCAGCATTAGGCGTGAATGGTCACTATCCCGCACACACGATTCGTTGTGCCCGTTGCCAAGCGCTCTGGAGCACTGTTTATGACGAAAGCGGAACACCTCTTGCCGTTCCATTCTCAGAGCTCCTCAGTTAAGCAATCTGCGACTCTTGCTGCGAATGCCAGAGGAAAACATTTCCAATGTGTCTGGCAAGAGGAAACTGAACCTGGAGAAAAGCTTTGTCAGGAGCTGGCACCTGCACCTTACACACACACGGGTTTGCAGCACATCTAAATGGCCAAGCTCTTTCTTAGGCAAGTTGAAAGCTGCTGTCAGAAGGTTTTGCTCCTTGTCAGATGGAAGCAGCAGCACGCACATAGCAGTTTGGCAAGCACTAAAGAGCCACAGAAGAGCGTGGCATAGCAAAATGAAACAGGAAAAAGCATTTGCTACATGTGCCCTTGTTGTCGCCTAACAATAGGTAGCAGCATAAACCAGATGCGGGTGAAGTTCTTGCAGGCGACAGCTAACGTCAAATGAGCAAGCGGGCTTACCACAGCTGCGGTCCTCTGGCAGTCTGAAAGCTTTGCGCACAAGCCGCATTCTAAGCGCCTCCCTTGGCCTTTTGGCAGTGCTCCTGCATTGCCAGCACTAGGCGTGAATGGTCACTATCCAGCACACACGTTTCGTTGTGCCCGTTGCCAAGCGCTCTGGAGCACTGTTTATGACGAAAGCGGAACACCTCTTGCCGTTCCATTCTCAGAGCTCCTCAGTTAAGCAATCTGTGACTCTTGCTGCGAATGCCAGAGGAAAACATTTCCAATGCGTCTGGCAGGGAGAAACTGAACCTGGAGAACACCTTTGTCAGGAGCTTGCACCTGCACCTTACACACACACAGATTTGCAGCACATCTAAATGGCCAAGCTCTTTCTTAGGCAAGTTGAAAGCTGCTGTCAAAAGGCTGTGCTCCTTGCCAGATGGAAGCAGCAGCACGCACATAGCAGTTTGGGAAGCACTAAAGAGCCACAGAAGAGCGTGGCCTAGCAAAATGGGCCAGGAAAAAGCATTTGCTACATGTGCCCTTGTTGTCGCCTAACAACAGGTAGCAGCACAAACCAGATGCGGGTGAAGTTCTTGCAGGCGACAGCTAACGTCAAATGAGCAAGCGGGCTTACCACAGCTGCGGTCCTCTGGCAGTCTGAAAGCTTTGCGCACAAGCCGGATTCTAAGCGCCTCCCTTGGCCTTTTGGCAGTGCTCGTGCATTGCCAGCACTAGGCGTGAATGGTCACTATCCAGCACACACGTTTCGTTGTGCCCGTTGCCAAGCGCTCTGGAGCACTGTTTATGACGAAAGCGGAACACCTCTTGCCGTTCCATTCTCAGAGCTCCTCAGTTAAGCAATCTGCGACTCTTGCTGCGAATGCCAGAGGAAAACATTTCCAATGCGTCTGGCAGATAGAAACTGAACCTGGAGAACACCTTTGTCAGGAGCTGGCACCTGCACCTTACACACACACGGGTTTGCAGCACATCTAAATGGCCAAGCTCTTTCTTAAGCAAGTTGAAAGCTGCTGTCAGAAGGCTGTGCTCCTTATCAGATGGAAGCAGCAGCACGCACATAGCAGTTGGGCAAGCACTAAAGAGCCACAGAAGAGCGTGGCATAGCAAAATGAAACAGGAAAAAGCATTTGCTACATGTGCCCTTGTTGTCGCCTAACAACAGGTAGCAGCATAAACCAGATGCGGGTGAAGTTCTTGCAGGCGACAGCTAACGTCAAATGAGCAAGCGGGCTTACCACAGCTGCGGTCCTCTGGCAGTCTGAAAGCTTTGCGCACAAGCCGGATGCTACGCCCCTTCCTTGGCCTTTTGGCAGTGCTCCTGCATTGCCAGCACTAGGCGTGAATGCTCACTATCCCGCACACACGATTCGTTATGCCCGTTACCAAGCGCTCAGGAGCACTGTTTATGACGAAAGCGGAACACCTCTTGCCGTTCCATTCTCAGAGCTCCTCAGTTAAGCAATCTGCGACTCTTGCTGCGAATGCCAGAGGAAAACATTTCCAATGCGTCTGGCAGGGAGAAACTGAACCTGGAGAAAAGCTTTGTCAGGAGCTGGCACCTGCACCTTACACACACACGGGTTTGCAGCACATCTAAATGGCCAAGCTCTTTCTTAGGCAAGTTGAAAGCTGCTGTCAGAAGGTTGTGCTCCTTGTCAGATGGAAGCAGCAGCACTCACATAGCAGTTTGGCAAGCACTAAAGAGCCACAGAAGAGCGTGGCCTAGCAAAATGAAACAGGAAAAAGCATTTGCTACATGTGCCCTTGTTGTCGCCTAACAACAGGTAGCAGCATAAACCAGATGCGGGTGAAGTTCTTGCAGGTGACAGCTAACGTCAAACGAGCAAGCGGGCTTACCACAGCTCCGGTCCTCTGGCAGTCTGAAAGCTTTGCGCACAAGCCGCATTCTAAGCGCCTCCCTTGGCCTTTTGGCAGTGCTCCTGCATTGCCAGCACCAGGCGTGAATGGTCACTATCCAGCACACACGTTTCGTTGTGCCCGTTGCCAAGCGCTCTGGAGCACTGTTTATGACGAAAGCGGAACACCTCATGCCGTTCCATTCTCAGAGCTCCTCAGTTAAGCAATCTGCGACTCTTGCTGCGAATGCCAGAGGAAAACATTTCCAATGCGTCTGGCAGGGAGAAACTGAACCTGGAGAACACCTTTGTCAGGAGCTTGCACCTGCACCTTACACACACACGGGTTTGCAGCACATCTAAATGGCCAAGCTCTTTCTTAGGCAAGTTGAAATCTGCTGTCAGAAGGCTGTGCTCCTTGTCAGATGGAAGCAGCAGCATGCACATAGCAGTTTGGCAAGCACTAAAGAGCCACAGTAGAGCGTGGCATAGCAAAATGGGCCAGGAAAAAGCATTTGCTACATGTGCCCTTGTTGTCGCCTAACAACAGGTAGCAGCATAAACCAGATGCGGGTGAAGTTCTTGCAGGCGACAGCTAACGTCAAATGAGCAAGCGGGCTTACCACAGCTGCGGTCCTCTGGCAGTCTGAAAGCTTTGCGCACGAGCCGGATTCTAAGCGCCTTCCTTTGCCTTTTGGCAGTGCTCCTGCATTGCCAGCACTAGGCGTGAATGGTCACTATCCAGCACACACGTTTCGTTGTGCCCGTTGCCAAGCGCTCTGGAGCACTGTTTATGACGAAAGCGGAACACCTCTTGCCGTTCCATTCTCAGAGCTCCTCAGTTAAGCAATCTGTGACTCTTGCTGCGAATGCCAGAGGAAAACATTTCCAATGCGTCTGGCAGGGAGAAACTGAACCTGGAGAACACCTTTGTCAGGAGCTTGCACCTGCACCTTACACACACACAGATTTGCAGCACATCTAAATGGCCAAGCTCTTTCTTAGGCAAGTTGAAAGCTGCTGTCAAAAGGCTGTGCTCCTTGCCAGATGGAAGCAGCAGCACGCACATAGCAGTTTGGGAAGCACTAAAGAGCCACAGAAGAGCGTGGCCTAGCAAAATGGGCCAGGAAAAAGCATTTGCTACATGTGCCCTTGTTGTCGCCTAACAACAGGTAGCAGCACAAACCAGATGCGGGTGAAGTTCTTGCAGGCGACAGCTAACGTCAAATGAGCAAGCGGGCTTACCACAGCTGCGGTCCTCTGGCAGTCTGAAAGCTTTGCGCACAAGCCGGATTCTAAGCGCCTCCCTTGGCCTTTTGGCAGTGCTCGTGCATTGCCAGCACTAGGCGTGAATGGTCACTATCCAGCACACACGTTTCGTTGTGCCCGTTGCCAAGCGCTCTGGAGCACTGTTTATGACGAAAGCGGAACACCTCTTGCCGTTCCATTCTCAGAGCTCCTCAGTTAAGCAATCTACGACTCTTAGTGCGAATGCCAGAGGAAAACATTTCCAATGTGTCTGGGAAATAGAAATTGAACCTGGAGAATACCATTGTCAGGAGCTTGCACCTGCACCTTACACACACACGGGTTTGCAGCACATCTAAATGGCCAAGCTCTTTCTTTGGCAATTTGAAAGCTGCTGTCAGAAGGTTGTGCTCCTTGTCAGATGGAAGCAGCAGCATGCACATAGCAGTTTGGCAAGCACTAAAGAGCCACAGAAGAGCGTGGCATAGCAAAATGAAACAGGAAAAAGCATTTGCTACATGTGCCCTTGTTGTCGCCTAACAACAGGTAGCAGCATAAACCAGATGCGGGTGAAGTTCTTGCAGGCGACAGCTAACGTCAAATGAGCAAGCGGGCTTACCACAGCTGCGGTCCTCTGGCAGTCTGAAAGCTTTGCACACAAGCCGGATGCTACGCCCCTTCCTTGGCCTTTTGGCAGTGCTCGTGCATTGCCAGAACTAGGCGTGAATGGTCACTATCCCGCACACACGTTTCGTTGTGCCCGTTGCCAAGCGCTCTGGAGCACTGTTTATGACGAAAGCGGAACACCTCTTGCCGTTCCATTCTCAGAGCTCCTCAGTTAAGCAATCTGCGACTCTTGCTGCGAATGCCAGAGGAAAACATTTCCAATGCGTCTGGCAGATAGAAACTGAACCTGGAGAACACCTTTGTCAGGAGCTGGCACCTGCACCTTACACACACACGGGTTTGCAGCACATCTAAATGGCCAAGCTCTTTCTTAAGCAAGTTGAAAGCTGCTGTCAGAAGGCTGTGCTCCTTATCAGATGGAAGCAGCAGCACGCACATAGCAGTTGGGCAAGCACTAAAGAGCCACAGAAGAGCGTGGCATAGCAAAATGAAACAGGAAAAAGCATTTGCTACATGTGCCCTTGTTGTCGCCTAACAACAGGTAGCAGCATAAACCAGATGCGGGTGAAGTTCTTGCAGGTGACAGCTAACGTCAAACGAGCAAGCGGGCTTACCACAGCTCCGGTCCTCTTGCAGTCTGAAAGCTTTGCGCACAAGCCGTATTCTAAGCGCCTCCCTTGGCCTTTTGGCAGTGCTCGTGCATTGCCAGCACTAGGCGTGAATGGTCACTATCCCGCACACACGTTTCGTTGTGCCCGTTGCCAAGCGCTCTGGAGCACTGTTTATGACAAAAGCAGAACACCTCTTGCCGTTCCATTCTCAGAGCTCCTCAGTTAAGCCATCTGTGACTGTTGGTGCGAATGCCAGAGGAAAACATTTCCAATGCGTCTGGCAGGGAGAAACTGAACATGGAGAACACCTTTGTCAGGAGCTTGCACCTGCACCTTACACACACACAGATTTGCAGCACATCTAAATGGCCAAGCTCTTTCTTAGGCAAGTTGAAAGCTGCTGTCAAAAGGCTGTGCTCCTTGTCAGATGGAAGCAGCAGCACGCACATAGCAGTTTGGGAAGCACTAAAGAGCCACAGAAGAGCGTGGCCTAGCAAAATGGGCCAGGAAAAAGCATTTGCTACATGTGCCCTTGTTGTCGCCTAACAACAGGTAGCAGCACAAACCAGATGCGGGTGAAGTTCTTGCAGGCGACAGCTAACGTCAAATGAGCAAGCGGGCTTACCACAGCTGCGGTCCTCTGGCAGTCTGAAAGCTTTGCGCACAAGCCGGATTCTAAGCGCCTCCCTTGGCCTTTTGGCAGTGCTCGTGCATTGACACCACTAGGCGTGAATGGTCACTATCCCGCACACACGTTTCGTTGTACCCGTTGCCAAGCGCTCTGGAGCACTGTTTATGACGAAAGCGGAACACCTCTTGCCGTTCCATTCTCAGAGCTCCTCAGTTAAGCAATCTGTGACTGTTGGTGCGAATGCCAGAGGAAAACATTTCCAATGCGTCTGGCAGATAGAAACTGAACCTGGAGAACACCTTTGTCAGGAGCTTGCACCTGCACCTTACACACACACGGGTTTGCAGCACATCTAAATGGCCAAGCTCTTTCTTAGGCAATTTGAAAGCTGCTGTCAGAAGGCTGTGCTCCTTGTCAGATGGAAGCAGCAGCACGCACATAGCAGTTTGGCAAGCACTAAAGAGCCACAGAAGAGCGTGGCATAGCAAAATGAAACAGGAAAAAGCATTTGCTACATGTGCCCTTGTTGTCGCCTAACAACAGGTAGCAGCATAAACCAGATGCGGGTGAAGTTCTTGCAGGCGACAGCTAACGTCAAATGAGCAAGCGGGCTTACCACAGCTGCGGTCCTCTGGCAGTCTGAAAGCTTTGCGCACAAGCCGGATTCTAAGCGCCTTCCTTTGCCTTTTGGCAGTGCTCGTGCATTGCCAGCACTAGGCGTGAATGGTCACTATCCAGCACACACGTTTCGTTGTGCCCGTTGCCAAGCGCTCTGGAGCACTGTTTATGACGAAAGCGGAACACCTCTTGCCGTTCCATTCTCAGAGCTCCTCAGTTAAGCAATCTGCGACTCTTGCTGCGAATGCCAGAGGAAAACATTTCCAATGTGTCTGGCAGGGAGAAACTGAACCTGGAGAAAAGCTTTGTCAGGAGCTGGCACCTGCACCTTACACACACACGGGTTTGCAGCACATCTAAATGGCCAAGCTCTTTCTTAGGCAAGTTGAAAGCTGCTGTCAGAAGGCTGTGCTCCTTGTCAGATGGAAGCAGCAGCACTCACATAGCAGTTTTGGAAGCACTAAAGAGCCACAGAAGAGCGTGGCCTAGCAAAATGGGCCAGGAAAAAGCATTTGCTACATGTGCCCTTGTTGTCGCCTAACAACAGGTAGCAGCATAAACCAGATGCGGGTGAAGTTCTTGCAGGCGACAGCTAACGTCAAATGAGCAAGCGGGCTTACCACAGCTGCGGTCCTCTGGCAGTCTGAAAGCTTTGCACACAAGCCGGATTCTAAGCGCCTCCCTTGGCCTTTTGGCAGTGCTCCTGCATTGCCAGCACTAGGCGTGAATGGTCACTATCCAGCACACACGTTTCGTTGTGCCCATTGCCAAGCGCTCTGGAGCACTGTTTATGGCGAAAGCGGAACACCTCTTGCCGTTCCATTCTCAGAGCTCCTCAGTTAAGCAATCTGCGACTCTTGCTGCGAATGCCAGAGGAAAATATTTCCAATGCGTCTGGCAGATAGAAACTGAACCTGGAGAATACCATTGTCAGGAGCTTGCACCTGTACCTTACACACACACGGGTTTGCAGCACATCTAAATGGCCAAGCTCTTTCTTAGGCAAGTTGAAAGCTGCTGTCAGAAGGTTGTGCTCCTTGTCAGATAGAAGTAGCAGCATGCACATAGCAGTTTGGCAAGCACTAAAGAGCCACAGAAGAGCGTGGCATAGCAAAATGAAACAGGAAAAAGCATTTGCTACATGTGCCCTTGTTGTCGCCTAACAACAGGTAGCAGCATAAACCAGATGCGGGTGAAGTTCTTGCAGGCGACAGCTAACGTCAAATGAGCAAGCGGGCTTACCACAGCTGCGGTCCTCTGGCAGTCTGAAAGCTTTGCGCACAAGCCGGATGCTACGCCCCTTCCTTGGCCTTTTGGCAGTGCTCCTGCATTGCCAGCACTAGGCGTGAATGGTCACTATCCCGCACACACGATTCGTTGTGCCCGTTGCCAAGCGCTCTGGAGCACTGTTTATGACGAAAGCGGAACACCTCTTGCCGTTCCATTCTCAGAGCTCCTCAGTTAAGCAATCTGCGACTCTTGCTGCGAATGCCAGAGGAAAACATTTCCAATGCGTCTGGCAGGGAGAAACTGAACTTGGAGAAAAGCTTTGTCAGGAGCTGGCACCTGCACCTTACACACACACGGGTTTGCAGCACATCTAAATGGCCAAGCTCTTTCTTAGGCAAGTTGAAAGCTGCTGTCAGAAGGTTGTGCTCCTTGTCAGATGGAAGCAGCAGCACGCACATAGCAGTTTGGCAAGCACTAAAGAGCCACAGAAGAGCGTGGCATAGCAAAATGAAACAGGAAAAAGCATTTGCTACATGTGCCCTTGTTGTCGCCTAACAACAGGTAGCAGCATAAACCAGATGCGGGTGAAGTTCTTGCAGGCGACAGCTAACGTCAAATGAGCAAGCGGGCTTACCACAGCTGCGGTCCTCTGGCAGTCTGAAAGCTTTGCACACAAGCCGCATGCTACGCCCCTTCCTTGGCCTTTTGGCAGTGCTCGTGCATTGCCAGCACTAGGCGTGAATGGTCACTATCCCGCACACACAATTCGTTGTGCCCGTTGCCAAGCGCTCTGGAGCACTGTTTATGACGAAAGCGGAACACCTCTTGCCGTTCCATTCTCAGAGCTCCTCAGTTAAGCAATCTGCGACTCTTGCTGCGAATGCCAGAGGAAAATATTTCCAATGCGTCTGGCAGATAGAAACTGAACCTGGAGAATACCATTGTCAGGAGCTTGCACCTGTACCTTACACACACACGGGTTTGCAGCACATCTAAATGGCCAAGCTCTTTCTTAGGCAAGTTGAAAGCTGCTGTCAGAAGGTTGTGCTCCTTGTCAGATAGAAGCAGCAGCATGCACATAGCAGTTTGGCAAGCACTAAAGAGCCACAGAAGAGCGTGGCATAGCAAAATGAAACAGGAAAAAGCATTTGCTACATGTGCCCTTGTTGTCGCCTAACAACAGGTAGCAACATAAACCAGATGCGGGTGAAGTTCTTGCAGGCGACAGCTAACGTCAAATGAGCAAGCGGGCTTACCACAGCTGCGGTCCTCTGGCAGTCTGAAAGCTTTGCGCACAAGCCGGATTCTAAGCGCCTCCCTTGGCCTTTTGGCAGTGCTCCTGCATTGCCAGCACTAGGCGTGAATGGTCACTATCCAGCACACACGTTTTGTTGTGCCCGTTGCCAAGCGCTCTGGAGCACTGTTTATGACGAAAGCGGAACACCTCTTGCCGTTCCATTCTCAGAGCTCCTCAGTTAAGCAATCTGCGACTCTTGCTGCGAATGCCAGAGGAAAACATTTCCAATGTGTCTGGCAGGGAGAAACTGAACCTGGAGAAAAGCTTTGTCAGGAGCTGGCACCTGCACCTTACACACACACGGGTTTGCAGCACATCTAAATGGCCAAGCTCTTTCTTAGGCAAGTTGAAAGCTGCTGTCAGAAGGTTGTGCTCCTTGTCAGATGGAAGCAGCAGCATGCACATAGCAGTTTGGCAAGCACTAAAGAGCCACAGAAGAGCGTGGCATAGCAAAATGAAACAGGAAAAAGCATTTGCTACATGTGCCCTTGTTGTCGCCTAACAACAGGTAGCAGCATAAACCAGATGCGGGTGAAGTTCTTGCAGGCGACAGCTAACGTCAAATGAGCAAGCGGGCTTACCACAGCTGCGGTCCTCTGGCAGTCTGAAAGCTTTGCGCACAAGCCGCATGCTACGCCCCTTCCTTGGCCTTTTGGCAGTGCTCCTGCATTGCCAGCACCAGGCGTGAATGGTCACTATCCCGCACACACGATTCGTTGTGCCCGTTGCCAAGCGCTCTGGAGCACTGTTTATGACGAAAGCGGAACACCTCTTGCCGTTCCATTCTCAGAGCTCCTCAGTTAAGCAATCTGCGACTCTTGCTGCGAATGCCAGAGGAAAACATTTCCAATGTGTCTGGCAGGGAGAAACTGAACCTGGAGAACACCTTTGTCAGGAGCTTGCACCTGTACCTTACACACACACAGATTTGCAGCACATCTAAATGGCCAAGCTCTTTCTTAGGCAAGTTGAAAGCTGCTGTCAGAAGGTTGTGCTCCTTGTCAGATGGAAGCAGCAGCATGCACATAGCAGTTTGGCAAGCACTAAAGAGCCACAGAAGAGCGTGGCATAGCAAAATGAAACAGGAAAAAGCATTTGCTACATGTGCCCTTGTTGTCGCCTAACAACAGGTAGCAGCATAAACCAGATGCGGGTGAAGTTCTTGCAGGCGACAGCTAACGTCAAATGAGCAAGCGGGCTTACCACAGCTGCGGTCCTCTGGCAGTCTGAAAGCTTTGCGCACAAGCCGGATTCTAAGCGCCTCCCTTGGCCTTTTGGCAGTGCTCCTGCATTGCCAGCACTAGGCGTGAATGGTCACTATCCAGCACACACGTTTCGTTGTGCCCGTTGCCAAGCGCTCTGGAGCACTGTTTATGACGAAAGCGGAACACCTCTTGCCGTTCCATTCTCAGAGCTCCTCAGTTAAGCAATCTGCGACTCTTGCTGCGAATGCCAGAGGAAAACATTTCCAATGTGTCTGGCAGGGAGAAACTGAACTTGGAGAAAAGCTTTGTCAGGAGCTGGCACCTGCACCTTACACACACACGGGTTTGCAGCACATCTAAATGGCCAAGCTCTTTCTTAGGCAAGTTGAAAGCTGCTGTCAGAAGGTTGTGCTCCTTGTCAGATGGAAGCAGCAGCACGCACATAGCAGTTTGGCAAGCACTAAAGAGCCACAGAAGAGCGTGGCATAGCAAAATGAAACAGGAAAAAGCATTTGCTACATGTGCCCTTGTTGTCGCCTAACAACAGGTAGCAGCATAAACCAGATGCGGGTGAAGTTCTTGCAGGCGACAGCTAACGTCAAATGAGCAAGCGGGCTTACCACAGCTGCGGTCCTCTGGCAGTCTGAAAGCTTTGCGCACAAGCCGCATGCTACGCCCCTTCCTTGGCCTTTTGGCAGTGCTCCTGCATTGCCAGCACTAGGCGTGAATGGTCACTATCCAGCACACACGATTCGTTGTGCCCGTTGCCAAGCGCTCTGGAGCACTGTTTATGACGAAAGCGGAACACCTCTTGCCGTTCCATTCTCAGAGCTCCTGAGTTAAGCAATCTGCGACTCTTGCTGCGAATGCCAGAGGAAAATATTTCCAATGCGTCTGGCAGATAGAAACTGAACCTGGAGAATACCATTGTCAGGAGCTTGCACCTGTACCTTACACACACACGGGTTTGCAGCACATCTAAATGGCCAAGCTCTTTCTTAGGCAAGTTGAAAGCTGCTGTCAGAAGGTTGTGCTCCTTATCAGATAGAAGCAGCAGCATGCACATAGCAGTTTGGCAAGCACTAAAGAGCCACAGAAGAGCGTGGCATAGCAAAATGAAACAGGAAAAAGCATTTGCTACATGTGCCCTTGTTGTCGCCTAACAACAGGTAGCAGCATAAACCAGATGCGGGTGAAGTTCTTGCAGGCGACAGCTAACGTCAAATGAGCAAGCGGGCTTACCACAGCTGCGGTCCTCTGGCAGTCTGAAAGCTTTGCGCACAAGCCGCATTCTAAGCGCCTCCCTTGGCCTTTTGGCAGTGCTCCTGCATTGCCAGCACTAGGCGTGAATGGTCACTATCCAGCACACACGTTTCGTTGTGCCCGTTGCCAAGCGCTCTGGAGCACTGTTTATGACGAAAGCGGAACACCTCTTGCCGTTCCATTCTCAGAGCTCCTCAGTTAAGCAATCTGCGACTCTTGCTGCGAATGCCAGAGGAAAACATTTCCAATGTGTCTGGCAGGGAGAAACTGAACCTGGAGAAAAGCTTTGTCAGGAGCTGGCACCTGCACCTTACACACACACGGGTTTTCAGCACATCTAAATGGCCAAGCTCTTTCTTAGGCAAGTTGAAATCTGCTGTCAGAAGGCTGTGCTCCTTGTCAGATGGAAGCAGCAGCACGCACATAGCTGTTTGGCAAGCACTTAAGAGCCACAGAAGAGCGTGGCATAGCAAAATGAAACAGGAAAAAGCATTTGCTACATGTGCCCTTGTTGTCGCCTAACAACAGGTAGCAGCATAAACCAGATGCGGGTGAAGTTCTTGCAGGCGACAGCTAACGTCAAATGAGCAAGCGGGCTTACCACAGCTGCGGTCCTCTGGCAGTCTGAAAGCTTTGCGCACAAGCCGCATGCTACGCCCCTTCCTTGGCCTTTTGGCAGTGCTCCTGCATTGCCAGCACTAGGCGTGAATGGTCACTATCCAGCACACACGATTCGTTGTGCCCGTTGCCAAGCGCTCTGGAGCACTGTTTATGACGAAAGCGGAACACCTCTTGCCGTTCCATTCTCAGAGCTCCTGAGTTAAGCAATCTGCGACTCTTGCTGCGAATGCCAGAGGAAAATATTTCCAATGCGTCTGGCAGATAGAAACTGAACCTGGAGAATACCATTGTCAGGAGCTTGCACCTGTACCTTACACACACACGGGTTTGCAGCACATCTAAATGGCCAAGCTCTTTCTTAGGCAAGTTGAAAGCTGCTGTCAGAAGGTTGTGCTCCTTATCAGATAGAAGCAGCAGCATGCACATAGCAGTTTGGCAAGCACTAAAGAGCCACAGAAGAGCGTGGCATAGCAAAATGAAACAGGAAAAAGCATTTGCTACATGTGCCCTTGTTGTCGCCTAACAACAGGTAGCAGCATAAACCAGATGCGGGTGAAGTTCTTGCAGGCGACAGCTAACGTCAAATGAGCAAGCGGGCTTACCACAGCTGCGGTCCTCTGGCAGTCTGAAAGCTTTGCGCACAAGCCGGATTCTAAGCGCCTCCCTTGGCCTTTTGGCAGTGCTCCTGCATTGCCAGCACTAGGCGTGAATGGTCACTATCCAGCACACACGTTTCGTTGTGCCCGTTGCCAAGCGCTCTGGAGCACTGTTTATGACGAAAGCGGAACACCTCTTGCCGTTCCATTCTCAGAGCTCCTCAGTTAAGCAATCTGCGACTCTTGCTGCGAATGCCAGAGGAAAACATTTCCAATGTGTCTGGCAGGGAGAAACTGAACCTGGAGAAAAGCTTTGTCAGGAGCTGGCACCTGCACCTTACACACACACGGGTTTGCAGCACATCTAAATGGCCAAGCTCTTTCTTCGGCAAGATGAAAGCTGCTGTCAGAAGGCTGTGCTCCTTGTCAGATGGAAGCAGCAGCACGCACATAGCAGTTTGGCAAGCACTAAAGAGCCACAGAAGAGCATGGCATAGCAAAATGAAACAGGAAAAAGCATTTGCTACATGTACCCTTGTTGTCGCCTAACAACAGGTAGCAGCATAAACCAGATGCGGGTGAAGTTCTTGCAGGCGACAGCTAACGTCAAATGAGCAAGCGGGCTTACCACAGCTGCGGTCCTCTGGCAGTCTGAAAGCTTTGCACACAAGCCGGATGCTACGCCCCTTCCTTGGCCTTTTGGCAGTGCTCGTGCATTGCCAGCACTAGGCGTGAATGGTCACTATCCAGCACACACGTTTCGTTGTGCCCGTTGCCAAGCGCTCTGGAGCACTGTTTATGACGAAAGCGGAACACCTCTTGCCGTTCCATTCTCAGAGCTCCTCAGTTAAGCAATCTGCGACTCTTGCTGCGAATGCCAGAGGAAAATATTTCCAATGTGTCTGGCAGATAGAAACTGAACCTGGAGAACACCTTTGTCAGGAGCTGGCACCTGCACCTTACACACACACGGGTTTGCAGCACATCTAAATGGCCAAGCTCTTTCTTAGGCAAGTTGAAAGCTGCTGTCAGAAGGTTGTGCTCCTTGTCAGATGGAAGCAGCAGCACGCACATAGCAGTTTGGCAAGCACTAAAGAGCCACAGAAGAGCGTGGCATAGCAAAATGAAACAGGAAAAAGCATTTGCTACATGTGCCCTTGTTGTCGCCTAACAACAGGTAGCAGCATAAACCAGATGCGGGTGAAGTTCTTGCAGGCGACAGCTAACGTCAAATGAGCAAGCGGGCTTACCACAGCTGCGGTCCTCTGGCAGTCTGAAAGCTTTGCGCACAAGCCGCATGCTACGCCCCTTCCTTGGCCTTTTGGCAGTGCTCCTGCATTGCCAGCACTAGGCGTGAATGGTCACTATCCAGCACACACGATTCGTTGTGCCCGTTGCCAAGCGCTCTGGAGCACTGTTTATGACGAAAGCGGAACACCTCTTGCCGTTCCATTCTCAGAGCTCCTGAGTTAAGCAATCTGCGACTCTTGCTGCGAATGCCAGAGGAAAATATTTCCAATGCGTCTGGCAGATAGAAACTGAACCTGGAGAATACCATTGTCAGGAGCTTGCACCTGTACCTTACACACACACGGGTTTGCAGCACATCTAAATGGCCAAGCTCTTTCTTAGGCAAGTTGAAAGCTGCTGTCAGAAGGTTGTGCTCCTTATCAGATAGAAGCAGCAGCATGCACATAGCAGTTTGGCAAGCACTAAAGAGCCACAGAAGAGCGTGGCATAGCAAAATGAAACAGGAAAAAGCATTTGCTACATGTGCCCTTGTTGTCGCCTAACAACAGGTAGCAGCATAAACCAGATGCGGGTGAAGTTCTTGCAGGCGACAGCTAACGTCAAATGAGCAAGCGGGCTTACCACAGCTGCGGTCCTCTGGCAGTCTGAAAGCTTTGCGCACAAGCCGGATTCTAAGCGCCTCCCTTGGCCTTTTGGCAGTGCTCCTGCATTGCCAGCACTAGGCGTGAATGGTCACTATCCAGCACACACGTTTCGTTGTGCCCGTTGCCAAGCGCTCTGGAGCACTGTTTATGACGAAAGCGGAACACCTCTTGCCGTTCCATTCTCAGAGCTCCTCAGTTAAGCAATCTGCGACTCTTGCTGCGAATGCCAGAGGAAAACATTTCCAATGTGTCTGGCAGGGAGAAACTGAACCTGGAGAAAAGCTTTGTCAGGAGCTGGCACCTGCACCTTACACACACACGGGTTTTCAGCACATCTAAATGGCCAAGCTCTTTCTTAGGCAAGTTGAAATCTGCTGTCAGAAGGCTGTGCTCCTTGTCAGATGGAAGCAGCAGCACGCACATAGCAGTTTGGCAAGCACTAAAGAGCCACAGAAGAGCGTGGCATAGCAAAATGAAACAGGAAAAAGCATTTGCTACATGTGCCCTTGTTGTCGCCTAACAACAGGTAGCAGCATAAACCAGATGCGGGTGAAGTTCTTGCAGGCGACAGCTAACGTCAAATGAGCAAGCGGGCTTACCACAGCTGCGGTCCTCTGGCAGTCTGAAAGCTTTGCGCACAAGCCGCATGCTACGCCCCTTCCTTGGCCTTTTGGCAGTGCACCTGCATTGCCAGCACTAGGCGTGAATGGTCACTATCCAGCACACACGATTCGTTGTGCCCGTTGCCAAGCGCTCTGGAGCACTGTTTATGACGAAAGCGGAACACCTCTTGCCGTTCCATTCTCAGAGCTCCTGAGTTAAGCAATCTGCGACTCTTGCTGCGAATGCCAGAGGAAAATATTTCCAATGCGTCTGGCAGATAGAAACTGAACCTGGAGAATACCATTGTCAGGAGCTTGCACCTGTACCTTACACACACACGGGTTTGCAGCACATCTAAATGGCCAAGCTCTTTCTTAGGCAAGTTGAAAGCTGCTGTCAGAAGGTTGTGCTCCTTATCAGATAGAAGCAGCAGCATGCACATAGCAGTTTGGCAAGCACTAAAGAGCCACAGAAGAGCGTGGCCTAGCAAAATGAAACAGGAAAAAGCATTTGCTACATGTGCCCTTGTTGTCGCCTAACAACAGGTAGCAGCATAAACCAGATGCGGGTGAAGTTCTTGCAGGCGACAGCTAACGTCAAATGAGCAAGCGGGCTTACCACAGCTGCGGTCCTCTGGCAGTCTGAAAGCTTTGCGCACAAGCCGGATTCTAAGCGCCTCCCTTGGCCTTTTGGCAGTGCTCCTGCATTGCCAGCACTAGGCGTGAATGGTCACTATCCAGCACACACGTTTCGTTGTGCCCGTTGCCAAGCGCTCTGGAGCACTGTTTATGACGAAAGCGGAACACCTCTTGCCGTTCCATTCTCAGAGCTCCTCAGTTAAGCAATCTGCGACTCTTGCTGCGAATGCCAGAGGAAAACATTTCCAATGTGTCTGGCAGGGAGAAACTGAACCTGGAGAAAAGCTTTGTCAGGAGCTGGCACCTGCACCTTACACACACACGGGTTTTCAGCACATCTAAATGGCCAAGCTCTTTCTTAGGCAAGTTGAAAGCTGCTGTCAGAAGGCTGTGCTCCTTGTCAGATGGAAGCAGCAGCACGCACATAGCAGTTTGGCAAGCACTTAAGAGCCACAGAAGAGCGTGGCATAGCAAAATGAAACAGGAAAAAGCATTTGCTACATGTGCCCTTGTTGTCGCCTAACAACAGGTAGCAGCATAAACCAGATGCGGGTGAAGTTCTTGCAGGCGACAGCTAACGTCAAATGAGCAAGCGGGCTTACCACAGATGCGGTCCTCTGGCAGTCTGAAAGCTTTGCGCACAAGCCGGATTCTAAGCGCCTCCCTTGGCCTTTTGGCAGTGCTCCTGCATTGCCAGCATTAGGCGTGAATGGTCACTATCCCGCACACACGTTTCGTTGTGCCCGTTGCCAAGCGCTCTGGAGCACTGTTTATGACGAAAGCGGAACACCTCTTGCCGTTCCATTCTCAGAGCTCCTCAGTTAAGCAATCTGCGACTCTTGCTGCGAATGCCAGAGGAAAACATTTCCAATGTGTCTGGCAGGGAGAAACTGAACCTGGAGAAAAGCTTTGTCAGGAGCTGGCACCTGCACCTTACACACACACGGGTTTGCAGCACATCTAAATGGCCAAGCTCTTTCTTCGGCAAGATGAAAGCTGCTGTCAGAAGGCTGTGCTCCTTGTCAGATGGAAGCAGCAGCACGCACATAGCAGTTTGGCAAGCACTAAAGAGCCACAGAAGAGCATGGCATAGCAAAATGAAACAGGAAAAAGCATTTGCTACATGTACCCTTGTTGTCGCCTAACAACAGGTAGCAGCATAAACCAGATGCGGGTGAAGTTCTTGCAGGCGACAGCTAACGTCAAATGAGCAAGCGGGCTTACCACAGCTGCGGTCCTCTGGCAGTCTGAAAGCTTTGCACACAAGCCGGATGCTACGCCCCTTCCTTGGCCTTTTGGCAGTGCTCGTGCATTGCCAGCACTAGGCGTGAATGGTCACTATCCAGCACACACGATTCGTTGTGCCCGTTGCCAAGCGCTCTGGAGCACTGTTTATGACGAAAGCGGAACACCTCTTGCCGTTCCATTCTCAGAGCTCCTGAGTTAAGCAATCTGCGACTCTTGCTGCGAATGCCAGAGGAAAATATTTCCAATGCGTCTGGCAGATAGAAACTGAACCTGGAGAATACCATTGTCAGGAGCTTGCACCTGTACCTTACACACACACGGGTTTGCAGCACATCTAAATGGCCAAGCTCTTTCTTAGGCAAGTTGAAAGCTGCTGTCAGAAGGTTGTGCTCCTTATCAGATAGAAGCAGCAGCATGCACATAGCAGTTTGGCAAGCACTAAAGAGCCACAGAAGAGCGTGGCATAGCAAAATGAAACAGGAAAAAGCATTTGCTACATGTGCCCTTGTTGTCGCCTAACAACAGGTAGCAGCATAAACCAGATGCGGGTGAAGTTCTTGCAGGCGACAGCTAACGTCAAATGAGCAAGCGGGCTTACCACAGCTGCGGTCCTCTGGCAGTCTGAAAGCTTTGCGCACAAGCCGCATTCTAAGCGCCTCCCTTGGCCTTTTGGCAGTGCTCCTGCATTGCCAGCACTAGGCGTGAATGGTCACTATCCAGCACACACGTTTCGTTGTGCCCGTTGCCAAGCGCTCTGGAGCACTGTTTATGACGAAAGCGGAACACCTCTTGCCGTTCCATTCTCAGAGCTCCTCAGTTAAGCAATCTGCGACTCTTGCTGCGAATGCCAGAGGAAAACATTTCCAATGTGTCTGGCAGGGAGAAACTGAACCTGGAGAAAAGCTTTGTCAGGAGCTGGCACCTGCACCTTACACACACACGGGTTTTCAGCACATCTAAATGGCCAAGCTCTTTCTTAGGCAAGTTGAAATCTGCTGTCAGAAGGCTGTGCTCCTTGTCAGATGGAAGCAGCAGCACGCACATAGCTGTTTGGCAAGCACTTAAGAGCCACAGAAGAGCGTGGCATAGCAAAATGAAACAGGAAAAAGCATTTGCTACATGTGCCCTTGTTGTCGCCTAACAACAGGTAGCAGCATAAACCAGATGCGGGTGAAGTTCTTGCAGGCGACAGCTAACGTCAAATGAGCAAGCGGGCTTACCACAGCTGCGGTCCTCTGGCAGTCTGAAAGCTTTGCGCACAAGCCGCATGCTACGCCCCTTCCTTGGCCTTTTGGCAGTGCTCCTGCATTGCCAGCACTAGGCGTGAATGGTCACTATCCAGCACACACGATTCGTTGTGCCCGTTGCCAAGCGCTCTGGAGCACTGTTTATGACGAAAGCGGAACACCTCTTGCCGTTCCATTCTCAGAGCTCCTGAGTTAAGCAATCTGCGACTCTTGCTGCGAATGCCAGAGGAAAATATTTCCAATGCGTCTGGCAGATAGAAACTGAACCTGGAGAATACCATTGTCAGGAGCTTGCACCTGTACCTTACACACACACGGGTTTGCAGCACATCTAAATGGCCAAGCTCTTTCTTAGGCAAGTTGAAAGCTGCTGTCAGAAGGTTGTGCTCCTTATCAGATAGAAGCAGCAGCATGCACATAGCAGTTTGGCAAGCACTAAAGAGCCACAGAAGAGCGTGGCATAGCAAAATGAAACAGGAAAAAGCATTTGCTACATGTGCCCTTGTTGTCGCCTAACAACAGGTAGCAGCATAAACCAGATGCGGGTGAAGTTCTTGCAGGCGACAGCTAACGTCAAATGAGCAAGCGGGCTTACCACAGCTGCGGTCCTCTGGCAGTCTGAAAGCTTTGCGCACAAGCCGGATTCTAAGCGCCTCCCTTGGCCTTTTGGCAGTGCTCCTGCATTGCCAGCACTAGGCGTGAATGGTCACTATCCAGCACACACGTTTCGTTGTGCCCGTTGCCAAGCGCTCTGGAGCACTGTTTATGACGAAAGCGGAACACCTCTTGCCGTTCCATTCTCAGAGCTCCTCAGTTAAGCAATCTGCGACTCTTGCTGCGAATGCCAGAGGAAAACATTTCCAATGTGTCTGGCAGGGAGAAACTGAACCTGGAGAAAAGCTTTGTCAGGAGCTGGCACCTGCACCTTACACACACACGGGTTTGCAGCACATCTAAATGGCCAAGCTCTTTCTTCGGCAAGATGAAAGCTGCTGTCAGAAGGCTGTGCTCCTTGTCAGATGGAAGCAGCAGCACGCACATAGCAGTTTGGCAAGCACTAAAGAGCCACAGAAGAGCATGGCATAGCAAAATGAAACAGGAAAAAGCATTTGCTACATGTACCCTTGTTGTCGCCTAACAACAGGTAGCAGCATAAACCAGATGCGGGTGAAGTTCTTGCAGGCGACAGCTAACGTCAAATGAGCAAGCGGGCTTACCACAGCTGCGGTCCTCTGGCAGTCTGAAAGCTTTGCACACAAGCCGGATGCTACGCCCCTTCCTTGGCCTTTTGGCAGTGCTCGTGCATTGCCAGCACTAGGCGTGAATGGTCACTATCCAGCACACACGTTTCGTTGTGCCCGTTGCCAAGCGCTCTGGAGCACTGTTTATGACGAAAGCGGAACACCTCTTGCCGTTCCATTCTCAGAGCTCCTCAGTTAAGCAATCTGCGACTCTTGCTGCGAATGCCAGAGGAAAATATTTCCAATGTGTCTGGCAGATAGAAACTGAACCTGGAGAACACCTTTGTCAGGAGCTGGCACCTGCACCTTACACACACACGGGTTTGCAGCACATCTAAATCGCCAAGCTCTTTCTTAGGCAAGTTGAAAGCTGCTGTCAGAAGGTTGTGCTCCTTGTCAGATGGAAGCAGCAGCACGCACATAGCAGTTTGGCAAGCACTAAAGAGCCACAGAAGAGCGTGGCATAGCAAAATGAAACAGGAAAAAGCATTTGCTACATGTGCCCTTGTTGTCGCCTAACAACAGGTAGCAGCATAAACCAGATGCGGGTGAAGTTCTTGCAGGCGACAGCTAACGTCAAATGAGCAAGCGGGCTTACCACAGCTGCGGTCCTCTGGCAGTCTGAAAGCTTTGCGCACAAGCCGCATGCTACGCCCCTTCCTTGGCCTTTTGGCAGTGCTCCTGCATTGCCAGCACTAGGCGTGAATGGTCACTATCCAGCACACACGATTCGTTGTGCCCGTTGCCAAGCGCTCTGGAGCACTGTTTATGACGAAAGCGGAACACCTCTTGCCGTTCCATTCTCAGAGCTCCTGAGTTAAGCAATCTGCGACTCTTGCTGCGAATGCCAGAGGAAAATATTTCCAATGCGTCTGGCAGATAGAAACTGAACCTGGAGAATACCATTGTCAGGAGCTTGCACCTGTACCTTACACACACACGGGTTTGCAGCACATCTAAATGGCCAAGCTCTTTCTTAGGCAAGTTGAAAGCTGCTGTCAGAAGGTTGTGCTCCTTATCAGATAGAAGCAGCAGCATGCACATAGCAGTTTGGCAAGCACTAAAGAGCCACAGAAGAGCGTGGCATAGCAAAATGAAACAGGAAAAAGCATTTGCTACATGTGCCCTTGTTGTCGCCTAACAACAGGTAGCAGCATAAACCAGATGCGGGTGAAGTTCTTGCAGGCGACAGCTAACGTCAAATGAGCAAGCGGGCTTACCACAGCTGCGGTCCTCTGGCAGTCTGAAAGCTTTGCGCACAAGCCGGATTCTAAGCGCCTCCCTTGGCCTTTTGGCAGTGCTCCTGCATTGCCAGCACTAGGCGTGAATGGTCACTATCCAGCACACACGTTTCGTTGTGCCCGTTGCCAAGCGCTCTGGAGCACTGTTTATGACGAAAGCGGAACACCTCTTGCCGTTCCATTCTCAGAGCTCCTCAGTTAAGCAATCTGCGACTCTTGCTGCGAATGCCAGAGGAAAACATTTCCAATGTGTCTGGCAGGGAGAAACTGAACCTGGAGAAAAGCTTTGTCAGGAGCTGGCACCTGCACCTTACACACACACGGGTTTTCAGCACATCTAAATGGCCAAGCTCTTTCTTAGGCAAGTTGAAATCTGCTGTCAGAAGGCTGTGCTCCTTGTCAGATGGAAGCAGCAGCACGCACATAGCAGTTTGGCAAGCACTAAAGAGCCACAGAAGAGCGTGGCATAGCAAAATGAAACAGGAAAAAGCATTTGCTACATGTGCCCTTGTTGTCGCCTAACAACAGGTAGCAGCATAAACCAGATGCGGGTGAAGTTCTTGCAGGCGACAGCTAACGTCAAATGAGCAAGCGGGCTTACCACAGCTGCGGTCCTCTGGCAGTCTGAAAGCTTTGCGCACAAGCCGCATGCTACGCCCCTTCCTTGGCCTTTTGGCAGTGCACCTGCATTGCCAGCACTAGGCGTGAATGGTCACTATCCAGCACACACGATTCGTTGTGCCCGTTGCCAAGCGCTCTGGAGCACTGTTTATGACGAAAGCGGAACACCTCTTGCCGTTCCATTCTCAGAGCTCCTGAGTTAAGCAATCTGCGACTCTTGCTGCGAATGCCAGAGGAAAATATTTCCAATGCGTCTGGCAGATAGAAACTGAACCTGGAGAATACCATTGTCAGGAGCTTGCACCTGTACCTTACACACACACGGGTTTGCAGCACATCTAAATGGCCAAGCTCTTTCTTAGGCAAGTTGAAAGCTGCTGTCAGAAGGTTGTGCTCCTTATCAGATAGAAGCAGCAGCATGCACATAGCAGTTTGGCAAGCACTAAAGAGCCACAGAAGAGCGTGGCCTAGCAAAATGAAACAGGAAAAAGCATTTGCTACATGTGCCCTTGTTGTCGCCTAACAACAGGTAGCAGCATAAACCAGATGCGGGTGAAGTTCTTGCAGGCGACAGCTAACGTCAAATGAGCAAGCGGGCTTACCACAGCTGCGGTCCTCTGGCAGTCTGAAAGCTTTGCGCACAAGCCGGATTCTAAGCGCCTCCCTTGGCCTTTTGGCAGTGCTCCTGCATTGCCAGCACTAGGCGTGAATGGTCACTATCCAGCACACACGTTTCGTTGTGCCCGTTGCCAAGCGCTCTGGAGCACTGTTTATGACGAAAGCGGAACACCTCTTGCCGTTCCATTCTCAGAGCTCCTCAGTTAAGCAATCTGCGACTCTTGCTGCGAATGCCAGAGGAAAACATTTCCAATGTGTCTGGCAGGGAGAAACTGAACCTGGAGAAAAGCTTTGTCAGGAGCTGGCACCTGCACCTTACACACACACGGGTTTTCAGCACATCTAAATGGCCAAGCTCTTTCTTAGGCAAGTTGAAAGCTGCTGTCAGAAGGCTGTGCTCCTTGTCAGATGGAAGCAGCAGCACGCACATAGCAGTTTGGCAAGCACTTAAGAGCCACAGAAGAGCGTGGCATAGCAAAATGAAACAGGAAAAAGCATTTGCTACATGTGCCCTTGTTGTCGCCTAACAACAGGTAGCAGCATAAACCAGATGCGGGTGAAGTTCTTGCAGGCGACAGCTAACGTCAAATGAGCAAGCGGGCTTACCACAGATGCGGTCCTCTGGCAGTCTGAAAGCTTTGCGCACAAGCCGGATTCTAAGCGCCTCCCTTGGCCTTTTGGCAGTGCTCCTGCATTGCCAGCATTAGGCGTGAATGGTCACTATCCCGCACACACGTTTCGTTGTGCCCGTTGCCAAGCGCTCTGGAGCACTGTTTATGACGAAAGCGGAACACCTCTTGCCGTTCCATTCTCAGAGCTCCTCAGTTAAGCAATCTGCGACTCTTGCTGCGAATGCCAGAGGAAAACATTTCCAATGTGTCTGGCAGGGAGAAACTGAACCTGGAGAAAAGCTTTGTCAGGAGCTGGCACCTGCACCTTACACACACACGGGTTTGCAGCACATCTAAATGGCCAAGCTCTTTCTTCGGCAAGATGAAAGCTGCTGTCAGAAGGCTGTGCTCCTTGTCAGATGGAAGCAGCAGCACGCACATAGCAGTTTGGCAAGCACTAAAGAGCCACAGAAGAGCATGGCATAGCAAAATGAAACAGGAAAAAGCATTTGCTACATGTACCCTTGTTGTCGCCTAACAACAGGTAGCAGCATAAACCAGATGCGGGTGAAGTTCTTGCAGGCGACAGCTAACGTCAAATGAGCAAGCGGGCTTACCACAGCTGCGGTCCTCTGGCAGTCTGAAAGCTTTGCACACAAGCCGGATGCTACGCCCCTTCCTTGGCCTTTTGGCAGTGCTCGTGCATTGCCAGCACTAGGCGTGAATGGTCACTATCCAGCACACACGTTTCGTTGTGCCCGTTGCCAAGCGCTCTGGAGCACTGTTTATGACGAAAGCGGAACACCTCTTGCCGTTCCATTCTCAGAGCTCCTCAGTTAAGCAATCTGCGACTCTTGCTGCGAATGCCAGAGGAAAATATTTCCAATGTGTCTGGCAGATAGAAACTGAACCTGGAGAACACCTTTGTCAGGAGCTGGCACCTGCACCTTACACACACACGGGTTTGCAGCACATCTAAATGGCCAAGCTCTTTCTTAGGCAAGTTGAAAGCTGCTGTCAGAAGGCTGTGCTCCTTGTCAGATGGAAGCAGCAGCACGCACATAGCAGTTTGGCAAGCACTAAAGAGCCACAGAAGAGCGTGGCATAGCAAAATGAAACAGGAAAAAGCATTTGCTACATGTGCCCTTGTTGTCGCCTAACAACAGGTAGCAGCATAAACCAGATGCGGGTGAAGTTCTTGCAGGCGACAGCTAACGTCAAATGAGCAAGCGGGCTTACCACAGCTGCGGTCCTCTGGCAGTCTGAAAGCTTTGCGCACAAGCCGGATTCTAAGCGCCTCCCTTGGCCTTTTGGCAGTGCTCCTGCATTGCCAGCACTAGGCGTGAATGGTCACTATCCCGCACACACGTTTCGTTGTGCCCGTTGCCAAGCGCTCTGGAGCACTGTTTATGACGAAAGCGGAACACCTCTTGCCGTTCCATTCTCAGAGCTCCTCAGTTAAGCAATCTGCGACTCTTGCTGCGAATGCCAGAGGAAAACATTTCCAATGTGTCTGGCAGGGAGAAACTGAACTTGGAGAAAAGCTTTGTCAGGAGCTGGCACCTGCACCTTACACACACACGGGTTTGCAGCACATCTAAATGGCCAAGCTCTTTCTTAGGCAAGTTGAAATCTGCTGTCAGAAGGTTGTGCTCCTTGTCAGATGGAAGCAGCAGCACGCACATAGCAGTTTGGCAAGCACTAAAGAGCCACAGAAGAGCGTGGCCTAGCAAAATGAAACAGGAAAAAGCATTTGCTACATGTACCCTTGTTGTCGCCTAACAACAGGTAGCAGCATAAACCAGATGCGGGTGAAGTTCTTGCAGGCGACAGCTAATGTCAAATGAGCAAGCGGGCTTACCACAGCTGCGGTCCTCTGGCAGTCTGAAAGCTTTGCACACAAGCCGGATGCTACGCCCCTTCCTTGGCCTTTTGGCAGTGCTCCTGCATTGCCAGCACTAGGCGTGAATGGTCACTATCCCGCACACACGTTTCGTTGTGCCCGTTGCCAAGCGCTCTGGAGCACTGTTTATGACGAAAGCGGAACACCTCTTGCCGTTCCATTCTCAGAGCTCCTCAGTTAAGCAATCTGTGACTGTTGGTGCGAATGCCAGAGGAAAACATTTCCAATGCGTCTGGCAGATAGAAACTGAACCTGGAGAAAAGCTTTGTCAGGAGCTGGCACCTGCACCTTACACACACACGGGTTTGCAGCACATCTAAATGGCCAAGCTCTTTCTTAGGCAAGTTGAAAGCTGCTGTCAAAAGGCTGTGCTCCTTGTCAGATGGAAGCAGCAGCATGCACATAGCAGTTTGGCAAGCACTAAAGAGCCACAAAAGAGCGTGGCATAGCAAAATGAAACAGGAAAAAGCATTTGCTACATGTGCCCTTGTTGTCGCCTAACAACAGGTAGCAGCATAAACCAGATGCGGGTGAAGTTCTTGCAGGCGACAGCTAACGTCAAATGAGCAAGCGGGCTTACCACAGCTGCGGTCCTCTGGCAGTCTGAAAGCTTTGCACACAAGCCGGATGCTACGCCCCTTCCTTGGCCTTTTGGCAGTGCTCGTGCATTGCCAGCACTAGGCGTGAATGGTCACTATCCCGCACACACGTTTCGTTGTGCCCGTTGCCAAGCGCTCTGGAGCACTGTTTATGACGAAAGCGGAACACCTCTTGCCGTTCCATTCTCAGAGCTCCTCAGTTAAGCAATCTGCGACTCTTGCTGCGAATGCCAGAGGAAAACATTTCCAATGTGTCTGGCAGGGAGAAACTGAACTTGGAGAAAAGCTTTGTCAGGAGCTGGCACCTGCACCTTACACACACACGGGTTTGCAGCACATCTAAATGGCCAAGCTCTTTCTTAGGCAAGTTGAAAGCTGCTGTCAGAAGGTTGTGCTCCTTGTCAGATGGAAGCAGCAGCATGCACATAGCAGTTTGGCAAGCACTAAAGAGCCACAGAAGAGCGTGGCATAGCAAAATGAAACAGGAAAAAGCATTTGCTACATGTGCCCTTGTTGTCGCCTAACAACAGGTAGCAGCATAAACCAGATGCGGGTGAAGTTCTTGCAGGCGACAGCTAACGTCAAATGAGCAAGCGGGCTTACCACAGCTGCGGTCCTCTGGCAGTCTGAAAGCTTTGCACACAAGCCGGATGCTACGCCCCTTCCTTGGCCTTTTGGCAGTGCTCCTGCATTGCCAGCACTAGGCGTGAATGGTCACTATCCCGCACACACGTTTCGTTGTGCCCGTTGCCAAGCGCTCTGGAGCACTGTTTATGACGAAAGCGGAACACCTCTTGCCGTTCCATTCTCAGAGCTCCTCAGTTAAGCAATCTGCGACTCTTGCTGCGAATGCCAGAGGAAAACATTTCCAATGTGTCTGGCAGGGAGAAACTGAACCTGGAGAAAAGCTTTGTCAGGAGCTGGCACCTGCACCTTACACACACACGGGTTTGCAGCACATCTAAATGGCCAAGCTCTTTCTTAGGCAAGTTGAAAGCTGCTGTCAGAAGGCTGTGCTCCTTGTCAGATGGAAGCAGCAGCACGCACATAGCAGTTTGGCAAGCACTTAAGAGCCACAGAAGAGCGTGGCATAGCAAAATGAAACAGGAAAAAGCATTTGCTACATGTGCCCTTGTTGTCGCCTAACAACAGGTAGCAGCATAAACCAGATGCGGGTGAAGTTCTTGCAGGCGACAGCTAACGTCAAATGAGCAAGCGGGCTTACCACAGATGCGGTCCTCTGGCAGTCTGAAAGCTTTGCGCACAAGCCGGATTCTAATCGCCTCCCTTGGCCTTTTGGCAGTGCTCCTGCATTGCCAGCATTAGGCGTGAATGGTCACTATCCCGCACACACGTTTCGTTGTGCCCGTTGCCAAGCGCTCTGGAGCACTGTTTATGACGAAAGCGGAACACCTCTTGCCGTTCCATTCTCAGAGCTCCTCAGTTAAGCAATCTGCGACTCTTGCTGCGAATGCCAGAGGAAAACATTTCCAATGTGTCTGGCAGGGAGAAACTGAACCTGGAGAAAAGCTTTGTCAGGAGCTGGCACCTGCACCTTACACACACACGGGTTTGCAGCACATCTAAATGGCCAAGCTCTTTCTTCGGCAAGATGAAAGCTGCTGTCAGAAGGCTGTGCTCCTTGTCAGATGGAAGCAGCAGCACGCACATAGCAGTTTGGCAAGCACTAAAGAGCCACAGAAGAGCATGGCATAGCAAAATGAAACAGGAAAAAGCATTTGCTACATGTACCCTTGTTGTCGCCTAACAACAGGTAGCAGCATAAACCAGATGCGGGTGAAGTTCTTGCAGGCGACAGCTAACGTCAAATGAGCAAGCGGGCTTACCACAGCTGCGGTCCTCTGGCAGTCTGAAAGCTTTGCACACAAGCCGGATGCTACGCCCCTTCCTTGGCCTTTTGGCAGTGCTCGTGCATTGCCAGCACTAGGCGTGAATGGTCACTATCCAGCACACACGTTTCGTTGTGCCCGTTGCCAAGCGCTCTGGAGCACTGTTTATGACGAAAGCGGAACACCTCTTGCCGTTCCATTCTCAGAGCTCCTCAGTTAAGCAATCTGCGACTCTTGCTGCGAATGCCAGAGGAAAATATTTCCAATGTGTCTGGCAGATAGAAACTGAACCTGGAGAACACCTTTGTCAGGAGCTGGCACCTGCACCTTACACACACACGGGTTTGCAGCACATCTAAATGGCCAAGCTCTTTCTTAGGCAAGTTGAAAGCTGCTGTCAGAAGGCTGTGCTCCTTGCCAGATGGAAGCAGCAGCACGCACATAGCAGTTTGGCAAGCACTAAAGAGCCACAGAAGAGCGTGGCATAGCAAAATGAAACAGGAAAAAGCATTTGCTACATGTGCCCTTGTTGTCGCCTAACAACAGGTAGCAGCATAAACCAGATGCGGGTGAAGTTCTTGCAGGCGACAGCTAACGTCAAATGAGCAAGCGGGCTTACCACAGCTGCGGTCCTCTGGCAGTCTGAAAGCTTTGCGCACAAGCCGGATTCTAAGCGCCTCCCTTGGCCTTTTGGCAGTGCTCCTGCATTGCCAGCACTAGGCGTGAATGGTCACTATCCCGCACACACGTTTCGTTGTGCCCGTTGCCAAGCGCTCTGGAGCACTGTTTATGACGAAAGCGGAACACCTCTTGCCGTTCCATTCTCAGAGCTCCTCAGTTAAGCAATCTGCGACTCTTGCTGCGAATGCCAGAGGAAAACATTTCCAATGTGTCTGGCAGGGAGAAACTGAACTTGGAGAAAAGCTTTGTCAGGAGCTGGCACCTGCACCTTACACACACACGGGTTTGCAGCACATCTAAATGGCCAAGCTCTTTCTTAGGCAAGTTGAAATCTGCTGTCAGAAGGTTGTGCTCCTTGTCAGATGGAAGCAGCAGCACGCACATAGCAGTTTGGCAAGCACTAAAGAGCCACAGAAGAGCGTGGCCTAGCAAAATGAAACAGGAAAAAGCATTTGCTACATGTACCCTTGTTGTCGCCTAACAACAGGTAGCAGCATAAACCAGATGCGGGTGAAGTTCTTGCAGGCGACAGCTAATGTCAAATGAGCAAGCGGGCTTACCACAGCTGCGGTCCTCTGGCAGTCTGAAAGCTTTGCACACAAGCCGGATGCTACGCCCCTTCCTTGGCCTTTTGGCAGTGCTCCTGCATTGCCAGCACTAGGCGTGAATGGTCACTATCCCGCACACACGTTTCGTTGTGCCCGTTGCCAAGCGCTCTGGAGCACTGTTTATGACGAAAGCGGAACACCTCTTGCCGTTCCATTCTCAGAGCTCCTCAGTTAAGCAATCTGTGACTGTTGGTGCGAATGCCAGAGGAAAACATTTCCAATGCGTCTGGCAGATAGAAACTGAACCTGGAGAAAAGCTTTGTCAGGAGCTGGCACCTGCACCTTACACACACACGGGTTTGCAGCACATCTAAATGGCCAAGCTCTTTCTTAGGCAAGTTGAAAGCTGCTGTCAGAAGGCTGTGCTCCTTGTCAGATGGAAGCAGCAGCATGCACATAGCAGTTTGGCAAGCACTAAAGAGCCACAGAAGAGCGTGGCATAGCAAAATGAAACAGGAAAAAGCATTTGCTACATGTGCCCTTGTTGTCGCCTAACAACAGGTAGCAGCATAAACCAGATGCGGGTGAAGTTCTTGCAGGCGACAGCTAACGTCAAATGAGCAAGCGGGCTTACCACAGCTGCGGTCCTCTGGCAGTCTGAAAGCTTTGCACACAAGCCGGATGCTACGCCCCTTCCTTGGCCTTTTGGCAGTGCTCCTGCATTGCCAGCACTAGGCGTGAATGGTCACTATCCCGCACACACGTTTCGTTGTGCCCGTTGCCAAGCGCTCTGGAGCACTGTTTATGACGAAAGCGGAACACCTCTTGCCGTTCCATTCTCAGAGCTCCTCAGTTAAGCAATCTGCGACTCTTGCTGCGAATGCCAGAGGAAAACATTTCCAATGTGTCTGGCAGGGAGAAACTGAACCTGGAGAAAAGCTTTGTCAGGAGCTGGCACCTGCACCTTACACACACACGGGTTTGCAGCACATCTAAATGGCCAAGCTCTTTCTTAGGCAAGTTGAAAGCTGCTGTCAGAAGGTTGTGCTCCTTGTCAGATGGAAGCAGCAGCACGCACATAGCAGTTTGGCAAGCACTAAAGAGCCACAGAAGAGCGTGGCCTAGCAAAATGAAACAGGAAAAAGCATTTGCTACATGTGCCCTTGTTGTCGCCTAACAACAGGTAGCAGCATAAACCAGATGCGGGTGAAGTTCTTGCAGGCGACAGCTAACGTCAAATGAGCAAGCGGGCTTACCACAGCTGCGGTCCTCTGGCAGTCTGAAAGCTTTGCGCACAAGCCGGATGCTACGCCCCTTCCTTGGCCTTTTGGCAGTGCTCGTGCATTGCCAGTACTAGGCGTGAATGGTCACTATCCCGCACACACGTTTCGTTGTGCCCGTTGCCAAGCGCTCTGGAGCACTGTTTATGACGAAAGCGGAACACCTCTTGCCGTTCCATTCTCAGAGCTCCTCAGTTAAGCAATCTGTGACTGTTGGTGCGAATGCCAGAGGAAAACATTTCCAATGCGTCTGGCAGATAGAAACTGAACCTGGAGAACACCTTTGTCAGGAGCTGGCACCTGCACCTTACACACACACGGGTTTGCAGCACATCTAAATGGCCAAGCTCTTTCTTAGGCAAGTTGAAAGCTGCTGTCAGAAGGCTGTGCTCCTTGTCAGATGGAAGCAGCAGCATGCACATAGCAGTTTGGCAAGCACTAAAGAGCCACAAAAGAGCGTGGCATAGCAAAATGAAACAGGAAAAAGCATTTGCTACATGTGCCCTTGTTGTCGCCTAACAACAGGTAGCAGCATAAACCAGATGCGGGTGAAGTTCTTGCAGGCGACTGCTAACGTCAAATGAGCAAGCGGGCTTACCACAGCTGCGGTCCTCTGGCAGTCTGAAAGCTTTGCACACAAGCCGGATGCTACGCCCCTTCCTTGGCCTTTTGGCAGTGCTCCTGCATTGCCAGCACTAGGCGTGAATGGTCACTATCCAGCACACACGTTTCGTTGTGCCCGTTGCCAAGCGCTCTGGAGCACTGTTTATGACGAAAGCGGAACACCTCTTGCCGTTCCATTCTCAGAGCTCCTCAGTTAAGCAATCTGCGACTCTTGCTGCGAATGCCAGAGGAAAATATTTCCAATGCGTCTGGCAGATAGAAACTGAACCTGGAGAACACCTTTGTCAGGAGCTGGCACCTGCACCTTACACACACACGGGTTTGCAGCACATCTAAATGGCCAAGCTCTTTCTTAGGCAAGTTGAAATCTGCTGTCAGAAGGCTGTGCTCCTTGTCAGATGGAAGCAGCAGCACGCACATAGCAGTTTGGCAAGCACTAAAGAGCCACAGAAGAGCGTGGCATAGCAAAATGAAACAGGAAAAAGCATTTGCTACATGTGCCCTTGTTGTCTCCTAACAACAGGTAGCAGCATAAACCAGATGCGGGTGAAGTTCTTGCAGGCGACTGCTAACGTCAAATGAGCAAGCGGGCTTACCACAGCTGCGGTCCTCTGGCAGTCTGAAAGCTTTGCGCACAAGCCGGATTCTAAGCGCCTCCCTTGGCCTTTTGGCAGTGCTCCTGCATTGCCAGCACTAGGCGTGAATGGTCACTATCCAGCACACACGTTTCGTTGTGCCCGTTGCCAAGCGCTCTGGAGCACTGTTTATGACGAAAGCGGAACACCTCTTGCCGTTCCATTCTCAGAGCTCCTCAGTTAAGCAATCTGCGACTCTTGCTGCGAATGCCAGAGGAAAACATTTCCAATGCGTCTGGCAGGGAGAAACTGAACCTGGAGAAAAGCTTTGTCAGGAGCTGGCACCTGCACCTTACACACACACGGGTTTGCAGCACATCTAAATGGCCAAGCTCTTTCTTAGGCAAGTTGAAAGCTGCTGTCAGAAGGCTGTGCTCCTTGTCAGATGGAAGCAGCAGCATGCACATAGCAGTTTGGCAAGCACTAAAGAGCCACAAAAGAGCGTGGCATAGCAAAATGAAACAGGAAAAAGCATTTGCTACATGTGCCCTTGTTGTCGCCTAACAACAGGTAGCAGCATAAACCAGATGCGGGTGAAGTTCTTGCAGGCGACTGCTAACGTCAAATGAGCAAGCGGGCTTACCACAGCTGCGGTCCTCTGGCAGTCTGAAAGCTTTGCACACAAGCCGGATGCTACGCCCCTTCCTTGGCCTTTTGGCAGTGCTCCTGCATTGCCAGCACTAGGCGTGAATGGTCACTATCCAGCACACACGTTTCGTTGTGCCCGTTGCCAAGCGCTCTGGAGCACTGTTTATGACGAAAGCGGAACACCTCTTGCCGTTCCATTCTCAGAGCTCCTCAGTTAAGCAATCTGCGACTCTTGCTGCGAATGCCAGAGGAAAATATTTCCAATGCGTCTGGCAGATAGAAACTGAACCTGGAGAACACCTTTGTCAGGAGCTGGCACCTGCACCTTACACACACACGGGTTTGCAGCACATCTAAATGGCCAAGCTCTTTCTTAGGCAAGTTGAAATCTGCTGTCAGAAGGCTGTGCTCCTTGTCAGATGGAAGCAGCAGCACGCACATAGCAGTTTGGCAAGCACTAAAGAGCCACAGAAGAGCGTGGCATAGCAAAATGAAACAGGAAAAAGCATTTGCTACATGTACCCTTGTTGTCGCCTAACAACAGGTAGCAGCATAAACCAGATGCGGGTGAAGTTCTTGCAGGCGACAGCTAACGTCAAATGAGCAAGCGGGCTTACCACAGCTGCGGTCCTCTGGCAGTCTGAAAGCTTTGCGCACAAGCCGGATTCTAAGCGCCTCCCTTGGCCTTTTGGCAGTGCTCCTGCATTGCCAGCACTAGGCGTGAATGGTCACTATCCAGCACACACGTTTCGTTGTGCCCGTTGCCAAGCGCTCTGGAGCACTGTTTATGACGAAAGCGGAACACCTCTTGCCGTTCCATTCTCAGAGCTCCTCAGTTAAGCAATCTGCGACTCTTGCTGCGAATGCCAGAGGAAAACATTTCCAATGTGTCTGGCAGATAGAAACTGAACCTGGAGAACACCTTTGTCAGGAGCTGGCACCTGCACCTTACACACACACGGGTTTGCAGCACATCTAAATGGCCAAGCTCTTTCTTAGGCAAGTTGAAAGCTGCTGTCAGATAGCTGTGCTCCTTGTCAGATGGAAGCAGCAGCACGCACATAGCAGTTTGGCAAGCACTAAGGAGCCACAGAAGAGCGTGGCATAGCAAAATGGGACAGGAAAAAGCATTTGCTACATGTACCCTTGTTGTCGCCTAACAACAGGTAGCAGCATAAACCAGATGCGGGTGAAGTTCTTGCAGGCGACAGCTAACGTCAAATGAGCAAGCGGGCTTACCACAGCTGCGGTCCTCTGGCAGTCTGAAAGCTTTGCACACAAGCCGGATGCTACGCCCCTTCCTTGGCCTTTTGGCAGTGCTCGTGCATTGCCAGCACTAGGCGTGAATGGTCACTATCCCGCACACACGTTTCGTTGTGCCCGTTGCCAAGCGCTCTGGAGCACTGTTTATGACGAAAGCGGAACACCTCTTGCCGTTCCATTCTCAGAGCTCCTCAGTTAAGCAATCTGCGACTCTTGCTGCGAATGCCAGAGGAAAACATTTCCAATGTGTCTGGCAGGGAGAAACTGAACTTGGAGAAAAGCTTTGTCAGGAGCTGGCACCTGCACCTTACACACACACGGGTTTGCAGCACATCTAAATGGCCAAGCTCTTTCTTAGGCAAGTTGAAAGCTGCTGTCAGAAGGTTGTGCTCCTTGTCAGATGGAAGCAGCAGCACGCACATAGCAGTTTGGCAAGCACTAAAGAGCCACAGAAGAGCGTGGCCTAGCAAAATGAAACAGGAAAAAGCATTTGCTACATGTACCCTTGTTGTCGCCTAACAACAGGTAGCAGCATAAACCAGATGGGGGTGAAGTTCTTGCAGGCGACAGCTAACGTCAAATGAGCAAGCGGGCTTACCACAGCTGCGGTCCTCTGGCAGTCTGAAAGCTTTGCACACAAGCCGGATGCTACGCCCCTTCCTTGGCTATTTGGCAGTGCTCCTGCATTGCCAGCACTAGGCGTGAATGGTCACTATCCCGCACACACGTTTCGTTGTGCCCGTTGCCAAGCGCTCTGGAGCACTGTTTATGACGAAAGCGGAACACCTCTTGCCGTTCCATTCTCAGAGCTCCTCAGTTAAGCAATCTGCGACTCTTGCTGCGAATGCCAGAGGAAAACATTTCCAATGTGTCTGGCAGGGAGAAACTGAACTTGGAGAAAAGCTTTGTCAGGAGCTGGCACCTGCACCTTACACACACACGGGTTTGCAGCACATCTAAATGGCCAAGCTCTTTCTTAGGCAAGTTGAAAGCTGCTGTCAGAAGGTTGTGCTCCTTGTCAGATGGAAGCAGCAGCATGCACATAGCAGTTTGGCAAGCACTAAAGAGCCACAGAAGAGCGTGGCATAGCAAAATGAAACAGGAAAAAGCATTTGCTACATGTGCCCTTGTTGTCGCCTAACAACAGGTAGCAGCATAAACCAGATGCGGGTGAAGTTCTTGCAGGCGACAGCTAACGTCAAATGAGCAAGCGGGCTTACCACAGCTGCGGTCCTCTGGCAGTCTGAAAGCTTTGCGCACAAGCCGGATGCTAAGCGCCTTCCTTTGCCTTTTGGCAGTGCTCGTGCATTGCCAGCACTAGGCGTGAATGGTCACTATCCAGCACACACGTTTCGTTGTGCCCGTTGCCAAGCGCTCTGGAGCACTGTTTATGACGAAAGCGGAACACCTCTTGCCGTTCCATTCTCAGAGCTCCTCAGTTAAGCAATCTGTGACTGTTGGTGCGAATGCCAGAGGAAAACATTTCCAATGCGTCTGGCAGATAGAAACTGAACCTGGAGAACACCTTTGTCAGGAGCTGGCACCTGCACCTTACACACACACGGGTTTGCAGCACATCTAAATGGCCAAGCTCTTTCTTAGGCAAGTTGAAAGCTGCTGTCAGAAGGCTGTGCTCCTTGTCAGATGGAAGCAGCAGCATGCACATAGCAGTTTGGCAAGCACTAAAGAGCCACAAAAGAGCGTGGCATAGCAAAATGGGCCAGGAAAAAGCATTTGCTACATGTGCCCTTGTTGTCGCCTAACAACAGGTAGCAGCATAAACCAGATGCGGGTGAAGTTCTTGCAGGCGACTGCTAACGTCAAATGAGCAAGCGGGCTTACCACAGCTGCGGTCCTCTGGCAGTCTGAAAGCTTTGCGCACAAGCCGCATGCTTCGCCCCTTCCTTGGCCTTTTGGCAGTGCTCCTGCATTGCCAGCACTAGGCGTGAATGGTCACTATCCCGCACACACGATTCGTTGTGCCCGTTGCCAAGCGCTCTGGAGCACTGTTTATGACGAAAGAGGAACACATCTTGCCGTTCCATTCTCAGAGCTCCTCAGTTAAGCAATCTGCGACTCTTGCTGCGAATGCCAGAGGAAAACATTTCCAATGTGTCTGGCAGGGAGAAACTGAACCTGGAGAACACCTTTGTCAGGAGCTGGCACCTGCACCTTACACACACACGGGTTTGCAGCACATCTAAATGGCCAAGCTCTTTCTTAGGCAAGTTGAAAGCTGCTGTCAGAAGGTTGTGCTCCTTGTCAGATGGAAGCAGCAGCATGCACATAGCAGTTTGGCAAGCACTAAAGAGCCACAGAAGAGCGTGGCATAGCAAAATGAAACAGGAAAAAGCATTTGCTACATGTGCCCTTGTTGTCGCCTAACAACAGGTAGCAGCATAAACCAGATGCGGGTGAAGTTCTTGCAGGCGACAGCTAACGTCAAATGAGCAAGCGGGCTTACCACAGCTGCGGTCCTCTGGCAGTCTGAAAGCTTTGCGCACAAGCCGGATTCTAAGCGCCTCCCTTGGCCTTCTGGCAGTGCTCGTGCATTGCCAGTACTAGGCGTGAATGGTCACTATCCCGCACACACGTTTCGTTGTGCCCGTTGCCAAGCGCTCTGGAGCACTGTTTATGACGAAAGCGGAACACCTCTTGCCGTTCCATTCTCAGAGCTCCTCAGTTAAGCAATCTGCGACTCTTGCTGCGAATGCCAGAGGAAAACATTTCCAATGTGTCTGGCAGGGAGAAACTGAACCTGGAGAAAAGCTTTGTCAGGAGCTGGCACCTGCACCTTACACACACACGGGTTTGCAGCACATCTAAATGGCCAAGCTCTTTCTTAGGCAAGTTGAAAGCTGCTGTCAGAAGGTTGTGCTCCTTGTCAGATGGAAGCAGCAGCACGCACATAGCAGTTTGGCAAGCACTAAAGAGCCACAGAAGAGCGTGGCATAGCAAAATGAAACAGGAAAAAGCATTTGCTACATGTGCCCTTGTTGTCGCCTAACAACAGGTAGCAGCATAAACCAGATGCGGGTGAAGTTCTTGCAGGCGACAGCTAACGTCAAATGAGCAAGCGGGCTTACCACAGCTGCGGTCCTCTGGCAGTCTGAAAGCTTTGCACACAAGCCGGATGCTACGCCCCTTCCTTGGCCTTTTGGCAGTGCTCCTGCATTGCCAGCACTAGGCGTGAATGGTCACTATCCCGCACACACGATTCGTTGTGCCCGTTGCCAAGCGCTCTGGAGCACTGTTTATGACGAAAGCGGAACACCTCTTGCCGTTCCATTCTCAGAGCTCCTCAGTTAAGCAATCTGCGACTCTTGCTGCGAATGCCAGAGGAAAACATTTCCAATGTGTCTGGCAGGGAGAAACTGAACTTGGAGAAAAGCTTTGTCAGGAGCTGGCACCTGCACCTTACACACACACGGGTTTGCAGCACATCTAAATGGCCAAGCTCTTTCTTAGGCAAGTTGAAAGCTGCTGTCAGAAGGCTGTGCTCCTTGTCAGATGGAAGCAGCAGCACGCACATAGCAGTTTGGCAAGCACTTAAGAGCCACAGAAGAGCGTGGCATAGCAAAATGAAACAGGAAAAAGCATTTGCTACATGTACCCTTGTTGTCGCCTAACAACAGGTAGCAGCATAAACCAGATGCGGGTGAAGTTCTTGCAGGCGACAGCTAACGTCAAATGAGCAAGCGGGCTTACCACAGCTGCGGTCCTCTGGCAGTCTGAAAGCTTTGCACACAAGCCGGATGCTACGCCCCTTCCTTGGCCTTTTGGCAGTGCTCGTGCATTGCCAGCACTAGGCGTGAATGCTCACTATCCAGCACACACGTTTCGTTGTGCCCGTTGCCAAGCGCTCTGGAGCACTGTTTATAACGAAAGCGGAACACCTCTTGCCGTTCCATTCTCAGAGCTCCTCAGTTAAGCAATCTGCGACACTTGCTGCGAATGCCAGAGGAAAACATTTCCAATGTGTCTGGCAGGGAGAAATTGAACCTGGAGAACACCTTTGTCAGGAGCTGGCACCTGCACCTTACACACACACGGGTTTGCAGCACATCTAAATGGCCAAGCTCTTTCTTAGGCAAGTTGAAAGCTGCTGTCAGAATGTTGTGCTCCTTGTCAGATGGAAGCAGCAGCACGCACATAGGAGTTTGGAAAGCATTAAAGAGCCACAGAAGAGCGTGGCCTAGCAAAATGAAACAGGAAAAAGCATTTGCTACATGTGCCCTTGTTGTCGCCTAACAACAGGTAGCAGCATAAACCAGATGCGGGTGAAGTTCTTGCAGGCGACAGCTAACGTCAAATGAGCAAGCGGGCTTACCACAGCTGCGGTCCTCTGGCAGTCTGAAAGCTTTGCGCACAAGCCGGATTCTAAGCGCCTCCCTTGGCCTTTTGGAAGTGCTCGTGCATTGCCAGCACTAGGCGTGAATGGTCACTACCCCGCACACACGTTTCGTTGTGCCCGTTGCCAAGCGCTCTGGAGCACTGTTTATGACGAAAGCGGAACACCTCTTGCCGTTCCATTCTCAGAGCTCCGGACTTAAGCAATCTACGACTCTTGCTGCGAATGCCAGAGGAAAACATTTCCAATGCGTCTGGGAAATAGAAATGGAACCTGGAGAACACCATTGTCAGGAGCTTGCACCTGCACCTTACACACACACGGGTTTGCAGCACATCTAAATGGCCAAGCTCTTTCTTAGGCAAGTTGAAAGCTGCTGTCAGAAGGTTGTGCTTTTTGTCAGATGGAAGCAGCAGCACGCACATAGCAGTTTGGAAAGCACTAAAGAGCCAAAGAAGAGCGTGGCAAAGCTAAATGAAACAGGAAAAAGCATTTGCTACATGTGCCCTTGTTGTCGCCTAACAACAGGTAGCAGCATAAACCAGATGCGGGTGAAGTTCTTGCAGGCAACAGCTAACGTCAAATGAGCAAGCGGGCTTACCACAGCTGCGGTCCTCTGGCAGTCTGAAAGCTTTGCGCACAAGCCGCATGCTAAGCGCCTTCCTTGGCCTTTTGGCAGTGCTCGTGCATTGCCAGCACTAGGCGTGAATGGTCACTATCCAGCACACACGTTTCGTTGTGCCCGTTGCCAAGCGCTCTGGAGCACTGTTTATGACGAAAGCGGAACACCTCTTGCCGTTCCATTCTCAGAGCTCCTCAGTTAAGCAATCTGCGACTCTTGCTGCGAATGCCAGAGGAAAACATTTCCAATGTGTCTGGCAGGGAGAAACTGAACCTGGAGAAAAGCTTTGTCAGGAGCTGGCACCTGCACCTTACACACACACGGGTTTGCAGCACATCTAAATGGCCAAGCTCTTTCTTAGGCAAGTTGAAAGCTGCTGTCAGAAGGCTGTGCTCCTTGTCAGATGGAAGCAGCAGCACGCACATAGCAGTTTGGCAAGCACTAAAGAGCCACAGAAGAGCGTGGCATAGCAAAATGAAACAGGAAAAAGCATTTGCTACATGTGCCCTTGTTGTCGCCTAACAACAGGTAGCAGCATAAACCAGATGCGGGTGAAGTTCTTGCAGGCGACAGCTAACGTCAAATGAGCAAGCGGGCTTACCACAGCTGCGGTCCTCTGGCAGTCTGAAAGCTTTGCGCACAAGCCGGATTCTAAGCGCCTCCCTTGGCCTTCTGGCAGTGCTCGTGCATTGCCAGTACTAGGCGTGAATGGTCACTATCCCGCACACACGTTTCGTTGTGCCCGTTGCCAAGCGCTCTGGAGCACTGTTTATGACGAAAGCGGAACACCTCTTGCCGTTCCATTCTCAGAGCTCCTCAGTTAAGCAATCTGTGACTGTTGGTGCGAATGCCAGAGGAAAACATTTCCAATGCGTCTGGCAGATAGAAACTGAACCTGGAGAACACCTTTGTCAGGAGCTTGCACCTGTACCTTACACACACACAGATTTGCAGCACATCTAAATGGCCAAGCTCTTTCTTAGGCAAGTTGAAAGCTGCTGTCAAAAGGCTGTGCTCCTTGTCAGATGGAAGCAGCAGCACGCACATAGCAGTTTGGCAAGCACTAAAGAGCCACAGAAGAGCGTGGCATAGCAAAATGGGCCAGGAAAAAGCATTTGCTACATGTGCCCTTGTTGTCGCCTAACAACAGGTAGCAGCATAAACCAGATGCGGGTGAAGTTCTTGCAGGCGACAGCTAACGTCAAATGAGCAAGCGGGCTTACCACAGCTGCGGTCCTCTGGCAGTCTGAAAGCTTTGCACACAAGCCGCATGCTTCGCCCCTTCCTTGGCCTTTTGGCAGTGCTCCTGCATTGCCAGCACTAGGCGTGAATGGTCACTATCCCGCACACACGTTTCGTTGTGCCCGTTGCCAAGCGCTCTGGAGCACTGTTTATGACGAAAGCGGAACACCTCTTGCCGTTCCATTCTCAGAGCTCCTCAGTTAAGCAATCTGCGACTCTTGCTGCGAATGCCAGAGGAAAACATTTCCAATGTGTCTGGCAGGGAGAAACTGAACCTGGAGAAAAGCTTTGTCAGGAGCTGGCACCTGCACCTTACACACACACGGGTTTGCAGCACATCTAAATGGCCAAGCTCTTTCTTAGGCAAGTTGAAAGCTGCTGTCAGAAGGTTGTGCTCCTTGTCAGATGGAAGCAGCACCACGCACATAGCAGTTTGGCAAGCACTAAAGAGCCACAGAAGAGCGTGGCATAGCAAAATGAAACAGGAAAAAGCATTTGCTACATGTGCCCTTGTTGTCGCCTAACAACAGGTAGCAGCATAAACCAGATGCGGGTGAAGTTCTTGCAGGCGACAGCTAACGTCAAATGAGCAAGCGGGCTTACCACAGCTGCGGTCCTCTGGCAGTCTGAAAGCTTTGCACACAAGCCGGATGCTACGCCCCTTCCTTGGCCTTTTGGCAGTGCTCCTGCATTGCCAGCACTAGGCGTGAATGGTCACTATCCCGCACACACGATTCGTTGTGCCCGTTGCCAAGCGCTCTGGAGCACTGTTTATGACGAAAGCGGAACACCTCTTGCCGTTCCATTCTCAGAGCTCCTCAGTTAAGCAATCTGCGACTCTTGCTGCGAATGCCAGAGGAAAACATTTCCAATGTGTCTGGCAGGGAGAAACTGAACTTGGAGAAAAGCTTTGTCAGGAGCTGGCACCTGCACCTTACACACACACGGGTTTGCAGCACATCTAAATGGCCAAGCTCTTTCTTAGGCAAGTTGAAAGCTGCTGTCAGAAGGCTGTGCTCCTTGTCAGATGGAAGCAGCAGCACGCACATAGCAGTTTGGCAAGCACTTAAGAGCCACAGAAGAGCGTGGCATAGCAAAATGAAACAGGAAAAAGCATTTGCTACATGTGCCCTTGTTGTCGCCTAACAACAGGTAGCAGCATAAACCAGATGGGGGTGAAGTTCTTGCAGGCGACAGCTAACGTCAAATGAGCAAGCGGGCTTACCACAGCTGCGGTCCTCTGGCAGTCTGAAAGCTTTGCACACAAGCCGGATGCTACGCCCCTTCCTTGGCCTTTTGGCAGTGCTCGTGCATTGCCAGCACTAGGCGTGAATGCTCACTATCCAGCACACACGTTTCGTTGTGCCCGTTGCCAAGCGCTCTGGAGCACTGTTTATAACGAAAGCGGAACACCTCTTGCCGTTCCATTCTCACAGCTCCTCAGTGAAGCAATCTGCGACTCTTGGTGCGAATGCAAGAGGAATACATTTCCAATGCCTCTGGCAGATAGAAACTGAACCTGGAGAACACCATTGTCAGGAGCTTGCACCTGCACCTTACACACACACAGGTTTGCAGCACATCTAAATGGCCAAGCTCTTTCTTAGGCAAGTTGAAAGCTGCTGTCAGAAGGTTGTGCTCCTTGTCAGATGGAAGCAGCAGCATGCACATAGGAGTTTGGCAAGCATTAAAGAGCCACAGAAGAGCGTGGCCTAGCAAAATGAAACAAAAAAAAGCATTTGCTACATGTACCCTTGTTGTCGCCTAACAACAGGTAGCAGCATAAACCAGATGCGGGTGAAGTTCTTGCAGGCGACAGCTAACGTCAAATGAGCAAGCGGGCTTACCACAGCTGCGGTCCTCTGGCAGTCTGAAAGCTTTGCACACAAGCCGGATTCTAAGCGCCTCCCTTGGCCTTTTGGCAGTGCTCCTGCATTGCCAGCACTAGGCGTGAATGGTCACTATCCCGCACACACGTTTCGTTGTGCCCGTTGCCAAGCGCTCTGGAGCACTGTTTATGACGAAAGCGGAACACCTCTTGCCGTTCCATTCTCAGAGCTCCTCAGTTAAGCAATCTGCGACACTTGCTGCGAATGCCAGAGGAAAACATTTCCAATGTGTCTGGCAGGGAGAAATTGAACCTGGAGAACACCTTTGTCAGGAGCTGGCACCTGCACCTTACACACACACGGGTTTGCAGCACATCTAAATGGCCAAGCTCTTTCTTAGGCAAGTTGAAAGCTGCTGTCAGAATGTTGTGCTCCTTGTCAGATGGAAGCAGCAGCACGCACATAGCAGTTTGGAAAGCATTAAAGAGCCACAGAAGAGCGTGGCCTAGCAAAATGAAACAGGAAAAAGCATTTGCTACATGTGCCCTTGTTGTCGCCTAACAACAGGTAGCAGCATAAACCAGATGCGGGTGAAGTTCTTGCAGGCGACAGCTAACGTCAAATGAGCAAGCGGGCTTACCACAGCTGCGGTCCTCTGGCAGTCTGAAAGCTTTGCGCACAAGCCGGATTCTAAGCGCCTCCCTTGGCCTTTTGGAAGTGCTCGTGCATTGCCAGCACTAGGCGTGAATGGTCACTATCCCGCACACACGTTTCGTTGTGCCCGTTGCCAAGCGCTCTGGAGCACTGTTTATGACGAAAGCGGAACACCTCTTGCCGTTCCATTCTCAGAGCTCCGGACTTAAGCAATCTACGACTCTTGCTGCGAATGCCAGAGGAAAACATTTCCAATGCGTCTGGGAAATAGAAATGGAACCTGGAGAACACCATTGTCAGGAGCTTGCACCTGCACCTTACACACACACGGGTTTGCAGCACATCTAAATGGCCAAGCTCTTTCTTAGGCAAGTTGAAAGCTGCTGTCAGAAGGTTCTGCTTTTTGTCAGATGGAAGCAGCAGCACGCACATAGCAGTTTGGAAAGCACTAAAGAGCCACAGAAGAGCGTGGCAAAGCTAAATGAAACAGGAAAAAGCATTTGCTACATGTGCCCTTGTTGTCGCCTAACAACAGGTAGCAGCATAAACCAGATGCGGGTGAAGTTCTTGCAGGCAACAGCTAACGTCAAATGAGCAAGCGGGCTTACCACAGCTGCGGTCCTCTGGCAGTCTGAAAGCTTTGCGCACAAGCCGCATGCTAAGCGCCTTCCTTGGCCTTTTGGCAGTGCTCGTGCATTGCCAGCACTAGGCGTGAATGGTCACTATCCAGCACACACGTTTCGTTGTGCCCGTTGCCAAGCGCTCTGGAGCACTGTTTATGACGAAAGCGGAACACCTCTTGCCGTTCCATTCTCAGAGCTCCTCAGTTAAGCAATCTGCGACTCTTGCTGCGAATGCCAGAGGAAAACATTTCCAATGTGTCTGGCAGGGAGAAACTGAACCTGGAGAAAAGCTTTGTCAGGAGCTGGCACCTGCACCTTACACACACACGGGTTTGCAGCACATCTAAATGGCCAAGCTCTTTCTTAGGCAAGTTGAAAGCTGCTGTCAGAAGGCTGTGCTCCTTGTCAGATGGAAGCAGCAGCACGCACATAGCAGTTTGGCAAGCACTAAAGAGCCACAGAAGAGCGTGGCCTAGCAAAATGAAACAGGAAAAAGCATTTGCTACATGTGCCCTTGTTGTCGCCTAACAACAGGTAGCAGCATAAACCAGATGCGGGTGAAGTTCTTGCAGGCGACAGCTAACGTCAAATGAGCAAGCGGGCTTACCACAGCTGCGGTCCTCTGGCAGTCTGAAAGCTTTGCGCACAAGCCGGATTCTAAGCGCCTCCCTTGGCCTTCTGGCAGTGCTCGTGCATTGCCAGTACTAGGCGTGAATGGTCACTATCCCGCACACACGTTTCGTTGTGCCCGTTGCCAAGCGCTCTGGAGCACTGTTTATGACGAAAGCGGAACACCTCTTGCCGTTCCATTCTCAGAGCTCCTCAGTTAAGCAATCTGCGACTCTTGCTGCGAATGCCAGAGGAAAACATTTCCAATGCGTCTGGCAGATAGAAACTGAACCTGGAGAACACCTTTGTCAGGAGCTTGCACCTGCACCTTACACACACACAGGTTTGCAGCACATCTAAATGGCCAAGCTCTTTCTTAGGCAAGTTGAAAGCTGCTGTCAAAAGGCTGTGCTCCTTGTCAGATGGAAGCAGCAGCACGCACATAGCAGTTTGGCAAGCACTAAAGAGCCACAGAAGAGCGTGGCATAGCAAAATGAAACAGGAAAAAGCATTTGCTACATGTGCCCTTGTTGTCGCCTAACAACAGGTAGCAGCATAAACCAGATGCGGGTGAAGTTCTTGCAGGCGACAGCTAACGTCAAATGAGCAAGCGGGCTTACCACAGCTGCGGTCCTCTGGCAGTCTGAAAGCTTTGCACACAAGCCGCATGCTTCGCCCCTTCCTTGGCCTTTTGGCAGTGCTCCTGCATTGCCAGCACTAGGCGTGAATGGTCACTATCCCGCACACACGTTTCGTTGTGCCCGTTGCCAAGCGCTCTGGAGCACTGTTTATGACGAAAGCGGAACACCTCTTGCCGTTCCATTCTCAGAGCTCCTCAGTTAAGCAATCTGCGACTCTTGCTGCGAATGCCAGAGGAAAACATTTCCAATGTGTCTGGCAGGGAGAAACTGAACCTGGAGAAAAGCTTTGTCAGGAGCTGGCACCTGCACCTTACACACACACGGGTTTGCAGCACATCTAAATGGCCAAGCTCTTTCTTAGGCAAGTTGAAAGCTGCTGTCAGAAGGTTGTGCTCCTTGTCAGATGGAAGCAGCAGCACGCACATAGCAGTTTGGCAAGCACTAAAGAGCCACAGAAGAGCGTGGCATAGCAAAATGAAACAGGAAAAAGCATTTGCTACATGTGCCCTTGTTGTCGCCTAACAACAGGTAGCAGCATAAACCAGATGCGGGTGAAGTTCTTGCAGGCGACAGCTAACGTCAAATGAGCAAGCGGGCTTACCACAGCTGCGGTCCTCTGGCAGTCTGAAAGCTTTGCACACAAGCCGGATGCTACGCCCCTTCCTTGGCCTTTTGGCAGTGCTCCTGCATTGCCAGCACTAGGCGTGAATGGTCACTATCCCGCACACACGATTCGTTGTGCCCGTTGCCAAGCGCTCTGGAGCACTGTTTATGACGAAAGCGGAACACCTCTTGCCGTTCCATTCTCAGAGCTCCTCAGTTAAGCAATCTGCGACTCTTGCTGCGAATGCCAGAGGAAAACATTTCCAATGTGTCTGGCAGGGAGAAACTGAACTTGGAGAAAAGCTTTGTCAGGAGCTGGCACCTGCACCTTACACACACACGGGTTTGCAGCACATCTAAATGGCCAAGCTCTTTCTTAGGCAAGTTGAAAGCTGCTGTCAGAAGGCTGTGCTCCTTGTCAGATGGAAGCAGCAGCACGCACATAGCAGTTTGGCAAGCACTTAAGAGCCACAGAAGAGCGTGGCATAGCAAAATGAAACAGGAAAAAGCATTTGCTACATGTGCCCTTGTTGTCGCCTAACAACAGGTAGCAGCATAAACCAGATGCGGGTGAAGTTCTTGCAGGCGACAGCTAACGTCAAATGAGCAAGCGGGCTTACCACAGCTGCGGTCCTCTGGCAGTCTGAAAGCTTTGCACACAAGCCGGATGCTACGCCCCTTCCTTGGCCTTTTGGCAGTGCTCGTGCATTGCCAGCACTAGGCGTGAATGCTCACTATCCAGCACACACGTTTCGTTGTGCCCGTTGCCAAGCGCTCTGGAGCACTGTTTATAACGAAAGCGGAACACCTCTTGCCGTTCCATTCTCACAGCTCCTCAGTGAAGCAATCTGCGACTCTTGGTGCGAATGCAAGAGGAATACATTTCCAATGCCTCTGGCAGATAGAAACTGAACCTGGAGAACACCATTGTCAGGAGCTTGCACCTGCACCTTACACACACACAGGTTTGCAGCACATCTAAATGGCCAAGCTCTTTCTTAGGCAAGTTGAAAGCTGCTGTCAGAAGGTTGTGCTCCTTGTCAGATGGAAGCAGCAGCATGCACATAGGAGTTTGGCAAGCATTAAAGAGCCACAGAAGAGCGTGGCCTAGCAAAATGAAACAAAAAAAAGCATTTGCTACATGTACCCTTGTTGTCGCCTAACAACAGGTAGCAGCATAAACCAGATGCGGGTGAAGTTCTTGCAGGCGACAGCTAACGTCAAATGAGCAAGCGGGCTTACCACAGCTGCGGTCCTCTGGCAGTCTGAAAGCTTTGCACACAAGCCGGATTCTAAGCGCCTCCCTTGGCCTTTTGGCAGTGCTCCTGCATTGCCAGCACTAGGCGTGAATGGTCACTATCCCGCACACACGTTTCGTTGTGCCCGTTGCCAAGCGCTCTGGAGCACTGTTTATGACGAAAGCGGAACACCTCTTGCCGTTCCATTCTCAGAGCTCCTCAGTTAAGCAATCTGCGACACTTGCTGCGAATGCCAGAGGAAAACATTTCCAATGTGTCTGGCAGGGAGAAATTGAACCTGGAGAACACCTTTGTCAGGAGCTGGCACCTGCACCTTACACACACACGGGTTTGCAGCACATCTAAATGGCCAAGCTCTTTCTTAGGCAAGTTGAAAGCTGCTGTCAGAATGTTGTGCTCCTTGTCAGATGGAAGCAGCAGCACGCACATAGCAGTTTGGAAAGCATTAAAGAGCCACAGAAGAGCGTGGCCTAGCAAAATGAAACAGGAAAAAGCATTTGCTACATGTGCCCTTGTTGTCGCCTAACAACAGGTAGCAGCATAAACCAGATGCGGGTGAAGTTCTTGCAGGCGACAGCTAACGTCAAATGAGCAAGCGGGCTTACCACAGCTGCGGTCCTCTGGCAGTCTGAAAGCTTTGCGCACAAGCCGGATTCTAAGCGCCTCCCTTGGCCTTTTGGAAGTGCTCGTGCATTGCCAGCACTAGGCGTGAATGGTCACTACCCCGCACACACGTTTCGTTGTGCCCGTTGCCAAGCGCTCTGGAGCACTGTTTATGACGAAAGCGGAACACCTCTTGCCGTTCCATTCTCAGAGCTCCGGACTTAAGCAATCTACGACTCTTGCTGCGAATGCCAGAGGAAAACATTTCCAATGCGTCTGGGAAATAGAAATGGAACCTGGAGAACACCATTGTCAGGAGCTTGCACCTGCACCTTACACACACACGGGTTTGCAGCACATCTAAATGGCCAAGCTCTTTCTTAGGCAAGTTGAAAGCTGCTGTCAGAAGGTTCTGCTTTTTGTCAGATGGAAGCAGCAGCACGCACATAGCAGTTTGGAAAGCACTAAAGAGCCACAGAAGAGCGTGGCAAAGCTAAATGAAACAGGAAAAAGCATTTGCTACATGTGCCCTTGTTGTCGCCTAACAACAGGTAGCAGCATAAACCAGATGCGGGTGAAGTTCTTGCAGGCAACAGCTAACGTCAAATGAGCAAGCGGGCTTACCACAGCTGCGGTCCTCTGGCAGTCTGAAAGCTTTGCGCACAAGCCGCATGCTAAGCGCCTTCCTTGGCCTTTTGGCAGTGCTCGTGCATTGCCAGCACTAGGCGTGAATGGTCACTATCCAGCACACACGTTTCGTTGTGCCCGTTGCCAAGCGCTCTGGAGCACTGTTTATGACGAAAGCGGAACACCTCTTGCCGTTCCATTCTCAGAGCTCCTCAGTTAAGCAATCTGCGACTCTTGCTGCGAATGCCAGAGGAAAACATTTCCAATGTGTCTGGCAGGGAGAAACTGAACCTGGAGAAAAGCTTTGTCAGGAGCTGGCACCTGCACCTTACACACACACGGGTTTGCAGCACATCTAAATGGCCAAGCTCTTTCTTAGGCAAGTTGAAAGCTGCTGTCAGAAGGCTGTGCTCCTTGTCAGATGGAAGCAGCAGCACGCACATAGCAGTTTGGCAAGCACTAAAGAGCCACAGAAGAGCGTGGCCTAGCAAAATGAAACAGGAAAAAGCATTTGCTACATGTGCCCTTGTTGTCGCCTAACAACAGGTAGCAGCATAAACCAGATGCGGGTGAAGTTCTTGCAGGCGACAGCTAACGTCAAATGAGCAAGCGGGCTTACCACAGCTAAGGTCCTCTGGCAGTCTGAAAGCTTTGCGCACAAGCCGGATTCTAAGCGCCTCCCTTGGCCTTCTGGCAGTGCTCGTGCATTGCCAGTACTAGGCGTGAATGGTCACTATCCCGCACACACGTTTCGTTGTGCCCGTTGCCAAGCGCTCTGGAGCACTGTTTATGACGAAAGCGGAACACCTCTTGCCGTTCCATTCTCAGAGCTCCTCAGTTAAGCAATCTGCGACTCTTGCTGCGAATGCCAGAGGAAAACATTTCCAATGCGTCTGGCAGATAGAAACTGAACCTGGAGAACACCTTTGTCAGGAGCTTGCACCTGCACCTTACACACACACGGGTTTGCAGCACATCTAAATGGCCAAGCTCTTTCTTAGGCAAGTTGAAAGCTGCTGTCAGAAGGTTGTGCTCCTTGTCAGATGGAAGCAGCAGCATGCACATAGCAGTTTGGCAAGCACTAAAGAGCCACAGAAGAGCGTGGCATAGCAAAATGAAACAGGAAAAAGCATTTGCTACATGTGCCCTTGTTGTCGCCTAACAACAGGTAGCAGCATAAACCAGATGCGGGTGAAGTTCTTGCAGGCGACAGCTAACGTCAAATGAGCAAGCGGGCTTACCACAGCTGCGGTCCTCTGGCAGTCTGAAAGCTTTGCGCACAAGCCGGATGCTAAGCGCCTTCCTTTGCCTTTTGGCAGTGCTCGTGCATTGCCAGCACTAGGCGTGAATGGTCACTATCCAGCACACACGTTTCGTTGTGCCCGTTGCCAAGCGCTCTGGAGCACTGTTTATGACGAAAGCGAACACCTCTTGCCGTTCCATTCTCAGAGCTCCTCAGTTAAGCAATCTGTGACTGTTGGTGCGAATGCCAGAGGAAAACATTTCCAATGCGTCTGGCAGATAGAAACTGAACCTGGAGAACACCTTTGTCAGGAGCTGGCACCTGCACCTTACACACACACGGGTTTGCAGCACATCTAAATGGCCAAGCTCTTTCTTAGGCAAGTTGAAAGCTGCTGTCAGAAGGCTGTGCTCCTTGTCAGATGGAAGCAGCAGCATGCACATAGCAGTTTGGCAAGCACTAAAGAGCCACAAAAGAGCGTGGCATAGCAAAATGGGCCAGGAAAAAGCATTTGCTACATGTGCCCTTGTTGTCGCCTAACAACAGGTAGCAGCATAAACCAGATGCGGGTGAAGTTCTTGCAGGCGACTGCTAACGTCAAATGAGCAAGCGGGCTTACCACAGCTGCGGTCCTCTGGCAGTCTGAAAGCTTTGCGCACAAGCCGCATGCTTCGCCCCTTCCTTGGCCTTTTGGCAGTGCTCCTGCATTGCCAGCACTAGGCGTGAATGGTCACTATCCCGCACACACGATTCGTTGTGCCCGTTGCCAAGCGCTCTGGAGCACTGTTTATGACGAAAGAGGAACACATCTTGCCGTTCCATTCTCAGAGCTCCTCAGTTAAGCAATCTGCGACTCTTGCTGCGAATGCCAGAGGAAAACATTTCCAATGTGTCTGGCAGGGAGAAACTGAACCTGGAGAACACCTTTGTCAGGAGCTGGCACCTGCACCTTACACACACACGGGTTTGCAGCACATCTAAATGGCCAAGCTCTTTCTTAGGCAAGTTGAAAGCTGCTGTCAGAAGGTTGTGCTCCTTGTCAGATGGAAGCAGCAGCATGCACATAGCAGTTTGGCAAGCACTAAAGAGCCACAGAAGAGCGTGGCATAGCAAAATGAAACAGGAAAAAGCATTTGCTACATGTGCCCTTGTTGTCGCCTAACAACAGGTAGCAGCATAAACCAGATGCGGGTGAAGTTCTTGCAGGCGACAGCTAACGTCAAATGAGCAAGCGGGCTTACCACAGCTGCGGTCCTCTGGCAGTCTGAAAGCTTTGCGCACAAGCCGGATTCTAAGCGCCTCCCTTGGCCTTCTGGCAGTGCTCGTGCATTGCCAGTACTAGGCGTGAATGGTCACTATCCCGCACACACGTTTCGTTGTGCCCGTTGCCAAGCGCTCTGGAGCACTGTTTATGACGAAAGCGGAACACCTCTTGCCGTTCCATTCTCAGAGCTCCTCAGTTAAGCAATCTGCGACTCTTGCTGCGAATGCCAGAGGAAAACATTTCCAATGTGTCTGGCAGGGAGAAACTGAACCTGGAGAAAAGCTTTGTCAGGAGCTGGCACCTGCACCTTACACACACACGGGTTTGCAGCACATCTAAATGGCCAAGCTCTTTCTTAGGCAAGTTGAAAGCTGCTGTCAGAAGGTTGTGCTCCTTGTCAGATGGAAGCAGCAGCACGCACATAGCAGTTTGGCAAGCACTAAAGAGCCACAGAAGAGCGTGGCATAGCAAAATGAAACAGGAAAAAGCATTTGCTACATGTGCCCTTGTTGTCGCCTAACAACAGGTAGCAGCATAAACCAGATGCGGGTGAAGTTCTTGCAGGCGACAGCTAACGTCAAATGAGCAAGCGGGCTTACCACAGCTGCGGTCCTCTGGCAGTCTGAAAGCTTTGCACACAAGCCGGATGCTACGCCCCTTCCTTGGCCTTTTGGCAGTGCTCCTGCATTGCCAGCACTAGGCGTGAATGGTCACTATCCCGCACACACGATTCGTTGTGCCCGTTGCCAAGCGCTCTGGAGCACTGTTTATGACGAAAGCGGAACACCTCTTGCCGTTCCATTCTCAGAGCTCCGGACTTAAGCAATCTACGACTCTTGCTGCGAATGCCAGAGGAAAACATTTCCAATGCGTCTGGGAAATAGAAATGGAACCTGGAGAACACCATTGTCAGGAGCTTGCACCTGCACCTTACACACACACGGGTTTGCAGCACATCTAAATGGCCAAGCTCTTTCTTAGGCAAGTTGAAAGCTGCTGTCAGAAGGTTGTGCTTTTTGTCAGATGGAAGCAGCAGCACGCACATAGCAGTTTGGAAAGCACTAAAGAGCCAAAGAAGAGCGTGGCAAAGCTAAATGAAACAGGAAAAAGCATTTGCTACATGTGCCCTTGTTGTCGCCTAACAACAGGTAGCAGCATAAACCAGATGCGGGTGAAGTTCTTGCAGGCAACAGCTAACGTCAAATGAGCAAGCGGGCTTACCACAGCTGCGGTCCTCTGGCAGTCTGAAAGCTTTGCGCACAAGCCGCATGCTAAGCGCCTTCCTTGGCCTTTTGGCAGTGCTCGTGCATTGCCAGCACTAGGCGTGAATGGTCACTATCCAGCACACACGTTTCGTTGTGCCCGTTGCCAAGCGCTCTGGAGCACTGTTTATGACGAAAGCGGAACACCTCTTGCCGTTCCATTCTCAGAGCTCCTCAGTTAAGCAATCTGCGACTCTTGCTGCGAATGCCAGAGGAAAACATTTCCAATGTGTCTGGCAGGGAGAAACTGAACCTGGAGAAAAGCTTTGTCAGGAGCTGGCACCTGCACCTTACACACACACGGGTTTGCAGCACATCTAAATGGCCAAGCTCTTTCTTAGGCAAGTTGAAAGCTGCTGTCAGAAGGCTGTGCTCCTTGTCAGATGGAAGCAGCAGCACGCACATAGCAGTTTGGCAAGCACTAAAGAGCCACAGAAGAGCGTGGCATAGCAAAATGAAACAGGAAAAAGCATTTGCTACATGTGCCCTTGTTGTCGCCTAACAACAGGTAGCAGCATAAACCAGATGCGGGTGAAGTTCTTGCAGGCGACAGCTAACGTCAAATGAGCAAGCGGGCTTACCACAGCTGCGGTCCTCTGGCAGTCTGAAAGCTTTGCGCACAAGCCGGATTCTAAGCGCCTCCCTTGGCCTTCTGGCAGTGCTCGTGCATTGCCAGTACTAGGCGTGAATGGTCACTATCCCGCACACACGTTTCGTTGTGCCCGTTGCCAAGCGCTCTGGAGCACTGTTTATGACGAAAGCGGAACACCTCTTGCCGTTCCATTCTCAGAGCTCCTCAGTTAAGCAATCTGTGACTGTTGGTGCGAATGCCAGAGGAAAACATTTCCAATGCGTCTGGCAGATAGAAACTGAACCTGGAGAACACCTTTGTCAGGAGCTTGCACCTGTACCTTACACACACACAGATTTGCAGCACATCTAAATGGCCAAGCTCTTTCTTAGGCAAGTTGAAAGCTGCTGTCAAAAGGCTGTGCTCCTTGTCAGATGGAAGCAGCAGCACGCACATAGCAGTTTGGCAAGCACTAAAGAGCCACAGAAGAGCGTGGCATAGCAAAATGGGCCAGGAAAAAGCATTTGCTACATGTGCCCTTGTTGTCGCCTAACAACAGGTAGCAGCATAAACCAGATGCGGGTGAAGTTCTTGCAGGCGACAGCTAACGTCAAATGAGCAAGCGGGCTTACCACAGCTGCGGTCCTCTGGCAGTCTGAAAGCTTTGCACACAAGCCGCATGCTTCGCCCCTTCCTTGGCCTTTTGGCAGTGCTCCTGCATTGCCAGCACTAGGCGTGAATGGTCACTATCCCGCACACACGTTTCGTTGTGCCCGTTGCCAAGCGCTCTGGAGCACTGTTTATGACGAAAGCGGAACACCTCTTGCCGTTCCATTCTCAGAGCTCCTCAGTTAAGCAATCTGCGACTCTTGCTGCGAATGCCAGAGGAAAACATTTCCAATGTGTCTGGCAGGGAGAAACTGAACCTGGAGAAAAGCTTTGTCAGGAGCTGGCACCTGCACCTTACACACACACGGGTTTGCAGCACATCTAAATGGCCAAGCTCTTTCTTAGGCAAGTTGAAAGCTGCTGTCAGAAGGTTGTGCTCCTTGTCAGATGGAAGCAGCAGCACGCACATAGCAGTTTGGCAAGCACTAAAGAGCCACAGAAGAGCGTGGCATAGCAAAATGAAACAGGAAAAAGCATTTGCTACATGTGCCCTTGTTGTCGCCTAACAACAGGTAGCAGCATAAACCAGATGCGGGTGAAGTTCTTGCAGGCGACAGCTAACGTCAAATGAGCAAGCGGGCTTACCACAGCTGCGGTCCTCTGGCAGTCTGAAAGCTTTGCACACAAGCCGGATGCTACGCCCCTTCCTTGGCCTTTTGGCAGTGCTCCTGCATTGCCAGCACTAGGCGTGAATGGTCACTATCCCGCACACACGATTCGTTGTGCCCGTTGCCAAGCGCTCTGGAGCACTGTTTATGACGAAAGCGGAACACCTCTTGCCGTTCCATTCTCAGAGCTCCTCAGTTAAGCAATCTGCGACTCTTGCTGCGAATGCCAGAGGAAAACATTTCCAATGTGTCTGGCAGGGAGAAACTGAACTTGGAGAAAAGCTTTGTCAGGAGCTGGCACCTGCACCTTACACACACACGGGTTTGCAGCACATCTAAATGGCCAAGCTCTTTCTTAGGCAAGTTGAAAGCTGCTGTCAGAAGGCTGTGCTCCTTGTCAGATGGAAGCAGCAGCACGCACATAGCAGTTTGGCAAGCACTTAAGAGCCACAGAAGAGCGTGGCATAGCAAAATGAAACAGGAAAAAGCATTTGCTACATGTGCCCTTGTTGTCGCCTAACAACAGGTAGCAGCATAAACCAGATGGGGGTGAAGTTCTTGCAGGCGACAGCTAACGTCAAATGAGCAAGCGGGCTTACCACAGCTGCGGTCCTCTGGCAGTCTGAAAGCTTTGCACACAAGCCGGATGCTACGCCCCTTCCTTGGCCTTTTGGCAGTGCTCGTGCATTGCCAGCACTAGGCGTGAATGCTCACTATCCAGCACACACGTTTCGTTGTGCCCGTTGCCAAGCGCTCTGGAGCACTGTTTATAACGAAAGCGGAACACCTCTTGCCGTTCCATTCTCACAGCTCCTCAGTGAAGCAATCTGCGACTCTTGGTGCGAATGCAAGAGGAATACATTTCCAATGCCTCTGGCAGATAGAAACTGAACCTGGAGAACACCATTGTCAGGAGCTTGCACCTGCACCTTACACACACACAGGTTTGCAGCACATCTAAATGGCCAAGCTCTTTCTTAGGCAAGTTGAAAGCTGCTGTCAGAAGGTTGTGCTCCTTGTCAGATGGAAGCAGCAGCATGCACATAGGAGTTTGGCAAGCATTAAAGAGCCACAGAAGAGCGTGGCCTAGCAAAATGAAACAAAAAAAAGCATTTGCTACATGTACCCTTGTTGTCGCCTAACAACAGGTAGCAGCATAAACCAGATGCGGGTGAAGTTCTTGCAGGCGACAGCTAACGTCAAATGAGCAAGCGGGCTTACCACAGCTGCGGTCCTCTGGCAGTCTGAAAGCTTTGCACACAAGCCGGATTCTAAGCGCCTCCCTTGGCCTTTTGGCAGTGCTCCTGCATTGCCAGCACTAGGCGTGAATGCTCACTATCCAGCACACACGTTTCGTTGTGCCCGTTGCCAAGCGCTCTGGAGCACTGTTTATGACGAAAGCGGAACACCTCTTGCCGTTCCATTCTCAGAGCTCCTCAGTTAAGCAATCTGCGACACTTGCTGCGAATGCCAGAGGAAAACATTTCCAATGTGTCTGGCAGGGAGAAATTGAACCTGGAGAACACCTTTGTCAGGAGCTGGCACCTGCACCTTACACACACACGGGTTTGCAGCACATCTAAATGGCCAAGCTCTTTCTTAGGCAAGTTGAAAGCTGCTGTCAGAATGTTGTGCTCCTTGTCAGATGGAAGCAGCAGCACGCACATAGCAGTTTGGAAAGCATTAAAGAGCCACAGAAGAGCGTGGCCTAGCAAAATGAAACAGGAAAAAGCATTTGCTACATGTGCCCTTGTTGTCGCCTAACAACAGGTAGCAGCATAAACCAGATGCGGGTGAAGTTCTTGCAGGCGACAGCTAACGTCAAATGAGCAAGCGGGCTTACCACAGCTGCGGTCCTCTGGCAGTCTGAAAGCTTTGCGCACAAGCCGGATTCTAAGCGCCTCCCTTGGCCTTTTGGAAGTGCTCGTGCATTGCCAGCACTAGGCGTGAATGGTCACTATCCCGCACACACGTTTCGTTGTGCCCGTTGCCAAGCGCTCTGGAGCACTGTTTATGACGAAAGCGGAACACCTCTTGCCGTTCCATTCTCAGAGCTCCGGACTTAAGCAATCTACGACTCTTGCTGCGAATGCCAGAGGAAAACATTTCCAATGCGTCTGGGAAATAGAAATGGAACCTGGAGAACACCATTGTCAGGAGCTTGCACCTGCACCTTACACACACACGGGTTTGCAGCACATCTAAATGGCCAAGCTCTTTCTTAGGCAAGTTGAAAGCTGCTGTCAGAAGGTTCTGCTTTTTGTCAGATGGAAGCAGCAGCACGCACATAGCAGTTTGGAAAGCACTAAAGAGCCACAGAAGAGCGTGGCAAAGCTAAATGAAACAGGAAAAAGCATTTGCTACATGTGCCCTTGTTGTCGCCTAACAACAGGTAGCAGCATAAACCAGATGCGGGTGAAGTTCTTGCAGGCAACAGCTAACGTCAAATGAGCAAGCGGGCTTACCACAGCTGCGGTCCTCTGGCAGTCTGAAAGCTTTGCGCACAAGCCGCATGCTAAGCGCCTTCCTTGGCCTTTTGGCAGTGCTCGTGCATTGCCAGCACTAGGCGTGAATGGTCACTATCCAGCACACACGTTTCGTTGTGCCCGTTGCCAAGCGCTCTGGAGCACTGTTTATGACGAAAGCGGAACACCTCTTGCCGTTCCATTCTCAGAGCTCCTCAGTTAAGCAATCTGCGACTCTTGCTGCGAATGCCAGAGGAAAACATTTCCAATGTGTCTGGCAGGGAGAAACTGAACCTGGAGAAAAGCTTTGTCAGGAGCTGGCACCTGCACCTTACACACACACGGGTTTGCAGCACATCTAAATGGCCAAGCTCTTTCTTAGGCAAGTTGAAAGCTGCTGTCAGAAGGCTGTGCTCCTTGTCAGATGGAAGCAGCAGCACGCACATAGCAGTTTGGCAAGCACTAAAGAGCCACAGAAGAGCGTGGCCTAGCAAAATGAAACAGGAAAAAGCATTTGCTACATGTGCCCTTGTTGTCGCCTAACAACAGGTAGCAGCATAAACCAGATGCGGGTGAAGTTCTTGCAGGCGACAGCTAACGTCAAATGAGCAAGCGGGCTTACCACAGCTGCGGTCCTCTGGCAGTCTGAAAGCTTTGCGCACAAGCCGGATTCTAAGCGCCTCCCTTGGCCTTCTGGCAGTGCTCGTGCATTGCCAGTACTAGGCGTGAATGGTCACTATCCCGCACACACGTTTCGTTGTGCCCGTTGCCAAGCGCTCTGGAGCACTGTTTATGACGAAAGCGGAACACCTCTTGCCGTTCCATTCTCAGAGCTCCTCAGTTAAGCAATCTGCGACTCTTGCTGCGAATGCCAGAGGAAAACATTTCCAATGCGTCTGGCAGATAGAAACTGAACCTGGAGAACACCTTTGTCAGGAGCTTGCACCTGCACCTTACACACACACAGGTTTGCAGCACATCTAAATGGCCAAGCTCTTTCTTAGGCAAGTTGAAAGCTGCTGTCAGAAGGTTGTGCTCCTTGTCAGATGGAAGCAGCAGCATGCACATAGCAGTTTGGCAAGCACTAAAGAGCCACAGAAGAGCGTGGCATAGCAAAATGGGCCAGGAAAAAGCATTTGCTACATGTGCCCTTGTTGTCGCCTAACAACAGGTAGCAGCATAAACCAGATGGGGGTGAAGTTCTTGCAGGCGACAGCTAACGTCAAATGAGCAAGCGGGCTTACCACAGCTGCGGTCCTCTGGCAGTCTGAAAGCTTTGCGCACAAGCCGGATGCTAAGCGCCTTCCTTTGCCTTTTGGCAGTGCTCGTGCATTGCCAGCACTAGGCGTGAATGGTCACTATCCAGCACACACGTTTCGTTGTGCCCGTTGCCAAGCGCTCTGGAGCACTGTTTATGACGAAAGCGGAACACCTCTTGCCGTTCCATTCTCAGAGCTCCTCAGTTAAGCAATCTGTGACTGTTGGTGCGAATGCCAGAGGTAAACATTTCCAATGCGTCTGGCAGATAGAAACTGAACCTGGAGAACACCTTTGTCAGGAGCTTGCACCTGTACCTTACACACACACAGATTTGCAGCACATCTAAATGGCCAAGCTCTTTCTTAGGCAAGTTGAAAGCTGCTGTCAAAAGGCTGTGCTCCTTGTCAGATGGAAGCAGCAGCACGCACATAGCAGTTTGGCAAGCACTAAAGAGCCACAGAAGAGCGTGGCATAGCAAAATGAAACAGGAAAAAGCATTTGCTACATGTGCCCTTGTTGTCGCCTAACAACAGGTAGCAGCATAAACCAGATGCGGGTGAAGTTCTTGCAGGCGACAGCTAACGTCAAATGAGCAAGCGGGCTTACCACAGCTGCGGTCCTCTGGCAGTCTGAAAGCTTTGCACACAAGCCGCATGCTTCGCCCCTTCCTTGGCCTTTTGGCAGTGCTCCTGCATTGCCAGCACTAGGCGTGAATGGTCACTATCCCGCACACACGTTTCGTTGTGCCCGTTGCCAAGCGCTCTGGAGCACTGTTTATGACGAAAGCGGAACACCTCTTGCCGTTCCATTCTCAGAGCTCCTCAGTTAAGCAATCTGCGACTCTTGCTGCGAATGCCAGAGGAAAACATTTCCAATGTGTCTGGCAGGGAGAAACTGAACCTGGAGAAAAGCTTTGTCAGGAGCTGGCACCTGCACCTTACACACACACGGGTTTGCAGCACATCTAAATGGCCAAGCTCTTTCTTAGGCAAGTTGAAAGCTGCTGTCAGAAGGTTGTGCTCCTTGTCAGATGGAAGCAGCAGCACGCACATAGCAGTTTGGCAAGCACTAAAGAGCCACAGAAGAGCGTGGCATAGCAAAATGAAACAGGAAAAAGCATTTGCTACATGTGCCCTTGTTGTCGCCTAACAACAGGTAGCAGCATAAACCAGATGCGGGTGAAGTTCTTGCAGGCGACAGCTAACGTCAAATGAGCAAGCGGGCTTACCACAGCTGCGGTCCTCTGGCAGTCTGAAAGCTTTGCACACAAGCCGGATGCTACGCCCCTTCCTTGGCCTTTTGGCAGTGCTCCTGCATTGCCAGCACTAGGCGTGAATGGTCACTATCCCGCACACACGATTCGTTGTGCCCGTTGCCAAGCGCTCTGGAGCACTGTTTATGACGAAAGCGGAACACCTCTTGCCGTTCCATTCTCAGAGCTCCTCAGTTAAGCAATCTGCGACTCTTGCTGCGAATGCCAGAGGAAAACATTTCCAATGTGTCTGGCAGGGAGAAACTGAACTTGGAGAAAAGCTTTGTCAGGAGCTGGCACCTGCACCTTACACACACACGGGTTTGCAGCACATCTAAATGGCCAAGCTCTTTCTTAGGCAAGTTGAAAGCTGCTGTCAGAAGGCTGTGCTCCTTGTCAGATGGAAGCAGCAGCACGCACATAGCAGTTTGGCAAGCACTTAAGAGCCACAGAAGAGCGTGGCATAGCAAAATGAAACAGGAAAAAGCATTTGCTACATGTGCCCTTGTTGTCGCCTAACAACAGGTAGCAGCATAAACCAGATGCGGGTGAAGTTCTTGCAGGCGACAGCTAACGTCAAATGAGCAAGCGGGCTTACCACAGCTGCGGTCCTCTGGCAGTCTGAAAGCTTTGCACACAAGCCGGATGCTACGCCCCTTCCTTGGCCTTTTGGCAGTGCTCGTGCATTGCCAGCACTAGGCGTGAATGCTCACTATCCAGCACACACGTTTCGTTGTGCCCGTTGCCAAGCGCTCTGGAGCACTGTTTATAACGAAAGCGGAACACCTCTTGCCGTTCCATTCTCACAGCTCCTCAGTGAAGCAATCTGCGACTCTTGGTGCGAATGCAAGAGGAATACATTTCCAATGCCTCTGGCAGATAGAAACTGAACCTGGAGAACACCATTGTCAGGAGCTTGCACCTGCACCTTACACACACACAGGTTTGCAGCACATCTAAATGGCCAAGCTCTTTCTTAGGCAAGTTGAAAGCTGCTGTCAGAAGGTTGTGCTCCTTGTCAGATGGAAGCAGCAGCATGCACATAGGAGTTTGGCAAGCATTAAAGAGCCACAGAAGAGCGTGGCCTAGCAAAATGAAACAAAAAAAAGCATTTGCTACATGTACCCTTGTTGTCGCCTAACAACAGGTAGCAGCATAAACCAGATGCGGGTGAAGTTCTTGCAGGCGACAGCTAACGTCAAATGAGCAAGCGGGCTTACCACAGCTGCGGTCCTCTGGCAGTCTGAAAGCTTTGCACACAAGCCGGATTCTAAGCGCCTCCCTTGGCCTTTTGGCAGTGCTCCTGCATTGCCAGCACTAGGCGTGAATGGTCACTATCCCGCACACACGTTTCGTTGTGCCCGTTGCCAAGCGCTCTGGAGCACTGTTTATGACGAAAGCGGAACACCTCTTGCCGTTCCATTCTCAGAGCTCCTCAGTTAAGCAATCTGCGACACTTGCTGCGAATGCCAGAGGAAAACATTTCCAATGTGTCTGGCAGGGAGAAATTGAACCTGGAGAACACCTTTGTCAGGAGCTGGCACCTGCACCTTACACACACACGGGTTTGCAGCACATCTAAATGGCCAAGCTCTTTCTTAGGCAAGTTGAAAGCTGCTGTCAGAATGTTGTGCTCCTTGTCAGATGGAAGCAGCAGCACGCACATAGCAGTTTGGAAAGCATTAAAGAGCCACAGAAGAGCGTGGCCTAGCAAAATGAAACAGGAAAAAGCATTTGCTACATGTGCCCTTGTTGTCGCCTAACAACAGGTAGCAGCATAAACCAGATGCGGGTGAAGTTCTTGCAGGCGACAGCTAACGTCAAATGAGCAAGCGGGCTTACCACAGCTGCGGTCCTCTGGCAGTCTGAAAGCTTTGCGCACAAGCCGGATTCTAAGCGCCTCCCTTGGCCTTTTGGAAGTGCTCGTGCATTGCCAGCACTAGGCGTGAATGGTCACTACCCCGCACACACGTTTCGTTGTGCCCGTTGCCAAGCGCTCTGGAGCACTGTTTATGACGAAAGCGGAACACCTCTTGCCGTTCCATTCTCAGAGCTCCGGACTTAAGCAATCTACGACTCTTGCTGCGAATGCCAGAGGAAAACATTTCCAATGCGTCTGGGAAATAGAAATGGAACCTGGAGAACACCATTGTCAGGAGCTTGCACCTGCACCTTACACACACACGGGTTTGCAGCACATCTAAATGGCCAAGCTCTTTCTTAGGCAAGTTGAAAGCTGCTGTCAGAAGGTTCTGCTTTTTGTCAGATGGAAGCAGCAGCACGCACATAGCAGTTTGGCAAGCACTAAAGAGCCACAGAAGAGCGTGGCCTAGCAAAATGAAACAGGAAAAAGCATTTGCTACATGTGCCCTTGTTGTCGCCTAACAACAGGTAGCAGCATAAACCAGATGCGGGTGAAGTTCTTGCAGGCGACAGCTAACGTCAAATGAGCAAGCGGGCTTACCACAGCTGCGGTCCTCTGGCAGTCTGAAAGCTTTGCGCACAAGCCGGATTCTAAGCGCCTCCCTTGGCCTTTTGGCAGTGCTCCTGCATTGCCAGCACTAGGCGTGAATGGTCACTATCCCGCACACACGTTTCGTTGTGCCCGTTGCCAAGCGCTCTGGAGCACTGTTTATGACGAAAGCGGAACACCTCTTGCCGTTTCATTCTCAGAGCTCCTCAGTTAAGCAATCTGCGACTCTTGCTGCGAATGCCAGAGGAAAACATTTCCAATGCGTCTGGCAGATAGAAACTGAACCTGGAGAACACCTTTGTCAGGAGCTTGCACCTGCACCTTACACACACACAGGTTTGCAGCACATCTAAATGGCCAAGCTCTTTCTTAGGCAAGTTGAAAGCTGCTGTCAGAAGGTTGTGCTCCTTGTCAGATGGAAGCAGCAGCATGCACATAGCAGTTTGGCAAGCACTAAAGAGCCACAGAAGAGCGTGGCATAGCAAAATGGGCCAGGAAAAAGCATTTGCTACATGTGCCCTTGTTGTCGCCTAACAACAGGTAGCAGCATAAACCAGATGCGGGTGAAGTTCTTGCAGGCGACAGCTAACGTCAAATGAGCAAGCGGGCTTACCACAGCTGCGGTCCTCTGGCAGTCTGAAAGCTTTGCACACAAGCCGGATGCTACGCCCCTTCCTTGGCCTTTTGGCAGTGCTCCTGCATTGCCAGCACTAGGCGTGAATGGTCACTATCCCGCACACACGATTCGTTGTGCCCGTTGCCAAGCGCTCTGGAGCACTGTTTATGACGAAAGCGGAACACCTCTTGCCGTTCCATTCTCAGAGCTCCTCAGTTAAGCAATCTGCGACTCTTGCTGCGAATGCCAGAGGAAAACATTTCCAATGTGTCTGGCAGGGAGAAACTGAACCTGGAGAAAAGCTTTGTCAGGAGCTGGCACCTGCACCTTACACACACACGGGTTTGCAGCACATCTAAATGGCCAAGCTCTTTCTTAGGCAAGTTGAAAGCTGCTGTCAGAAGGCTGTGCTCCTTGTCAGATGGAAGCAGCAGCACGCACATAGCAGTTTGGCAAGTACTAAAGAGCCACAGAAGAGTGTGGCATAGCAAAATGAAACAGGAAAAAGCATTTGCTACATGTACCCTTGTTGTCGCCTAACAACAGGCAGCAGCATAAACCAGATGCGGGTGAAGTTCTTGCAGGCGACAGCTAACGTCAAATGAGCAAGCGGGCTTACCACAGCTGCGGTCCTCTGGCAGTCTGAAAGCTTTGCGCACAAGCCGGATGCTAAGCGCCTTCCTTTGCCTTTTGGCAGTGCTCGTGCATTGCCAGCACTAGGCGTGAATGGTCACTATCCAGCACACACGTTTCGTTGTGCCCGTTGCCAAGCGCTCTGGAGCACTGTTTATGACGAAAGCGGAACACCTCTTGCCGTTCCATTCTCAGAGCTCCTCAGTTAAGCAATCTGTGACTCTTGCTGCGAATGCCAGAGGAAAACATTTCCAATGCGTCTGGCAGGGAGAAACTGAACCTGGAGAACACCTTTGTCAGGAGCTTGCACCTGTACCTTACACACACACAGATTTGCAGCACATCTAAATGGCCAAGCTCTTTCTTTGGCAAATTGAAAGCTGCTGTCAAAAGGCTGTGCTCCTTGTCAGATGGAAGCAGCAGCACGCACATAGCAGTTTGGCAAGCACTAAAGAGCCACAGAAGAGCGTGGCATAGCAAAATGAAACAGGAAAAAGCATTTGCTACATGTGCCCTTGTTGTCGCCTAACAACAGGTAGCAGCATAAACCAGATGCGGGTGAAGTTCTTGCAGGCGACAGCTAACGTCAAATGAGCAAGCGGGCTTACCACAGCTGCGGTCCTCTGGCAGTCTGAAAGCTTTGCACACAAGCCGGATGCTACGCCCCTTCCTTGGCCTTTTGGCAGTGCTCGTGCATTGCCAGCACTAGGCGTGAATGGTCACTATCCCGCACACACGTTTCGTTGTGCCCGTTGCCAAGCGCTCTGGAGCACTGTTTATGACGAAAGCGGAACACCTCTTGCCGTTCCATTCTCAGAGCTCCTCAGTTAAGCAATCTGCGACACTTGCTGCGAATGCCAGAGGAAAACATTTCCAATGTGTCTGGCAGGGAGAAATTGAACCTGGAGAACACCTTTGTCAGGAGCTGGCACCTGCACCTTACACACACACGGGTTTGCAGCACATCTAAATGGCCAAGCTCTTTCTTAGGCAAGTTGAAAGCTGCTGTCAGAATGTTGTGCTCCTTGTCAGATGGAAGCAGCAGCACGCACATAGGAGTTTGGAAAGCATTAAAGAGCCACAGAAGAGCGTGGCCTAGCAAAATGAAACAGGAAAAAGCATTTGCTACATGTGCCCTTGTTGTCGCCTAACAACAGGTAGCAGCATAAACCAGATGCGGGTGAAGTTCTTGCAGGCGACAGCTAACGTCAAATGAGCAAGCGGGCTTACCACAGCTGCGGTCCTCTGGCAGTCTGAAAGCTTTGCGCACAAGCCGGATTCTAAGCGCCTCCCTTGGCCTTTTGGAAGTGCTCGTGCATTGCCAGCACTAGGCGTGAATGGTCACTACCCCGCACACACGTTTCGTTGTGCCCGTTGCCAAGCGCTCTGGAGCACTGTTTATGACGAAAGCGGAACACCTCTTGCCGTTCCATTCTCAGAGCTCTGGACTTAAGCAATCTACGACTCTTGCTGCGAATGCCAGAGGAAAACATTTCCAATGCGTCTGGGAAATAGAAATGGAACCTGGAGAACACCATTGTCAGGAGCTTGCACCTGCACCTTACACACACACGGGTTTGCAGCACATCTAAATGGCCAAGCTCTTTCTTAGGCAAGTTGAAAGCTGCTGTCAGAAGGTTCTGCTTTTTGTCAGATGGAAGCAGCAGCACGCACATAGCAGTTTGGCAAGCACTAAAGAGCCACAGAAGAGCGTGGCAAAGCTAAATGAAACAGGAAAAAGCATTTGCTACATGTGCCCTTGTTGTCGCCTAACAACAGGTAGCAGCATAAACCAGATGCGGGTGAAGTTCTTGCAGGCAACAGCTAACGTCAAATGAGCAAGCGGGCTTACCACAGCTGCGGTCCTCTGGCAGTCTGAAAGCTTTGCGCACAAGCCGCATGCTAAGCGCCTCCCTTGGCCTTTTGGCAGTGCTCCTGCATTGCCAGCACTAGGCGTGAATGGTCACTATCCCGCACACACGTTTCGTTGTGCCCGTTGCCAAGCGCTCTGGAGCACTGTTTATGACGAAAGCGGAACACCTCTTGCCGTTTCATTCTCAGAGCTCCTCAGTTAAGCAATCTGTGACTGTTGGTGCGAATGCCAGAGGAAAACATTTCCAATGCGTCTGGCAGATAGAAACTGAACCTGGAGAACACCTTTGTCAGGAGCTTGCACCTGCACCTTACACACACACAGGTTTGCAGCACATCTAAATGGCCAAGCTCTTTCTTAGGCAAGTTGAAAGCTGCTGTCAGAAGGTTGTGCTCCTTGTCAGATGGAAGCAGCAGCATGCACATAGCAGTTTGGCAAGCACTAAAGAGCCACAGAAGAGCGTGGCATAGCAAAATGAAACAGGAAAAAGCATTTGCTACATGTGCCCTTGTTGTCGCCTAACAACAGGTAGCAGCATAAACCAGATGCGGGTGAAGTTCTTGCAGGCGACAGCTAACGTCAAATGAGCAAGCGGGCTTACCACAGCTAAGGTCCTCTGGCAGTCTGAAAGCTTTGCACACAAGCCGGATGCTACGCCCCTTCCTTGGCCTTTTGGCAGTGCTCCTGCATTGCCAGCACTAGGCGTGAATGGTCACTATCCCGCACACACGTTTCGTTGTGCCCGTTGCCAAGCGCTCTGGAGCACTGTTTATGACGAAAGCGGAACACCTCTTGCCGTTCCATTCTCAGAGCTCCTCAGTTAAGCAATCTGCGACTCTTGCTGCGAATGCCAGAGGAAAACATTTCCAATGTGTCTGGCAGGGAGAAACTGAACCTGGAGAAAAGCTTTGTCAGGAGCTGGCACCTGCACCTTACACACACACGGGTTTGCAGCACATCTAAATGGCCAAGCTCTTTCTTAGGCAAGTTGAAAGCTGCTGTCAGAAGGCTGTGCTCCTTGTCAGATGGAAGCAGCAGCACGCACATAGCAGTTTGGCAAGTACTAAAGAGCCACAGAAGAGTGTGGCATAGCAAAATGAAACAGGAAAAAGCATTTGCTACATGTACCCTTGTTGTCGCCTAACAACAGGCAGCAGCATAAACCAGATGCGGGTGAAGTTCTTGCAGGCGACAGCTAACGTCAAATGAGCAAGCGGGCTTACCACAGCTGCGGTCCTCTGGCAGTCTGAAAGCTTTGCGCACAAGCCGGATGCTAAGCGCCTTCCTTTGCCTTTTGGCAGTGCTCGTGCATTGCCAGCACTAGGCGTGAATGGTCACTATCCAGCACACACGTTTCGTTGTGCCCGTTGCCAAGCGCTCTGGAGCACTGTTTATGACGAAAGCGGAACACCTCTTGCCGTTCCATTCTCAGAGCTCCTCAGTTAAGCAATCTGTGACTCTTGCTGCGAATGCCAGAGGAAAACATTTCCAATGCGTCTGGCAGGGAGAAACTGAACCTGGAGAACACCTTTGTCAGGAGCTTGCACCTGTACCTTACACACACACAGATTTGCAGCACATCTAAATGGCCAAGCTCTTTCTTTGGCAAATTGAAAGCTGCTGTCAAAAGGCTGTGCTCCTTGTCAGATGGAAGCAGCAGCACGCACATAGCAGTTTGGCAAGCACTAAAGAGCCACAGAAGAGCGTGGCCTAGCAAAATGAAACAGGAAAAAGCATTTGCTACATGTGCCCTTGTTGTCGCCTAACAACAGGTAGCAGCATAAACCAGATGCGGGTGAAGTTCTTGCAGGCGACAGCTAACGTCAAATGAGCAAGCGGGCTTACCACAGCTGCGGTCCTCTGGCAGTCTGAAAGCTTTGCACACAAGCCGGATGCTACGCCCCTTCCTTGGCCTTTTGGCAGTGCTCGTGCATTGCCAGCACTAGGCGTGAATGGTCACTATCCCGCACACACGTTTCGTTGTGCCCGTTGCCAAGCGCTCTGGAGCACTGTTTATGACGAAAGCGGAACACCTCTTGCCGTTCCATTCTCAGAGCTCCTCAGTTAAGCAATCTGCGACACTTGCTGCGAATGCCAGAGGAAAACATTTCCAATGTGTCTGGCAGGGAGAAATTGAACCTGGAGAACACCTTTGTCAGGAGCTGGCACCTGCACCTTACACACACACGGGTTTGCAGCACATCTAAATGGCCAAGCTCTTTCTTAGGCAAGTTGAAAGCTGCTGTCAGAATGTTGTGCTCCTTGTCAGATGGAAGCAGCAGCACGCACATAGGAGTTTGGAAAGCATTAAAGAGCCACAGAAGAGCGTGGCCTAGCAAAATGAAACAGGAAAAAGCATTTGCTACATGTGCCCTTGTTGTCGCCTAACAACAGGTAGCAGCATAAACCAGATGCGGGTGAAGTTCTTGCAGGCGACAGCTAACGTCAAATGAGCAAGCGGGCTTACCACAGCTGCGGTCCTCTGGCAGTCTGAAAGCTTTGCGCACAAGCCGGATTCTAAGCGCCTCCCTTGGCCTTTTGGAAGTGCTCGTGCATTGCCAGCACTAGGCGTGAATGGTCACTACCCCGCACACACGTTTCGTTGTGCCCGTTGCCAAGCGCTCTGGAGCACTGTTTATGACGAAAGCGGAACACCTCTTGCCGTTCCATTCTCAGAGCTCTGGACTTAAGCAATCTACGACTCTTGCTGCGAATGCCAGAGGAAAACATTTCCAATGCGTCTGGGAAATAGAAATGGAACCTGGAGAACACCATTGTCAGGAGCTTGCACCTGCACCTTACACACACACGGGTTTGCAGCACATCTAAATGGCCAAGCTCTTTCTTAGGCAAGTTGAAAGCTGCTGTCAGAAGGTTCTGCTTTTTGTCAGATGGAAGCAGCAGCACGCACATAGCAGTTTGGCAAGCACTAAAGAGCCACAGAAGAGCGTGGCAAAGCTAAATGAAACAGGAAAAAGCATTTGCTACATGTGCCCTTGTTGTCGCCTAACAACAGGTAGCAGCATAAACCAGATGCGGGTGAAGTTCTTGCAGGCAACAGCTAACGTCAAATGAGCAAGCGGGCTTACCACAGCTGCGGTCCTCTGGCAGTCTGAAAGCTTTGCGCACAAGCCGCATGCTAAGCGCCTCCCTTGGCCTTTTGGCAGTGCTCCTGCATTGCCAGCACTAGGCGTGAATGGTCACTATCCCGCACACACGTTTCGTTGTGCCCGTTGCCAAGCGCTCTGGAGCACTGTTTATGACGAAAGCGGAACACCTCTTGCCGTTTCATTCTCAGAGCTCCTCAGTTAAGCAATCTGTGACTGTTGGTGCGAATGCCAGAGGAAAACATTTCCAATGCGTCTGGCAGATAGAAACTGAACCTGGAGAACACCTTTGTCAGGAGCTTGCACCTGCACCTTACACACACACAGGTTTGCAGCACATCTAAATGGCCAAGCTCTTTCTTAGGCAAGTTGAAAGCTGCTGTCAGAAGGTTGTGCTCCTTGTCAGATGGAAGCAGCAGCATGCACATAGCAGTTTGGCAAGCACTAAAGAGCCACAGAAGAGCGTGGCATAGCAAAATGAAACAGGAAAAAGCATTTGCTACATGTGCCCTTGTTGTCGCCTAACAACAGGTAGCAGCATAAACCAGATGCGGGTGAAGTTCTTGCAGGCGACAGCTAACGTCAAATGAGCAAGCGGGCTTACCACAGCTAAGGTCCTCTGGCAGTCTGAAAGCTTTGCACACAAGCCGGATGCTACGCCCCTTCCTTGGCCTTTTGGCAGTGCTCCTGCATTGCCAGCACTAGGCGTGAATGGTCACTATCCCGCACACACGTTTCGTTGTGCCCGTTGCCAAGCGCTCTGGAGCACTGTTTATGACGAAAGCGGAACACCTCTTGCCGTTCCATTCTCAGAGCTCCTCAGTTAAGCAATCTGCGACTCTTGCTGCGAATGCCAGAGGAAAACATTTCCAATGTGTCTGGCAGGGAGAAACTGAACCTGGAGAAAAGCTTTGTCAGGAGCTGGCACCTGCACCTTACACACACACGGGTTTGCAGCACATCTAAATGGCCAAGCTCTTTCTTAGGCAAGTTGAAAGCTGCTGTCAGAAGGCTGTGCTCCTTGTCAGATGGAAGCAGCAGCACGCACATAGCAGTTTGGCAAGTACTAAAGAGCCACAGAAGAGTGTGGCATAGCAAAATGAAACAGGAAAAAGCATTTGCTACATGTACCCTTGTTGTCGCCTAACAACAGGCAGCAGCATAAACCAGATGCGGGTGAAGTTCTTGCAGGCGACAGCTAACGTCAAATGAGCAAGCGGGCTTACCACAGCTGCGGTCCTCTGGCAGTCTGAAAGCTTTGCGCACAAGCCGGATGCTAAGCGCCTTCCTTTGCCTTTTGGCAGTGCTCGTGCATTGCCAGCACTAGGCGTGAATGGTCACTATCCAGCACACACGTTTCGTTGTGCCCGTTGCCAAGCGCTCTGGAGCACTGTTTATGACGAAAGCGGAACACCTCTTGCCGTTCCATTCTCAGAGCTCCTCAGTTAAGCAATCTGTGACTCTTGCTGCGAATGCCAGAGGAAAACATTTCCAATGCGTCTGGCAGGGAGAAACTGAACCTGGAGAACACCTTTGTCAGGAGCTTGCACCTGTACCTTACACACACACAGATTTGCAGCACATCTAAATGGCCAAGCTCTTTCTTAGGCAAATTGAAAGCTGCTGTCAAAAGGCTGTGCTCCTTGTCGGATGGAAGCAGCAGCACGCACATAGCAGTTTGGCAAGCACTAAAGAGCCACAGAAGAGCGTGGCATAGCAAAATGAAACAGGAAAAAGCATTTGCTACATGTGCCCTTGTTGTCGCCTAACAACAGGTAGCAGCATAAACCAGATGCGGGTGAAGTTCTTGCAGGCGACAGCTAACGTCAAATGAGCAAGCGGGCTTACCACAGCTGCGGTCCTCTGGCAGTCTGAAAGCTTTGCACACAAGCCGGATGCTACGCCCCTTCCTTGGCCTTTTGGCAGTGCTCCTGCATTGCCAGCACTAGGCGTGAATGGTCACTATCCCGCACACACGTTTCGTTGTGCCCGTTGCCAAGCGCTCTGGAGCACTGTTTATGACGAAAGCGGAACACCTCTTGCCGTTCCATTCTCAGAGCTCCTCAGTTAAGCAATCTGCGACTCTTGCTGCGAATGCCAGAGGAAAACATTTCCAATGTGTCTGGCAGGGAGAAACTGAACCTGGAGAAAAGCTTTGTCAGGAGCTGGCACCTGCACCTTACACACACACGGGTTTGCAGCACATCTAAATGGCCAAGCTCTTTCTTAGGCAAGTTGAAAGCTGCTGTCAGAAGGCTGTGCTCCTTGTCAGATGGAAGCAGCAGCACGCACATAGCAGTTTGGCAAGCACTAAAGAGCCACAGAAGAGCGTGGCATAGCAAAATGAAACAGGAAAAAGCATTTGCTACATGTGCCCTTGTTGTCGCCTAACAACAGGTAGCAGCATAAACCAGATGGGGGTGAAGTTCTTGCAGGCGACAGCTAACGTCAAATGAGCAAGCGGGCTTACCACAGCTGCGGTCCTCTGGCAGTCTGAAAGCTTTGCGCACAAGCCGGATTCTAAGCGCCTCCCTTGGCCTTTTGGCAGTGCTCCTGCATTGCCAGCACTAGGCGTGAATGGTCACTATCCCGCACACACGTTTCGTTGTGCCCGTTGCCAAGCGCTCTGGAGCACTGTTTATGACGAAAGCGGAACACCTCTTGCCGTTCCATTCTCAGAGCTCCTCAGTTAAGCAATCTGTGACTGTTGGTGCGAATGCCAGAGGAAAACATTTCCAATGCGTCTGGCAGATAGAAACTGAACCTGGAGAACACCTTTGTCAGGAGCTTGCACCTGCACCTTACATACACACAGGTTTGCAGCACATCTAAATGGCCAAGCTCTTTCTTAGGCAAGTTGAAAGCTGCTGTCAGAAGGTTGTGCTCCTTGTCAGATGGAAGCAGCAGCATGCACATAGCAGTTTGGCAAGCACTAAAGAGCCACAGAAGAGCGTGGCCTAGCAAAATGGGCCAGGAAAAAGCATTTGCTACATGTGCCCTTGTTGTCGCCTAACAACAGGTAGCAGCATAAACCAGATGGGGGTGAAGTTCTTGCAGGCGACAGCTAACGTCAAATGAGCAAGCGGGCTTACCACAGCTGCGGTCCTCTGGCAGTCTGAAAGCTTTGCGCACAAGCCGGATGCTAAGCGCCTTCCTTTGCCTTTTGGCAGTGCTCCTGCATTGCCAGCACTAGGCGTGAATGGTCACTATCCAGCACACACGTTTCGTTGTGCCCGTTGCCAAGCGCTCTGGAGCACTGTTTATGACGAAAGCGGAACACCTCTTGCCGTTCCATTCTCAGAGCTCCTCAGTTAAGCAATCTACGACTCTTAGTGCGAATGCCAGAGGAAAACATTTCCAATGCGTCTGGCAGGGAGAAACTGAACCTGGAGAACACCTTTGTCAGGAGCTTGCACCTGCACCTTACACACACACAGATTTGCAGCACATCTAAATGGCCAAGCTCTTTCTTAGGCAAGTTGAAAGCTGCTGTCAAAAGGCTGTGCTCCTTGTCAGATGGAAGCAGCAGCACGCACATAGCAGTTTGGCAAGCACTAAAGAGCCACAGAAGAGCGTGGCCTAGCAAAATGGGCCAGGAAAAAGCATTTGCTACATGTGCCCTTGTTGTCGCCTAACAACAGGTAGCAGCATAAACCAGATGCGGGTGAAGTTCTTGCAGGCGACAGCTAACGTCAAATGAGCAAGCGGGCTTACCACAGCTAAGGTCCTCTGGCAGTCTGAAAGCTTTGCACACAAGCCGGATGCTACGCCCCTTCCTTGGCCTTTTGGCAGTGCTCCTGCATTGCCAGCACTAGGCGTGAATGGTCACTATCCAGCACACACGTTTCGTTGTGCCCGTTGCCAAGCGCTCTGGAGCACTGTTTATGACGAAAGCGGAACACCTCTTGCCGTTCCATTCTCAGAGCTCCTCAGTTAAGCAATCTGCGACTCTTGCTGCGAATGCCAGAGGAAAACATTTCCAATGTGTCTGGCAGGGAGAAACTGAACCTGGAGAAAAGCTTTGTCAGGAGCTGGCACCTGCACCTTACACACACACGGGTTTGCAGCACATCTAAATGGCCAAGCTCTTTCTTAGGCAAGTTGAAAGCTGCTGTCAGAAGGTTGTGCTCCTTGTCAGATGGAAGCAGCAGCACTCACATAGCAGTTTGGGAAGCACTAAAGAGCCACAGAAGAGCGTGGCCTAGCAAAATGAAACAGGAAAAAGCATTTGCTACATGTACCCTTGTTGTCGCCTAACAACAGGTAGCAGCATAAACCAGATGCGGGTGAAGTTCTTGCAGGCGACAGCTAACGTCAAATGAGCAAGCGGGCTTACCACAGCTGCGGTCCTCTGGCAGTCTGAAAGCTTTGCGCACAAGCCGCATGCTAAGCGCCTTCCTTGGCCTTTTGGCAGTGCTCGTGCATTGCCAGCACTAGGCGTGAATGGTCACTATCCAGCACACACGTTTCGTTGTGCCCGTTGCCAAGCGCTCTGGAGCACTGTTTATGACGAAAGCGGAACACCTCTTGCCGTTCCATTCTCAGAGCTCCTCAGTTAAGCAATCTGCGACTCTTGCTGCGAATGCCAGAGGAAAACATTTCCAATGTGTCTGGCAGGGAGAAACTGAACCTGGAGAAAAGCTTTGTCAGGAGCTGGCACCTGCACCTTACACACACACGGGTTTGCAGCACATCTAAATGGCCAAGCTCTTTCTTAGGCAAGTTGAAATCTGCTGTCAGAAGGCTGTGCTCCTTGTCAGATGGAAGCAGCAGCATGCACATAGCAGTTTGGCAAGCACTAAAGAGCCACAGAAGAGCGTGGCATAGCAAAATGAAACAGGAAAAAGCATTTGCTACATGTGCCCTTGTTGTCGCCTAACAACAGGTAGCAGCATAAACCAGATGCGGGTGAAGTTCTTGCAGGCGACAGCTAACGTCAAATGAGCAAGCGGGCTTACCACAGCTGCGGTCCTCTGGCAGTCTGAAAGCTTTGCGCACAAGCCGGATTCTAAGCGCCTCCCTTGGCCTTTTGGCAGTGCTCCTGCATTGCCAGCACTAGGCGTGAATGGTCACTATCCCGCACACACGTTTCGTTGTGCCCGTTGCCAAGCGCTCTGGAGCACTGTTTATGACGAAAGCGGAACACCTCTTGCCGTTCCATTCTCAGAGCTCCTCAGTTAAGCAATCTGTGACTGTTGGTGCGAATGCCAGAGGAAAACATTTCCAATGTGTCTGGCAGGGAGAAATTGAACCTGGAGAACACCTTTGTCAGGAGCTGGCACCTGCACCTTACACACACACGGGTTTGCAGCACATCTAAATGGCCAAGCTCTTTCTTAGGCAAGTTGAAAGCTGCTGTCAGAATGTTGTGCTCCTTGTCAGATGGAAGCAGCAGCACGCACATAGGAGTTTGGAAAGCATTAAAGAGCCACAGAAGAGCGTGGCCTAGCAAAATGAAACAGGAAAAAGCATTTGCTACATGTGCCCTTGTTGTCGCCTAACAACAGGTAGCAGCATAAACCAGATGCGGGTGAAGTTCTTGCAGGCGACAGCTAACGTCAAATGAGCAAGCGGGCTTACCACAGCTGCGGTCCTCTGGCAGTCTGAAAGCTTTGCGCACAAGCCGGATTCTAAGCGCCTCCCTTGGCCTTTTGGAAGTGCTCGTGCATTGCCAGCACTAGGCGTGAATGGTCACTACCCCGCACACACGTTTCGTTGTGCCCGTTGCCAAGCGCTCTGGAGCACTGTTTATGACGAAAGCGGAACACCTCTTGCCGTTCCATTCTCAGAGCTCCGGACTTAAGCAATCTACGACTCTTGCTGCGAATGCCAGAGGAAAACATTTCCAATGCGTCTGGGAAATAGAAATGGAACCTGGAGAACACCATTGTCAGGAGCTTGCACCTGCACCTTACACACACACGGGTTTGCAGCACATCTAAATGGCCAAGCTCTTTCTTAGGCAAGTTGAAAGCTGCTGTCAGAAGGTTGTGCTTTTTGTCAGATGGAAGCAGCAGCACGCACATAGCAGTTTGGAAAGCACTAAAGAGCCACAGAAGAGCGTGGCAAAGCTAAATGAAACAGGAAAAAGCATTTGCTACATGTGCCCTTGTTGTCGCCTAACAACAGGTAGCAGCATAAACCAGATGCGGGTGAAGTTCTTGCAGGCAACAGCTAACGTCAAATGAGCAAGCGGGCTTACCACAGCTGCGGTCCTCTGGCAGTCTGAAAGCTTTGCGCACAAGCCGCATGCTAAGCGCCTTCCTTGGCCTTTTGGCAGTGCTCGTGCATTGCCAGCACTAGGCGTGAATGGTCACTATCCAGCACACACGTTTCGTTGTGCCCGTTGCCAAGCGCTCTGGAGCACTGTTTATGACGAAAGCGGAACACCTCTTGCCGTTCCATTCTCAGAGCTCCTCAGTTAAGCAATCTGCGACTCTTGCTGCGAATGCCAGAGGAAAACATTTCCAATGCGTCTGGCAGGGAGAAACTGAACCTGGAGAAAAGCTTTGTCAGGAGCTGGCACCTGCACCTTACACACACACGGGTTTGCAGCACATCTAAATGGCCAAGCTCTTTCTTAGGCAAGTTGAAAGCTGCTGTCAGAAGGCTGTGCTCCTTGTCAGATGGAAGCAGCAGCACGCACATAGCAGTTTGGCAAGCACTAAAGAGCCACAGAAGAGCGTGGCATAGCAAAATGAAACAGGAAAAAGCATTTGCTACATGTGCCCTTGTTGTCGCCTAACAACAGGTAGCAGCATAAACCAGATGCGGGTGAAGTTCTTGCAGGCGACAGCTAACGTCAAATGAGCAAGCGGGCTTACCACAGCTGCGGTCCTCTGGCAGTCTGAAAGCTTTGCGCACAAGCCGGATTCTAAGCGCCTCCCTTGGCCTTTTGGCAGTGCTCCTGCATTGCCAGCACTAGGCGTGAATGGTCACTATCCCGCACACACGTTTCGTTGTGCCCGTTGCCAAGCGCTCTGGAGCACTGTTTATGACGAAAGCGGAACACCTCTTGCCGTTTCATTCTCAGAGCTCCTCAGTTAAGCAATCTGTGACTGTTGGTGCGAATGCCAGAGGAAAACATTTCCAATGCGTCTGGCAGATAGAAACTGAACCTGGAGAACACCTTTGTCAGGAGCTTGCACCTGCACCTTACACACACACAGGTTTGCAGCACATCTAAATGGCCAAGCTCTTTCTTAGGCAAGTTGAAATCTGCTGTCAGAAGGCTGTGCTCCTTGTCAGATGGAAGCAGCAGCATGCACATAGCAGTTTGGCAAGCACTAAAGAGCCACAGAAGAGCGTGGCATAGCAAAATGAAACAGGAAAAAGCATTTGCTACATGTGCCCTTGTTGTCGCCTAACAACAGGTAGCAGCATAAACCAGATGCGGGTGAAGTTCTTGCAGGCGACAGCTAACGTCAAATGAGCAAGCGGGCTTACCACAGCTGCGGTCCTCTGGCAGTCTGAAAGCTTTGCGCACAAGCCGGATTCTAAGCGCCTCCCTTGGCCTTTTGGCAGTGCTCCTGCATTGCCAGCACTAGGCGTGAATGGTCACTATCCCGCACACACGTTTCGTTGTGCCCGTTGCCAAGCGCTCTGGAGCACTGTTTATGACGAAAGCGGAACACCTCTTGCCGTTCCATTCTCAGAGCTCCTCAGTTAAGCAATCTGTGACTGTTGGTGCGAATGCCAGAGGAAAACATTTCCAATGTGTCTGGCAGGGAGAAATTGAACCTGGAGAACACCTTTGTCAGGAGCTGGCACCTGCACCTTACACACACACGGGTTTGCAGCACATCTAAATGGCCAAGCTCTTTCTTAGGCAAGTTGAAAGCTGCTGTCAGAATGTTGTGCTCCTTGTCAGATGGAAGCAGCAGCACGCACATAGGAGTTTGGAAAGCATTAAAGAGCCACAGAAGAGCGTGGCCTAGCAAAATGAAACAGGAAAAAGCATTTGCTACATGTGCCCTTGTTGTCGCCTAACAACAGGTAGCAGCATAAACCAGATGCGGGTGAAGTTCTTGCAGGCGACAGCTAACGTCAAATGAGCAAGCGGGCTTACCACAGCTGCGGTCCTCTGGCAGTCTGAAAGCTTTGCGCACAAGCCGGATTCTAAGCGCCTCCCTTGGCCTTTTGGAAGTGCTCGTGCATTGCCAGCACTAGGCGTGAATGGTCACTACCCCGCACACACGTTTCGTTGTGCCCGTTGCCAAGCGCTCTGGAGCACTGTTTATGACGAAAGCGGAACACCTCTTGCCGTTCCATTCTCAGAGCTCCGGACTTAAGCAATCTACGACTCTTGCTGCGAATGCCAGAGGAAAACATTTCCAATGCGTCTGGGAAATAGAAATGGAACCTGGAGAACACCATTGTCAGGAGCTTGCACCTGCACCTTACACACACACGGGTTTGCAGCACATCTAAATGGCCAAGCTCTTTCTTAGGCAAGTTGAAAGCTGCTGTCAGAAGGTTGTGCTTTTTGTCAGATGGAAGCAGCAGCACGCACATAGCAGTTTGGAAAGCACTAAAGAGCCACAGAAGAGCGTGGCAAAGCTAAATGAAACAGGAAAAAGCATTTGCTACATGTGCCCTTGTTGTCGCCTAACAACAGGTAGCAGCATAAACCAGATGCGGGTGAAGTTCTTGCAGGCAACAGCTAACGTCAAATGAGCAAGCGGGCTTACCACAGCTGCGGTCCTCTGGCAGTCTGAAAGCTTTGCGCACAAGCCGCATGCTAAGCGCCTTCCTTGGCCTTTTGGCAGTGCTCGTGCATTGCCAGCACTAGGCGTGAATGGTCACTATCCAGCACACACGTTTCGTTGTGCCCGTTGCCAAGCGCTCTGGAGCACTGTTTATGACGAAAGCGGAACACCTCTTGCCGTTCCATTCTCAGAGCTCCTCAGTTAAGCAATCTGCGACTCTTGCTGCGAATGCCAGAGGAAAACATTTCCAATGCGTCTGGCAGGGAGAAACTGAACCTGGAGAAAAGCTTTGTCAGGAGCTGGCACCTGCACCTTACACACACACGGGTTTGCAGCACATCTAAATGGCCAAGCTCTTTCTTAGGCAAGTTGAAAGCTGCTGTCAGAAGGCTGTGCTCCTTGTCAGATGGAAGCAGCAGCACGCACATAGCAGTTTGGCAAGCACTAAAGAGCCACAGAAGAGCGTGGCATAGCAAAATGAAACAGGAAAAAGCATTTGCTACATGTGCCCTTGTTGTCGCCTAACAACAGGTAGCAGCATAAACCAGATGCGGGTGAAGTTCTTGCAGGCGACAGCTAACGTCAAATGAGCAAGCGGGCTTACCACAGCTGCGGTCCTCTGGCAGTCTGAAAGCTTTGCGCACAAGCCGGATTCTAAGCGCCTCCCTTGGCCTTTTGGCAGTGCTCCTGCATTGCCAGCACTAGGCGTGAATGGTCACTATCCCGCACACACGTTTCGTTGTGCCCGTTGCCAAGCGCTCTGGAGCACTGTTTATGACGAAAGCGGAACACCTCTTGCCGTTTCATTCTCAGAGCTCCTCAGTTAAGCAATCTGTGACTGTTGGTGCGAATGCCAGAGGAAAACATTTCCAATGCGTCTGGCAGATAGAAACTGAACCTGGAGAACACCTTTGTCAGGAGCTTGCACCTGCACCTTACACACACACAGGTTTGCAGCACATCTAAATGGCCAAGCTCTTTCTTAGGCAAGTTGAAAGCTGCTGTCAGAAGGTTGTGCTCCTTGTCAGATGGAAGCAGCAGCATGCACATAGCAGTTTGGCAAGCACTAAAGAGCCACAGAAGAGCGTGGCATAGCAAAATGGGCCAGGAAAAAGCATTTGCTACATGTGCCCTTGTTGTCGCCTAACAACAGGTAGCAGCATAAACCAGATGCGGGTGAAGTTCTTGCAGGCGACAGCTAACGTCAAATGAGCAAGCGGGCTTACCACAGCTAAGGTCCTCTGGCAGTCTGAAAGCTTTGCACACAAGCCGGATGCTACGCCCCTTCCTTGGCCTTTTGGCAGTGCTCCTGCATTGCCAGCACTAGGCGTGAATGGTCACTATCCCGCACACACGTTTCGTTGTGCCCGTTGCCAAGCGCTCTGGAGCACTGTTTATGACGAAAGCGGAACACCTCTTGCCGTTCCATTCTCAGAGCTCCTCAGTTAAGCAATCTGCGACTCTTGCTGCGAATGCCAGAGGAAAACATTTCCAATGTGTCTGGCAGGGAGAAACTGAACCTGGAGAAAAGCTTTGTCAGGAGCTGGCACCTGCACCTTACACACACACGGGTTTGCAGCACATCTAAATGGCCAAGCTCTTTCTTAGGCAAGTTGAAAGCTGCTGTCAGAAGGCTGTGCTCCTTGTCAGATGGAAGCAGCAGCACGCACATAGCAGTTTGGCAAGTACTAAAGAGCCACAGAAGAGTGTGGCATAGCAAAATGAAACAGGAAAAAGCATTTGCTACATGTACCCTTGTTGTCGCCTAACAACAGGCAGCAGCATAAACCAGATGCGGGTGAAGTTCTTGCAGGCGACAGCTAACGTCAAATGAGCAAGCGGGCTTACCACAGCTGCGGTCCTCTGGCAGTCTGAAAGCTTTGCGCACAAGCCGGATGCTAAGCGCCTTCCTTTGACTTTTGGCAGTGCTCGTGCATTGCCAGCACTAGGCGTGAATGGTCACTATCCAGCACACACGTTTCGTTGTGCCCGTTGCCAAGCGCTCTGGAGCACTGTTTATGACGAAAGCGGAACACCTCTTGCCGTTCCATTCTCAGAGCTCCTCAGTTAAGCAATCTGTGACTCTTGCTGCGAATGCCAGAGGAAAACATTTCCAATGCGTCTGGCAGGGAGAAACTGAACCTGGAGAACACCTTTGTCAGGAGCTTGCACCTGTACCTTACACACACACAGATTTGCAGCACATCTAAATGGCCAAGCTCTTTCTTAGGCAAATTGAAAGCTGCTGTCAGAAGGCTGTGCTCCTTGTCAGATGGAAGCAGCAGCACGCACATAGCAGTTTGGCAAGCACTAAAGAGCCACAGAAGAGCGTGGCATAGCAAAATGAAACAGGAAAAAGCATTTGCTACATGTGCCCTTGTTGTCGCCTAACAACAGGTAGCAGCATAAACCAGATGGGGGTGAAGTTCTTGCAGGCGACAGCTAACGTCAAATGAGCAAGCGGGCTTACCACAGCTGCGGTCCTCTGGCAGTCTGAAAGCTTTGCGCACAAGCCGGATTCTAAGCGCCTCCCTTGGCCTTTTGGCAGTGCTCGTGCATTGCCAGCACTAGGCGTGAATGGTCACTATCCCGCACACACGTTTCGTTGTGCCCGTTGCCAAGCGCTCTGGAGCACTGTTTATGACGAAAGCGGAACACCTCTTGCCGTTCCATTCTCAGAGCTCCTCAGTTAAGCAATCTGTGACTGTTGGTGCGAATGCCAGAGGAAAACATTTCCAATGCGTCTGGCAGATAGAAACTGAACCTGGAGAACACCTTTGTCAGGAGCTTGCACGTGCACCTTACACACACACAGGTTTGCAGCACATCTAAATGGCCAAGCTCTTTCTTAGGCAAGTTGAAAGCTGCTGTCAGAAGGTTGTGCTCCTTGTCAGATGGAAGCAGCAGCATGCACATAGCAGTTTGGCAAGCACTAAAGAGCCACAGAAGAGCGTGGCCTAGCAAAATGGGCCAGGAAAAAGCATTTGCTACATGTGCCCTTGTTGTCGCCTAACAACAGGTAGCAGCATAAACCAGATGGGGGTGAAGTTCTTGCAGGCGACAGCTAACGTCAAATGAGCAAGCGGGCTTACCACAGCTGCGGTCCTCTGGCAGTCTGAAAGCTTTGCGCACAAGCCGGATGCTAAGCGCCTTCCTTTGCCTTTTGGCAGTGCTCCTGCATTGCCAGCACTAGGCGTGAATGGTCACTATCCAGCACACACGTTTCGTTGTGCCCGTTGCCAAGCGCTCTGGAGCACTGTTTATGACGAAAGCGGAACACCTCTTGCCGTTCCATTCTCAGAGCTCCTCAGTTAAGCAATCTACGACTCTTAGTGCGAATGCCAGAGGAAAACATTTCCAATGCGTCTGGCAGGGAGAAACTGAACCTGGAGAACACCTTTGTCAGGAGCTTGCACCTGCACCTTACACACACACAGATTTGCAGCACATCTAAATGGCCAAGCTCTTTCTTAGGCAAGTTGAAAGCTGCTGTCAAAAGGCTGTGCTCCTTGTCAGATGGAAGCAGCAGCACGCACATAGCAGTTTGGGAAGCACTAAAGAGCCACAGAAGAGCGTGGCCTAGCAAAATGGGCCAGGAAAAAGCATTTGCTACATGTGCCCTTGTTGTCGCCTAACAACAGGTAGCAGCATAAACCAGATGCGGGTGAAGTTCTTGCAGGCGACAGCTAACGTCAAATGAGCAAGCGGGCTTACCACAGCTAAGGTCCTCTGGCAGTCTGAAAGCTTTGCACACAAGCCGGATGCTACGCCCCTTCCTTGGCCTTTTGGCAGTGCTCCTGCATTGCCAGCACTAGGCGTGAATGGTCACTATCCAGCACACACGTTTCGTTGTGCCCGTTGCCAAGCGCTCTGGAGCACTGTTTATGACGAAAGCGGAACACCTCTTGCCGTTCCATTCTCAGAGCTCCTCAGTTAAGCAATCTGCGACTCTTGCTGCGAATGCCAGAGGAAAGCATTTCCAATGTGTCTGGCAGGGAGAAACTGAACCTGGAGAAAAGCTTTGTCAGGAGCTGGCACCTGCACCTTACACACACACGGGTTTGCAGCACATCTAAATGGCCAAGCTCTTTCTTAGGCAAGTTGAAAGCTGCTGTCAGAAGGTTGTGCTCCTTGTCAGATGGAAGCAGCAGCACTCACATAGCAGTTTGGGAAGCACTAAAGAGCCACAGAAGAGCGTGGCCTAGCAAAATGAAACAGGAAAAAGCATTTGCTACATGTACCCTTGTTGTCGCCTAACAACAGGTAGCAGCATAAACCAGATGCGGGTGAAGTTCTTGCAGGCGACAGCTAACGTCAAATGAGCAAGCGGGCTTACCACAGCTGCGGTCCTCTGGCAGTCTGAAAGCTTTGCGCACAAGCCGGATTCTAAGCGCCTCCCTTGGCCTTTTGGCAGTGCTCCTGCATTGCCAGCACTAGGCGTGAATGGTCACTATCCCGCACACACGTTTCGTTGTGCCCGTTGCCAAGCGCTCTGGAGCACTGTTTATGACGAAAGCGGAACACCTCTTGCCGTTCCATTCTCAGAGCTCCTCAGTTAAGCAATCTGTGACTGTTGGTGCGAATGCCAGAGGAAAACATTTCCAATGCGTCTGGCAGATAGAAACTGAACCTGGAGAACACCTTTGTCAGGAGCTTGCACCTGCACCTTACACACACACAGGTTTGCAGCACATCTAAATGGCCAAGCTCTTTCTTAGGCAAGTTGAAAACTGCTGTCAGAAGGTTGTGCTCCTTGTCAGATGGAAGCAGCAGCATGCACATAGCAGTTTGGCAAGCACTAAAGAGCCACAGAAGAGCGTGGCATAGCAAAATGGGCCAGGAAAAAGCATTTGCTACATGTGCCCTTGTTGTCGCCTAACAACAGGTAGCAGCATAAACCAGATGCGGGTGAAGTTCTTGCAGGCGACAGCTAACGTCAAATGAGCAAGCGGGCTTACCACAGCTGCGGTCCTCTGGCAGTCTGAAAGCTTTGCGCACAAGCCGGATGCTACGCCCCTTCCTTGGCCTTTTGGCAGTGCTCGTGCATTGCCAGCACTAGGCGTGAATGGTCACTATCCAGCACACACGTTTCGTTGTGCCCGTTGCCAAGCGCTCTGGAGCACTGTTTATGACGAAAGCGGAACACCTCTTGCCGTTCCATTCTCAGAGCTCCTCAGTTAAGCAATCTGCGACTCTTGCTGCGAATGCCAGAGGAAAACATTTCCAATGTGTCTGGCAGGGAGAAACTGAACCTGGAGAAAAGCTTTGTCAGGAGCTGGCACCTGCACCTTACACACACACGGGTTTGCAGCACATCTAAATGGCCAAGCTCTTTCTTAGGCAAGTTGAAAGCTGCTGTCAGAAGGTTGTGCTCCTTGTCAGATGGAAGCAGCAGCACTCACATAGCAGTTTGGGAAGCACTAAAGAGCCACAGAAGAGCGTGGCCTAGCAAAATGAAACAGGAAAAAGCATTTGCTACATGTGCCCTTGTTGTCGCCTAACAACAGGTAGCAGCATAAACCAGATGCGGGTGAAGTTCTTGCAGGCGACAGCTAACGTCAAATGAGCAAGCGGGCTTACCACAGCTGCGGTCCTCTGGCAGTCTGAAAGCTTTGCGCACAAGCCGCATGCTAAGCGCCTTCCTTGGCCTTTTGGCAGTGCTCCTGCATTGCCAGCACTAGGCGTGAATGGTCACTATCCCGCACACACGTTTCGTTGTGCCCGTTGCCAAGCGCTCTGGAGCACTGTTTATGACGAAAGCGGAACACCTCTTGCCGTTCCATTCTCAGAGCTCCTCAGTTAAGCAATCTGTGACTGTTGGTGCGAATGCCAGAGGAAAACATTTCCAATGCGTCTGGCAGATAGAAACTGAACCTGGAGAACACCTTTGTCAGGAGCTTGCACCTGCACCTTACACACACACAGGTTTGCAGCACATCTAAATGGCCAAGCTCTTTCTTAGGCAAGTTGAAAGCTGCTGTCAGAAGGTTGTGCTCCTTGTCAGATGGAAGCAGCAGCATGCACATAGCAGTTTGGCAAGCACTAAAGAGCCACAGAAGAGCGTGGCATAGCAAAATGGGCCAGGAAAAAGCATTTGCTACATGTGCCCTTGTTGTCGCCTAACAACAGGTAGCAGCATAAACCAGATGCGGGTGAAGTTCTTGCAGGCGACAGCTAACGTCAAATGAGCAAGCGGGCTTACCACAGCTGCGGTCCTCTGGCAGTCTGAAAGCTTTGCGCACAAGCCGGATGCTAAGCGCCTTCCTTTGCCTTTTGGCAGTGCTCCTGCATTGCCAGCACTAGGCGTGAATGGTCACTATCCAGCACACACGTTTCGTTGTGCCCGTTGCCAAGCGCTCTGGAGCACTGTTTATGACGAAAGCGGAACACCTCTTGCCGTTCCATTCTCAGAGCTCCTCAGTTAAGCAATCTACGACTCTTAGTGCGAATGCCATAGGAAAACATTTCCAATGCGTCTGGCAGGGAGAAACTGAACCTGGAGAACACCTTTGTCAGGAGCTTGCACCTGCACCTTACACACACACAGATTTGCAGCACATCTAAATGGCCAAGCTCTTTCTTAGGCAAGTTGAAAGCTGCTGTCAAAAGGCTGTGCTCCTTGTCAGATGGAAGCAGCAGCACGCACATAGCAGTTTGGCAAGCACTAAAGAGCCACAGAAGAGCGTGGCCTAGCAAAATGGGCCAGGAAAAAGCATTTGCTACATGTGCCCTTGTTGTCGCCTAACAACAGGTAGCAGCATAAACCAGATGCGGGTGAAGTTCTTGCAGGCGACAGCTAACGTCAAATGAGCAAGCGGGCTTACCACAGCTAAGGTCCTCTGGCAGTCTGAAAGCTTTGCACACAAGCCGGATGCTACGCCCCTTCCTTGGCCTTTTGGCAGTGCTCCTGCATTGCCAGCACTAGGCGTGAATGGTCACTATCCAGCACACACGTTTCGTTGTGCCCGTTGCCAAGCGCTCTGGAGCACTGTTTATGACGAAAGCGGAACACCTCTTGCCGTTCCATTCTCAGAGCTCCTCAGTTAAGCAATCTGCGACTCTTGCTGCGAATGCCAGAGGAAAACATTTCCAATGTGTCTGGCAGGGAGAAACTGAACCTGGAGAAAAGCTTTGTCAGGAGCTGGCACCTGCACCTTACACACACACGGGTTTGCAGCACATCTAAATGGCCAAGCTCTTTCTTAGGCAAGTTGAAAGCTGCTGTCAGAAGGTTGTGCTCCTTGTCAGATGGAAGCAGCAGCACTCACATAGCAGTTTGGGAAGCACTAAAGAGCCACAGAAGAGCGTGGCCTAGCAAAATGAAACAGGAAAAAGCATTTGCTACATGTGCCCTTGTTGTCGCCTAACAACAGGTAGCAGCATAAACCAGATGCGGGTGAAGTTCTTGCAGGCGACAGCTAACGTCAAATGAGCAAGCGGGCTTACCACAGCTGCGGTCCTCTGGCAGTCTGAAAGCTTTGCGCACAAGCCGCATGCTAAGCGCCTTCCTTGGCCTTTTGGCAGTGCTCCTGCATTGCCAGCACTAGGCGTGAATGGTCACTATCCCGCACACACGTTTCGTTGTGCCCGTTGCCAAGCGCTCTGGAGCACTGTTTATGACGAAAGCGGAACACCTCTTGCCGTTCCATTCTCAGAGCTCCTCAGTTAAGCAATCTGTGACTGTTGGTGCGAATGCCAGAGGAAAACATTTCCAATGCGTCTGGCAGATAGAAACTGAACCTGGAGAACACCTTTGTCAGGAGCTTGCACCTGCACCTTACACACACACAGGTTTGCAGCACATCTAAATGGCCAAGCTCTTTCTTAGGCAAGTTGAAAGCTGCTGTCAGAAGGTTGTGCTCCTTGTCAGATGGAAGCAGCAGCATGCACATAGCAGTTTGGCAAGCACTAAAGAGCCACAGAAGAGCGTGGCATAGCAAAATGGGCCAGGAAAAAGCATTTGCTACATGTGCCCTTGTTGTCGCCTAACAACAGGTAGCAGCATAAACCAGATGCGGGTGAAGTTCTTGCAGGCGACAGCTAACGTCAAATGAGCAAGCGGGCTTACCACAGCTGCGGTCCTCTGGCAGTCTGAAAGCTTTGCGCACAAGCCGGATGCTAAGCGCCTTCCTTTGCCTTTTGGCAGTGCTCCTGCATTGCCAGCACTAGGCGTGAATGGTCACTATCCAGCACACACGTTTCGTTGTGCCCGTTGCCAAGCGCTCTGGAGCACTGTTTATGACGAAAGCGGAACACCTCTTGCCGTTCCATTCTCAGAGCTCCTCAGTTAAGCAATCTACGACTCTTAGTGCGAATGCCAGAGGAAAACATTTCCAATGCGTCTGGCAGGGAGAAACTGAACCTGGAGAACACCTTTGTCAGGAGCTTGCACCTGCACCTTACACACACACAGATTTGCAGCACATCTAAATGGCCAAGCTCTTTCTTAGGCAAGTTGAAAGCTGCTGTCAAAAGGCTGTGCTCCTTGTCAGATGGAAGCAGCAGCACGCACATAGCAGTTTGGCAAGCACTAAAGAGCCACAGAAGAGCGTGGCCTAGCAAAATGGGCCAGGAAAAAGCATTTGCTACATGTGCCCTTGTTGTCGCCTAACAACAGGTAGCAGCATAAACCAGATGCGGGTGAAGTTCTTGCAGGCGACAGCTAACGTCAAATGAGCAAGCGGGCTTACCACAGCTAAGGTCCTCTGGCAGTCTGAAAGCTTTGCACACAAGCCGGATGCTACGCCCCTTCCTTGGCCTTTTGGCAGTGCTCCTGCATTGCCAGCACTAGGCGTGAATGGTCACTATCCAGCACACACGTTTCGTTGTGCCCGTTGCCAAGCGCTCTGGAGCACTGTTTATGACGAAAGCGGAACACCTCTTGCCGTTCCATTCTCAGAGCTCCTCAGTTAAGCAATCTGCGACTCTTGCTGCGAATGCCAGAGGAAAACATTTCCAATGTGTCTGGCAGGGAGAAACTGAACCTGGAGAAAAGCTTTGTCAGGAGCTGGCACCTGCACCTTACACACACACGGGTTTGCAGCACATCTAAATGGCCAAGCTCTTTCTTAGGCAAGTTGAAAGCTGCTGTCAGAAGGTTGTGCTCCTTGTCAGATGGAAGCAGCAGCACTCACATAGCAGTTTGGGAAGCACTAAAGAGCCACAGAAGAGCGTGGCCTAGCAAAATGAAACAGGAAAAAGCATTTGCTACATGTGCCCTTGTTGTCGCCTAACAACAGGTAGCAGCATAAACCAGATGCGGGTGAAGTTCTTGCAGGCGACAGCTAACGTCAAATGAGCAAGCGGGCTTACCACAGCTGCGGTCCTCTGGCAGTCTGAAAGCTTTGCGCACAAGCCGCATGCTAAGCGCCTTCCTTGGCCTTTTGGCAGTGCTCCTGCATTGCCAGCACTAGGCGTGAATGGTCACTATCCCGCACACACGTTTCGTTGTGCCCGTTGCCAAGCGCTCTGGAGCACTGTTTATGACGAAAGCGGAACACCTCTTGCCGTTCCATTCTCAGAGCTCCTCAGTTAAGCAATCTGTGACTGTTGGTGCGAATGCCAGAGGAAAACATTTCCAATGCGTCTGGCAGATAGAAACTGAACCTGGAGAACACCTTTGTCAGGAGCTTGCACCTGCACCTTACACACACACAGGTTTGCAGCACATCTAAATGGCCAAGCTCTTTCTTAGGCAAGTTGAAAGCTGCTGTCAGAAGGTTGTGCTCCTTGTCAGATGGAAGCAGCAGCATGCACATAGCAGTTTGGCAAGCACTAAAGAGCCACAGAAGAGCGTGGCATAGCAAAATGGGCCAGGAAAAAGCATTTGCTACATGTGCCCTTGTTGTCGCCTAACAACAGGTAGCAGCATAAACCAGATGCGGGTGAAGTTCTTGCAGGCGACAGCTAACGTCAAATGAGCAAGCGGGCTTACCACAGCTGCGGTCCTCTGGCAGTCTGAAAGCTTTGCGCACAAGCCGGATGCTAAGCGCCTTCCTTTGCCTTTTGGCAGTGCTCCTGCATTGCCAGCACTAGGCGTGAATGGTCACTATCCAGCACACACGTTTCGTTGTGCCCGTTGCCAAGCGCTCTGGAGCACTGTTTATGACGAAAGCGGAACACCTCTTGCCGTTCCATTCTCAGAGCTCCTCAGTTAAGCAATCTACGACTCTTAGTGCGAATGCCAGAGGAAAACATTTCCAATGCGTCTGGCAGGGAGAAACTGAACCTGGAGAACACCTTTGTCAGGAGCTTGCACCTGCACCTTACACACACACAGATTTGCAGCACATCTAAATGGCCAAGCTCTTTCTTAGGCAAGTTGAAAGCTGCTGTCAAAAGGCTGTGCTCCTTGTCAGATGGAAGCAGCAGCACGCACATAGCAGTTTGGCAAGCACTAAAGAGCCACAGAAGAGCGTGGCCTAGCAAAATGGGCCAGGAAAAAGCATTTGCTACATGTGCCCTTGTTGTCGCCTAACAACAGGTAGCAGCATAAACCAGATGCGGGTGAAGTTCTTGCAGGCGACAGCTAACGTCAAATGAGCAAGCGGGCTTACCACAGCTAAGGTCCTCTGGCAGTCTGAAAGCTTTGCACACAAGCCGGATGCTACGCCCCTTCCTTGGCCTTTTGGCAGTGCTCCTGCATTGCCAGCACTAGGCGTGAATGGTCACTATCCAGCACACACGTTTCGTTGTGCCCGTTGCCAAGCGCTCTGGAGCACTGTTTATGACGAAAGCGGAACACCTCTTGCCGTTCCATTCTCAGAGCTCCTCAGTTAAGCAATCTGCGACTCTTGCTGCGAATGCCAGAGGAAAACATTTCCAATGTGTCTGGCAGGGAGAAACTGAACCTGGAGAAAAGCTTTGTCAGGAGCTGGCACCTGCACCTTACACACACACGGGTTTGCAGCACATCTAAATGGCCAAGCTCTTTCTTAGGCAAGTTGAAAGCTGCTGTCAGAAGGTTGTGCTCCTTGTCAGATGGAAGCAGCAGCACTCACATAGCAGTTTGGGAAGCACTAAAGAGCCACAGAAGAGCGTGGCCTAGCAAAATGAAACAGGAAAAAGCATTTGCTACATGTACCCTTGTTGTCGCCTAACAACAGGTAGCAGCATAAACCAGATGCGGGTGAAGTTCTTGCAGGCGACAGCTAACGTCAAATGAGCAAGCGGGCTTACCACAGCTGCGGTCCTCTGGCAGTCTGAAAGCTTTGCGCACAAGCCGGATGCTAAGCGCCTTCCTTTGACTTTTGGCAGTGCTCGTGCATTGCCAGCACTAGGCGTGAATGGTCACTATCCAGCACACACGTTTCGTTGTGCCCGTTGCCAAGCGCTCTGGAGCACTGTTTATGACGAAAGCGGAACACCTCTTGCCGTTCCATTCTCAGAGCTCCTCAGTTAAGCAATCTGTGACTCTTGCTGCGAATGCCAGAGGAAAACATTTCCAATGCGTCTGGCAGGGAGAAACTGAACCTGGAGAACACCTTTGTCAGGAGCTTGCACCTGTACCTTACACACACACAGATTTGCAGCACATCTAAATGGCCAAGCTCTTTCTTAGGCAAATTGAAAGCTGCTGTCAGAAGGCTGTGCTCCTTGTCAGATGGAAGCAGCAGCACGCACATAGCAGTTTGGCAAGCACTAAAGAGCCACAGAAGAGCGTGGCATAGCAAAATGAAACAGGAAAAAGCATTTGCTACATGTGCCCTTGTTGTCGCCTAACAACAGGTAGCAGCATAAACCAGATGGGGGTGAAGTTCTTGCAGGCGACAGCTAACGTCAAATGAGCAAGCGGGCTTACCACAGCTGCGGTCCTCTGGCAGTCTGAAAGCTTTGCGCACAAGCCGGATTCTAAGCGCCTCCCTTGGCCTTTTGGCAGTGCTCGTGCATTGCCAGCACTAGGCGTGAATGGTCACTATCCCGCACACACGTTTCGTTGTGCCCGTTGCCAAGCGCTCTGGAGCACTGTTTATGACGAAAGCGGAACACCTCTTGCCGTTCCATTCTCAGAGCTCCTCAGTTAAGCAATCTGTGACTGTTGGTGCGAATGCCAGAGGAAAACATTTCCAATGCGTCTGGCAGATAGAAACTGAACCTGGAGAACACCTTTGTCAGGAGCTTGCACGTGCACCTTACACACACACAGGTTTGCAGCACATCTAAATGGCCAAGCTCTTTCTTAGGCAAGTTGAAAGCTGCTGTCAGAAGGTTGTGCTCCTTGTCAGATGGAAGCAGCAGCATGCACATAGCAGTTTGGCAAGCACTAAAGAGCCACAGAAGAGCGTGGCCTAGCAAAATGGGCCAGGAAAAAGCATTTGCTACATGTGCCCTTGTTGTCGCCTAACAACAGGTAGCAGCATAAACCAGATGGGGGTGAAGTTCTTGCAGGCGACAGCTAACGTCAAATGAGCAAGCGGGCTTACCACAGCTGCGGTCCTCTGGCAGTCTGAAAGCTTTGCGCACAAGCCGGATGCTAAGCGCCTTCCTTTGCCTTTTGGCAGTGCTCCTGCATTGCCAGCACTAGGCGTGAATGGTCACTATCCAGCACACACGTTTCGTTGTGCCCGTTGCCAAGCGCTCTGGAGCACTGTTTATGACGAAAGCGGAACACCTCTTGCCGTTCCATTCTCAGAGCTCCTCAGTTAAGCAATCTACGACTCTTAGTGCGAATGCCAGAGGAAAACATTTCCAATGCGTCTGGCAGGGAGAAACTGAACCTGGAGAACACCTTTGTCAGGAGCTTGCACCTGCACCTTACACACACACAGATTTGCAGCACATCTAAATGGCCAAGCTCTTTCTTAGGCAAGTTGAAAGCTGCTGTCAAAAGGCTGTGCTCCTTGTCAGATGGAAGCAGCAGCACGCACATAGCAGTTTGGGAAGCACTAAAGAGCCACAGAAGAGCGTGGCCTAGCAAAATGGGCCAGGAAAAAGCATTTGCTACATGTGCCCTTGTTGTCGCCTAACAACAGGTAGCAGCATAAACCAGATGCGGGTGAAGTTCTTGCAGGCGACAGCTAACGTCAAATGAGCAAGCGGGCTTACCACAGCTAAGGTCCTCTGGCAGTCTGAAAGCTTTGCACACAAGCCGGATGCTACGCCCCTTCCTTGGCCTTTTGGCAGTGCTCCTGCATTGCCAGCACTAGGCGTGAATGGTCACTATCCAGCACACACGTTTCGTTGTGCCCGTTGCCAAGCGCTCTGGAGCACTGTTTATGACGAAAGCGGAACACCTCTTGCCGTTCCATTCTCAGAGCTCCTCAGTTAAGCAATCTGCGACTCTTGCTGCGAATGCCAGAGGAAAGCATTTCCAATGTGTCTGGCAGGGAGAAACTGAACCTGGAGAAAAGCTTTGTCAGGAGCTGGCACCTGCACCTTACACACACACGGGTTTGCAGCACATCTAAATGGCCAAGCTCTTTCTTAGGCAAGTTGAAAGCTGCTGTCAGAAGGTTGTGCTCCTTGTCAGATGGAAGCAGCAGCACTCACATAGCAGTTTGGGAAGCACTAAAGAGCCACAGAAGAGCGTGGCCTAGCAAAATGAAACAGGAAAAAGCATTTGCTACATGTACCCTTGTTGTCGCCTAACAACAGGTAGCAGCATAAACCAGATGCGGGTGAAGTTCTTGCAGGCGACAGCTAACGTCAAATGAGCAAGCGGGCTTACCACAGCTGCGGTCCTCTGGCAGTCTGAAAGCTTTGCGCACAAGCCGGATTCTAAGCGCCTCCCTTGGCCTTTTGGCAGTGCTCCTGCATTGCCAGCACTAGGCGTGAATGGTCACTATCCCGCACACACGTTTCGTTGTGCCCGTTGCCAAGCGCTCTGGAGCACTGTTTATGACGAAAGCGGAACACCTCTTGCCGTTCCATTCTCAGAGCTCCTCAGTTAAGCAATCTGTGACTGTTGGTGCGAATGCCAGAGGAAAACATTTCCAATGCGTCTGGCAGATAGAAACTGAACCTGGAGAACACCTTTGTCAGGAGCTTGCACCTGCACCTTACACACACACAGGTTTGCAGCACATCTAAATGGCCAAGCTCTTTCTTAGGCAAGTTGAAAACTGCTGTCAGAAGGTTGTGCTCCTTGTCAGATGGAAGCAGCAGCATGCACATAGCAGTTTGGCAAGCACTAAAGAGCCACAGAAGAGCGTGGCATAGCAAAATGGGCCAGGAAAAAGCATTTGCTACATGTGCCCTTGTTGTCGCCTAACAACAGGTAGCAGCATAAACCAGATGCGGGTGAAGTTCTTGCAGGCGACAGCTAACGTCAAATGAGCAAGCGGGCTTACCACAGCTGCGGTCCTCTGGCAGTCTGAAAGCTTTGCGCACAAGCCGGATGCTACGCCCCTTCCTTGGCCTTTTGGCAGTGCTCGTGCATTGCCAGCACTAGGCGTGAATGGTCACTATCCAGCACACACGTTTCGTTGTGCCCGTTGCCAAGCGCTCTGGAGCACTGTTTATGACGAAAGCGGAACACCTCTTGCCGTTCCATTCTCAGAGCTCCTCAGTTAAGCAATCTGCGACTCTTGCTGCGAATGCCAGAGGAAAACATTTCCAATGTGTCTGGCAGGGAGAAACTGAACCTGGAGAAAAGCTTTGTCAGGAGCTGGCACCTGCACCTTACACACACACGGGTTTGCAGCACATCTAAATGGCCAAGCTCTTTCTTAGGCAAGTTGAAAGCTGCTGTCAGAAGGTTGTGCTCCTTGTCAGATGGAAGCAGCAGCACTCACATAGCAGTTTGGGAAGCACTAAAGAGCCACAGAAGAGCGTGGCCTAGCAAAATGAAACAGGAAAAAGCATTTGCTACATGTGCCCTTGTTGTCGCCTAACAACAGGTAGCAGCATAAACCAGATGCGGGTGAAGTTCTTGCAGGCGACAGCTAACGTCAAATGAGCAAGCGGGCTTACCACAGCTGCGGTCCTCTGGCAGTCTGAAAGCTTTGCGCACAAGCCGCATGCTAAGCGCCTTCCTTGGCCTTTTGGCAGTGCTCCTGCATTGCCAGCACTAGGCGTGAATGGTCACTATCCCGCACACACGTTTCGTTGTGCCCGTTGCCAAGCGCTCTGGAGCACTGTTTATGACGAAAGCGGAACACCTCTTGCCGTTCCATTCTCAGAGCTCCTCAGTTAAGCAATCTGTGACTGTTGGTGCGAATGCCAGAGGAAAACATTTCCAATGCGTCTGGCAGATAGAAACTGAACCTGGAGAACACCTTTGTCAGGAGCTTGCACCTGCACCTTACACACACACAGGTTTGCAGCACATCTAAATGGCCAAGCTCTTTCTTAGGCAAGTTGAAAGCTGCTGTCAGAAGGTTGTGCTCCTTGTCAGATGGAAGCAGCAGCATGCACATAGCAGTTTGGCAAGCACTAAAGAGCCACAGAAGAGCGTGGCATAGCAAAATGGGCCAGGAAAAAGCATTTGCTACATGTGCCCTTGTTGTCGCCTAACAACAGGTAGCAGCATAAACCAGATGCGGGTGAAGTTCTTGCAGGCGACAGCTAACGTCAAATGAGCAAGCGGGCTTACCACAGCTGCGGTCCTCTGGCAGTCTGAAAGCTTTGCGCACAAGCCGGATGCTAAGCGCCTTCCTTTGCCTTTTGGCAGTGCTCCTGCATTGCCAGCACTAGGCGTGAATGGTCACTATCCAGCACACACGTTTCGTTGTGCCCGTTGCCAAGCGCTCTGGAGCACTGTTTATGACGAAAGCGGAACACCTCTTGCCGTTCCATTCTCAGAGCTCCTCAGTTAAGCAATCTACGACTCTTAGTGCGAATGCCATAGGAAAACATTTCCAATGCGTCTGGCAGGGAGAAACTGAACCTGGAGAACACCTTTGTCAGGAGCTTGCACCTGCACCTTACACACACACAGATTTGCAGCACATCTAAATGGCCAAGCTCTTTCTTAGGCAAGTTGAAAGCTGCTGTCAAAAGGCTGTGCTCCTTGTCAGATGGAAGCAGCAGCACGCACATAGCAGTTTGGCAAGCACTAAAGAGCCACAGAAGAGCGTGGCCTAGCAAAATGGGCCAGGAAAAAGCATTTGCTACATGTGCCCTTGTTGTCGCCTAACAACAGGTAGCAGCATAAACCAGATGCGGGTGAAGTTCTTGCAGGCGACAGCTAACGTCAAATGAGCAAGCGGGCTTACCACAGCTAAGGTCCTCTGGCAGTCTGAAAGCTTTGCACACAAGCCGGATGCTACGCCCCTTCCTTGGCCTTTTGGCAGTGCTCCTGCATTGCCAGCACTAGGCGTGAATGGTCACTATCCAGCACACACGTTTCGTTGTGCCCGTTGCCAAGCGCTCTGGAGCACTGTTTATGACGAAAGCGGAACACCTCTTGCCGTTCCATTCTCAGAGCTCCTCAGTTAAGCAATCTGCGACTCTTGCTGCGAATGCCAGAGGAAAACATTTCCAATGTGTCTGGCAGGGAGAAACTGAACCTGGAGAAAAGCTTTGTCAGGAGCTGGCACCTGCACCTTACACACACACGGGTTTGCAGCACATCTAAATGGCCAAGCTCTTTCTTAGGCAAGTTGAAAGCTGCTGTCAGAAGGTTGTGCTCCTTGTCAGATGGAAGCAGCAGCACTCACATAGCAGTTTGGGAAGCACTAAAGAGCCACAGAAGAGCGTGGCCTAGCAAAATGAAACAGGAAAAAGCATTTGCTACATGTGCCCTTGTTGTCGCCTAACAACAGGTAGCAGCATAAACCAGATGCGGGTGAAGTTCTTGCAGGCGACAGCTAACGTCAAATGAGCAAGCGGGCTTACCACAGCTGCGGTCCTCTGGCAGTCTGAAAGCTTTGCGCACAAGCCGCATGCTAAGCGCCTTCCTTGGCCTTTTGGCAGTGCTCCTGCATTGCCAGCACTAGGCGTGAATGGTCACTATCCCGCACACACGTTTCGTTGTGCCCGTTGCCAAGCGCTCTGGAGCACTGTTTATGACGAAAGCGGAACACCTCTTGCCGTTCCATTCTCAGAGCTCCTCAGTTAAGCAATCTGTGACTGTTGGTGCGAATGCCAGAGGAAAACATTTCCAATGCGTCTGGCAGATAGAAACTGAACCTGGAGAACACCTTTGTCAGGAGCTTGCACCTGCACCTTACACACACACAGGTTTGCAGCACATCTAAATGGCCAAGCTCTTTCTTAGGCAAGTTGAAAGCTGCTGTCAGAAGGTTGTGCTCCTTGTCAGATGGAAGCAGCAGCATGCACATAGCAGTTTGGCAAGCACTAAAGAGCCACAGAAGAGCGTGGCATAGCAAAATGGGCCAGGAAAAAGCATTTGCTACATGTGCCCTTGTTGTCGCCTAACAACAGGTAGCAGCATAAACCAGATGCGGGTGAAGTTCTTGCAGGCGACAGCTAACGTCAAATGAGCAAGCGGGCTTACCACAGCTGCGGTCCTCTGGCAGTCTGAAAGCTTTGCGCACAAGCCGGATGCTAAGCGCCTTCCTTTGCCTTTTGGCAGTGCTCCTGCATTGCCAGCACTAGGCGTGAATGGTCACTATCCAGCACACACGTTTCGTTGTGCCCGTTGCCAAGCGCTCTGGAGCACTGTTTATGACGAAAGCGGAACACCTCTTGCCGTTCCATTCTCAGAGCTCCTCAGTTAAGCAATCTACGACTCTTAGTGCGAATGCCAGAGGAAAACATTTCCAATGCGTCTGGCAGGGAGAAACTGAACCTGGAGAACACCTTTGTCAGGAGCTTGCACCTGCACCTTACACACACACAGATTTGCAGCACATCTAAATGGCCAAGCTCTTTCTTAGGCAAGTTGAAAGCTGCTGTCAAAAGGCTGTGCTCCTTGTCAGATGGAAGCAGCAGCACGCACATAGCAGTTTGGCAAGCACTAAAGAGCCACAGAAGAGCGTGGCCTAGCAAAATGGGCCAGGAAAAAGCATTTGCTACATGTGCCCTTGTTGTCGCCTAACAACAGGTAGCAGCATAAACCAGATGCGGGTGAAGTTCTTGCAGGCGACAGCTAACGTCAAATGAGCAAGCGGGCTTACCACAGCTAAGGTCCTCTGGCAGTCTGAAAGCTTTGCACACAAGCCGGATGCTACGCCCCTTCCTTGGCCTTTTGGCAGTGCTCCTGCATTGCCAGCACTAGGCGTGAATGGTCACTATCCAGCACACACGTTTCGTTGTGCCCGTTGCCAAGCGCTCTGGAGCACTGTTTATGACGAAAGCGGAACACCTCTTGCCGTTCCATTCTCAGAGCTCCTCAGTTAAGCAATCTGCGACTCTTGCTGCGAATGCCAGAGGAAAACATTTCCAATGTGTCTGGCAGGGAGAAACTGAACCTGGAGAAAAGCTTTGTCAGGAGCTGGCACCTGCACCTTACACACACACGGGTTTGCAGCACATCTAAATGGCCAAGCTCTTTCTTAGGCAAGTTGAAAGCTGCTGTCAGAAGGTTGTGCTCCTTGTCAGATGGAAGCAGCAGCACTCACATAGCAGTTTGGGAAGCACTAAAGAGCCACAGAAGAGCGTGGCCTAGCAAAATGAAACAGGAAAAAGCATTTGCTACATGTACCCTTGTTGTCGCCTAACAACAGGTAGCAGCATAAACCAGATGCGGGTGAAGTTCTTGCAGGCGACAGCTAACGTCAAATGAGCAAGCGGGCTTACCACAGCTGCGGTCCTCTGGCAGTCTGAAAGCTTTGCGCACAAGCCGGATGCTAAGCGCCTTCCTTGGCCTTTTGGCAGTGCTCGTGCATTGCCAGCACTAGGCGTGAATGGTCACTATCCCGCACACACGTTTCGTTGTGCCCGTTGCCAAGCGCTCTGGAGCACTGTTTATGACGAAAGCGGAACACCTCTTGCCGTTCCATTCTCAGAGCTCCTCAGTTAAGCAATCTGCGACTGTTGGTGCGAATGCCAGAGGAAAACATTTCCAATGCGTCTGGCAGATAGAAACTGAACCTGGAGAACACCTTTGTCAGGTGCTTGCACCTGTACCTTACACACACACAGATTTGCAGCACATCTAAATGGCCAAGCTCTTTCTTAGGCAAGTTGAAAGATGCGGTCAAAAGGCTGTGCTCCTTGTCAGATGGAAGCAGCAGCACGCACATAGCAGTTTGGGAAGCACTAAAGAGCCACAGAAGAGCGTGGCCTAGCAAAATGGGCCAGGAAAAAGCATTTGCTACATGTGCCCTTGTTGTCGCCTAACAACAGGTAGCAGCATAAACCAGATGCGGGTGAAGTTCTTGCAGGCGACAGCTAACGTCAAATGAGCAAGCGGGCTTACCACAGCTAAGGTCCTCTGTCAGTCTGAAAGCTTTGCACACAAGCCGGATGCTACGCCCCTTCCTTGGCCTTTTGGCAGTGCTCCTGCATTGCCAGCACTAGGCGTGAATGGTCACTATCCAGCACACACGTTTCGTTGTGCCCGTTGCCAAGCGCTCTGGAGCACTGTTTATGACGAAAGCGGAACACCTCTTGCCGTTCCATTCTCAGAGCTCCTCAGTTAAGCAATCTGCGACTCTTGCTGCGAATGCCAGAGGAAAACATTTCCAATGTGTCTGGCAGGGAGAAACTGAACCTGGAGAAAAGCTTTGTCAGGAGCTGGCACCTGCACCTTACACACACACGGGTTTGCAGCACATCTAAATGGCCAAGCTCTTTCTTAGGCAAGTTGAAAGCTGCTGTCAGAAGGTTGTGCTCCTTGTCAGATGGAAGCAGCAGCACGCACATAGCAGTTTGGGAAGCACTAAAGAGCCACAGAAGAGCGTGGCCTAGCAAAATGAAACAGGAAAAAGCATTTGCTACATGTACCCTTGTTGTCGCCTAACAACAGGTAGCAGCATAAACCAGATGCGGGTGAAGTTCTTGCAGGCGACAGCTAACGTCAAATGAGCAAGCGGGCTTACCACAGCTGCGGTCCTCTGGCAGTCTGAAAGCTTTGCACACAAGCCGGATGCTACGCCCCTTCCTTGGCCTTTTGGCAGTGCTCGTGCATTGCCAGCACTAGGCGTGAATGGTCACTATCCCGCACACACGTTTCGTTGTGCCCGTTGCCAAGCGCTCTGGAGCACTGTTTATGACGAAAGCGGAACACCTCTTGCCGTTCCATTCTCAGAGCTCCTCAGTTAAGCAATCTGCGACTCTTGCTGCGAATGCCAGAGGAAAACATTTCCAATGTGTCTGGCAGGGAGAAACTGAACCTGGAGAAAAGCTTTGTCAGGAGCTGGCACCTGCACCTTACACACACACGGGTTTGCAGCACATCTAAATGGCCAAGCTCTTTCTTAGGCAAGTTTAAAGCTGCTGTCAGAAGGCTGTGCTCCTTGTCAGATGGAAGCAGCAGCACGCACATAGCAGTTTGGCAAGCACTAAAGAGCCACAGAAGAGCGTGGCATAGCAAAATGAAACAGGAAAAAGCATTTGCTACATGTGCCCTTGTTGTCGCCTAACAACAGGTAGCAGCATAAACCAGATGGGGGTGAAGTTCTTGCAGGCGACAGCTAACGTCAAATGAGCAAGCGGGCTTACCACAGCTGCGGTCCTCTGGCAGTCTGAAAGCTTTGCGCACAAGCCGGATTCTAAGCGCCTCCCTTGGCCTTTTGGCAGTGCTCGTGCATTGCCAGCACTAGGCGTGAATGGTCACTATCCCGCACACACGTTTCGTTGTGCCCGTTGCCAAGCGCTCTGGAGCACTGTTTATGACGAAAGCGGAACACCTCTTGCCGTTCCATTCTCAGAGCTCCTCAGTTAAGCAATCTGTGACTGTTGGTGCGAATGCCAGAGGAAAACATTTCCAATGCGTCTGGCAGATAGAAACTGAACCTGGAGAACACCTTTGTCAGGAGCTTGCACCTGCACCTTACACACACACAGGTTTGCAGCACATCTAAATGGCCAAGCTCTTTCTTAGGCAAGTTGAAAGCTGCTGTCAGAAGGTTGTGCTCCTTGTCAGATGGAAGCAGCAGCATGCACATAGCAGTTTGGCAAGCACTAAAGAGCCACAGAAGAGCGTGGCCTAGCAAAATGGGCCAGGAAAAAGCATTTGCTACATGTGCCCTTGTTGTCGCCTAACAACAGGTAGCAGCATAAACCAGATGCGGGTGAAGTTCTTGCAGGCGACAGCTAACGTCAAATGAGCAAGCGGGCTTACCACAGCTGCGGTCCTCTGGCAGTCTGAAAGCTTTGCGCACAAGCCGGATGCTAAGCGCCTTCCTTTGCCTTTTGGCAGTGCTCCTGCATTGCCAGCACTAGGCGTGAATGGTCACTATCCAGCACACACGTTTCGTTGTGCCCGTTGCCAAGCGCTCTGGAGCACTGTTTATGACGAAAGCGGAACACCTCTTGCCGTTCCATTCTCAGAGCTCCTCAGTTAAGCAATCTACGACTCTTAGTGCGAATGCCAGAGGAAAACATTTCCAATGCGTCTGGCAGGGAGAAACTGAACCTGGAGAACACCTTTGTCAGGAGCTTGCACCTGCACCTTACACACACACAGATTTGCAGCACATCTAAATGGCCAAGCTCTTTCTTAGGCAAGTTGAAAGCTGCTGTCAAAAGGCTGTGCTCCTTGTCAGATGGAAGCAGCAGCACGCACATAGCAGTTTGGGAAGCACTAAAGAGCCACAGAAGAGCGTGGCCTAGCAAAATGGGCCAGGAAAAAGCATTTGCTACATGTGCCCTTGTTGTCGCCTAACAACAGGTAGCAGCATAAACCAGATGCGGGTGAAGTTCTTGCAGGCGACAGCTAACGTCAAATGAGCAAGCGGGCTTACCACAGCTAAGGTCCTCTGGCAGTCTGAAAGCTTTGCACACAAGCCGGATGCTACGCCCCTTCCTTGGCCTTTTGGCAGTGCTCCTGCATTGCCAGCACTAGGCGTGAATGGTCACTATCCAGCACACACGTTTCGTTGTGCCCGTTGCCAAGCGCTCTGGAGCACTGTTTATGACGAAAGCGGAACACCTCTTGCCGTTCCATTCTCAGAGCTCCTCAGTTAAGCAATCTGCGACTCTTGCTGCGAATGCCAGAGGAAAACATTTCCAATGTGTCTGGCAGGGAGAAACTGAACCTGGAGAAAAGCTTTGTCAGGAGCTGGCACCTGCACCTTACACACACACGGGTTTGCAGCACATCTAAATGGCCAAGCTCTTTCTTAGGCAAGTTGAAATCTGCTGTCAGAAGGCTGTGCTCCTTGTCAGATGGAAGCAGCAGCATGCACATAGCAGTTTGGCAAGCACTAAAGAGCCACAGAAGAGCGTGGCATAGCAAAATGAAACAGGAAAAAGCATTTGCTACATGTGCCCTTGTTGTCGCCTAACAACAGGTAGCAGCATAAACCAGATGCGGGTGAAGTTCTTGCAGGCGACAGCTAACGTCAAATGAGCAAGCGGGCTTACCACAGCTGCGGTCCTCTGGCAGTCTGAAAGCTTTGCGCACAAGCCGGATTCTAAGCGCCTCCCTTGGCCTTTTGGCAGTGCTCCTGCATTGCCAGCACTAGGCGTGAATGGTCACTATCCCGCACACACGTTTCGTTGTGCCCGTTGCCAAGCGCTCTGGAGCACTGTTTATGACGAAAGCGGAACACCTCTTGCCGTTCCATTCTCAGAGCTCCTCAGTTAAGCAATCTGTGACTGTTGGTGCGAATGCCAGAGGAAAACATTTCCAATGCGTCTGGCAGATAGAAACTGAACCTGGAGAACACCTTTGTCAGGAGCTTGCACCTGCACCTTACACACACACAGGTTTGCAGCACATCTAAATGGCCAAGCTCTTTCTTAGGCAAGTTGAAAACTGCTGTCAGAAGGTTGTGCTCCTTGTCAGATGGAAGCAGCAGCATGCACATAGCAGTTTGGCAAGCACTAAAGAGCCACAGAAGAGCGTGGCATAGCAAAATGGGCCAGGAAAAAGCATTTGCTACATGTGCCCTTGTTGTCGCCTAACAACAGGTAGCAGCATAAACCAGATGCGGGTGAAGTTCTTGCAGGCGACAGCTAACGTCAAATGAGCAAGCGGGCTTACCACAGCTGCGGTCCTCTGGCAGTCTGAAAGCTTTGCGCACAAGCCGGATGCTACGCCCCTTCCTTGGCCTTTTGGCAGTGCTCCTGCATTGCCAGCACTAGGCGTGAATGGTCACTATCCAGCACACACGTTTCGTTGTGCCCGTTGCCAAGCGCTCTGGAGCACTGTTTATGACGAAAGCGGAACACCTCTTGCCGTTCCATTCTCAGAGCTCCTCAGTTAAGCAATCTGCGACTCTTGCTGCGAATGCCAGAGGAAAACATTTCCAATGTGTCTGGCAGGGAGAAACTGAACCTGGAGAAAAGCTTTGTCAGGAGCTGGCACCTGCACCTTACACACACACGGGTTTGCAGCACATCTAAATGGCCAAGCTCTTTCTTAGGCAAGTTGAAAGCTGCTGTCAGAAGGTTGTGCTCCTTGTCAGATGGAAGCAGCAGCACTCACATAGCAGTTTGGGAAGCACTAAAGAGCCACAGAAGAGCGTGGCCTAGCAAAATGAAACAGGAAAAAGCATTTGCTACATGTGCCCTTGTTGTCGCCTAACAACAGGTAGCAGCATAAACCAGATGCGGGTGAAGTTCTTGCAGGCGACAGCTAACGTCAAATGAGCAAGCGGGCTTACCACAGCTGCGGTCCTCTGGCAGTCTGAAAGCTTTGCGCACAAGCCGCATGCTAAGCGCCTTCCTTGGCCTTTTGGCAGTGCTCCTGCATTGCCAGCACTAGGTGTGAATGGTCACTATCCCGCACACACGTTTCGTTGTGCCCGTTGCCAAGCGCTCTGGAGCACTGTTTATGACGAAAGCGGAACACCTCTTGCCGTTCCATTCTCAGAGCTCCTCAGTTAAGCAATCTGTGACTGTTGGTGCGAATGCCAGAGGAAAACATTTCCAATGCGTCTGGCAGATAGAAACTGAACCTGGAGAACACCTTTGTCAGGAGCTTGCACCTGCACCTTACACACACACAGGTTTGCAGCACATCTAAATGGCCAAGCTCTTTCTTAGGCAAGTTGAAAGCTGCTGTCAGAAGGTTGTGCTCCTTGTCAGATGGAAGCAGCAGCATGCACATAGCAGTTTGGCAAGCACTAAAGAGCCACAGAAGAGCGTGGCCTAGCAAAATGGGCCAGGAAAAAGCATTTGCTACATGTGCCCTTGTTGTCGCCTAACAACAGGTAGCAGCATAAACCAGATGCGGGTGAAGTTCTTGCAGGCGACAGCTAACGTCAAATGAGCAAGCGGGCTTACCACAGCTGCGGTCCTCTGGCAGTCTGAAAGCTTTGCGCACAAGCCGGATGCTAAGCGCCTTCCTTTGCCTTTTGGCAGTGCTCCTGCATTGCCAGCACTAGGCGTGAATGGTCACTATCCAGCACACACGTTTCGTTGTGCCCGTTGCCAAGCGCTCTGGAGCACTGTTTATGACGAAAGCGGAACACCTCTTGCCGTTCCATTCTCAGAGCTCCTCAGTTAAGCAATCTACGACTCTTAGTGCGAATGCCAGAGGAAAACATTTCCAATGCGTCTGGCAGGGAGAAACTGAACCTGGAGAACACCTTTGTCAGGAGCTTGCACCTGCACCTTACACACACACAGATTTGCAGCACATCTAAATGGCCAAGCTCTTTCTTAGGCAAGTTGAAAGCTGCTGTCAAAAGGCTGTGCTCCTTGTCAGATGGAAGCAGCAGCACGCACATAGCAGTTTGGGAAGCACTAAAGAGCCACAGAAGAGCGTGGCCTAGCAAAATGGGCCAGGAAAAAGCATTTGCTACATGTGCCCTTGTTGTCGCCTAACAACAGGTAGCAGCATAAACCAGATGCGGGTGAAGTTCTTGCAGGCGACAGCTAACGTCAAATGAGCAAGCGGGCTTACCACAGCTAAGGTCCTCTGGCAGTCTGAAAGCTTTGCACACAAGCCGGATGCTACGCCCCTTCCTTGGCCTTTTGGCAGTGCTCCTGCATTGCCAGCACTAGGCGTGAATGGTCACTATCCAGCACACACGTTTCGTTGTGCCCGTTGCCAAGCGCTCTGGAGCACTGTTTATGACGAAAGCGGAACACCTCTTGCCGTTCCATTCTCAGAGCTCCTCAGTTAAGCAATCTGCGACTCTTGCTGCGAATGCCAGAGGAAAACATTTCCAATGTGTCTGGCAGGGAGAAACTGAACCTGGAGAAAAGCTTTGTCAGGAGCTGGCACCTGCACCTTACACACACACGGGTTTGCAGCACATCTAAATGGCCAAGCTCTTTCTTAGGCAAGTTGAAAGCTGCTGTCAGAAGGTTGTGCTCCTTGTCAGATGGAAGCAGCAGCACTCACATAGCAGTTTGGGAAGCACTAAAGAGCCACAGAAGAGCGTGGCCTAGCAAAATGAAACAGGAAAAAGCATTTGCTACATGTACCCTTGTTGTCGCCTAACAACAGGTAGCAGCATAAACCAGATGCGGGTGAAGTTCTTGCAGGCGACAGCTAACGTCAAATGAGCAAGCGGGCTTACCACAGCTGCGGTCCTCTGGCAGTCTGAAAGCTTTGCGCACAAGCCGGATGCTAAGCGCCTTCCTTGGCCTTTTGGCAGTGCTCGTGCATTGCCAGCACTAGGCGTGAATGGTCACTATCCAGCACACACGTTTCGTTGTGCCCGTTGCCAAGCGCTCTGGAGCACTGTTTATGACGAAAGCGGAACACCTCTTGCCGTTCCATTCTCAGAGCTCCTCAGTTAAGCAATCTGTGACTGTTGGTGCGAATGCCAGAGGAAAACATTTCCAATGCGTCTGGCAGATAGAAACTGAACCTGGAGAACACCTTTGTCAGGTGCTTGCACCTGTACCTTACACACACACAGATTTGCAGCACATCTAAATGGCCAAGCTCTTTCTTAGGCAAGTTGAAAGATGCGGTCAAAAGGCTGTGCTCCTTGTCAGATGGAAGCAGCAGCACGCACATAGCAGTTTGGGAAGCACTAAAGAGCCACAGAAGAGCGTGGCCTAGCAAAATGGGCCAGGAAAAAGCATTTGCTACATGTGCCCTTGTTGTCGCCTAACAACAGGTAGCAGCATAAACCAGATGCGGGTGAAGTTCTTGCAGGCGACAGCTAACGTCAAATGAGCAAGCGGGCTTACCACAGCTAAGGTCCTCTGTCAGTCTGAAAGCTTTGCACACAAGCCGGATGCTACGCCCCTTCCTTGGCCTTTTGGCAGTGCTCCTGCATTGCCAGCACTAGGCGTGAATGGTCACTATCCAGCACACACGTTTCGTTGTGCCCGTTGCCAAGCGCTCTGGAGCACTGTTTATAACGAAAGCGGAACACCTCTTGCCGTTCCATTCTCAGAGCTCCTCAGTTAAGCAATCTGCGACTCTTGCTGCGAATGCCAGAGGAAAACATTTCCAATGTGTCTGGCAGGGAGAAACTGAACCTGGAGAAAAGCTTTGTCAGGAGCTGGCACCTGCACCTTACACACACACGGGTTTGCAGCACATCTAAATGGCCAAGCTCTTTCTTAGGCAAGTTGAAAGCTGCTGTCAGAAGGTTGTGCTCCTTGTCAGATGGAAGCAGCAGCACTCACATAGCAGTTTGGGAAGCACTAAAGAGCCACAGAAGAGCGTGGCCTAGCAAAATGGGCCAGGAAAAAGCATTTGCTACATGTGCCCTTGTTGTCGCCTAACAACAGGTAGCAGCATAAACCAGATGCGGGTGAAGTTCTTGCAGGCGACAGCTAACGTCAAATGAGCAAGCGGGCTTACCACAGCTGCTGTCCTCTGGCAGTCTGAAAGCTTTGCGCACAAGCCGGATTCTAACCGCCTCCCTTGGCCTTTTGGCAGTGCTCCTGCATTGCCAGCACTAGGCGTGAATGGTCACTATCCCGCACACACGATTCGTTGTGCCCGTTGCCAAGCGCTCTGGAGCACTGTTTATGACGAAAGTGGAACACCTCTTGCCGTTCCATTCTCAGAGCTCCTCAGTTAAGCAATCTGCGACTCTTGCTGCGAATGCCAGAGGAAAACATTTCCAATGCGTCTGGGAAATAGAAATTGAACCTGGAGAACACCATTGTCAGGAGCTTGCCCCTGCACCTTACACACACACGGGTTTGCAGCACATCTAAATGGCCAAGCTCTTTCTTAGGCAAGTTGAAAGCTGCTGTCAGAAGGTTGTGCTCCTTGTCAGATGGAAGCAGCAGCACTCACATAGCAGTTTGGGAAGCACTAAAGAGCCACAGAAGAGCGTGGCTTAGCAAAATGGGCCAGGAAAAAGCATTTGCTACATGTGCCCTTGTTGTCGCCTAACAACAGGTAGCAGCATAAACCAGATGCGGGTGAAGTTCTTGCAGGCGACAGCTAACGTCAAATGAGCAAGCGGGCTTACCACAGCTGCGGTCCTCTGGCAGTCTGAAAGCTTTGCGCACAAGCCGGATTCTAAGCGCCTCCCTTGGCCTTTTGGCAGTGCTCGTGCATTGCCAGCATTAGGCGTGAATGCTCACTATCCCGCACACACGATTCGTTGTGCCCGTTGCCAAGCGCTCTGGAGCACTGTTTATGACGAAAGCGGAACACCTCTTGCCGTTCCATTCTCAGAGCTCCTCAGTTAAGCAATCTGCGACTCTTGCTGCGAATGCCAGAGGAAAATATTTCCAATGCGTCTGGCAGATAGAAACTGAACCTGGAGAACACCTTTGTCAGGAGCTGGCACCTGCACCTTACACACACACGGGTTTGCAGCACATCTAAATGGCCAAGCTCTTTCTTAGGCAAGTTGAAATCTGCTGTCAGAAGGCTGTGCTCCTTGTCAGATGGAAGCAGCAGCACGCACATAGCAGTTTGGCAAGCACTAAAGAGCCACAGAAGAGCGTGGCATAGCAAAATGAAACAGGAAAAAGCATTTGCTACATGTGCCCTTGTTGTCGCCTAACAACAGGTAGCAGCATAAACCAGATGCGGGTGAAGTTCTTGCAGGCGACAGCTAACGTCAAATGAGCAAGCGGGCTTACCACAGCTGCGGTCCTCTGGCAGTCTGAAAGCTTTGCGCACAAGCCGGATTCTAAGCGCCTTCCTTTGCCTTTTGGCAGTGCTCGTGCATTGCCAGCACTAGGCGTGAATGGTCACTATCCAGCACACACGTTCCGTTGTGCCCGTTGCCAAGCGCTCTGGAGCACTGTTTATGACGAAAGCGGAACACCTCTTGCCGTTCCATTCTCAGAGCTCCTCAGTTAAGCAATCTACGACTCTTAGTGCGAATGCCAGAGGAAAACATTTCCAATGTGTCTGGGAAATAGAAATTGAACCTGGAGAATACCATTGTCAGGAGCTTGCACCTGCACCTTACACACACACGGGTTTGCAGCACATCTAAATGGCCAAGCTCTTTCTTAGGCAAGTTGAAAGCTGCTGTCAGAAGGCTGTGCTCCTTGTCAGATGGAAGCAGCAGCATGCACATAGCAGTTTGGCAAGCACTAAAGAGCCACAGAAGAGCGTGGCATAGCAAAATGAAACAGGAAAAAGCATTTGCTACATGTGCCCTTGTTGTCGCCTAACAACAGGTAGCAGCATAAACCAGATGCGGGTGAAGTTCTTGCAGGCGACAGCTAACGTCAAATGAGCAAGCGGGCTTACCACAGCTGCGGTCCTCTGGCAGTCTGAAAGCTTTGCACACAAGCCGGATGCTACGCCCCTTCCTTGGCCTTTTGGCAGTGCTCCTGCATTGCCAGAACTAGGCGTGAATGGTCACTATCCCGCACACACGTTTCGTTGTGCCCGTTGCCAAGCACTCTGGAGCACTGTTTATGACGAAAGCGGAACACCTCTTGCCGTTCCATTCTCAGAGCTCCTCAGTTAAGCAATCTGCGACTGTTGGTGCGAATGCCAGAGGAAAACATTTCCAATGTGTCTGGCAGGGAGAAACTGAACCTGGAGAACACCTTTGTCAGGAGCTGGCACCTGTACCTTACACACACAGAGATTTGCAGCACATCTAAATGGCCAAGCTCTTTCTTAGGCAAGTTGAAAGCTGCTGTCAGAAGGTTGTGCTCCTTGTCAGATGGAAGCAGCAGCACTCACATAGCAGTTTGGCAAGCACTAAAGAGCCACAGAAGAGCGTGGCCTAGCAAAATGGGCCAGGAAAAAGCATTTGCTACATGTACCCTTGTTGTCACCTAACAACAGGTAGCAGCATAAACCAGATGCGGGTGAAGTTCTTGCAGGTGACAGCTAACGTCAAATGAGCAAGCGGGCTTACCACAGCTCCAGTCCTCTGGCAGTCTGAAAGCTTTGCGCACAAGCCGGATTCTAAGCGCCTCCCTTGGCCTTTTGGCAGTGCTCGTGCATTACCAGCATTAGGCGTGAATGCTCACTATCCCGCACACACGTTTCGTTGTGCCCGTTGCCAAGCGCTCTGGAGCACTGTTTATGACGAAAGCGGAACACCTCTTGCCGTTCCATTCTCAGAGCTCCTCAGTTAAGCAATCTGCGACTCTTGCTGCGAATGCCAGAGGAAAACATTTCCAATGCGTCTGGCAGGGAGAAATTGAACCTGGAGAACACCTTTGTCAGGAGCTTGCACCTGCACCTTACACACACACAGATTTGCAGCACATCTAAATGGCCAAGCTCTTTCTTAGGCAAGTTGAAAGCTGCTGTCAGAAGGTTGTGCTCCTTGTCAGATGGAAGCAGCAGCACTCACATAGCAGTTTGGGAAGCACTAAAGAGCCACAGAAGAGCGTGGCTTAGCAAAATGAGCCAGGAAAAAGCATTTGCTACATGTGCCCTTGTTGTCGCCTAACAACAGGTAGCAGCATAAACCAGATGCGGGTGAAGTTCTTGCAGGTGACAGCTAACGTCAAATGAGCAAGCGGGCTTACCACAGCTGCGGTCCTCTGGCAGTCTGAAAGCTTTGCGCACAAGCCGGATGCTACGCCCCTTCCTTGGCCTTTTGGCAGTTCTCCTGCATTGCCAGCACTAGGCGTGAATGGTCACTATCCCGCACACACGATTCGTTGTGCCCGTTGCCAAGCGCTCTGGAGCACTGTTTATGACGAAAGCGGAACACCTCTTGCCGTTCCATTCTCAGAGCTCCTCAGTTAAGCAATCTGCGACTCTTGCTGCGAATGCCAGAGGAAAACATTTCCAATGCGTCTGGCAGGGAGAAATTGAACCTGGAGAACACCTTTGTCAGGAGCTTGCACCTGCACCTTACACACACACGGGTTTGCAGCACATCTAAATGGCCAAGCTCTTTCTTAGGCAAGTTGAAAGCTGCTGTCAGAAGGTTGTGCTCCTTGTCAGATGGAAGCAGCAGCATGCACATAGCAGTTTGGCAAGCACTAAAGAGCCACAGAAGAGCGTGGCCTAGCAAAATGGGCCAGGAAAAAGCATTTGCTACATGTGCCCTTGTTGTCGCCTAACAACAGGTAGCAGCATAAACCAGATGCGGGTGAAGTTCTTGCAGGCGACAGCTAACGTCAAATGAGCAAGCGGGCTTACCACAGCTGCGGTCCTCTGGCAGTCTGAAAGCTTTGCACACAAGCCGGATGCTAAGCGCCTCCCTTGGCCTTTTGGCAGTGCTCGTGCATTGCCAGCACTAGGCGGGAATGGTCACTATCCCGCACACACGTTTCGTTGTGCCCGTTGCCAAGCGCTCTGGAGCACTGTTTATGACGAAAGCGGAACACCTCTTGCCGTTCCATTCTCAGAGCTCCTCAGTTAAGCAATCTACGACTCTTGGTGCGAATGCCAGAGGAAAACATTTCCAATGCGTCTGGCAGATAGAAACTGAACCTGGAGAACACCATTGTCAGGAGCTTGCACCTGCACCTTACACACACACAGATTTGCAGCACATCTAAATGGCCAAGCTCTTCCTTAGGCAAGTTGAAAGCTGCTGTCAGAAGGTTGTGCTCCTTGTCAGATGGAAGCAGCAGCACGCACATAGCAGTTTGGCAAGCACTAAAGAGCCACAGAAGAGCGTGGCCTAGCAAAATGAAACAGGAAAAAGCATTTGCTACATGTGCCCTTGTTGTCTCCTAACAACAGGTAGCAGCATAAACCAGATGCGGGTGAAGTTCTTGCAGGCGACAGCTAACGTCAAATGAGCAAGCGGGTTTACCATAGCTGCGGTCCTCTGGCAGTCTGAAAGCTTTGCGCACAAGCCGGATGCTAAGCGCCTCCCTTGGCCTTTTGGCAGTGCTCGTGCATTGCCAGCACTAGGCGTGAATGGTCACTATCCCGCACACACGTTTCGTTGTGCCCGTTGCCAAGCGCTCTGGAGCACTGTTTATGACGAAAGCGGAACACCTCTTGCCGTTCCATTCTCAGAGCTCCTCAGTTAAGCAATCTGCGACTCTTGCTGCGAATGCCAGAGGAAAACATTTCCAATGCGTCTGGCAGGGAGAAACTGAACCTGGAGAACACCTTTGTCAGGAGCTTGCACCTGTACCTTACACACACACAGATTTGCAGCACATCTAAATGGCCAAGCTCTTTCTTAGGCAAGTTGAAAGCTGCTGTCAGAAGGTTGTGCTCCTTGTCAGATGGAAGCAGCAGCACGCACATAGCAGTTTGGCAAGCACTAAAGAGCCACAGAAGAGCGTGGCCTAGCAAAATGAAACAGGAAAAAGCATTTGCTACATGTGCCCTTGTTGTCGCCTAACAACAGGTAGCAGCATAAACCAGATGCGGGTGAAGTTCTTGCAGGCGACAGCTAACGTCAAATGAGCAAGCGGGCTTACCACAGCTGCGGTCCTCTGGCAGTCTGAAAGCTTTGCGCACAAGCCGGATGCTACGCCGATTCCTTGGCCTTTTGGCAGTGCTCCTGCATTGCCAGCACTAGGCGTGAATGGTCACTATCCCGCACACACGTTTCGTTGTGCCCGTTGCCAAGCGCTCTGGAGCACTGTTTATGACGAAAGCGGAACACCTCTTGCCGTTCCATTCTCAGAGCTCCTCAGTTAAGCAATCTACGACTCTTGGTGCGAATGCCAGAGGAAAACATTTCCAATGCGTCTGGCAGATAGAAACTGAACCTGGAGAACACCATTGTCAGGAGCTTGCACCTGCACCTTACACACACACAGATTTGCAGCACATCTAAATGGCCAAGCTCTTCCTTAGGCAAGTTGAAAGCTGCTGTCAGAAGGTTGTGCTCCTTGTCAGATGGAAGCAGCAGCATGCACATAGCAGTTTGGCAAGCATTAAAGAGCCACAGAAGAGCGTGGCCTAGCAAAATAAAACAGGAAATGTTTTGCTACATGTGCCCTTGTTGTCGCCTAACAACAGGTAGCAGCATAAACCAGATGCGGGTGAAGTTCTTGCAGGCGACAGCTAACGTCAAATGAGCAAGCGGGTTTACCATAGCTGCGGTCCTCTGGCAGTCTGAAAGCTTTGCGCACAAGCCGGATTCTAAGCGCCTCCCTTGGCCTTTTGGCAGTGCTCGTGCATTGCCAGCACTAGGTGTGAATGGTCACTATCCCGCACACACGTTTCGTTGTGCCCGTTGCCAAGCGCTCTGGAGCACTGTTTATGACGAAAGCGGAACACCTCTTGCCGTTCCATTCTCAGAGCTCCTCAGTTAAGCAATCTACGACTCTTGGTGCGAATGCCAGAGGAAAACATTTCCAATGCGTCTGGCAGATAGAAACTGAACCTGGAGAACACCATTGTCAGGAGCTTGCACCTGCACCTTACACACACACAGATTTGCAGCACATCTAAATGGCCAAGCTCTTCCTTAGGCAAGTTGAAAGCTGCTGTCAGAAGGTTGTGCTCCTTGTCAGATGGAAGCAGCAGCACGCACATAGCAGTTTGGCAAGCACTAAAGAGCCACAGAAGAGCGTGGCCTAGCAAAATGAAACAGGAAAAAGCATTTGCTACATGTGCCCTTGTTGTCTCCTAACAACAGGTAGCAGCATAAACCAGATGCGGGTGAAGTTCTTGCAGGCGACAGCTAACGTCAAATGAGCAAGCGGGCTTACCACAGCTGTGGTCCTCTGGCAGTCTGAAAGCTTTGCGCACAAGCCGGATTCTAAGCGCCTCCCTTGGCCTTTTGGCAGTGCTCGTGCATTGCCAGCACTAGGCGTGAATGGTCACTATCCCGCACACACGTTTTCGTTGTGCCCGTTGCCAAGCGCTCTGGAGCACTGTTTATGACGAAAGCGGAACACCTCTTGCCGTTCCATTCTCAGAGCTCCTCAGTTAAGCAATCTGCGACTCTTGCTGCGAATGCCAGAGGAAAACATTTCCAATGTGTCTGGCAGGGAGAAACTGAACCTGGAGAACACCTTTGTCAGGAGCTTGCACCTGTACCTTACACACACACAGATTTGCAGCACATCTAAATGGCCAAGCTCTTTCTTAGGCAAGTTGAAAGCTGCTGTCAGAAGGTTGTGCTCCTTGTCAGATGGAAGCAGCAGCACGCACATAGCAGTTTGGCAAGCACTAAAGAGCCACAGAAGAGCGTGGCCTAGCAAAATGAAACAGGAAAAAGCATTTGCTACATGTGCCCTTGTTGTCGCCTAACAACAGGTAGCAGCATAAACCAGATGCGGGTGAAGTTCTTGCAGGCGACAGCTAACGTCAAATGAGCAAGCGGGCTTACCACAGCTGCGGTCCTCTGGCAGTCTGAAAGCTTTGCGCACAAGCCGGATGCTACGCCGATTCCTTGGCCTTTTGGCAGTGCTCCTGCATTGCCAGCACTAGGCGTGAATGGTCACTATCCCGCACACACGTTTCGTTGTGCCCGTTGCCAAGCGCTCTGGAGCACTGTTTATGACGAAAGCGGAACACCTCTTGCCGTTCCATTCTCAGAGCTCCTCAGTTAAGCAATCTGCGACTCTTGCTTCGAATGCCAGAGGAAAACATTTCCAATGTGTCTGGCAGGGAGAAACTGAACCTGGAGAAAAGCTTTGTCAGGAGCTTGCACCTGCACCTTACACACACACGGGTTTTCAGCACATCTAAATGGCCAAGCTCTTTCTTAGGCAAGTTGAAAGCTGCTGTCAGAAGGTTGTGCTCCTTGTCAGATGGAAGCAGCAGCACGCACATAGCAGTTTGGCAAGCACTAAAGAGCCACAGAAGAGCGTGGCATAGCAAAATGAAACAGGAAAAAGCATTTGCTACATGTGCCCTTGTTGTCGCCTAACAACAGGTAGCAGCATAAACCAGATGCGGGTGAAGTTCTTGCAGGCGACAGCTAACGTCAAATGAGCAAGCGGGTTTACCATAGCTGCGGTCCTCTGGCAGTCTGAAAGCTTTGCGCACAAGCCGGATTCTAAGCGCCTCCCTTGGCCTTTTGGCAGTGCTCCTGCATTGCCAGCACTAGGCGTGAATGGTCACTATCCCGCACACACGTTTCGTTGTGCCCGTTGCCAAGCGCTCTGGAGCACTGTTTATGATGAAAGCGGAACACCTCTTGCCGTTCCATTCTCAGAGCTCCTCAGTTAAGCAATCTACGACTCTTGGTGCGAATGCCAGAGGAAAACATTTCCAATGCGTCTGGCAGATAGAAACTGAACCTGGAGAACACCATTGTCAGGAGCTTGCACCTGCACCTTACACACACACAGATTTGCAGCACATCTAAATGGCCAAGCTCTTTCTTAGGCAAGTTGAAAGCTGCTGTCAGAAGGTTGTGCTCCTTGTCAGATGGAAGCAGCAGCACGCACATAGCAGTTTGGCAAGCACTAAAGAGCCACAGAAGAGCGTGGCCTAGCAAAATGAAACAGGAAAAAGCATTTGCTACATGTGCCCTTGTTGTCTCCTAACAACAGGTAGCAGCATAAACCAGATGCGGGTGAAGTTCTTGCAGGCGACAGCTAACGTCAAATGAGCAAGCGGGTTTACCATAGCTGCGGTCCTCTGGCAGTCTGAAAGCTTTGCGCACAAGCCGGATTCTAAGCGCCTCCCTTGGCCTTTTGGCAGTGCTCGTGCATTGCCAGCACTAGGTGTGAATGGTCACTATCCCGCACACACGTTTCGTTGTGCCCGTTGCCAAGCGCTCTGGAGCACTGTTTATGACGAAAGCGGAACACCTCTTGCCGTTCCATTCTCAGAGCTCCTCAGTTAAGCAATCTACGACTCTTGGTGCGAATGCCAGAGGAAAACATTTCCAATGCGTCTGGCAGATAGAAACTGAACCTGGAGAACACCATTGTCAGGAGCTTGCACCTGCACCTTACACACACACAGATTTGCAGCACATCTAAATGGCCAAGCTCTTTCTTAGGCAAGTTGAAAGCTGCTGTCAGAAGGTTGTGCTCCTTGTCAGATGGAAGCAGCAGCACGCACATAGCAGTTTGGCAAGCACTAAAGAGCCACAGAAGAGCGTGGCCTAGCAAAATGAAACAGGAAAAAGCATTTGCTACATGTGCCCTTGTTGTCTCCTAACAACAGGTAGCAGCATAAACCAGATGCGGGTGAAGTTCTTGCAGGCGACAGCTAACGTCAAATGAGCAAGCGGGTTTACCATAGCTGCGGTCCTCTGGCAGTCTGAAAGCTTTGTGCACAAGCCGGATGCTAAGCGCCTCCCTTGGCCTTTTGGCAGTGCTCGTGCATTGCCAGCACTAGGCGTGAATGGTCACTATCCCGCACACACGTTTCGTTGTGCCCGTTGCCAAGCGCTCTGGAGCACTGTTTATGACGAAAGCGGAACACCTCTTGCCGTTCCATTCTCAGAGCTCCTCAGTTAAGCAATCTGCGACTCTTGCTGCGAATGCCAGAGGAAAACATTTCCAATGCGTCTGGCAGGGAGAAACTGAACCTGGAGAACACCTTTGTCAGGAGCTTGCACCTGTACCTTACACACACACAGATTTGCAGCACATCTAAATGGCCAAGCTCTTTCTTAGGCAAGTTGAAAGCTGCTGTCAGAAGGTTGTGCTCCTTGTCAGATGGAAGCAGCAGCACGCACATAGCAGTTTGGCAAGCACTAAAGAGCCACAGAAGAGCGTGGCCTAGCAAAATGAAACAGGAAAAAGCATTTGCTACATGTGCCCTTGTTGTCGCCTAACAACAGGTAGCAGCATAAACCAGATGCGGGTGAAGTTCTTGCAGGCGACAGCTAACGTCAAATGAGCAAGCGGGCTTACCACAGCTGCGGTCCTCTGGCAGTCTGAAAGCTTTGCGCACAAGCCGGATGCTACGCCGATTCCTTGGCCTTTTGGCAGTGCTCCTGCATTGCCAGCACTAGGCGTGAATGGTCACTATCCCGCACACACGTTTCGTTGTGCCCGTTGCCAAGCGCTCTGGAGCACTGTTTATGACGAAAGCGGAACACCTCTTGCCGTTCCATTCTCAGAGCTCCTCAGTTAAGCAATCTACGACTCTTGGTGCGAATGCCAGAGGAAAACATTTCCAATGCGTCTGGCAGATAGAAACTGAACCTGGAGAACACCATTGTCAGGAGCTTGCACCTGCACCTTACACACACACAGATTTGCAGCACATCTAAATGGCCAAGCTCTTCCTTAGGCAAGTTGAAAGCTGCTGTCAGAAGGTTGTGCTCCTTGTCAGATGGAAGCAGCAGCATGCACATAGCAGTTTGGCAAGCATTAAAGAGCCACAGAAGAGCGTGGCCTAGCAAAATAAAACAGGAAAAAGTTTTGCTACATGTGCCCTTGTTGTCGCCTAACAACAGGTAGCAGCATAAACCAGATGCGGGTGAAGTTCTTGCAGGCGACAGCTAACGTCAAATGAGCAAGCGGGCTTACCACAGCTGCGGTCCTCTGGCAGTCTGAAAGCTTTGCACACAAGCCGGATGCTACGCCCCTTCCTTGGCCTTTTGGCAGTGCTCCTGCATTGCCAGCACTAGGCGTGAATGGTCACTATCCCGCACACACGTTTCGTTGTGCCCGTTGCCAAGCGCTCTGGAGCACTGTTTATGACGAAAGCGGAACACCTCTTGCCGTTCCATTCTCAGAGCTCCTCAGTTAAGCAATCTGCGACTCTTGCTTCGAATGCCAGAGGAAAACCTTTCCAATGTGTCTGGCAGGGAGAAACTGAACCTGGAGAAAAGCTTTGTCAGGAGCTTGCACCTGCAACTTACACACACACGGGTTTTCAGCACATCTAAATGGCCAAGCTCTTTCTTAGGCAAGTTGAAAGCTGCTGTCAGAAGGTTGTGCTCCTTGTCAGATGGAAGCAGCAGCACGCACATAGCAGTTTGGCAAGCACTAAAGAGCCACAGAAGAGCGTGGCCTAGCAAAATGAAACAGGAAAAAGCATTTGCTACATGTGCCCTTGTTGTCGCCTAACAACAGGTAGCAGCATAAACCAGATGCGGGTGAAGTTCTTGCAGGCGACAGCTAACGTCAAATGAGCAAGCGGGCTTACCACAGCTGCGGTCCTCTGGCAGTCTCAACGCTTTGCGCACAAGCCGGATTCTAAGCGCCTCCCTTGGCCTTTTGGCAGTGCTCGTGCATTGCCAGCACTAGGCGTGAATGGTCACTATCCCGCACACACGTTTTCGTTGTGCCCGTTGCCAAGCGCTCTGGAGCACTGTTTATGGCGAAAGCGGAACACCTCTTGCCGTTCCATTCTCAGAGCTCCTCAGTTAAGCAATCTGCGACTCTTGCTGCGAATGCCAGAGGAAAACATTTCCAATGTGTCTGGCAGGGAGAAACTGAACCTGGAGAACACCTTTGTCAGGAGCTTGCACCTGTACCTTACACACACACGGGTTTGCAGCACATCTAAATGGCCAAGCTCTTTCTTAGGCAAGTTGAAATCTGCTGTCAGAAGGCTGTGCTCCTTGTCAGATGGAAGCAGCAGCACGCACATAGCAGTTTGGCAAGCACTAAAGAGCCACAGAAGAGCGTGGCCTAGCAAAATGAAACAGGAAAAAGCATTTGCTACATGTGCCCTTGGTGTCGCCTAACAACAGGTAGCAGCATAAACCAGATGCGGGTGAAGTTCTTGCAGGCGACAGCTAACGTCAAATGAGCAAGCGGGTTTACCATAGCTGCGGTCCCCTGGCAGTCTGAAAGCTTTGCGCACAAGCCGGATTCTAAGCGCCTCCCTTGGCCTTTTGGCAGTGCTCGTGCATTGCCAGCACTAGGTGTGAATGGTCACTATCCCGCACACACGTTTCGTTGTGCCCGTTGCCAAGCGCTCTGGAGCACTGTTTATGACGAAAGCGGAACACCTCTTGCCGTTCCATTCTCAGAGCTCCTCAGTTAAGCAATCTACGACTCTTGGTGCGAATGCCAGAGGAAAACATTTCCAATGCGTCTGGCAGATAGAAACTGAACCTGGAGAACACCATTGTCAGGAGCTTGCACCTGCACCTTACACACACACAGATTTGCAGCACATCTAAATGGCCAAGCTCTTCCTTAGGCAAGTTGAAAGCTGCTGTCAGAAGGTTGTGCTCCTTGTCAGATGGAAGCAGCAGCACGCACATAGCAGTTTGGCAAGCACTAAAGAGCCACAGAAGAGCGTGGCCTAGCAAAATGAAACAGGAAAAAGCATTTGCTACATGTGCCCTTGTTGTCTCCTAACAACAGGTAGCAGCATAAACCAGATGCGGGTGAAGTTCTTGCAGGCGACAGCTAACGTCAAATGAGCAAGCGGGTTTACCATAGCTGCGGTCCTCTGGCAGTCTGAAAGCTTTGCGCACAAGCCGGATGCTAAGCGCCTCCCTTGGCCTTTTGGCAGTGCTCGTGCATTGCCAGCACTAGGCGTGAATGGTCACTATCCCGCACACACGTTTCGTTGTGCCCGTTGCCAAGCGCTCTGGAGCACTGTTTATGACGAAAGCGGAACACCTCTTGCCGTTCCATTCTCAGAGCTCCTCAGTTAATCAATCTGCGACTCTTGCTGCGAATGCCAGAGGAAAACATTTCCAATGCGTCTGGCAGGGAGAAACTGAACCTGGAGAACACCTTTGTCAGGAGCTTGCACCTGTACCTTACACACACACAGATTTGCAGCACATCTAAATGGCCAAGCTCTTTCTTAGGCAAGTTGAAAGCTGCTGTCAGAAGGCTGTGCTCCTTGTCAGATGGAAGCAGCAGCACGCACATAGCAGTTTGGCAAGCACTAAAGAGCCACAGAAGAGCGTAGCCTAGCAAAATGAAACAGGAAAAAGCATTTGCTACATGTGCCCTTGTTGTCGCCTAACAACAGGTAGCAGCATAAACCAGATGCAGGTGAAGTTCTTGCAGGCGACAGCTAACGTCAAATGAGCAAGCGGGCTTACCACAGCTGCGGTCCTCTGGCAGTCTGAAAGCTTTGCACACAAGCCGGATGCTACGCCCCTTCCTTGGCCTTTTGGCAGTGCTCCTGCATTGCCAGCACTAGGCGTGAATGGTCACTATCCCGCACACACGTTTCGTTGTGCCCGTTGCCAAGCGCTCTGGAGCACTGTTTATGACGAAAGCGGAACACCTCTTGCCGTTCCATTCTCAGAGCTCCTCAGTTAAGCAATCTACGACTCTTGGTGCGAATGCCAGAGGAAAACATTTCCAATGCGTCTGGCAGATAGAAACTGAACCTGGAGAACACCATTGTCAGGAGCTTGCACCTGCACCTTACACACACACAGATTTGCAGCACATCTAAATGGCCAAGCTCTTTCTTAGGCAAGTTGAAAGCTGCTGTCAGAAGGTTGTGCTCCTTGTCAGATGGAAGCAGCAGCACGCACATAGCAGTTTAGCAAGCACTAAAGAGCCACAGAAGAGCGTGGCCTAGCAAAATGAAACAGGAAAAAGCATTTGCTACATGTGCCCTTGTTGTCGCCTAACAACAGGTAGCAGCATAAACCAGATGCGGGTGAAGTTCTTGCAGGCGACAGCTAACGTCAAATGAGCAAGCGGGTTTACCATAGCTGCGGTCCTCTGGCAGTCTGAAAGCTTTGCGCACAAGCCGGATGCTAAGCGCCTCCCTTGGCCTTTTGGCAGTGCTCGTGCATTGCCAGCACTAGGCGGGAATGGTCACTATCCCGCACACACGTTTCGTTGTGCCCGTTGCCAAGCGCTCTGGAGCACTGTTTATGACGAAAGCGGAACACCTCTTGCCGTTCCATTCTCAGAGCTCCTCAGTTAAGCAATCTACGACTCTTGGTGCGAATGCCAGAGGAAAACATTTCCAATGCGTCTGGCAGATAGAAACTGAACCTGGAGAACACCATTGTCAGGAGCTTGCACCTGCACCTTACACACACACAGATTTGCAGCACATCTAAATGGCCAAGCTCTTCCTTAGGCAAGTTGAAAGCTGCTGTCAGAAGGTTGTGCTCCTTGTCAGATGGAAGCAGCAGCACGCACATAGCAGTTTGGCAAGCACTAAAGAGCCACAGAAGAGCGTGGCCTAGCAAAATGAAACAGGAAAAAGCATTTGCTACATGTGCCCTTGTTGTCTCCTAACAACAGGTAGCAGCATAAACCAGATGCGGGTGAAGTTCTTGCAGGCGACAGCTAACGTCAAATGAGCAAGCGGGTTTACCATAGCTGCGGTCCTCTGGCAGTCTGAAAGCTTTGCGCACAAGCCGGATGCTAAGCGCCTCCCTTGGCCTTTTGGCAGTGCTCGTGCATTGCCAGCACTAGGCGTGAATGGTCACTATCCCGCACACACGTTTTCGTTGTGCCCGTTGCCAAGCGCTCTGGAGCACTGTTTATGACGAAAGCGGAACACCTCTTGCCGTTCCATTCTCAGAGCTCCTCAGTTAAGCAATCTGCGACTCTTGCTGCGAATGCCAGAGGAAAACATTTCCAATGCGTCTGGCAGGGAGAAACTGAACCTGGAGAACACCATTGTCAGGAGCTTGCACCTGCACCTTACACACACACAGATTTGCAGCACATCTAAATGGCCAAGCTCTTTCTTAGGCAAGTTGAAAGCTGCTGTCAGAAGGTTGTGCTCCTTGTCAGATGGAAGCAGCAGCACGCACATAGCAGTTTGGCAAGCACTAAAGAGCCACAGAAGAGCGTGGCCTAGCAAAATGAAACAGGAAAAAGCATTTGCTACATGTGCCCTTGTTGTCTCCTAACAACAGGTAGCAGCATAAACCAGATGCGGGTGAAGTTCTTGCAGGCGACAGCTAACGTCAAATGAGCAAGCGGGTTTACCATAGCTGCGGTCCTCTGGCAGTCTGAAAGCTTTGCGCACAAGCCGGATGCTAAGCGCCTCCCTTGGCCTTTTGGCAGTGCTCGTGCATTGCCAGCACTAGGCGTGAATGGTCACTATCCCGCACACACGTTTCGTTGTGCCCGTTGCCAAGCGCTCTGGAGCACTGTTTATGACGAAAGCGGAACACCTCTTGCCGTTCCATTCTCAGAGCTCCTCAGTTAAGCAATCTGCGACTCTTGCTGCGAATGCCAGAGGAAAACATTTCCAATGCGTCTGGCAGGGAGAAACTGAACCTGGAGAACACCTTTGTCAGGAGCTTGCACCTGTACCTTACACACACACAGATTTGCAGCACATCTAAATGGCCAAGCTCTTTCTTAGGCAAGTTGAAAGCTGCTGTCAGAAGGTTGTGCTCCTTGTCAGATGGAAGCAGCAGCACGCACATAGCAGTTTGGCAAGCACTAAAGAGCCACAGAAGAGCGTGGCCTAGCAAAATGAAACAGGAAAAAGCATTTGCTACATGTGCCCTTGTTGTCGCCTAACAACAGGTAGCAGCATAAACCAGATGCGGGTGAAGTTCTTGCAGGCGACAGCTAACGTCAAATGAGCAAGCGGGCTTACCACAGCTGCGGTCCTCTGGCAGTCTGAAAGCTTTGCGCACAAGCCGGATGCTACGCCGATTCCTTGGCCTTTTGGCAGTGCTCCTGCATTGCCAGCACTAGGCGTGAATGGTCACTATCCCGCACACACGTTTCGTTGTGCCCGTTGCCAAGCGCTCTGGAGCACTGTTTATGACGAAAGCGGAACACCTCTTGCCGTTCCATTCTCAGAGCTCCTCAGTTAAGCAATCTACGACTCTTGGTGCGAATGCCAGAGGAAAACATTTCCAATGCGTCTGGCAGATAGAAACTGAACCTGGAGAACACCATTGTCAGGAGCTTGCACCTGCACCTTACACACACACAGATTTGCAGCACATCTAAATGGCCAAGCTCTTCCTTAGGCAAGTTGAAAGCTGCTGTCAGAAGGTTGTGCTCCTTGTCAGATGGAAGCAGCAGCATGCACATAGCAGTTTGGCAAGCATTAAAGAGCCACAGAAGAGCGTGGCCTAGCAAAATGGGCCAGGAAAAAGCATTTGCTACATGTGCCCTTGTTGTCGCCTAACAACAGGTAGCAGCATAAACCAGATGCGGGTGAAGTTCTTGCAGGCGACAGCTAACGTCAAATGAGCAAGCGGGCTTACCACAGCTGCGGTCCTCTGGCAGTCTGAAAGCTTTGCACACAAGCCGGATGCTACGCCCCTTCCTTGGCCTTTTGGCAGTGCTCCTGCATTGCCAGCACTAGGCGTGAATGGTCACTATCCCGCACACACGTTTCGTTGTGCCCGTTGCCAAGCGCTCTGGAGCACTGTTTATGACGAAAGCGGAACACCTCTTGCCGTTCCATTCTCAGAGCTCCTCAGTTAAGCAATCTGCGACTCTTGCTTCGAATGCCAGAGGAAAACATTTCCAATGCGTCTGGCAGGGAGAAACTGAACCTGGAGAAAAGCTTTGTCAGGAGCTTGCACCTGCAACTTACACACACACGGGTTTTCAGCACATCTAAATGGCCAAGCTCTTTCTTAGGCAAGTTGAAAGCTGCTGTCAGAAGGTTGTGCTCCTTGTCAGATGGAAGCAGCAGCACGCACATAGCAGTTTGGCAAGCACTAAAGAGCCACAGAAGAGCGTGGCCTAGCAAAATGAAACAGGAAAAAGCATTTGCTACATGTGCCCTTGTTGTCGCCTAACAACAGGTAGCAGCATAAACCAGATGCGGGTGAAGTTCTTGCAGGCGACAGCTAACGTCAAATGAGCAAGCGGGCTTACCATAGCTGCGGTCCTCTGGCAGTCTGAAAGCTTTGCGCACAAGCCGGATGCTAAGCGCCTCCCTTGGCCTTTTGGCAGTGCTCGTGCATTGCCAGCACTAGGTGTGAATGGTCACTATCCCGCACACACGTTTCGTTGTGCCCGTTGCCAAGCGCTCTGGAGCACTGTTTATGACGAAAGCGGAACACCTCTTGCCGTTCCATTCTCAGAGCTCCTCAGTTAAGCAATCTACGACTCTTGGTGCGAATGCCAGAGGAAAACATTTCCAATGCGTCTGGCAGATAGAAACTGAACCTGGAGAACACCATTGTCAGGAGCTTGCACCTGCACCTTACACACACACAGATTTGCAGCACATCTAAATGGCCAAGCTCTTTCTTAGGCAAGTTGAAAGCTGCTGTCAGAAGGCTGTGCTCCTTGTCAGATGGAAGCAGCAGCACGCACATAGCAGTTTGGCAAGCACTAAAGAGCCACAGAAGAGCGTAGCCTAGCAAAATGAAACAGGAAAAAGCATTTGCTACATGTGCCCTTGTTGTCGCCTAACAACAGGTAGCAGCATAAACCAGATGCGGGTGAAGTTCTTGCAGGCGACAGCTAACGTCAAATGAGCAAGCGGGCTTACCACAGCTGCGGTCCTCTGGCAGTCTGAAAGCTTTGCACACAAGCCGGATGCTACGCCCCTTCCTTGGCCTTTTGGCAGTGCTCCTGCATTGCCAGCACTAGGCGTGAATGGTCACTATCCCGCACACACGTTTCGTTGTGCCCGTTGCCAAGCGCTCTGGAGCACTGTTTATGACGAAAGCGGAACACCTCTTGCCGTTCCATTCTCAAAGCTCCTCAGTTAAGCAATCTGCGACTCTTGCTTCGAATGCCAGAGGAAAACATTTCCAATGTGTCTGGAAGGGAGAAACTGAACCTGGAGAAAAGCTTTGTCAGGAGCTTGCACCTGCACCTTACACACACACGGGTTTTCAGCACATCTAAATGGCCAAGCTCTTTCTTAGGCAAGTTGAAAGCTGCTGTCAGAAGGTTGTGCTCCTTGTCAGATGGAAGCAGCAGCACGCACATAGCAGTTTGGCAAGCACTAAAGAGCCACAGAAGAGCGTGGCCTAGCAAAATGAAACAGGAAAAAGCATTTGCTACATGTGCCCTTGTTGTCGCCTAACAACAGGTAGCAGCATAAACCAGATGCGGGTGAAGTTCTTGCAGGCGACAGCTAACGTCAAATGAGCAAGCGGGCTTACCACAGCTGCGGTCCTCTGGCAGTCTGAAAGCTTTGCGCACAAGCCGGATGCTACGCCGATTCCTTGGCCTTTTGGCAGTGCTCCTGCATTGCCAGCACTAGGCGTGAATGGTCACTATCCCGCACACACGTTTCGTTGTGCCCGTTGCCAAGCGCTCTGGAGCACTGTTTATGACGAAAGCGGAACACCTCTTGCCGTTCCATTCTCAGAGCTCCTCAGTTAAGCAATCTACGACTCTTGGTGCGAATGCCAGAGGAAAACATTTCCAATGCGTCTGGCAGATAGAAACTGAACCTGGAGAACACCATTGTCAGGAGCTTGCACCTGCACCTTACACACACACAGATTTGCAGCACATCTAAATGGCCAAGCTCTTCCTTAGGCAAGTTGAAAGCTGCTGTCAGAAGGTTGTGCTCCTTGTCAGATGGAAGCAGCAGCATGCACATAGCAGTTTGGCAAGCATTAAAGAGCCACAGAAGAGCGTGGCCTAGCAAAATGGGCCAGGAAAAAGCATTTGCTACATGTGCCCTTGTTGTCGCCTAACAACAGGTAGCAGCATAAACCAGATGCGGGTGAAGTTCTTGCAGGCGACAGCTAACGTCAAATGAGCAAGCGGGCTTACCACAGCTGCGGTCCTCTGGCAGTCTGAAAGCTTTGCACACAAGCCGGATGCTACGCCCCTTCCTTGGCCTTTTGGCAGTGCTCCTGCATTGCCAGCACTAGGCGTGAATGGTCACTATCCCGCACACACGTTTCGTTGTGCCCGTTGCCAAGCGCTCTGGAGCACTGTTTATGACGAAAGCGGAACACCTCTTGCCGTTCCATTCTCAGAGCTCCTCAGTTAAGCAATCTGCGACTCTTGCTTCGAATGCCAGAGGAAAACATTTCCAATGTGTCTGGCAGGGAGAAACTGAACCTGGAGAAAAGCTTTGTCAGGAGCTTGCACCTGCAACTTACACACACACGGGTTTTCAGCACATCTAAATGGCCAAGCTCTTTCTTAGGCAAGTTGAAAGCTGCTGTCAGAAGGTTGTGCTCCTTGTCAGATGGAAGCAGCAGCACGCACATAGCAGTTTGGCAAGCACTAAAGAGCCACAGAAGAGCGTGGCATAGCAAAATGAAACAGGAAAAAGCATTTGCTACATGTGCCCTTGTTGTCGCCTAACAACAGGTAGCAGCATAAACCAGATGCGGGTGAAGTTCTTGCAGGCGACAGCTAACGTCAAATGAGCAAGCGGGCTTACCACAGCTGCGGTCCTCTGGCAGTCTGAAAGCTTTGCGCACAAGCCGGATTCTAAGCGCCTCCCTTGGCCTTTTGGCAGTGCTCGTGCATTGCCAGCACTAGGTGTGAATGGTCACTATCCCGCACACACGTTTCGTTGTGCCCGTTGCCAAGCGCTCTGGAGCACTGTTTATGACGAAAGCGGAACACCTCTTGCCGTTCCATTCTCAGAGCTCCTCAGTTAAGCAATCTACGACTCTTGGTGCGAATGCCAGAGGAAAACATTTCCAATGCGTCTGGCAGATAGAAACTGAACCTGGAGAACACCATTGTCAGGAGCTTGCACCTGCACCTTACACACACACAGATTTGCAGCACATCTAAATGGCCAAGCTCTTCCTTAGGCAAGTTGAAAGCTGCTGTCAGAAGGTTGTGCTCCTTGTCAGATGGAAGCAGCAGCACGCACATAGCAGTTTGGCAAGCACTAAAGAGCCACAGAAGAGCGTGGCCTAGCAAAATGAAACAGGAAAAAGCATTTGCTACATGTGCCCTTGTTGTCTCCTAACAACAGGTAGCAGCATAAACCAGATGCGGGTGAAGTTCTTGCAGGCGACAGCTAACGTCAAATGAGCAAGCGGGTTTACCATAGCTGCGGTCCTCTGGCAGTCTGAAAGCTTTGCGCACAAGCCGGATGCTAAGCGCCTCCCTTGGCCTTTTGGCAGTGCTCGTGCATTGCCAGCACTAGGCGTGAATGGTCACTATCCCGCACACACGTTTCGTTGTGCCCGTTGCCAAGCGCTCTGGAGCACTGTTTATGACGAAAGCGGAACACCTCTTGCCGTTCCATTCTCAGAGCTCCTCAGTTAAGCAATCTGCGACTCTTGCTGCGAATGCCAGAGGAAAACATTTCCAATGCGTCTGGCAGGGAGAAACTGAACCTGGAGAACACCTTTGTCAGGAGCTTGCACCTGTACCTTACACACACACAGATTTGCAGCACATCTAAATGGCCAAGCTCTTTCTTAGGCAAGTTGAAAGCTGCTGTCAGAAGGCTGTGCTCCTTGTCAGATGGAAGCAGCAGCACGCACATAGCAGTTTGGCAAGCACTAAAGAGCCACAGAAGAGCGTAGCCTAGCAAAATGAAACAGGAAAAAGCATTTGCTACATGTGCCCTTGTTGTCGCCTAACAACAGGTAGCAGCATAAACCAGATGCGGGTGAAGTTCTTGCAGGCGACAGCTAACGTCAAATGAGCAAGCGGGCTTACCACAGCTGCGGTCCTCTGGCAGTCTGAAAGCTTTGCACACAAGCCGGATGCTACGCCCCTTCCTTGGCCTTTTGGCAGTGCTCCTGCATTGCCAGCACTAGGCGTGAATGGTCACTATCCCGCACACACGTTTCGTTGTGCCCGTTGCCAAGCGCTCTGGAGCACTGTTTATGACGAAAGCGGAACACCTCTTGCCGTTCCATTCTCAGAGCTCCTCAGTTAAGCAATCTGCGACTCTTGCTTCGAATGCCAGAGGAAAACATTTCCAATGTGTCTGGAAGGGAGAAACTGAACCTGGAGAAAAGCTTTGTCAGGAGCTTGCACCTGCACCTTACACACACACGGGTTTTCAGCACATCTAAATGGCCAAGCTCTTTCTTAGGCAAGTTGAAAGCTGCTGTCAGAAGGTTGTGCTCCTTGTCAGATGGAAGCAGCAGCACGCACATAGCAGTTTGGCAAGCACTAAAGAGCCACAGAAGAGCGTGGCCTAGCAAAATGAAACAGGAAAAAGCATTTGCTACATGTGCCCTTGTTGTCGCCTAACAACAGGTAGCAGCATAAACCAGATGCGGGTGAAGTTCTTGCAGGCGACAGCTAACGTCAAATGAGCAAGCGGGTTTACCATAGCTGCGGTCCTCTGGCAGTCTGAAAGCTTTGCGCACAAGCCGGATGCTAAGCACCTCCCTTGGCCTTTTGGCAGTGCTCGTGCATTGCCAGCACTAGGTGTGAATGGTCACTATCCCGCACACACGTTTCGTTGTGCCCGTTGCCAAGCGCTCTGGAGCACTGTTTATGACGAAAGCGGAACACCTCTTGCCGTTCCATTCTCAGAGCTCCTCAGTTAAGCAATCTACGACTCTTGGTGCGAATGCCAGAGGAAAACATTTCCAATGCGTCTGGCAGATAGAAACTGAACCTGGAGAACACCATTGTCAGGAGCTTGCACCTGCACCTTACACACACACAGATTTGCAGCACATCTAAATGGCCAAGCTCTTCCTTAGGCAAGTTGAAAGCTGCTGTCAGAAGGTTGTGCTCCTTGTCAGATGGAAGCAGCAGCACGCACATAGCAGTTTGGCAAGCACTAAAGAGCCACAGAAGAGCGTGGCCTAGCAAAATGAAACAGGAAAAAGCATTTGCTACATGTGCCCTTGTTGTCTCCTAACAACAGGTAGCAGCATAAACCAGATGCGGGTGAAGTTCTTGCAGGCGACAGCTAACGTCAAATGAGCAAGCGGGTTTACCATAGCTGCGGTCCTCTGGCAGTCTGAAAGCTTTGCGCACAAGCCGGATGCTAAGCGCCTCCCTTGGCCTTTTGGCAGTGCTCGTGCATTGCCAGCACTAGGCGTGAATGGTCACTATCCCGCACACACGTTTCGTTGTGCCCGTTGCCAAGCGCTCTGGAGCACTGTTTATGACGAAAGCGGAACACCTCTTGCCGTTCCATTCTCAGAGCTCCTCAGTTAAGCAATCTGCGACTCTTGCTGCGAATGCCAGAGGAAAACATTTCCAATGCGTCTGGCAGGGAGAAACTGAACCTGGAGAACACCTTTGTCAGGAGCTTGCACCTGTACCTTACACACACACAGATTTGCAGCACATCTAAATGGCCAAGCTCTTTCTTAGGCAAGTTGAAAGCTGCTGTCAGAAGGCTGTGCTCCTTGTCAGATGGAAGCAGCAGCACGCACATAGCAGTTTGGCAAGCACTAAAGAGCCACAGAAGAGCGTAGCCTAGCAAAATGAAACAGGAAAAAGCATTTGCTACATGTGCCCTTGTTGTCGCCTAACAACAGGTAGCAGCATAAACCAGATGCGGGTGAAGTTCTTGCAGGCGACAGCTAACGTCAAATGAGCAAGCGGGCTTACCACAGCTGCGGTCCTCTGGCAGTCTGAAAGCTTTGCACACAAGCCGGATGCTACGCCCCTTCCTTGGCCTTTTGGCAGTGCTCCTGCATTGCCAGCACTAGGCGTGAATGGTCACTATCCCGCACACACGTTTCGTTGTGCCCGTTGCCAAGCGCTCTGGAGCACTGTTTATGACGAAAGCGGAACACCTCTTGCCGTTCCATTCTCAGAGCTCCTCAGTTAAGCAATCTGCGACTCTTGCTTCGAATGCCAGAGGAAAACATTTCCAATGTGTCTGGAAGGGAGAAACTGAACCTGGAGAAAAGCTTTGTCAGGAGCTTGCACCTGCACCTTACACACACACGGGTTTTCAGCACATCTAAATGGCCAAGCTCTTTCTTAGGCAAGTTGAAAGCTGCTGTCAGAAGGTTGTGCTCCTTGTCAGATGGAAGCAGCAGCACGCACATAGCAGTTTGGCAAGCACTAAAGAGCCACAGAAGAGCGTGGCCTAGCAAAATGAAACAGGAAAAAGCATTTGCTACATGTGCCCTTGTTGTCGCCTAACAACAGGTAGCAGCATAAACCAGATGCGGGTGAAGTTCTTGCAGGCGACAGCTAACGTCAAATGAGCAAGCGGGCTTACCACAGCTGCGGTCCTCTGGCAGTCTGAAAGCTTTGCGCACAAGCCGGATGCTACGCCGATTCCTTGGCCTTTTGGCAGTGCTCCTGCATTGCCAGCACTAGGCGTGAATGGTCACTATCCCGCACACACGTTTCGTTGTGCCCGTTGCCAAGCGCTCTGGAGCACTGTTTATGACGAAAGCGGAACACCTCTTGCCGTTCCATTCTCAGAGCTCCTCAGTTAAGCAATCTACGACTCTTGGTGCGAATGCCAGAGGAAAACATTTCCAATGCGTCTGGCAGATAGAAACTGAACCTGGAGAACACCATTGTCAGGAGCTTGCACCTGCACCTTACACACACACAGATTTGCAGCACATCTAAATGGCCAAGCTCTTCCTTAGGCAAGTTGAAAGCTGCTGTCAGAAGGTTGTGCTCCTTGTCAGATGGAAGCAGCAGCATGCACATAGCAGTTTGGCAAGCATTAAAGAGCCACAGAAGAGCGTGGCCTAGCAAAATGGGCCAGGAAAAAGCATTTGCTACATGTGCCCTTGTTGTCGCCTAACAACAGGTAGCAGCATAAACCAGATGCGGGTGAAGTTCTTGCAGGCGACAGCTAACGTCAAATGAGCAAGCGGGCTTACCACAGCTGCGGTCCTCTGGCAGTCTGAAAGCTTTGCACACAAGCCGGATGCTACGCCCCTTCCTTGGCCTTTTGGCAGTGCTCCTGCATTGCCAGCACTAGGCGTGAATGGTCACTATCCCGCACACACGTTTCGTTGTGCCCGTTGCCAAGCGCTCTGGAGCACTGTTTATGACGAAAGCGGAACACCTCTTGCCGTTCCATTCTCAGAGCTCCTCAGTTAAGCAATCTGCGACTCTTGCTTCGAATGCCAGAGGAAAACATTTCCAATGTGTCTGGCAGGGAGAAACTGAACCTGGAGAAAAGCTTTGTCAGGAGCTTGCACCTGCAACTTACACACACACGGGTTTTCAGCACATCTAAATGGCCAAGCTCTTTCTTAGGCAAGTTGAAAGCTGCTGTCAGAAGGTTGTGCTCCTTGTCAGATGGAAGCAGCAGCACGCACATAGCAGTTTGGCAAGCACTAAAGAGCCACAGAAGAGCGTGGCATAGCAAAATGAAACAGGAAAAAGCATTTGCTACATGTGCCCTTGTTGTCGCCTAACAACAGGTAGCAGCATAAACCAGATGCGGGTGAAGTTCTTGCAGGCGACAGCTAACGTCAAATGAGCAAGCGGGCTTACCACAGCTAAGGTCCTCTGGCAGTCTGAAAGCTTTGCGCACAAGCCGGATTCTAAGCGCCTCCCTTGGCCTTTTGGCAGTGCTCGTGCATTGCCAGCACTAGGTGTGAATGGTCACTATCCCGCACACACGTTTCGTTGTGCCCGTTGCCAAGCGCTCTGGAGCACTGTTTATGACGAAAGCGGAACACCTCTTGCCGTTCCATTCTCAGAGCTCCTCAGTTAAGCAATCTACGACTCTTGGTGCGAATGCCAGAGGAAAACATTTCCAATGCGTCTGGCAGATAGAAACTGAACCTGGAGAACACCATTGTCAGGAGCTTGCACCTGCACCTTACACACACACAGATTTGCAGCACATCTAAATGGCCAAGCTCTTCCTTAGGCAAGTTGAAAGCTGCTGTCAGAAGGTTGTGCTCCTTGTCAGATGGAAGCAGCAGCACGCACATAGCAGTTTGGCAAGCACTAAAGAGCCACAGAAGAGCGTGGCCTAGCAAAATGAAACAGGAAAAAGCATTTGCTACATGTGCCCTTGTTGTCTCCTAACAACAGGTAGCAGCATAAACCAGATGCGGGTGAAGTTCTTGCAGGCGACAGCTAACGTCAAATGAGCAAGCGGGTTTACCATAGCTGCGGTCCTCTGGCAGTCTGAAAGCTTTGCGCACAAGCCGGATGCTAAGCGCCTCCCTTGGCCTTTTGGCAGTGCTCGTGCATTGCCAGCACTAGGCGTGAATGGTCACTATCCCGCACACACGTTTCGTTGTGCCCGTTGCCAAGCGCTCTGGAGCACTGTTTATGACGAAAGCGGAACACCTCTTGCCGTTCCATTCTCAGAGCTCCTCAGTTAAGCAATCTGCGACTCTTGCTGCGAATGCCAGAGGAAAACATTTCCAATGCGTCTGGCAGGGAGAAACTGAACCTGGAGAACACCTTTGTCAGGAGCTTGCACCTGTACCTTACACACACACAGATTTGCAGCACATCTAAATGGCCAAGCTCTTTCTTAGGCAAGTTGAAAGCTGCTGTCAGAAGGCTGTGCTCCTTGTCAGATGGAAGCAGCAGCACGCACATAGCAGTTTGGCAAGCACTAAAGAGCCACAGAAGAGCGTAGCCTAGCAAAATGAAACAGGAAAAAGCATTTGCTACATGTGCCCTTGTTGTCGCCTAACAACAGGTAGCAGCATAAACCAGATGCGGGTGAAGTTCTTGCAGGCGACAGCTAACGTCAAATGAGCAAGCGGGCTTACCACAGCTGCGGTCCTCTGGCAGTCTGAAAGCTTTGCACACAAGCCGGATGCTACGCCCCTTCCTTGGCCTTTTGGCAGTGCTCCTGCATTGCCAGCACTAGGCGTGAATGGTCACTATCCCGCACACACGTTTCGTTGTGCCCGTTGCCAAGCGCTCTGGAGCACTGTTTATGACGAAAGCGGAACACCTCTTGCCGTTCCATTCTCAGAGCTCCTCAGTTAAGCAATCTGCGACTCTTGCTTCGAATGCCAGAGGAAAACATTTCCAATGTGTCTGGAAGGGAGAAACTGAACCTGGAGAAAAGCTTTGTCAGGAGCTTGCACCTGCACCTTACACACACACGGGTTTTCAGCACATCTAAATGGCCAAGCTCTTTCTTAGGCAAGTTGAAAGCTGCTGTCAGAAGGTTGTGCTCCTTGTCAGATGGAAGCAGCAGCACGCACATAGCAGTTTGGCAAGCACTAAAGAGCCACAGAAGAGCGTGGCCTAGCAAAATGAAACAGGAAAAAGCATTTGCTACATGTGCCCTTGTTGTCGCCTAACAACAGGTAGCAGCATAAACCAGATGCGGGTGAAGTTCTTGCAGGCGACAGCTAACGTCAAATGAGCAAGCGGGCTTACCACAGCTGCGGTCCTCTGGCAGTCTGAAAGCTTTGCACACAAGCCGGATGCTACGCCCCTTCCTTGGCCTTTTGGCAGTGCTCCTGCATTGCCAGCACTAGGCGTGAATGGTCACTATCCCGCACACACGTTTCGTTGTGCCCGTTGCCAAGCGCTCTGGAGCACTGTTTATGACGAAAGCGGAACACCTCTTGCCGTTCCATTCTCAGAGCTCCTCAGTTAAGCAATCTACGACTCTTGGTGCGAATGCCAGAGGAAAACATTTCCAATGCGTCTGGCAGATAGAAACTGAACCTGGAGAACACCATTGTCAGGAGCTTGCACCTGCACCTTACACACACACAGATTTGCAGCACATCTAAATGGCCAAGCTCTTTCTTAGGCAAGTTGAAAGCTGCTGTCAGAAGGTTGTGCTCCTTGTCAGATGGAAGCAGCAGCACGCACATAGCAGTTTGGCAAGCACTAAAGAGCCACAGAAGAGCGTGGCCTAGCAAAATGAAACAGGAAAAAGCATTTGCTACATGTGCCCTTGTTGTCTCCTAACAACAGGTAGCAGCATAAACCAGATGCGGGTGAAGTTCTTGCAGGCGACAGCTAACGTCAAATGAGCAAGCGGGTTTACCATAGCTGCGGTCCTCTGGCAGTCTGAAAGCTTTGCGCACAAGCCGGATGCTAAGCGCCTCCCTTGGCCTTTTGGCAGTGCTCGTGCATTGCCAGCACTAGGCGTGAATGGTCACTATCCCGCACACACGTTTCGTTGTGCCCGTTGCCAAGCGCTCTGGAGCACTGTTTATGACGAAAGCGGAACACCTCTTGCCGTTCCATTCTCAGAGCTCCTCAGTTAAGCAATCTGCGACTCTTGCTGCGAATGCCAGAGGAAAACATTTCCAATGCGTCTGGCAGGGAGAAACTGAACCTGGAGAACACCTTTGTCAGGAGCTTGCACCTGTACCTTACACACACACAGATTTGCAGCACATCTAAATGGCCAAGCTCTTTCTTAGGCAAGTTGAAAGCTGCTGTCAGAAGGTTGTGCTCCTTGTCAGATGGAAGCAGCAGCACGCACATAGCAGTTTGGCAAGCACTAAAGAGCCACAGAAGAGCGTGGCCTAGCAAAATGAAACAGGAAAAAGCATTTGCTACATGTGCCCTTGTTGTCGCCTAACAACAGGTAGCAGCATAAACCAGATGCGGGTGAAGTTCTTGCAGGCGACAGCTAACGTCAAATGAGCAAGCGGGCTTACCACAGCTGCGGTCCTCTGGCAGTCTGAAAGCTTTGCGCACAAGCCGGATGCTACGCCGATTCCTTGGCCTTTTGGCAGTGCTCCTGCATTGCCAGCACTAGGCGTGAATGGTCACTATCCCGCACACACGTTTCGTTGTGCCCGTTGCCAAGCGCTCTGGAGCACTGTTTATGACGAAAGCGGAACACCTCTTGCCGTTCCATTCTCAGAGCTCCTCAGTTAAGCAATCTACGACTCTTGGTGCGAATGCCAGAGGAAAACATTTCCAATGCGTCTGGCAGATAGAAACTGAACCTGGAGAACACCATTGTCAGGAGCTTGCACCTGCACCTTACACACACACAGATTTGCAGCACATCTAAATGGCCAAGCTCTTCCTTAGGCAAGTTGAAAGCTGCTGTCAGAAGGTTGTGCTCCTTGTCAGATGGAAGCAGCAGCATGCACATAGCAGTTTGGCAAGCATTAAAGAGCCACAGAAGAGCGTGGCCTAGCAAAATGAAACAGGAAAAAGTTTTGCTACATGTGCCCTTGTTGTCGCCTAACAACAGGTAGCAGCATAAACCAGATGCGGGTGAAGTTCTTGCAGGCGACAGCTAACGTCAAATGAGCAAGCGGGCTTACCACAGCTGCGGTCCTCTGGCAGTCTGAAAGCTTTGCACACAAGCCGGATGCTACGCCCCTTCCTTGGCCTTTTGGCAGTGCTCCTGCATTGCCAGCACTAGGCGTGAATGGTCACTATCCCGCACACACGTTTCGTTGTGCCCGTTGCCAAGCGCTCTGGAGCACTGTTTATGACGAAAGCGGAACACCTCTTGCCGTTCCATTCTCAGAGCTCCTCAGTTAAGCAATCTACGACTCTTGGTGCGAATGCCAGAGGAAAACATTTCCAATGCGTCTGGCAGATAGAAACTGAACCTGGAGAACACCATTGTCAGGAGCTTGCACCTGCACCTTACACACACACAGATTTGCAGCACATCTAAATGGCCAAGCTCTTTCTTAGGCAAGTTGAAAGCTGCTGTCAGAAGGTTGTGCTCCTTGTCAGATGGAAGCAGCAGCACGCACATAGCAGTTTGGCAAGCACTAAAGAGCCACAGAAGAGCGTGGCCTAGCAAAATGAAACAGGAAAAAGCATTTGCTACATGTGCCCTTGTTGTCTCCTAACAACAGGTAGCAGCATAAACCAGATGCGGGTGAAGTTCTTGCAGGCGACAGCTAACGTCAAATGAGCAAGCGGGTTTACCATAGCTGCGGTCCTCTGGCAGTCTGAAAGCTTTGTGCACAAGCCGGATGCTAAGCGCCTCCCTTGGCCTTTTGGCAGTGCTCGTGCATTGCCAGCACTAGGCGTGAATGGTCACTATCCCGCACACACGTTTCGTTGTGCCCGTTGCCAAGCGCTCTGGAGCACTGTTTATGACGAAAGCGGAACACCTCTTGCCGTTCCATTCTCAGAGCTCCTCAGTTAAGCAATCTGCGACTCTTGCTGCGAATGCCAGAGGAAAACATTTCCAATGCGTCTGGCAGGGAGAAACTGAACCTGGAGAACACCTTTGTCAGGAGCTTGCACCTGTACCTTACACACACACAGATTTGCAGCACATCTAAATGGCCAAGCTCTTTCTTAGGCAAGTTGAAAGCTGCTGTCAGAAGGCTGTGCTCCTTGTCAGATGGAAGCAGCAGCACGCACATAGCAGTTTGGCAAGCACTAAAGAGCCACAGAAGAGCGTGGCCTAGCAAAATGGGCCAGGAAAAAGCATTTGCTACATGTGCCCTTGGTGTCGCCTAACAACAGGTAGCAGCATAAACCAGATGCGGGTGAAGTTCTTGCAGGCGACAGCTAACGTCAAATGAGCAAGCGGGCTTACCACAGCTGCGGTCCTCTGGCAGTCTGAAAGCTTTGCACACAAGCCGGATTCTAAGCGCCTCCCTTGGCCTTTTGGCAGTGCTCCTGCATTGCCAGCACTAGGCGTGAATGGTCACTATCCCGCACACACGTTTCGTTGTGCCCGTTGCCAAGCGCTCTGGAGCACTGTTTATGACGAAAGCGGAACACCTCTTGCCGTTCCATTCTCAGAGCTCCTCAGTTAAGCAATCTACGACTCTTGGTGCGAATGCCAGAGGAAAACATTTCCAATGCGTCTGGCAGATAGGAACTGAACCTGGAGAACACCATTGTCAGGAGCTTGCACCTGCACCTTACACACACACAGATTTGCAGCACATCTAAATGGCCAAGCTCTTCCTTAGGCAAGTTGAAAGCTGCTGTCAGAAGGTTGTGCTCCTTGTCAGATGGAAGCAGCAGCATGCACATAGCAGTTTGGCAAGCATTAAAGAGCCACAGAAGAGCGTGGCCTAGCAAAATGAAACAGGAAAAAGCATTTGCTACATGTGCCCTTGTTGTCGCCTAACAACAGGTAGCAGCATAAACCAGATGCGGGTGAAGTTCTTGCAGGCGACAGCTAACGTCAAATGAGCAAGCGGGCTTACCACAGCTGCGGTCCTCTGGCAGTCTGAAAGCTTTGTGCACAAGCCGGATGCTACGCCCCTTCCTTGGCCTTTTGGCAGTGCTCCTGCATTGCCAGCACTAGGCGTGAATGGTCACTATCCCGCACACACGTTTCGTTGTGCCCGTTGCCAAGCGCTCTGGAGCACTGTTTATGACGAAAGCGGAACACCTCTTGCCGTTCCATTCTCAGAGCTCCTCAGTTAAGCAATCTACGACTCTTGGTGCGAATGCCAGAGGAAAACATTTCCAATGCGTCTGGCAGATAGAAACTGAACCTGGAGAACACCATTGTCAGGAGCTTGCACCTGCACCTTACACACACACAGATTTGCAGCACATCTAAATGGCCAAGCTCTTTCTTAGGCAAGTTGAAAGCTGCTGTCAGAAGGTTGTGCTCCTTGTCAGATGGAAGCAGCAGCACGCACATAGCAGTTTGGCAAGCACTAAAGAGCCACAGAAGAGCGTGGCCTAGCAAAATGAAACAGGAAAAAGCATTTGCTACATGTGCCCTTGTTGTCGCCTAACAACAGGTAGCAGCATAAACCAGATGCGGGTGAAGTTCTTGCAGGCGACAGCTAACGTCAAATGAGCAAGCGGGCTTACCACAGCTGCGGTCCTCTGGCAGTCTGAAAGCTTTGCGCACAAGCCGGATGCTACGCCGATTCCTTGGCCTTTTGGCAGTGCTCCTGCATTGCCAGCACTAGGCGTGAATGGTCACTATCCCGCACACACGTTTCGTTGTGCCCGTTGCCAAGCGCTCTGGAGCACTGTTTATGACGAAAGCGGAACACCTCTTGCCGTTCCATTCTCAGAGCTCCTCAGTTAAGCAATCTACGACTCTTGGTGCGAATGCCAGAGGAAAACATTTCCAATGCGTCTGGCAGATAGAAACTGAACCTGGAGAACACCATTGTCAGGAGCTTGCACCTGCACCTTACACACACACAGATTTGCAGCACATCTAAATGGCCAAGCTCTTCCTTAGGCAAGTTGAAAGCTGCTGTCAGAAGGTTGTGCTCCTTGTCAGATGGAAGCAGCAGCATGCACATAGCAGTTTGGCAAGCATTAAAGAGCCACAGAAGAGCGTGGCCTAGCAAAATAAAACAGGAAAAAGTTTTGCTACATGTGCCCTTGTTGTCTCCTAACAACAGGTAGCAGCATAAACCAGATGCGGGTGAAGTTCTTGCAGGCGACAGCTAACGTCAAATGAGCAAGCGGGCTTACCACAGCTGCGGTCCTCTGGCAGTCTGAAAGCTTTGCACACAAGCCGGATGCTACGCCCCTTCCTTGGCCTTTTGGCAGTGCTCCTGCATTGCCAGCACTAGGCGTGAATGGTCACTATCCCGCACACACGTTTCGTTGTGCCCGTTGCCAAGCGCTCTGGAGCACTGTTTATGACGAAAGCGGAACACCTCTTGCCGTTCCATTCTCAGAGCTCCTCAGTTAAGCAATCTGCGACTCTTGCTTCGAATGCCAGAGGAAAACATTTCCAATGTGTCTGGCAGGGAGAAACTGAACCTGGAGAAAAGCTTTGTCAGGAGCTTGCACCTGCAACTTACACACACACGGGTTTTCAGCACATCTAAATGGCCAAGCTCTTTCTTAGGCAAGTTGAAAGCTGCTGTCAGAAGGTTGTGCTCCTTGTCAGATGGAAGCAGCAGCACGCACATAGCAGTTTGGCAAGCACTAAAGAGCCACAGAAGAGCGTGGCCTAGCAAAATGAAACAGGAAAAAGCATTTGCTACATGTGCCCTTGTTGTCGCCTAACAACAGGTAGCAGCATAAACCAGATGCGGGTGAAGTTCTTGCAGGCGACAGCTAACGTCAAATGAGCAAGCGGGCTTACCACAGCTGCGGTCCTCTGGCAGTCTCAACGCTTTGCGCACAAGCCGGATTCTAAGCGCCTCCCTTGGCCTTTTGGCAGTGCTCGTGCATTGCCAGCACTAGGCGTGAATGGTCACTATCCCGCACACACGTTTTCGTTGTGCCCGTTGCCAAGCGCTCTGGAGCACTGTTTATGGCGAAAGCGGAACACCTCTTGCCGTTCCATTCTCAGAGCTCCTCAGTTAAGCAATCTGCGACTCTTGCTGCGAATGCCAGAGGAAAACATTTCCAATGTGTCTGGCAGGGAGAAACTGAACCTGGAGAACACCTTTGTCAGGAGCTTGCACCTGTACCTTACACACACACGGGTTTGCAGCACATCTAAATGGCCAAGCTCTTTCTTAGGCAAGTTGAAATCTGCTGTCAGAAGGCTGTGCTCCTTGTCAGATGGAAGCAGCAGCACGCACATAGCAGTTTGGCAAGCACTAAAGAGCCACAGAAGAGCGTGGCCTAGCAAAATGAAACAGGAAAAAGCATTTGCTACATGTGCCCTTGGTGTCGCCTAACAACAGGTAGCAGCATAAACCAGATGCGGGTGAAGTTCTTGCAGGCGACAGCTAACGTCAAATGAGCAAGCGGGTTTACCATAGCTGCGGTCCCCTGGCAGTCTGAAAGCTTTGCGCACAAGCCGGATTCTAAGCGCCTCCCTTGGCCTTTTGGCAGTGCTCGTGCATTGCCAGCACTAGGTGTGAATGGTCACTATCCCGCACACACGTTTCGTTGTGCCCGTTGCCAAGCGCTCTGGAGCACTGTTTATGACGAAAGCGGAACACCTCTTGCCGTTCCATTCTCAGAGCTCCTCAGTTAAGCAATCTACGACTCTTGGTGCGAATGCCAGAGGAAAACATTTCCAATGCGTCTGGCAGATAGAAACTGAACCTGGAGAACACCATTGTCAGGAGCTTGCACCTGCACCTTACACACACACAGATTTGCAGCACATCTAAATGGCCAAGCTCTTCCTTAGGCAAGTTGAAAGCTGCTGTCAGAAGGTTGTGCTCCTTGTCAGATGGAAGCAGCAGCACGCACATAGCAGTTTGGCAAGCACTAAAGAGCCACAGAAGAGCGTGGCCTAGCAAAATGAAACAGGAAAAAGCATTTGCTACATGTGCCCTTGTTGTCTCCTAACAACAGGTAGCAGCATAAACCAGATGCGGGTGAAGTTCTTGCAGGCGACAGCTAACGTCAAATGAGCAAGCGGGTTTACCATAGCTGCGGTCCTCTGGCAGTCTGAAAGCTTTGCGCACAAGCCGGATGCTAAGCGCCTCCCTTGGCCTTTTGGCAGTGCTCGTGCATTGCCAGCACTAGGCGTGAATGGTCACTATCCCGCACACACGTTTCGTTGTGCCCGTTGCCAAGCGCTCTGGAGCACTGTTTATGACGAAAGCGGAACACCTCTTGCCGTTCCATTCTCAGAGCTCCTCAGTTAAGCAATCTGCGACTCTTGCTGCGAATGCCAGAGGAAAACATTTCCAATGCGTCTGGCAGGGAGAAACTGAACCTGGAGAACACCTTTGTCAGGAGCTTGCACCTGTACCTTACACACACACAGATTTGCAGCACATCTAAATGGCCAAGCTCTTTCTTAGGCAAGTTGAAAGCTGCTGTCAGAAGGTTGTGCTCCTTGTCAGATGGAAGCAGCAGCACGCACATAGCAGTTTGGCAAGCACTAAAGAGCCACAGAAGAGCGTGGCCTAGCAAAATGAAACAGGAAAAAGCATTTGCTACATGTGCCCTTGTTGTCGCCTAACAACAGGTAGCAGCATAAACCAGATGCGGGTGAAGTTCTTGCAGGCGACAGCTAACGTCAAATGAGCAAGCGGGCTTACCACAGCTGCGGTCCTCTGGCAGTCTGAAAGCTTTGCGCACAAGCCGGATGCTACGCCGATTCCTTGGCCTTTTGGCAGTGCTCCTGCATTGCCAGCACTAGGCGTGAATGGTCACTATCCCGCACACACGTTTCGTTGTGCCCGTTGCCAAGCGCTCTGGAGCACTGTTTATGACGAAAGCGGAACACCTCTTGCCGTTCCATTCTCAGAGCTCCTCAGTTAAGCAATCTACGACTCTTGGTGCGAATGCCAGAGGAAAACATTTCCAATGCGTCTGGCAGATAGAAACTGAACCTGGAGAACACCATTGTCAGGAGCTTGCACCTGCACCTTACACACACACAGATTTGCAGCACATCTAAATGGCCAAGCTCTTCCTTAGGCAAGTTGAAAGCTGCTGTCAGAAGGTTGTGCTCCTTGTCAGATGGAAGCAGCAGCATGCACATAGCAGTTTGGCAAGCATTAAAGAGCCACAGAAGAGCGTGGCCTAGCAAAATAAAACAGGAAATGTTTTGCTACATGTGCCCTTGTTGTCGCCTAACAACAGGTAGCAGCATAAACCAGATGCGGGTGAAGTTCTTGCAGGCGACAGCTAACGTCAAATGAGCAAGCGGGTTTACCATAGCTGCGGTCCTCTGGCAGTCTGAAAGCTTTGCGCACAAGCCGGATTCTAAGCGCCTCCCTTGGCCTTTTGGCAGTGCTCGTGCATTGCCAGCACTAGGTGTGAATGGTCACTATCCCGCACACACGTTTCGTTGTGCCCGTTGCCAAGCGCTCTGGAGCACTGTTTATGACGAAAGCGGAACACCTCTTGCCGTTCCATTCTCAGAGCTCCTCAGTTAAGCAATCTACGACTCTTGGTGCGAATGCCAGAGGAAAACATTTCCAATGCGTCTGGCAGATAGAAACTGAACCTGGAGAACACCATTGTCAGGAGCTTGCACCTGCACCTTACACACACACAGATTTGCAGCACATCTAAATGGCCAAGCTCTTCCTTAGGCAAGTTGAAAGCTGCTGTCAGAAGGTTGTGCTCCTTGTCAGATGGAAGCAGCAGCACGCACATAGCAGTTTGGCAAGCACTAAAGAGCCACAGAAGAGCGTGGCCTAGCAAAATGAAACAGGAAAAAGCATTTGCTACATGTGCCCTTGTTGTCTCCTAACAACAGGTAGCAGCATAAACCAGATGCGGGTGAAGTTCTTGCAGGCGACAGCTAACGTCAAATGAGCAAGCGGGCTTACCACAGCTGCGGTCCTCTGGCAGTCTGAAAGCTTTGCGCACAAGCCGGATTCTAAGCGCCTCCCTTGGCCTTTTGGCAGTGCTCGTGCATTGCCAGCACTAGGCGTGAATGGTCACTATCCCGCACACACGTTTTCGTTGTGCCCGTTGCCAAGCGCTCTGGAGCACTGTTTATGACGAAAGCGGAACACCTCTTGCCGTTCCATTCTCAGAGCTCCTCAGTTAAGCAATCTGCGACTCTTGCTGCGAATGCCAGAGGAAAACATTTCCAATGTGTCTGGCAGGGAGAAACTGAACCTGGAGAACACCTTTGTCAGGAGCTTGCACCTGTACCTTACACACACACAGATTTGCAGCACATCTAAATGGCCAAGCTCTTTCTTAGGCAAGTTGAAAGCTGCTGTCAGAAGGTTGTGCTCCTTGTCAGATGGAAGCAGCAGCACGCACATAGCAGTTTGGCAAGCACTAAAGAGCCACAGAAGAGCGTGGCCTAGCAAAATGAAACAGGAAAAAGCATTTGCTACATGTGCCCTTGTTGTCGCCTAACAACAGGTAGCAGCATAAACCAGATGCGGGTGAAGTTCTTGCAGGCGACAGCTAACGTCAAATGAGCAAGCGGGCTTACCACAGCTGCGGTCCTCTGGCAGTCTGAAAGCTTTGCGCACAAGCCGGATGCTACGCCGATTCCTTGGCCTTTTGGCAGTGCTCCTGCATTGCCAGCACTAGGCGTGAATGGTCACTATCCCGCACACACGTTTCGTTGTGCCCGTTGCCAAGCGCTCTGGAGCACTGTTTATGACGAAAGCGGAACACCTCTTGCCGTTCCATTCTCAGAGCTCCTCAGTTAAGCAATCTGCGACTCTTGCTTCGAATGCCAGAGGAAAACATTTCCAATGTGTCTGGCAGGGAGAAACTGAACCTGGAGAAAAGCTTTGTCAGGAGCTTGCACCTGCACCTTACACACACACGGGTTTTCAGCACATCTAAATGGCCAAGCTCTTTCTTAGGCAAGTTGAAAGCTGCTGTCAGAAGGTTGTGCTCCTTGTCAGATGGAAGCAGCAGCACGCACATAGCAGTTTGGCAAGCACTAAAGAGCCACAGAAGAGCGTGGCATAGCAAAATGAAACAGGAAAAAGCATTTGCTACATGTGCCCTTGTTGTCGCCTAACAACAGGTAGCAGCATAAACCAGATGCGGGTGAAGTTCTTGCAGGCGACAGCTAACGTCAAATGAGCAAGCGGGTTTACCATAGCTGCGGTCCTCTGGCAGTCTGAAAGCTTTGCGCACAAGCCGGATTCTAAGCGCCTCCCTTGGCCTTTTGGCAGTGCTCCTGCATTGCCAGCACTAGGCGTGAATGGTCACTATCCCGCACACACGTTTCGTTGTGCCCGTTGCCAAGCGCTCTGGAGCACTGTTTATGATGAAAGCGGAACACCTCTTGCCGTTCCATTCTCAGAGCTCCTCAGTTAAGCAATCTACGACTCTTGGTGCGAATGCCAGAGGAAAACATTTCCAATGCGTCTGGCAGATAGAAACTGAACCTGGAGAACACCATTGTCAGGAGCTTGCACCTGCACCTTACACACACACAGATTTGCAGCACATCTAAATGGCCAAGCTCTTTCTTAGGCAAGTTGAAAGCTGCTGTCAGAAGGTTGTGCTCCTTGTCAGATGGAAGCAGCAGCACGCACATAGCAGTTTGGCAAGCACTAAAGAGCCACAGAAGAGCGTGGCCTAGCAAAATGAAACAGGAAAAAGCATTTGCTACATGTGCCCTTGTTGTCTCCTAACAACAGGTAGCAGCATAAACCAGATGCGGGTGAAGTTCTTGCAGGCGACAGCTAACGTCAAATGAGCAAGCGGGTTTACCATAGCTGCGGTCCTCTGGCAGTCTGAAAGCTTTGCGCACAAGCCGGATTCTAAGCGCCTCCCTTGGCCTTTTGGCAGTGCTCGTGCATTGCCAGCACTAGGTGTGAATGGTCACTATCCCGCACACACGTTTCGTTGTGCCCGTTGCCAAGCGCTCTGGAGCACTGTTTATGACGAAAGCGGAACACCTCTTGCCGTTCCATTCTCAGAGCTCCTCAGTTAAGCAATCTACGACTCTTGGTGCGAATGCCAGAGGAAAACATTTCCAATGCGTCTGGCAGATAGAAACTGAACCTGGAGAACACCATTGTCAGGAGCTTGCACCTGCACCTTACACACACACAGATTTGCAGCACATCTAAATGGCCAAGCTCTTTCTTAGGCAAGTTGAAAGCTGCTGTCAGAAGGTTGTGCTCCTTGTCAGATGGAAGCAGCAGCACGCACATAGCAGTTTGGCAAGCACTAAAGAGCCACAGAAGAGCGTGGCCTAGCAAAATGAAACAGGAAAAAGCATTTGCTACATGTGCCCTTGTTGTCGCCTAACAACAGGTAGCAGCATAAACCAGATGCGGGTGAAGTTCTTGCAGGCGACAGCTAACGTCAAATGAGCAAGCGGGCTTACCACAGCTGCGGTCCTCTGGCAGTCTGAAAGCTTTGCGCACAAGCCGGATGCTACGCCGATTCCTTGGCCTTTTGGCAGTGCTCCTGCATTGCCAGCACTAGGCGTGAATGGTCACTATCCCGCACACACGTTTCGTTGTGCCCGTTGCCAAGCGCTCTGGAGCACTGTTTATGACGAAAGCGGAACACCTCTTGCCGTTCCATTCTCAGAGCTCCTCAGTTAAGCAATCTACGACTCTTGGTGCGAATGCCAGAGGAAAACATTTCCAATGCGTCTGGCAGATAGAAACTGAACCTGGAGAACACCATTGTCAGGAGCTTGCACCTGCACCTTACACACACACAGATTTGCAGCACATCTAAATGGCCAAGCTCTTCCTTAGGCAAGTTGAAAGCTGCTGTCAGAAGGTTGTGCTCCTTGTCAGATGGAAGCAGCAGCATGCACATAGCAGTTTGGCAAGCATTAAAGAGCCACAGAAGAGCGTGGCCTAGCAAAATAAAACAGGAAAAAGTTTTGCTACATGTGCCCTTGTTGTCGCCTAACAACAGGTAGCAGCATAAACCAGATGCGGGTGAAGTTCTTGCAGGCGACAGCTAACGTCAAATGAGCAAGCGGGCTTACCACAGCTGCGGTCCTCTGGCAGTCTGAAAGCTTTGCACACAAGCCGGATGCTACGCCCCTTCCTTGGCCTTTTGGCAGTGCTCCTGCATTGCCAGCACTAGGCGTGAATGGTCACTATCCCGCACACACGTTTCGTTGTGCCCGTTGCCAAGCGCTCTGGAGCACTGTTTATGACGAAAGCGGAACACCTCTTGCCGTTCCATTCTCAGAGCTCCTCAGTTAAGCAATCTGCGACTCTTGCTTCGAATGCCAGAGGAAAACATTTCCAATGTGTCTGGCAGGGAGAAACTGAACCTGGAGAAAAGCTTTGTCAGGAGCTTGCACCTGCAACTTACACACACACGGGTTTTCAGCACATCTAAATGGCCAAGCTCTTTCTTAGGCAAGTTGAAAGCTGCTGTCAGAAGGTTGTGCTCCTTGTCAGATGGAAGCAGCAGCACGCACATAGCAGTTTGGCAAGCACTAAAGAGCCACAGAAGAGCGTGGCCTAGCAAAATGAAACAGGAAAAAGCATTTGCTACATGTGCCCTTGTTGTCGCCTAACAACAGGTAGCAGCATAAACCAGATGCGGGTGAAGTTCTTGCAGGCGACAGCTAACGTCAAATGAGCAAGCGGGCTTACCACAGCTGCGGTCCTCTGGCAGTCTCAACGCTTTGCGCACAAGCCGGATTCTAAGCGCCTCCCTTGGCCTTTTGGCAGTGCTCGTGCATTGCCAGCACTAGGCGTGAATGGTCACTATCCCGCACACACGTTTTCGTTGTGCCCGTTGCCAAGCGCTCTGGAGCACTGTTTATGGCGAAAGCGGAACACCTCTTGCCGTTCCATTCTCAGAGCTCCTCAGTTAAGCAATCTGCGACTCTTGCTGCGAATGCCAGAGGAAAACATTTCCAATGTGTCTGGCAGGGAGAAACTGAACCTGGAGAACACCTTTGTCAGGAGCTTGCACCTGTACCTTACACACACACGGGTTTGCAGCACATCTAAATGGCCAAGCTCTTTCTTAGGCAAGTTGAAATCTGCTGTCAGAAGGCTGTGCTCCTTGTCAGATGGAAGCAGCAGCACGCACATAGCAGTTTGGCAAGCACTAAAGAGCCACAGAAGAGCGTGGCCTAGCAAAATGAAACAGGAAAAAGCATTTGCTACATGTGCCCTTGGTGTCGCCTAACAACAGGTAGCAGCATAAACCAGATGCGGGTGAAGTTCTTGCAGGCGACAGCTAACGTCAAATGAGCAAGCGGGTTTACCATAGCTGCGGTCCCCTGGCAGTCTGAAAGCTTTGCGCACAAGCCGGATTCTAAGCGCCTCCCTTGGCCTTTTGGCAGTGCTCGTGCATTGCCAGCACTAGGTGTGAATGGTCACTATCCCGCACACACGTTTCGTTGTGCCCGTTGCCAAGCGCTCTGGAGCACTGTTTATGACGAAAGCGGAACACCTCTTGCCGTTCCATTCTCAGAGCTCCTCAGTTAAGCAATCTACGACTCTTGGTGCGAATGCCAGAGGAAAACATTTCCAATGCGTCTGGCAGATAGAAACTGAACCTGGAGAACACCATTGTCAGGAGCTTGCACCTGCACCTTACACACACACAGATTTGCAGCACATCTAAATGGCCAAGCTCTTCCTTAGGCAAGTTGAAAGCTGCTGTCAGAAGGTTGTGCTCCTTGTCAGATGGAAGCAGCAGCACGCACATAGCAGTTTGGCAAGCACTAAAGAGCCACAGAAGAGCGTGGCCTAGCAAAATGAAACAGGAAAAAGCATTTGCTACATGTGCCCTTGTTGTCTCCTAACAACAGGTAGCAGCATAAACCAGATGCGGGTGAAGTTCTTGCAGGCGACAGCTAACGTCAAATGAGCAAGCGGGTTTACCATAGCTGCGGTCCTCTGGCAGTCTGAAAGCTTTGCGCACAAGCCGGATGCTAAGCGCCTCCCTTGGCCTTTTGGCAGTGCTCGTGCATTGCCAGCACTAGGCGTGAATGGTCACTATCCCGCACACACGTTTCGTTGTGCCCGTTGCCAAGCGCTCTGGAGCACTGTTTATGACGAAAGCGGAACACCTCTTGCCGTTCCATTCTCAGAGCTCCTCAGTTAATCAATCTGCGACTCTTGCTGCGAATGCCAGAGGAAAACATTTCCAATGCGTCTGGCAGGGAGAAACTGAACCTGGAGAACACCTTTGTCAGGAGCTTGCACCTGTACCTTACACACACACAGATTTGCAGCACATCTAAATGGCCAAGCTCTTTCTTAGGCAAGTTGAAAGCTGCTGTCAGAAGGCTGTGCTCCTTGTCAGATGGAAGCAGCAGCACGCACATAGCAGTTTGGCAAGCACTAAAGAGCCACAGAAGAGCGTAGCCTAGCAAAATGAAACAGGAAAAAGCATTTGCTACATGTGCCCTTGTTGTCGCCTAACAACAGGTAGCAGCATAAACCAGATGCAGGTGAAGTTCTTGCAGGCGACAGCTAACGTCAAATGAGCAAGCGGGCTTACCACAGCTGCGGTCCTCTGGCAGTCTGAAAGCTTTGCACACAAGCCGGATGCTACGCCCCTTCCTTGGCCTTTTGGCAGTGCTCCTGCATTGCCAGCACTAGGCGTGAATGGTCACTATCCCGCACACACGTTTCGTTGTGCCCGTTGCCAAGCGCTCTGGAGCACTGTTTATGACGAAAGCGGAACACCTCTTGCCGTTCCATTCTCAGAGCTCCTCAGTTAAGCAATCTGCGACTCTTGCTTCGAATGCCAGAGGAAAACATTTCCAATGTGTCTGGCAGGGAGAAACTGAACCTGGAGAAAAGCTTTGTCAGGAGCTTGCACCTGCACCTTACACACACACGGGTTTTCAGCACATCTAAATGGCCAAGCTCTTTCTTAGGCAAGTTGAAAGCTGCTGTCAGAAGGTTGTGCTCCTTGTCAGATGGAAGCAGCAGCACGCACATAGCAGTTTGGCAAGCACTAAAGAGCCACAGAAGAGCGTGGCCTAGCAAAATGAAACAGGAAAAAGCATTTGCTACATGTGCCCTTGTTGTCGCCTAACAACAGGTAGCAGCATAAACCAGATGCGGGTGAAGTTCTTGCAGGCGACAGCTAACGTCAAATGAGCAAGCGGGTTTACCATAGCTGCGGTCCTCTGGCAGTCTGAAAGCTTTGCGCACAAGCCGGATTCTAAGCGACTCCCTTGGCCTTTTGGCAGTGCTCGTGCATTGCCAGCACTAGGTGTGAATGGTCACTATCCCGCACACACGTTTCGTTGTGCCCGTTGCCAAGCGCTCTGGAGCACTGTTTATGACGAAAGCGGAACACCTCTTGCCGTTCCATTCTCAGAGCTCCTCAGTTAAGCAATCTACGACTCTTGGTGCGAATGCCAGAGGAAAACATTTCCAATGCGTCTGGCAGATAGAAACTGAACCTGGAGAACACCATTGTCAGGAGCTTGCACCTGCACCTTACACACACACAGATTTGCAGCACATCTAAATGGCCAAGCTCTTTCTTAGGCAAGTTGAAAGCTGCTGTCAGAAGGTTGTGCTCCTTGTCAGATGGAAGCAGCAGCACGCACATAGCAGTTTAGCAAGCACTAAAGAGCCACAGAAGAGCGTGGCCTAGCAAAATGAAACAGGAAAAAGCATTTGCTACATGTGCCCTTGTTGTCGCCTAACAACAGGTAGCAGCATAAACCAGATGCGGGTGAAGTTCTTGCAGGCGACAGCTAACGTCAAATGAGCAAGCAGGTTTACCATAGCTGCGGTCCTCTGGCAGTCTGAAAGCTTTGCGCACAAGCCGGATGCTAAGCGCCTCCCTTGGCCTTTTGGCAGTGCTCGTGCATTGCCAGCACTAGGCGGGAATGGTCACTATCCCGCACACACGTTTCGTTGTGCCCGTTGCCAAGCGCTCTGGAGCACTGTTTATGACGAAAGCGGAACACCTCTTGCCGTTCCATTCTCAGAGCTCCTCAGTTAAGCAATCTACGACTCTTGGTGCGAATGCCAGAGGAAAACATTTCCAATGCGTCTGGCAGATAGAAACTGAACCTGGAGAACACCATTGTCAGGAGCTTGCACCTGCACCTTACACACACACAGATTTGCAGCACATCTAAATGGCCAAGCTCTTCCTTAGGCAAGTTGAAAGCTGCTGTCAGAAGGTTGTGCTCCTTGTCAGATGGAAGCAGCAGCACGCACATAGCAGTTTGGCAAGCACTAAAGAGCCACAGAAGAGCGTGGCCTAGCAAAATGAAACAGGAAAAAGCATTTGCTACATGTGCCCTTGTTGTCTCCTAACAACAGGTAGCAGCATAAACCAGATGCGGGTGAAGTTCTTGCAGGCGACAGCTAACGTCAAATGAGCAAGCGGGTTTACCATAGCTGCGGTCCTCTGGCAGTCTGAAAGCTTTGCGCACAAGCCGGATGCTAAGCGCCTCCCTTGGCCTTTTGGCAGTGCTCGTGCATTGCCAGCACTAGGCGTGAATGGTCACTATCCCGCACACACGTTTTCGTTGTGCCCGTTGCCAAGCGCTCTGGAGCACTGTTTATGACGAAAGCGGAACACCTCTTGCCGTTCCATTCTCAGAGCTCCTCAGTTAAGCAATCTGCGACTCTTGCTGCGAATGCCAGAGGAAAACATTTCCAATGCGTCTGGCAGATAGAAACTGAACCTGGAGAACACCATTGTCAGGAGCTTGCACCTGCACCTTACACACACACAGATTTGCAGCACATCTAAATGGCCAAGCTCTTTCTTAGGCAAGTTGAAAGCTGCTGTCAGAAGGTTGTGCTCCTTGTCAGATGGAAGCAGCAGCACGCACATAGCAGTTTGGCAAGCACTAAAGAGCCACAGAAGAGCGTGGCCTAGCAAAATGAAACAGGAAAAAGCATTTGCTACATGTGCCCTTGTTGTCTCCTAACAACAGGTAGCAGCATAAACCAGATGCGGGTGAAGTTCTTGCAGGCGACAGCTAACGTCAAATGAGCAAGCGGGTTTACCATAGCTGCGGTCCTCTGGCAGTCTGAAAGCTTTGCGCACAAGCCGGATGCTAAGCGCCTCCCTTGGCCTTTTGGCAGTGCTCGTGCATTGCCAGCACTAGGCGTGAATGGTCACTATCCCGCACACACGTTTCGTTGTGCCCGTTGCCAAGCGCTCTGGAGCACTGTTTATGACGAAAGCGGAACACCTCTTGCCGTTCCATTCTCAGAGCTCCTCAGTTAAGCAATCTGCGACTCTTGCTGCGAATGCCAGAGGAAAACATTTCCAATGCGTCTGGCAGGGAGAAACTGAACCTGGAGAACACCTTTGTCAGGAGCTTGCACCTGTACCTTACACACACACAGATTTGCAGCACATCTAAATGGCCAAGCTCTTTCTTAGGCAAGTTGAAAGCTGCTGTCAGAAGGTTGTGCTCCTTGTCAGATGGAAGCAGCAGCACGCACATAGCAGTTTGGCAAGCACTAAAGAGCCACAGAAGAGCGTGGCCTAGCAAAATGAAACAGGAAAAAGCATTTGCTACATGTGCCCTTGTTGTCGCCTAACAACAGGTAGCAGCATAAACCAGATGCGGGTGAAGTTCTTGCAGGCGACAGCTAACGTCAAATGAGCAAGCGGGCTTACCACAGCTGCGGTCCTCTGGCAGTCTGAAAGCTTTGCGCACAAGCCGGATGCTACGCCGATTCCTTGGCCTTTTGGCAGTGCTCCTGCATTGCCAGCACTAGGCGTGAATGGTCACTATCCCGCACACACGTTTCGTTGTGCCCGTTGCCAAGCGCTCTGGAGCACTGTTTATGACGAAAGCGGAACACCTCTTGCCGTTCCATTCTCAGAGCTCCTCAGTTAAGCAATCTACGACTCTTGGTGCGAATGCCAGAGGAAAACATTTCCAATGCGTCTGGCAGATAGAAACTGAACCTGGAGAACACCATTGTCAGGAGCTTGCACCTGCACCTTACACACACACGGGTTTTCAGCACATCTAAATGGCCAAGCTCTTTCTTAGGCAAGTTGAAAGCTGCTGTCAGAAGGCTGTGCTCCTTGTCAGATGGAAGCAGCAGCACGCACATAGCAGTTTGGCAAGCACTAAAGAGCCACAGAAGAGCGTAGCCTAGCAAAATGAAACAGGAAAAAGCATTTGCTACATGTGCCCTTGTTGTCGCCTAACAACAGGTAGCAGCATAAACCAGATGCGGGTGAAGTTCTTGCAGGCGACAGCTAACGTCAAATGAGCAAGCGGGCTTACCACAGCTGCGGTCCTCTGGCAGTCTGAAAGCTTTGCACACAAGCCGGATGCTACGCCGATTCCTTGGCCTTTTGGCAGTGCTCCTGCATTGCCAGCACTAGGCGTGAATGGTCACTATCCCGCACACACGTTTCGTTGTGCCCGTTGCCAAGCGCTCTGGAGCACTGTTTATGACGAAAGCGGAACACCTCTTGCCGTTCCATTCTCAGAGCTCCTCAGTTAAGCAATCTGCGACTCTTGCTTCGAATGCCAGAGGAAAACATTTCCAATGTGTCTGGAAGGGAGAAACTGAACCTGGAGAAAAGCTTTGTCAGGAGCTTGCACCTGCACCTTACACACACACGGGTTTTCAGCACATCTAAATGGCCAAGCTCTTTCTTAGGCAAGTTGAAAGCTGCTGTCAGAAGGTTGTGCTCCTTGTCAGATGGAAGCAGCAGCACGCACATAGCAGTTTGGCAAGCACTAAAGAGCCACAGAAGAGCGTGGCCTAGCAAAATGAAACAGGAAAAAGCATTTGCTACATGTGCCCTTGTTGTCGCCTAACAACAGGTAGCAGCATAAACCAGATGCGGGTGAAGTTCTTGCAGGCGACAGCTAACGTCAAATGAGCAAGCGGGTTTACCATAGCTGCGGTCCTCTGGCAGTCTGAAAGCTTTGCGCACAAGCCGGATGCTAAGCACCTCCCTTGGCCTTTTGGCAGTGCTCGTGCATTGCCAGCACTAGGTGTGAATGGTCACTATCCCGCACACACGTTTCGTTGTGCCCGTTGCCAAGCGCTCTGGAGCACTGTTTATGACGAAAGCGGAACACCTCTTGCCGTTCCATTCTCAGAGCTCCTCAGTTAAGCAATCTACGACTCTTGGTGCGAATGCCAGAGGAAAACATTTCCAATGCGTCTGGCAGATAGAAACTGAACCTGGAGAACACCATTGTCAGGAGCTTGCACCTGCACCTTACACACACACAGATTTGCAGCACATCTAAATGGCCAAGCTCTTCCTTAGGCAAGTTGAAAGCTGCTGTCAGAAGGTTGTGCTCCTTGTCAGATGGAAGCAGCAGCACGCACATAGCAGTTTGGCAAGCACTAAAGAGCCACAGAAGAGCGTGGCCTAGCAAAATGAAACAGGAAAAAGCATTTGCTACATGTGCCCTTGTTGTCTCCTAACAACAGGTAGCAGCATAAACCAGATGCGGGTGAAGTTCTTGCAGGCGACAGCTAACGTCAAATGAGCAAGCGGGCTTACCACAGCTGCGGTCCTCTGGCAGTCTGAAAGCTTTGCACACAAGCCGGATGCTACGCCGATTCCTTGGCCTTTTGGCAGTGCTCCTGCACTGCCAGCACTAGGCGTGAATGGTCACTATCCCGCACACACGTTTCGTTGTGCCCGTTGCCAAGCGCTCTGGAGCACTGTTTATGACGAAAGCGGAACACCTCTTGCCGTTCCATTCTCAGAGCTCCTCAGTTAAGCAATCTGCGACTCTTGCTTCGAATGCCAGAGGAAAACATTTCCAATGTGTCTGGCAGGGAGAAACTGAACCTGGAGAAAAGCTTTGTCAGGAGCTTGCACCTGCACCTTACACACACACGGGTTTTCAGCACATCTAAATGGCCAAGCTCTTTCTTAGGCAAGTTGAAAGCTGCTGTCAGAAGGTTGTGCTCCTTGTCAGATGGAAGCAGCAGCACGCACATAGCAGTTTGGCAAGCACTAAAGAGCCACAGAAGAGCGTGGCCTAGCAAAATGAAACAGGAAAAAGCATTTGCTACATGTGCCCTTGTTGTCGCCTAACAACAGGTAGCAGCATAAACCAGATGCGGGTGAAGTTCTTGCAGGCGACAGCTAACGTCAAATGAGCAAGCGGGCTTACCACAGCTGCGGTCCTCTGGCAGTCTGAAAGCTTTGCGCACAAGCCGGATGCTACGCCGATTCCTTGGCCTTTTGGCAGTGCTCCTGCATTGCCAGCACTAGGCGTGAATGGTCACTATCCCGCACACACGTTTCGTTGTGCCCGTTGCCAAGCGCTCTGGAGCACTGTTTATGACGAAAGCGGAACACCTCTTGCCGTTCCATTCTCAGAGCTCCTCAGTTAAGCAATCTACGACTCTTGGTGCGAATGCCAGAGGAAAACATTTCCAATGCGTCTGGCAGATAGAAACTGAACCTGGAGAACACCATTGTCAGGAGCTTGCACCTGCACCTTACACACACACAGATTTGCAGCACATCTAAATGGCCAAGCTCTTCCTTAGGCAAGTTGAAAGCTGCTGTCAGAAGGTTGTGCTCCTTGTCAGATGGAAGCAGCAGCATGCACATAGCAGTTTGGCAAGCATTAAAGAGCCACAGAAGAGCGTGGCCTAGCAAAATGAAACAGGAAAAAGTTTTGCTACATGTGCCCTTGTTGTCGCCTAACAACAGGTAGCAGCATAAACCAGATGCGGGTGAAGTTCTTGCAGGCGACAGCTAACGTCAAATGAGCAAGCGGGCTTACCACAGCTGCGGTCCTCTGGCAGTCTGAAAGCTTTGCACACAAGCCGGATGCTACGCCCCTTCCTTGGCCTTTTGGCAGTGCTCCTGCATTGCCAGCACTAGGCGTGAATGGTCACTATCCCGCACACACGTTTCGTTGTGCCCGTTGCCAAGCGCTCTGGAGCACTGTTTATGACGAAAGCGGAACACCTCTTGCCGTTCCATTCTCAGAGCTCCTCAGTTAAGCAATCTACGACTCTTGGTGCGAATGCCAGAGGAAAACATTTCCAATGCGTCTGGCAGATAGAAACTGAACCTGGAGAACACCATTGTCAGGAGCTTGCACCTGCACCTTACACACACACAGATTTGCAGCACATCTAAATGGCCAAGCTCTTTCTTAGGCAAGTTGAAAGCTGCTGTCAGAAGGTTGTGCTCCTTGTCAGATGGAAGCAGCAGCACGCACATAGCAGTTTGGCAAGCACTAAAGAGCCACAGAAGAGCGTGGCCTAGCAAAATGAAACAGGAAAAAGCATTTGCTACATGTGCCCTTGTTGTCTCCTAACAACAGGTAGCAGCATAAACCAGATGCGGGTGAAGTTCTTGCAGGCGACAGCTAACGTCAAATGAGCAAGCGGGTTTACCATAGCTGCGGTCCTCTGGCAGTCTGAAAGCTTTGTGCACAAGCCGGATGCTAAGCGCCTCCCTTGGCCTTTTGGCAGTGCTCGTGCATTGCCAGCACTAGGCGTGAATGGTCACTATCCCGCACACACGTTTCGTTGTGCCCGTTGCCAAGCGCTCTGGAGCACTGTTTATGACGAAAGCGGAACACCTCTTGCCGTTCCATTCTCAGAGCTCCTCAGTTAAGCAATCTGCGACTCTTGCTGCGAATGCCAGAGGAAAACATTTCCAATGCGTCTGGCAGGGAGAAACTGAACCTGGAGAACACCTTTGTCAGGAGCTTGCACCTGTACCTTACACACACACAGATTTGCAGCACATCTAAATGGCCAAGCTCTTTCTTAGGCAAGTTGAAAGCTGCTGTCAGAAGGCTGTGCTCCTTGTCAGATGGAAGCAGCAGCACGCACATAGCAGTTTGGCAAGCACTAAAGAGCCACAGAAGAGCGTGGCCTAGCAAAATGGGCCAGGAAAAAGCATTTGCTACATGTGCCCTTGGTGTCGCCTAACAACAGGTAGCAGCATAAACCAGATGCGGGTGAAGTTCTTGCAGGCGACAGCTAACGTCAAATGAGCAAGCGGGCTTACCACAGCTGCGGTCCTCTGGCAGTCTGAAAGCTTTGCACACAAGCCGGATTCTAAGCGCCTCCCTTGGCCTTTTGGCAGTGCTCCTGCATTGCCAGCACTAGGCGTGAATGGTCACTATCCCGCACACACGTTTCGTTGTGCCCGTTGCCAAGCGCTCTGGAGCACTGTTTATGACGAAAGCGGAACACCTCTTGCCGTTCCATTCTCAGAGCTCCTCAGTTAAGCAATCTACGACTCTTGGTGCGAATGCCAGAGGAAAACATTTCCAATGCGTCTGGCAGATAGAAACTGAACCTGGAGAACACCATTGTCAGGAGCTTGCACCTGCACCTTACACACACACAGATTTGCAGCACATCTAAATGGCCAAGCTCTTCCTTAGGCAAGTTGAAAGCTGCTGTCAGAAGGTTGTGCTCCTTGTCAGATGGAAGCAGCAGCATGCACATAGCAGTTTGGCAAGCATTAAAGAGCCACAGAAGAGCGTGGCCTAGCAAAATGAAACAGGAAAAAGCATTTGCTACATGTGCCCTTGTTGTCGCCTAACAACAGGTAGCAGCATAAACCAGATGCGGGTGAAGTTCTTGCAGGCGACAGCTAACGTCAAATGAGCAAGCGGGCTTACCACAGCTGCGGTCCTCTGGCAGTCTGAAAGCTTTGTGCACAAGCCGGATGCTACGCCCCTTCCTTGGCCTTTTGGCAGTGCTCCTGCATTGCCAGCACTAGGCGTGAATGGTCACTATCCCGCACACACGTTTCGTTGTGCCCGTTGCCAAGCGCTCTGGAGCACTGTTTATGACGAAAGCGGAACACCTCTTGCCGTTCCATTCTCAGAGCTCCTCAGTTAAGCAATCTACGACTCTTGGTGCGAATGCCAGAGGAAAACATTTCCAATGCGTCTGGCAGATAGAAACTGAACCTGGAGAACACCATTGTCAGGAGCTTGCACCTGCACCTTACACACACACAGATTTGCAGCACATCTAAATGGCCAAGCTCTTTCTTAGGCAAGTTGAAAGCTGCTGTCAGAAGGTTGTGCTCCTTGTCAGATGGAAGCAGCAGCACGCACATAGCAGTTTGGCAAGCACTAAAGAGCCACAGAAGAGCGTGGCCTAGCAAAATGAAACAGGAAAAAGCATTTGCTACATGTGCCCTTGTTGTCGCCTAACAACAGGTAGCAGCATAAACCAGATGCGGGTGAAGTTCTTGCAGGCGACAGCTAACGTCAAATGAGCAAGCGGGCTTACCACAGCTGCGGTCCTCTGGCAGTCTGAAAGCTTTGCGCACAAGCCGGATGCTACGCCGATTCCTTGGCCTTTTGGCAGTGCTCCTGCATTGCCAGCACTAGGCGTGAATGGTCACTATCCCGCACACACGTTTTCGTTGTGCCCGTTGCCAAGCGCTCTGGAGCACTGTTTATGACGAAAGCGGAACACCTCTTGCCGTTCCATTCTCAGAGCTCCTCAGTTAAGCAATCTACGACTCTTGGTGCGAATGCCAGAGGAAAACATTTCCAATGCGTTCTGGCAGATAGAACTGAACCTGGAGAACACCATTGTCAGGAGCTTGCACCTGCACCTTACACACACACAGATTTGCAGCACATCTAAATGGCCAAGCTCTTCCTTAGGCAAGTTGAAAGCTGCTGTCAGAAGGTTGTGCTCCTTGTCAGATGGAAGGCAGCAGCATGCACATAGCAGTTTGGCAAGCATTAAAGAGCCACAGAAGAGCGTGGCCTAGCAAAATAAACAGAAAAAGCTTTTGCTACATGTGCCCTTGTTGTCTCCTAACAACAGGTAGCAGCATAAACCAGATGCGGTGAAGTTCTTGCAGGCGACAGCTAACGTCAAATGAGCAAGCGGGCTTACCACAGCTGCGGTCCTCTGGCAGTCTGAAAGCTTTGCACACAAGCCGGATGCTACGCCCCTTCCTTGCCTTTTGGCAGTGCTCCTGCATTGCAGCACTAGCGTGAATGGTCACTATCCCGCACACACGTTTCGTTGTGCCCGTTGCCAAGCGCTCTGGAGCACTGTTTATGACGAAAGCGGAACACCTCTTGCCGTTCCATTCTCAGAGCTCCTCAGTTAAGCAATCTGCGACTCTGCTTCGAATGCCAGAGGAAAACATTCCAATGTGTCTGGCAGGGAGAAACTGAACCTGGAGAAAAGCTTTGTCAGGAGCTTGCACCTGCAACTTACACACAACACGGGTTTTCAGCACATCTAAATGGCCAAGCTCTTTCTTAGGCAAGTTGAAAGCTGCTGTCAGAAGGTTGTGCTCCTTGTCAGATGGAAGCAGCAGCACGCACATAGCAGTTTGGCAAGCACTAAAGAGCCACAGAAGAGCGTGGCCTAGCAAAATGAAACAGGAAAAAGCATTTGGCTACATGTGCCCTTGTTGTCGCCTAACAACAGGTAGCAGCATAAACCAGATGCGGGTGAAGTTCTTGCAGGCGACAGCTAACGTCAAATGAGCAAGCGGGCTTACCACAGCTGCGGTCCTCTGGCAGTCTCAACGCTTTGCGCACAAGCCGGGATTCTAAGCGACTCCCTTGGCCTTTTGGCAGTGCTCGTGCATTGCCAGCACTAGGCGTGAATGGTCACTATCCCGCACACCACGTTTTCGTTGTGCCCGTTGCCAAGCGCTCCTGGAGCACTGTTTATGGCGAAAGCGGAACACCTCTTGCCGTTCCATTCTCAGAGCTCCCTCAGTTAAGCAATCTGCCGACTCTTGCCTGCGAATGCCAGAGGAAAACATTTCAATGTGTCTGGCAGGGAGAAACTGAACCTGGAGAACACCTTGTCAGGAGCTTGCACCTGTACCTTACACACACACGGGTTTGCAGCACATCTAAATGGCCAAGCTCTTTCTTAGGCAAGTGAAATCTGCTGTCAGAAGGCTGTGCTCCTTGTCAGATGGAAGCAGCAGCACGCACATAGCAGTTTGGCAAGCACTAAAGAGCCACAGAAGAGCGTGGGCCTAGCAAAATGAAACAGGAAAAAGCATTTGCTACATGTGCCCTTGGTGTCGCCTAACAACAGGTAGCAGCATAAACCAGATGCGGGTGAAGTTCTTGCAGCGACAGCTAACGTCAAATGAGCAAGCGGGTTTACCATAGCTGCGGTCCCCTGGCAGTCTGAAAGCTTTGCGCACAAGCCGGATCTAAGCGCCTCCCTTGGCCTTTTGGCAGTGCTCGTGCATTGCCAGCACTAGGTGTGAATGGTCACTATCCCGCACACACGTTTTCGTTGTCCCGTTGCCAAGCGCTCTGGAGCACTGTTTATGACGAAAGCGGAACACCTCTTGCCGTTCCATTCTCAGAGCTCCTCAGTTAAGCAATCTACGACTCTTGGTGCGAATGCAGAGGAAAACATTTCCAATGCGTCTGGCAGATAGAAACTGAACCTGGAGAACACCATTGTCAGGAGCTTGCACCTGCACCTTACACACACACAGATTTGCAGCACATCTAATGGCCAAGCTCTTCCTTAGGCAAGTTGAAAGCTGCTGTCAGAAGGTTGTGCTCCTTGTCAGATGGAAGCAGCAGCACGCACATAGCAGTTTTGGCAAGCACTAAGAGCCACAGAAGAGCGTGGCCTAGCAAAAATGAAACAGGAAAAAGCATTTGCTACATGTGCCCTTGTTGTCTCCTAACAACAGTAGCAGCATAAACCAGATGCGGGTGAAGTTCTTGCAGGCGACAGCTAACGTCAAATGAGCAAGCGGGTTTACCATAGCTGCGGTCCTCTGGCAGTCTGAAAGCTTTGCGCACAAGCCGGATGCTAAGCGCCTCCCTTGGCCTTTTGGCAGTGCTCGTGCATTGCCAGCACTAGGCGTGAATGGTCACTATCCCGCACACAACTTTTCGTTGTGCCCGTTGCCAAGCGCTCTGGAGCACTGTTTATGACGAAAGCGGAACACCTCTTGCCGTTCCATTCTCAGAGCTCCTCAGTTAAGCAATCTGCGACTCTTGCTGCGAATGCCAGAGGAAAACATTTCCAATGCGTCTGGCAGGGAGAAACTGAACCTGGAGAACACCTTTGTCAGGAGCTTGCACCTGTACCTTACACACACACAGATTTGCAGCACATCTAAATGGCCAAGCTCTTTCTTAGGCAAGTTGAAAGCTGCTGTCAGAAGGCTGTGCTCCTTGTCAGATGGAAGCAGCCAGCACGCACATAGCAGTTTGGCAAGCACTAAAGAGCCACAGAAGAGCGTAGCCTAGCAAAATGAAACAGGAAAAAGCATTTGCTACATGTGCCCTTGTTGTCGCCTAACAACAGGTAGCAGCATAAACCAGATGCAGGTGAAGTTCTTGCAGGCGACAGCTAACGTCAAATGAGCAAGCGGGCTTACCACAGCTGCGGTCCTCTGGCAGTCTGAAAGCTTTGCACACAAGCCGGATGCTACGCCCCTTCCTTGGCCTTTTGGCAGTGCTCCTGCATTGCCAGCACTAGGCGTGAATGGTCACTATCCCGCACACAACGTTTTCGTTGTGCCCGTTGCCAAGCGCTCTGGAGCACTGTTTATGACGAAAGCGGAACACCTCTTGCCGTTCCATTCTCAGAGCTCCTCAGTTAAGCAATCTGCGACTCTTGCTTCGAAGCCAGAGGAAAACATTTCCAATGTGTCTGGCAGGGAGAAACTGAACCTGGAGAAAAGCTTTGTCAGGAGCTTGCACCTGCACCTTACACACACACGGGTTTTCAGCACATCTAAATGGCCAAGGCTCTTTCTTAGGCAAGTTGAAAGCTGCTGTCAGAAGGTTGTGCTCCTTGTCAGATGGAAGCAGCAGCACGCACATAGCAGTTTGGCAAGCACTAAAGAGCCACAGAAGAGCGTGGCCTAGCAAAATGAAACAGGAAAAAGCATTTGCTACATGTGCCCTTGTTGTCGCCTAACAACAGGTAGCAGGCATAAACCAGATGCGGGTGAAGTTCTTGCAGGCGACAGCTAACGTCAAATGAGCAAGCGGGTTTACCATAGCTGCGGTCCTCTGGCAGTCTGAAAGCTTTGCGCACAAGCCGGATTCTAAGCGACTCCCTTGGCCTTTTGGCAGTGCTCGTGCATTGCCAGCACTAGGTGTGAATGGTCACTATCCCGCACACCACGTTTCGTTGTGCCCGTTGCCAAGCGCTCTGGAGCACTGTTTATGACGAAAGCGGAACACCTCTTGCCGTTCCATTCTCAGAGCTCCTCAGTTAAGCAATCTACGACTCTTGTGCGAATGCCAGAGGAAAACATTTCCAATGCGTCTGGCAGATAGAAACTGAACCTGGAGAACACCATTGTCAGGAGCTTGCACCTGCACCTTACACACACACAGATTTGCAGCACATCTAAATGGCCAAGCTCTTTCTTAGGCAAGTTGAAAGCTGCTGTCAGAAGGTTGTGCTCCTTGTCAGATGAAGCAGCAGCACGCACATAGCAGTTTAGCAAGCACTAAAGAGCCACAGAAGAGCGTGGCCTAGCAAAATGAAACAGGAAAAAGCATTTGCTACATGTGCCCTTGTTGTCGCCTAACAACAGGTAGCAGCATAAACCAGATGCGGGTGAAGTTCTTGCAGGCGACAGCTAACGTCAAATGAGCAAGCGGGTTTACCATCAGCTGCGGTCCTCTGGCAGTCTGAAAGCTTTGCGCACAAGCCGGATGCTAAGCGCCTCCCTTGGCCTTTTGGCAGTGCTCGTGCATTGCCAGCACTAGGCGGGAATGGTCACTATCCCGCACACACGTTTCGTTGTGCCCGTTGCCAAGCGCTCTGGAGCACTGTTTATGACGAAAGCGGAACACCTCTTGCCGTTCATTCTCAGAGCTCCTCAGTTAAGCAATCTACGACTCTTGGTGCGAATGCCAGAGGAAAACATTTCCAATGCGTCTGGCAGATAGAAACTGAACCTGGAGAACACCATTGTCAGGAGCTTGCACCTGCACCTTACACACACACAGATTTGCAGCACATCTAAATGGCCAAGCTCTTCCTTAGGCAAGTTGAAAGCTGCTGTCAGAAGGTTGTGCTCCTTGTCAGATGGAAGCAGCAGCACGCACATAGCAGTTTGGCAAGCACTAAAGAGCCACAGAAGAGCGTGGCCTAGCAAAATGAAACAGGAAAAAGCATTTGCTACATGTGCCCTTGTTGTCTCCTAACAACAGTAGCAGCATAAACCAGATGCGGGTGAAGTTCTTGCAGGCGACAGCTAACGTCAAATGAGCAAGCGGGGTTTACCATAGCTGCGGTCCTCTGGCAGTCTGAAAGCTTTGCGCACAGCCGGATGCTAAGCGCCTCCCTTGGCCTTTTGGCAGTGCTCGTGCATTGCCAGCACTAGGCGTGAATGGTCACTATCCCGCACACCACGTTTTCGTTGTGCCCGTTGCCAAGCGCTCTGGAGCACTGTTTATGACGAAAGCGGAACACCTCTTGCCGTTCCATTCTCAGAGCTCCTCAGTTAAGCAATCTGCGACTCTTGCTGCGAATGCCAGAGGAAAACATTTCCAATGCGTCTGGCAGATAGAAACTGAACCTGAGAACACCATTGTCAGGAGCTTGCACCTGCACCTTACACACACACAGATTTGCAGCACATCTAAATGGCCAAGCTCTTTCTTAGGCAAGTTGAAAGCTGCTGTCAGAAGGTTGTGCTCCTTGTCCAGATGGAAGCAGCAGCACGCACATAGCAGTTTGGCAAGCACTAAAGAGCCACAGAAGAGCGTGGCCTAGCAAAATGAAAACAGGAAAAAGCATTTGCTACATGTGCCCTTGTTGTCTCCTAACAACAGGTAGCAGCATAAACCAGATGCGGGTGAAGTTTCTTGCAGGCGACAGCTAACGTCAAATGAGCAAGCGGGTTTACCATAGCTGCGGTCCTCTGGCAGTCTGAAAGCTTTGCGCACAAGCCGGATGCTAAGCGCCTCCCTTGGCCTTTTGGCAGTGCTCGTGCATTGCCAGCACTAGGCGTGAATGGTCACTATCCCGCACACACGTTTCGTTGTGCCCGTTGCCAAGCGCTCTGGAGCACTGTTTATGACGAAAGCGGAACACCTCTTGCCGTTTCCATTCTCAGAGCTCCTCAGTTAAGCAATCTGCGACTCTTGCTGCGAATGCCAGAGGAAAACATTCCAATGCGTCTGGCAGGGAGAAACTGAACCTGGAGAACACCTTTGTCAGGAGCTTGCACCTGTACCTTACACACACACAGATTTGCAGCACATCTAAATGGCAAGCTCTTTCTTAGGCAAGTTGAAAGCTGCTGTCAGAAGGTTGTGCTCCTTGTCAGATGGAAGCAGCAGCACGCACATAGCAGTTTGGCAAGCACTAAAGAGCCACAGAAGAGCGTGGCCTAGCAAAATGAAACAGGAAAAAGCATTTGCTACATGTGCCCTTGTTGTCGCCTAACAACAGGTAGCAGCATAAACCAGATGCGGGTGAAGTTCTTGCAGGCGACAGCTAACGTCAAATGAGCAAGCGGGCTTACCACAGCTGCGGTCCTCTGGCAGTCTGAAAGCTTTGCGCACAAGCCGGATGCTACGCCGATTCCTTGGCCTTTTGGCAGTGCTCCTGCATTGCCAGCACTAGGCGTGAATGGTCACTATCCCGCACACACGTTTCGTTGTGCCCGTTGCCAAGCGCTCTGGAGCACTGTTTATGACGAAAGCGGAACACCTCTTGCCGTTCCATTCTCAGAGCTCCTCAGTTAAGCAATCTACGACTCTTGGTGCGAATGCCAGAGGAAAACATTTCCAATGGCGTCTGGCAGATAGAAACTGAACCTGGAGAACACCATTGTCAGGAGCTTGCACCTGCACCTTACACACACACAGATTTGCAGCACATCTAAATGGCCAAGCTCTTCCTTAGGCAAGTTGAAAGCTGCTGTCAGAAGGTTGTGCTCCTTGTCAGATGGAAGCAGCAGCATGCACATAGCAGTTTGGCAAGCATTAAAGAGCCACAGAAAGAGCGTGGCCTAGCAAATGGGCCAGGAAAAAGCATTTGCTACATGTGCCCTTGTTGTCGCCTAACAACAGGTAGCAGCATAAACCAGATGCGGGTGAAGTTCTTGCAGGCGACAGCTAACGTCAAATGAGCAAGCGGGCTTACCACAGCTGCGGTCCTCTGGCAGTCTGAAAGCTTTGCACACAAGCCGGATGCTACGCCCCTTCCTTGGCCTTTTGGCAGTGCTCCTGCATTGCCAGCACTAGGCGTGAATGGTCACTATCCCGCACACACGTTTCGTTGTGCCCGTTGCCAAGCGCTCTGGAGCACTGTTTATGACGAAAGCGGAACACCTCTTGCCGTTCCATTCTCAGAGCTCCTCAGTTAAGCAATCTGCGACTCTTGCTTCGAATGCAGAGGAAAACATTTCCAATGTGTCTGGCAGGGAGAAACTGAACCTGGAGAAAAGCTTTGTCAGGAGCTTGCACCTGCAACTTACACACACACGGGTTTTCAGCACATCTAAATGGCCAAGCTCTTTCTTAGGCAAGTTGAAAGCTGCTGTCAGAAGGTTGTGCTCCTTGTCAGATGGAAGCAGCAGCACGCACATAGCAGTTTGGCAAGCACTAAGAGCCACAGAAGAGCGTGGCATAGCAAAATGAAACAGAAAAAGCATTTGCTACATGTGCCCTTGTTGTCGCCTAACAACAGGTAGCAGCATAAACCAGATGCGGGTGAAGTTCTTGCAGGCGGACAGCTAACGTCAAATGAGCAAGCGGGCTTACCACAGCTGCGGTCCTCTGGCAGTCTGAAAGCTTTGCGCACAAGCCGGATTCTAAGCGCCTCCTTGGCCTTTTGGCAGTGCTCGTGCATTGCCAGCACTAGGTGTGAATGGTCACTATCCCGCACACCACGTTTCGTTGTGCCCGTTGCCAAGCGCTCTGGAGCAACTGTTATGACGAAAGCGGAACACCTCTTGCCGTTCCATTCTCAGAGCTCCTCAGTTAAGCAATCTACGACTCTTGGTGCGAATGCCAGAGGAAAACATTTCAATGCGTCTGGCAGATAGAAACTGAACCTGGAGAACACCATTGTCAGGAGCTTGCACCTGCACCTTACACACACACAGATTTGCAGCACATCTAAATGGCCAAGCTCTTCCTTAGGCAAGTTGAAAGCTGCTGTCAGAAGGTTGTGCTCCTTGTCAGATGGAAGCAGCAGCACGCACATAGCAGTTTGGCAAGCACTAAAGAGCCACAGAAGAGCA